>NC_041739.1:36998564-37655792 GCF_004115215.2 Ornithorhynchus anatinus
TTCCTGTCCTTCCTTCCTTCCTTCCTCCCTCCCCTCCCTTGGCTCTTCCTTCCTTCCTTCCTTCCTTCCTTCCTTCCTTCCTTCCTTCCTTCCTTCCTTCCTTCCTTCCTTCCTCCCTCCCCTCCCTTGGCTCTTCCTTCCTTCCTTCCTTCCTTCCTTCCTCCCTCCCCTCCCTTGGATCTTCCTTCCTTCCTTCCTTCCTTCCTTCCTTCCTTCCTTCCTTCCTCCCCTCCCCTCCCTTGGCTCTTCCTTCCTTCCTTCCTTCCTTCCTTCCTTCCTTCCTTCCTTCCTCCCTCCCCTCCCTTGGCTCTTCCTTTCCTCTCCTCTCTCCTTTCCTCTCCTCTCTCCTTTCCTCTCCTCTCTCCTTTCCTCTCCTCTCTCCTTTCCTCTCCTCTCTCCTCCTCTCTCCTCCTCTCTCCTCCTCTCTCCTCCTCTCTCCTTTCCTCTCCTCCTCTCTCCTTTCCTCTCCTCCTCTCTCCTTTCCTCTCTCCTTTCCTCTCTCCTTTCCTCTCTCCTTTCCTCTCTCCTTTCCTCTCTCCTTTCCTCTCTCCTTTCCTCTCTCCTTTCCTCTCTCCTTTCCTCCCTCCTTTCCTCTCTCCTTTCCTCCCTCCTCCTCCCTCCTCCTCTCCTCTCCTCTCCTCGCTCCTCCCCCCTCCTCCTCCTCCCCCCTCCTCCTCCTCGCTCCTCCTCCTCCTCGCTCCTCCTCGCTCCTCCTCGCTCCTCCTCGCTCCTCCTCGCTCCTCCTCGCTCCTCCTCGCTCCTCCTCGCTCCTCCTCGCCCCTCCTCGCCCCTCCTCGCCCCTCCTCGCCCCTCCTCGCCCCTCCTCGCCCCTCCTCGCCCCTCCTCGCCCCTCCTCGCCCCTCCTCGCCCCTCCTCGCCCCTCCTCGCTCCTCCTCGCTCCTCCCTCTCTCCTCCCCTCTCTCCTCCCCTCTCTCCTCCCCTCTCTCCTCCCCTCCCCTCTCTCCTCTCCTCCCCTCTCTCCTCTCCTCCCCTCTCTCCTCTCCTCCCCTCTCTCCTCCCCTCCCCTCTCTCCTCTCCTCCCCTCTCTCCTCCCCTCCCCTCTCTCCTCCCCTCCCCTCTCTCCTCTCCTCCCCTCTCTCCTCTCCTCCCCTCTCTCCTCTCCTCCCCTCTCTCCTCTCCTCCCTCTCTCCTCCCCTCTCTCCTCTCCTCCCCTCTCTCCTCCCCTCCCCTCTCTCCTCCCCTCTCTCCTCCCCTCTCCTCTCTCCTCCCCTCCCCTCTCTCCTCCCCTCTCTCCTCCCCTCCCCTCTCTCCTCCCCTCTCTCCTCCCCTCCCCTCTCTCCACCCCTCTCTCCACCCCTCTCTCCACCCCTCTCTCCTCCCCTCTCTCCTCCCCTCTCTCCTCCCCTCTCTCCTCCCCTCTCTCCTCCCCTCTCCTCTCCTCCCTTGGCTCTTCCTTTTCCTTTCCTTTCCTTTCCTCTCCCCTCCCCTCCCTTGGCTCTTCCTTTTCCTTTCCTTTCCTTTCCTCTCCCCTCCCCTCCCTTGGCTCTTCCTTTTCCTTTCCTTTCCTTTCCTCTCCTCCCCTCCCCTCCCCTCCCTTGGCTCTTCCTTTTCCTTTCCTTTCCTTTCCTCTCCTCCCCTCCCCTCCCCTCCCCTCCCTTGGCTCTTCCTTCCTCCCTTCTTTCGTTTTCCCTTACTATGTGCAGGCACTCTACTAAGCGCAGGGGTAGAAACAAGTTACTCACTGTCCCACATGGGGCTCCAAGACTTAAGCCCCATTTTACAACTGAGGTAACTGAGTCACAACAAAGTAACTTGCCCAAGGTCACATAAGACAAGTGATGGATGGGGGATTACAACCCGGGTCCTTCTGACATGTGGGCCCGGTCACTACTCACTGGGCCATGCTGCTTCTCAACTGAATGATTTGATAGATTCTAGCATGAGTGGTTTGCCTTGTGGCAGTGAGGTTCACGTTGGGATAAGGAGTGCAGTGACCAAGCAGACAGGCGGGAGGTCCAGGAGAGTGCAAGATGCACACAAAGTTGTTTTACATGTAGGACCCATTTATAGTGGCAGGGCTGTGTCCATAACACTGCAGCCCAGCAGGTAGGTAGTTGCCTTGGAAGCTGCTGAAGACTTTGCCAGCTAGTTTTCAGGATGCTTGTCAGGTCTGTCCACTTCAGCCTTCCGTAGAAGCCTTTCTGGTCAGAAACCTTTCACCGTGGATGGCAAAATTCCATTAGGAAGAACCAGGATTAGAACCTCAGGTCTCCTGATGCCTAGAGCATCATTATCAATGCTATTTATTGAGCATTTATGTCTAGGGCACTGTACTAAGCATTTGAGAGTGTACAACACAACAGAGTGAGACAGGTTCACTGCCTACAGTGAACTTAGTGTTCTCACTGGACCAACTGCAGGGCTTGAATATGGACTGCAAACCAGACATGGAGTTTGTCCTTTCAGTCTGTTCACTTTATCTGTGTGTTCTTTCAAATGTCAGTGGGATTGGAGGAAAAGTCGGGTCTGCCATGAAAAATACCATGCTAACATTCAGAATTAACTTTGGATATTTGCTCAGCTGAGCAACTACTTTTTCTTGGCACTTCTTTGGGTGTTCTGAGGGGACAGTTATGGATATTGGATTGTCCACATTCTTGGTTTTTTTTTAACCCTTCCTTGTCAAAGCAGGAGGGTCCAAACCAATTAATCTGTCCCACTAAGATCATCTGTATGCTTCCTTGGTAAGTCATGTCATCTCCATACCTGGCAGTTGGCCACAGGAATCTAATAGCTGCTGCACTGTTACTGGATTTGCTTTCTATAGTTGAGTGCTGCATCACTCCTGTAATCATTTGACTGTGAGGCCTTCAGCTTTCTTGCTTTAATAACAGTGGGTAATAATTCCATGAGCTAGGGTTGTCGCCCAGTGGAGACATCTCAGGATAGGTCAGTTTGAACTTTGGAGATAAGCCAGAGTGATCCAGCTACTCTTCCAAATCTTGTGTATGATTTATCCCCTATCTGGTAAGTATCCCAAGCCTTAGAATAGTGGTTTGTTTGGTTTTTCGTTTGTGTGCTTGTTGGCTTTCATAATATGGTATTTAGGTATTTAGGTGCTTTCTAGATTCTGCACCCTGTACTAAGTCCTGGGGTAGATAAACACTAATCAGTTTGGACACAGTCCATATCTCACATCAGGCTCTCAGTCTTAATCCCCATTTTACAGATGAGATAACTGAGGGCCCAGTAAAGTGACTTACTCAAGTTCACACAGCAAAGGGCAGAGCTGGGTTTAGAGCCCAGGTCCTCTGACTCCCAGTCCCGTGCTCTTTTACACTAGACCATGCCGCTTGGGCTGTAGTAAGTGGTTAGCAGATAGCACAATTGCTTTGGCACATAGTAAGCGTTTAACAAGTACCATTATTAATGTGATTACTTCTGTCATATTCAGTATCTCAGGCAGGGCCCCTTTCTCCTGAGGGAGATTCCCTTCAGGAAGTGTAGTCAGGACAGCATAAGGACCCAAGCATTCAGCTCAGCCCAGGGTCGATAGTACTGTGTCTTTCTCCTGAAGGTTGGGTCGTCATCAGCGTTTATTCCCAATTTGTTTGCATCCACCTCAGCACTTAGTACAGTGCCCGGCACATAGTAAGTGCTTAACAAATACCACTCTTATTAAGCACTGACTTGGTGCAGGGCTCGGTACCAAGATCCCTATGGGATGGGCTCTTGAAATAGCTCCAGGAGGTAGTTTGTCTGTCAGTTCTCTGATGAAACCCAGTTCACATGTCCCACTTTATATCCTCTAGACCACCATAGCAATAATAATTGTAGTATTTTAGCCCTGGGATAAATAAAAGATAATGAAGTTGGACACAGTCCCTGTCTCATATAGGGCTCACACTGTTTATCACCACTTTACAGATGAGGTAGCTGAAGCACAGAGAAATTAAGTGACTCGTCCAAAGTCACACAGCTGACAAGAGGCGGAGCCAGGATTAGAACCCATGACCTCCGACTCCCAAGCCCTTGATCTTTCCACTGAGCCACGCTGCTTCTCAAGTGTCTTATTCATGTTTTTTGGGGGGGGATAAAAATGGCCAATCAGATCACAGCTAAGGTAAACCTTATTTAGAGCACTAGTGATCATATAGGTGAAAAACTGGAAGAGAGTAAGAAGTTAGTAGTGTTTCCTTGAGCAATAGCTAAAGTGAGGGACAGAGCTGAGAGAACAAGGTCCTATTTCATTTGCATTATGGGGTTTCTTCCCTTGTTATTAGAATCGAAGAGAAGGATCTGGGAGCTGAGTTGAGCTGGGGTTCTGCAGTCATAGACGGTCAGGTAAAGATAATAGCAATAGTCAAGGTAGTTCCTTAAGGACAAGCATCCTGTCTATCAACTCTACTGTAATCTCCCAAGTAGTTAGTACAGTTCTTTGTACAGAGTAAGTGCTCTGTAAATGTCACTGATTGGTATTGAGAGACATTATGGCTCGAAGCTTGTTGTGGACAGGGAATGTCTGTTGTATTATGTTGTAAACTCCAAGTGCTTAATACAGTGCTCTGCACACAATAAGCGCTCAACAAGTCGACAATAATGGGGAAAAAGCCTGGGAGTCAGGATGTAGGTTTAAATCCCAGTTCCACGTACCTGTTGGGTGATTTCACAATATCGCCAAGATCCGCCCTTTCCTCTCCACCCAAACGGCTACCTTACTATTACGGGCTCTCGTTATATCCCGGCTAGACTACTGTGTCGGCCTTCTCTCTGACCTCCCTTCCTCCTCTCTCGCCCCGCTCCGCTGCCCGGCTCATCTTCCTGCAGAAACGATCTGGGCATGTCACTCCCCTTCTTAAACAACTCCAGTGGTTGCCTATCGACCTCCGCTCCGAACAAAAACTCCTCACTCTAGGCTTCAAGGCTCTCCGTCACCTTGCCCCTTCTTATCTCTCCTCCCTTCTCTCTTTCTACCGCCCACCCCGCACGCTCCGCTCCTCCGCCGCCCACCTCCTCGCCGTCCCTCGGTCTCGCCCATCCCGCCGTCGACCCCTGGGTCACGTCCTCCCGCGGTCCCGGAACGCCCTCCCTCCTCACCTCCGCCAAACTGATTCTCTTTCCCTCTTCAAAACCTTACTTAAAAATCACCTCCTCCAAGAGGCCTTCCCAGACTGAGCTCCTCTTCCCCCTCTACTCCCTCTGCCATCCCCCCTTTACCTCTCCGCAGCTAAAGCCTCACTTTCCCCTTTTCCCTCTGCTCCTCCACCTCTCCCTTCCCATCCCCACGGCACCGTACTTGTCCGCTCAACTGTATATATTTTCGTTACCCTATTTATTTTGTTAATGAATTGTACATCGCCTTGATTCTATTTAGTTGCCATTGTTTTTACGAGATGTTCTTCCCCTTGACGCTGTTTAGTGCCATTGTTCTCGTCTGTCCGTCTCCCCCGATTAGACCGTAAGCCCGTCAAACGGCAGGGACCGTCTCTATCTGTTGCCGACTTGTTCATCCCAAGCGCTTAGTACAGTGCTCTGCACATAGTAAGCGCTCAATAAATACTATTGAATGAATGATTTTAGGGCAAGTCAAGTCTGTGCCTCAGTTCCTTCTCTGAAAAATGGTGATTCATAATCTGCTCTCCCTCCTATTTAGACTGTGAGCCCCCTCTGGGCCCTGATTATCTTGTATCTACCCCAGGGCTTAGTACAGTGCTTGGCACATTAAGTGCTTAACAAATACCACAGTCATTTATTAAGTACTGCTTTGTGTTAAGTACTGTCATCAAGTCCTGGAATGAGTACGAAGCAAATGAATTCAGACCCGATAGCTTTTCCATTAGGAACTCACAATCTTAGGGGAGAAGGACACTAAGGCAAAAGGCATCAGTTATAGACAAGACACTGGCAGTAAGAGCATTTAGAAGATAAGAATTGAAACAAGAGGAGTGGAAAGATTGAATAAAACCTTGGACGGGATTATCCTGATAATCTTTCCTACTGCCAGGACCATCCGGAGCTTCAAACCACCACGGCCTTCCAACTCTTCCAACTCTTTTGAAGACTTCATTTATAAGCTCCTTGAGGGCGGGGATTGTGTCCAGTTGTATTCTCTCAAGCTCTAAAACAAGGGTTCACACATAGAAAATGCTTAATACCATTGATTAGTACAGGGCCCTGTGTGCTGTAAGTGTTCAAATACCACTGATTGATTCAAGTTTTCAAGTCTTGAAACTTTCTGGGCTCCCACGATACCTAATAGGTTGAAGGAGGCTGTTTGAGGCCTGGGCGGAGGCTAGAGTATCGGGTGACATGGCTAACCTCATCCCTTAGCCTAGGTAGGGGCCTTCCCTAGGCCTAGCAGAAGGCTCTCTTTAGTTTTGGGATTCAGAAACACTGCATTAAGTGCTATGATAGCTTTTTGGGTCTGTGTTCATGGAAGTCCTAGTCCTGTCTGCCCCCTCCAGATTATACTGCCTGTGGCACTTGATTGACCTTTGCTTCCAGCATGCCCTTCTGTACCCAGCACTGCCAGAGCTATGGTTATGTGATGGTAAGGGAGATATTGGGGGCTGAATTGGACTTTCCAAGTGCTTAAAACAGTGCTCTGCACACAGTAAGTGCTTAAATATGATTGAAGGGAGGGCGAGGTAGAAGCTCGATCAGCAATAGTTGTCCCTTTTCCCTCCCATTAGAGTTGCACAGAGCCTCCAAAATGGTGGCATTTGAACATCTGCTCAATTGACCCAATAGTTTAAATGCAGTCCTGATTGGGTCCAAACTTGTAGGTTTAGGAACTCAATCTGAGTAGAACAGTATGAGTGAGAGTTTCAGGTTCATAAATCATTTTGGGAGCATGGGTTTCATATTCCTTCTGGCAAGAAAAGGAAAGCTAACACCATTCTTCTGGATTGTTAATACTGTTGAATGACTAACCTACCTCAGCCTTCTCTCAGACAATTCCCTACATATCATGTATATAATATATTTGTTCAATTGCATTTTATTGAGTGCTTACTGTGTGCAAATCACTGTACCAGGTGCTTAAATACTGTTTTATGAGAGAAGCAAATCAGATGGGGTTAATGGAAAGAGCCCGGGCTTGGGAGTCAGAGGTTGTGGGTTCTAATACTGACTCCACCACTTGTCAGCTGTGTGTCTTTGGGTGAGTCACTTAACTTTTCTGTGGCTGTTACCTCATCTGCAAAAGGATTAAGACTGTGAGCCCCACCTGGGACAACCTGATAACCTTGTATCTCCCCCAGTGCTTCGAACAGTGCTTGGCACATAGTAAGCACTTAAATACCATCACTATCATTATATATCTCTATAAAATAGATATCATTGCTCACTGATGCTTCATAGTCCTTAAGTAGTCCAGTGAGTGCTCACGTATAAAACTAGCCCAGTAAGGATGCTCAGCCTCAATCAAAAGGAAAATCAGTTGAAATGAAAGGGAGTAAAGGGAAAAAAAGCTAAAAAAAAAACAAAAAACAGTCTCCTTGGAGATAGAGGAAGGCGGCCCAGGCCATGACCACTGGTAGTGAGGATCTACTTTTTAAGGTGAAAACTTTTAAGGAGACAGAAAAGGCCCTCACCAGTTCCAGCACTCCTACAAAGCCACATATGGAGCAAAACAAAAGTAATGAGCCAAAGATGGATGCAGAAAGAGGCATATAAGGAGGATGCGGGTAAGAAAGAGTGTGTCATTTGTTGGTTAGGAGACAAAAGGTGGCAGAAGGTGGGAGAGAGTTGGTAAATGTTTTAAATTCATCTAGGCATGATCCAAACATTTTTTTTTTCCAGACATTCTTGACTTGTGAACTAAATTAACCTGTCATCAGGGTCCAATTATGGATTTTGGGGAAATGTTATCCACAGAATCAAACAAGTGAGAATAAATTTTCAAATTTCACCTGTTACATGCAGCGTCCCATCATTTTGACAGTTAAATGTGTGAGAAAGTGAAGTTAGGAAAGTATTTTTAATCAGAAAATAACAGCAAGTGTTTTAAGGGCACAACACCTCTGTCAAAAAGGACAGTTCTATGTTCATGGGATGGAATTAATTGTAATTTTTTCCCCCTTAAGGCTATTTAATCACACACAGTTGGCTGAGATACCATCATCAGTGGTGACAGCCATGGATTGATACACATGCCTCTACAGAGATTAACCAAGGTTAAGAAAATGTGCTTAAATTATTCTGAGGTGCTGGTTCAGAGCAATAGAAAAACTCAAATGAAAATAGTGAGGACAGGGATCACATGACAGTTCCAAGAGCATGAATGTTGTTGAATTAGAACAGCGTCTGCATCGTTTATGGATCTGTACTCTTTTAGCGGTTGATATTCACCCCAACTGCAGCATTTATGTCCATATCCATGATTTATTTCTATTAATGTCAGTCTCCCCTTCAGGACACTGGGCTCCTTGTAGACAGGGCATTTGTCTACCAACTCTGTTTTCCTCCAACTGCTTAGGACAATGCTCTGCATATAGTAAGTGTTCAGTAAATACCACTGATCAATTTAAAATGGCATAAATTGTGGTCTTTGTTAAATACTTCCTATATACTGAAAATTGCACTAAATGCTGGGGTAGATAGAAGAAAGGCAGGCCAAACTCAGCCCCTGCCTGGTCATCTGGGCTGCAATGTATTGAGAAACAGGGTGGCCTATTGGATAGAACTTGGGGCTGGGAGTCAGAAGTACCCGTGTTCTAATCCAGTATCTGCTGCTAATCTGCTGTGTGACCTTGAGGAAGTCACTTCCTTGTGCATCAGTTAGCCCATCAGTAAAATGGGGATTAAGACAGCCCTCTGTGGGACAGGGATTGTGTCTACCCCAGTGCTTTGCATAGTGCCTGGCATGGAGTAAGTACTTCAAAAATACTATTAAAAAAAGTTGGGTATATTTTGGGTGGAAAGAATTTCAAAGAAAGAAAAGTAAGACTTCATAATTCACAGAATGGTTGTAAAGCTAGTCTGAAGAATAGAACTGGTGATAGCTCTAGACTGTAAACTCGTTGTGGGCAGGGATTGTGTCTGCTTATTGCTGTATTGTATCTCCCAAGTGCTTAGTGCAGAGCTCTGCACATAGTAAGTGCTCAAATATGAATGAATGAATCATCAGACTAGCTTTACCATCATTACCACTGTCATTCTCATAACACAGGGACTGTGTTTTTTTGATGGACCCTCTGTTGAAGAAAGCTTGCAATTTTAATTCACACCTATTGAACACCACCACACACCTTCCCACCAGTAGCATTTTCTGAGGGTTTACTCTGTGCAGGGCACTGTAGTAACTGCTTAACACCCTGTTTTCTGTTAGCAGAGCTCAGGAATTTTCTCCAACAGGGTTCTACTGAAAGCCCATAGTGAAAACCCACACGATGGGAGAATGAACTTTATGTAAATGGCTACTTGTATTTTGGTTTTGGCGGGGGAAGGGGAAGACCTAGATGTTATGACTTCCAGGTTTGCACTACTGCATTGTGTATCCACTCAAATATCCAAAAGGATCTGATATCTTTCAAAGATTCAAAATAGTTATTATTCAATCAGTTGCTTTCAAATGCACTCCTGCGGTAATATGGTATACACCCCCAACGATCTCTTACTTTAAAAAGCTAGTAGTCTTTGGCATTTACATGCTTCTCCCTTTAAATTTCTTTGTGGACCTAAAAGGAGGAATTCACTTTATCCTGGTAGTGTATAACAACATATACTAGTATACATAAAACTATCGATGGAGCAATTTTAATCAAATTCAAAATATAGTTTGTGAACATTAATGAACAAAACCTCATTACTTCCTAGTCAGGGTAAAGAGACTTAATTAGGAGACCTATTTTATAGTGATATATCTGTTCAAGGTCACGCTGCTAAAAGCCCCATTTTCTGTAAGTAAGCCTTGACTTTGTGGTTTGGCAAAAATATTCTGCTGTCCAATAGTGACAAATTCTTAAAAATATGTTTATAATGTAAGCATTGAGCGTGCCTTAACTGGAGTATTTGGGGTGGGTTGGCTTTTTTCTGCTTAAATATGGGCTTAGTAGAAAAACTTTGGAACCGTGACATGATTGGATATTTTTTCCAAATTTGCAGTACAAGGAATTCAGTCATAGGTGTGGGCTTCTACTTTTGCTTTCCAAAATTAAATTCCTTGAGACTATGAACTCATTGGTCTGAATCCGGGCTCTGCCTAGGGCAGAGAAGCCTCCTGGTGCTCAGCAAATGAAGAGGAGTGGCTGAAGAAAGCTACTCTGGGGAGCAAATATAAGAAAGGTTGGGGATTGTAATAATCTTATGTGGGTTCTGCAGCTAATCAGTATTTAAGTGTTTAATCTCCATGTGCCCAGAGCTGTACCAAGCAATACAGGACACGAGGCAAGGAAGTGCTATGAGAAGCAGCGTGGCCAGGCGAATAGGGCACAGGATGGGAGTCGGAAGGATGTGGGTGTTAAACCTGAACCTGTCACTTATCTGTTGTGTGATCTTGGGCAAGTCACTTCACTTCTCTGGACCTCAATTACCTCATCTATAAAATGGGGTTTAAGACTAAGTGCCCTATGTGGGACACGGACTCTCTCCAATCTGATTAATTTATATATACCCTAGTGTTTAGTGCCTGGCACATAGGTGCTTAACAAATACCATTAAAAAAAAAAGTGCCACGCAAGGCTAAGTGCCGGGCTGCTTCAGGTGGTGATTGAGTCAGAGGTGGTCGCAGGATGGAGCGGTGGGGGTTAAAAGTTTTCAAATGGCCAGCCTTAGTCAGAAGGTAGTGCTTGTCTCAACAGAAATCTGGGATTCAGTGGCTCCTGGAGGGTTTTTTTTTCCTCTCTCTTCTCCTGCCTCCCCCTCCCCCCCCCATAGAAATGCTCTAGGTTCAGAGGGTCTAACTGGCTTTCATATGAAGTCATTCAGAATGGGAGGTAGAATGGGCTGTTAGGCTTTCCCCCCTACCCTCAGGTCAGCCAGATGGCTGAAGCCAACCCTGGCTGAGTGGGTCTGAATGAGAACTTTTAATAAATTTTGGGTCGGGTTATGAGGGGTCAATATAATTACATTTATTTATGGCCCTCACCAGGTCAGGTTGGGTTAGGGTTGGGTTAATATTTTAGCAAAATTGAATTGGTCCAGGTGTGAGTCAAGATGAGTTTAAAATATGACAGACCCACATCAGTGAGACAATCCTGGCTCTTGAGAAGCTTTTAGCATAATGGAAGGTCTGTAGTTTGTCTCTTGGGTAAGTTTCGCCATGCAGGTGATGTATCTGACTTTGGGAAGCATACTTAATTGCTTTTTAGTTTGATCCAAAAGCAAGAGGAAAGGATAAAACAAATACTATAGTTTCTTCTCTCACAAATTGTTTCAGAATAGAGCATGTTAACATTTTTGTTTTTTCCACCAACTTGATTCTAAAGTTATCATTCTAGTAAGGTTCAGTTGGCCTCACTCTGCCCTCATTGTTTGCCACTTAGATTTTTGCTCCCGTAAGCTTTGAGAAATGTTGAAGTTTGGATCTTGCAGGGTAGAAATCAAGACTTCCTACTGGATCCAGGTTAATGCAAGCAAGGTCTTGGTAATTTCCCAACTTTAGAGGGGTGATGGGACTTAAAGTTCTTCTTCCTACTCCTGGCTCTCTCTTAGCAGAATGTCTTTGCCTGGCTCATCACAGGGGTCTAACAGAGTTTCCACTTAAGGATGCAAGGCCCCAAAATAGTGGCTTCTGGCTTAAGTCTTTTCAGTCAATCATATTTACTGAGCACTTAGCATGTGCAGATTTGAGAGTGCAATATAAGAGTTGATAGACATATTGCACACCCACATCAAGCTTACAGTCTAGTTACAAGAAGCAGCATGACCTAACGGATAGAACATGGGCTTGGGAGTCGGAAGGACCTGAGTTCCAATCCTGGCTTCACCTGCTGTGTGACCTTGGTCAAGTCATTTCACTTCTTGCTGCCTCAGTTACCTCTGTAAATTGGAGATAGTCTGTGAGCCTGTAAGCCCAGTGTGGGCAGGGACCGTCTCTCTATTGCTGAATTCTCCTTTCCAAGCGCTTAGTGCTCTGCACGCAGTAAGTACTCAATAAATACAACTGAATGAATGTGGGCAGGGACTGTGTCCAACCTGATTAGCTCGTACATACCACAGCGCTTAATATAGTGCCTGGAGCATAGTAAGCCCTTAATAGAAAAACAGAGGGGGAGACAGACATTAATATAAATAAATCACCTACATGTATATAACTGTAGGAACGAGGCCTCTCCCAGTGCCGTTCCCTATATTCCTTAAAATCTCACTTTCCATATCCGTGCTCTTCATGGGAAGTTGTTCCGTGAGGGTATTAGCTTGTGAAATGGAGTGATCCCCAAAATGGAAGGTCAGGCTAAATCCCAACAGAGACCTGACACTCACCATTTCCCAAGATCGCAGGGCCCCACCTAGTAGCTTCACTTCTTTCCCCCACCCTTCCTCAACCTGCTGCTGAGAACAGTATTCTGGTTTACCTGGTCCCAGTTGAGCCTCTAGTGAGCTGATTGTCACTCTTTCCCAGCTTTTTCTTGCCGACTGCCAAGCTCTATTCCCAAGCCCTAAGTGAAAACCTGGCACTTAAGCAGAGCTGTGGTATTTCTGTTGTATCACTCTATGGCTATCACTGTATAATTATAATTACTTGCTATTTTCAGTTGCAGTATCTTGGACAACTGCTGTAATGTTCTCTCTGCACTACTGCGGTGCATTTAAAATGAGATACCAGTTACATTAGACATGAAGACTTTTCCAACCTGAGTTGGGAAATGCCAAAAAAGTTTCACCCATGATTGCAAACTTTTATAGAGGTCAACACACACACAGTGTATTTAACACATGTAAGCAATGCTTTTTGACACAACATTATAATGGAGAAATGAGCTCTTTAGGAAATCAGTAAAAAAAAAAAAACAACTTATCAGTAAAGATAAGGCTCTTTGATCGTACATTGTTATGAATCCTGTTTCACAACATTGATTTGTGGAGACTTGTCTCTTCTAGATGTAGGTTTCATCATTATCCACAGTTGTTCCTTATCAGTGAGAATTGATCTTGGAGGCTGAATGTTAGTTGGGGGTGGAAGGAAGGAAGGCAGAAAAATACCAAACAAACTGTCAGGAAAAGGATAATTTCTTCTGTACCCTTTTCAGCTTGAATGATTTCAAAGTGGTTGCTCTTTCATCCCTCCCCCGCACCAAGTTGCCTGGTCCTCAAACTTCACATGTCCAAAACCAAACTTCTCATCTTCCCACCCAAACCCTGTCTCCCCGCCCCAACCCACCTCCCCGGGCTGATTTTTCCCATTACCATAGACAACACTACCACCCTTCCTGTCTCAAGCCGGGTAACCTCGGCATTATCCTCCACTCATCTCTCTCTCATTCAATCGATCGTGAAATCCTCTCAATTCAACTTTCACAGTGTTGCTAAAATCGGCCCTTTCTTTTCCATCCCAACTGCTAACGTGTTAATTCAAGTACTTATCCTATCCCAGCTTAATTACTGTATCAGCCTCTTTAGTGACCTCCCTGGCTCCTGAGTCTTCACACTTCAGTCCACACTTCATTCTGCTTCCTGGATCATTTTTCTACAGAAATGTTCATTCCGTTTCCCCACTCCTGAAGAACCTCCAGTAGTTGCCCATCAACCTCCACATCAAACTCTTTACAGTCTCCTTTAAAACACTTCATCACTTTCCCCCGGCCTACCTCACCTCACTGCTCTATCACCCAGCCTGCACAATTTTTTCACCTATTATCCCTATACCTCGGTCTCATCTATCTCACCACCGACCTCTTGCCCCACCTGCATCAGGCCTTGGACACCCTCCCTCTTCATATCCAACAGATTGCTCTCTCCACCTTCAAAGCCTTATCGAAAGCACATCTCAAAGAAGCCTTCCCTGACTAAGCCCTCCTCTCCCCCTCCACTCTGTCACTCTTCCATTTGGATTTGCTCCCTTTATTCATCCCTTCCTCAGCCCCACAGGACTTGGGTGCATATCTGTAATTTATATTAATGTTTAACCTTCACCTCCATTGGTAGTAATAATATTACCACACTACCATAATAATTATGGTACTTGTTAAGTGCTTACTATGTGCCAAGCACCGTTCTAAGCACTGGGGTAGATATAAGCAAATCAGGTTGGATCCAGTCCCTGTCCCATTTTACAGATGAGCTAATGGAGGCCCAGTGAAGTGACTTGCCCAAGGTCACACTGCAGACATGTGGCAGAGCTAGGATTAGAACCCATGACCTCCTGACTCCCAGGCCCATGCTTTATCCACTAAGCCTTGCTGCTTCTCTTAGTCAAGTTCTTCTGGTTACACTCAGTTCTGCCGGAACACGGGGGGACAAAATGCATTTTGGCTAGAACCCAATTAGGCAACTTTCTTCTGACACCCTGAGCCTGTTGTCACTTAATGTGCTCCAACCTCTTGTACACTTGTATGCATGGCTGAGGCATTAGAATGGTTAAGAAATAGGTTGCACAAGCTTGCAGCTCTTGCATAATTGAAGGGGGTGCCTCTCCACATTGCTAAACACAAGCTGATGTAAAAGCCTAAATGAAGCTAGTTGGGTATTAGACATTGTCCCTGTCCCTCGGGGCTTGTAATCTAAAATCCTCGTCGGGAGCATGGCTTTAATAATATTTATCAAGTGCTTACTCTTTACTAAGCACCAAGCGCCATCCTTGGATAGATACCAGCTATTTCAGAGGGGGTACAGCTTCTGTACCACTTGAGGCTCACACTCTTGGAGGTAGGGAGACCAGAGCTTAAAATCTTGTTGCCCAGAAGTATATAAATGAGGGTCCAGGCTGCACGCCTTCGTCTTCTCTCTCCAAGGGGCAGGAGGGCGAGGAGCGCTTCTAGCGAGGAAGAGGAGGAGGGAGGGCTTTTAGCAAGGGGGGGTTGCAGGTTTCTAGCAAGGAAGTCAAGATGTTAGCAATGAAGCAGAAGAACTGAGACCACTTAGGTGCCCCCACCCCACCCTCTCTACCTTTAGTCTGTAGTCAGTAGCGAAAGCACAATCCCATCATCGAGGTGGTAACTAGCCGATGAACCCAAGAATGAAAGTTGTAAGCTTGTTGTGGGCAGGGAACATGTCTACCAACTTGGTTGCATTGTCCCTTCCCCTTCTGCGGCTCTGTCAGCTAGCAAATGTGAACGCTTTGGGGTCTTTTGTATCGTTTATCTGGCTCAAGATCAGAGAAGGAAGAAAGGTGTGTCATTTTAAGACTTTGCTAGTTTGGTGTCCCATTAATAGAGTGTATTTTTATGGTAACTTAAATGCTTACTTAAGCACTGTTCTAAGCGCTGGGATAGGTGCCAGTTAATTAGGTTGGTCACAATCCCTGGTCTCTGGCCCTGAGGGGAAACAGACCATTCTGTATGAAAGAAGCATGTGGTACAGTGTGCAGGTGGCATTCTTGGTAGTTTGATGAGGCAGTCAATTTGAACCCCAGAATCTGGAGTAGTAGTAATAATGATATTGGTTAGGTGCTTACTGTGTGCCAGGCACTGGAGTAAGCGCAGGGGTAGGTAGAAGCAAATCGAGATGGACATGAGCCCTGCCCCAGGGGAGTGGGGGAGCGCTCACAGTCTCCATCCCCATTTTACAGATGAGGTAACTGAAGCCCAGTGAAGTGACCTGCCCAAGGTCACATAACAGATAAGTGGCAGAGCCAGGATTAGAACCTTCTGACTCCCAGGCTCGCGGTCTCTCCACTGTACCATGACCCACCCACATTGCTCCAGGGCCATGGTTTATTTATTCATTCATATTTATTGGGCACTTGCTGTGTGCAGAACACTGTACTAAGCACTTGGGAGACCCCTCCGAAGCTTCAGTTTGCACTCCCGACTCGGTCTGGGGGCTTTAAAAAAAAAAAATCTGATGTTGAGCCTGTCCTGTCACTGGGCCAGGCTTCCACAGAAAGGGAGCTAATTGGCTGTGAATAACTTAAGCATGTGATCCTGAAAAGAAACGAGCCCTGGGGTTTCTTTATTTTGGGTTTAAAGATGGGAGCTCAGGGTTTACTCATTAACTTTTTACATGTCAGTCAATATATTGACAATTTGAAGTGAGAGAATTTGACCTAATTAAGAAATAAAGCAGAACAAGCTGGCGATTTATTGATGGCATTGCTCTGGGAGATCTCAAAGGCTGGTAGCCTAAAGTTATGGACTGCCTGCTCTAATTATTACATGCTTTCTGTTGAGCAAAACTTGTAATTTAATTTTATGAAACAATCGTATTTAATGTGACTTGTAATTTCATTTTTTTTTTTTTTGGTGGCTGGAAATCGTTATTGATGGTTTCCTCAAATCATCAGTCCAAAGTAAGACAGCAGCCAAAGGGTCAAGCACAGTCTGGGTGTTGTCAGGAAGGGAGAAGAAAATAAAAACTTGGTTTTCTGAGCGCACCTGTGGTCACTACATGAAAAGCATAATAAAGCTGAAGAAAATGTACAGAGGAGGGAAACCAAAATGACAACTTGTCTGCTGTGTGACCTTGGGCAAATTACTTATCTTTTCTGTGCCTATTTTCTCATCTGTAAAAGGGGAATTAATTACTACTCCCTCCTACTTAATCTGTGAGCCCCATGTACCCTACTACTCTACATGGGAATCAGCAAGGCCTAATGGAAAGAGTTTGGTCCTGGAAGTTGGGACACCTGGGTTCTAATCCTGACTGCCATTTAACTGTTGGGTGATCCTGGGCAAGTCACTTAACTTCTTTGAATCTCAGTTCCCTTAGTTGCAAAAATGGGGATTCAGTACCTCTTCTCCCTTTTACTTAGACTCTGAGCCCAATGTCGGACCTTTTATCTACCACAGCACTCAGTACAGATCTTGGCACATGGTAAGTGCTTAAACACCACAATTAAATCACATGGGGGAATACTCTAAATACTGTACAAATAATACTGGATTCAACCTAGTATTATCTTATATCGATAGCCACATTTAGTACAATGCCTGACACATAGGTGCTTACCAAGTGCCAAAACCGCCCCCCCCCCCAACAAAAAACAAAAACAAAAAAATGCAGGGAAATGGAGCAGCTTCCAAATGAGGGTAGCTACAAAGATTTGGACTCTTCAGTCTGCACATCTGAATGCTGACAGGGAGCCAATTGAAGTTGACAATTACTGTTGTTTGTGCTTTTTGGCTTGAAGCCACTGATGGTACGATTGTCCTTATAAAGGTCAATTTGGGACCCACATTCCTAACCACACTGGGCTCACGCAAATGCCACCATGTTTGTTATTTTACAGTGATTTTTAATTCGTTCTTTTTAAGCGTAGTCCATATAATAGGCACTCTAAGTGCTGGGGTAGATAGGAGATAATCGGGTTGAGCACAGTTCCTGTCCCACGTGGGGCTCACCATCTAAATCAAAGGGAGGAGGATATAATTCCCATCTTACAGATGAGGTAGCCAAGGCACAGAGAAGTGACTTGTCCAAGGTCAAACAGTAGTTTGTGGTGGAGTGTAGGGATTAGAAGCCAGGTCCTCTGACTCCCAGCCCTATGTGCTTTCCATTAGGCCAAGCAGATCCTTGTGAAGTATCTGCTCCAAAAGAGCACTCCTTTCTTGATTACAGTGAGGCATATTAGTTTATCTTGGAAAATTGCCTCCCAGCTTCCCCTCAAGGGACAACTTTGTTTTACAGCAACCCAAGGCCTTGAAATGTTTCCTCAGTCTTCTAGTCTTGATTTTTTTTTTTTCCAGTTCCTGGCAGTGACTATGTTCATCCTGTCTCCTCACAATTCTCACCTGATGCAACTGTGGTGATAATATTTGTTAAACACGTACAATGTGCCAAGCATTACTCTAAGCACCAGGAGATTAGCTTAATTTCAGTGCAAGGGGGCTGATTTTGTTGTAGGACTTTGCCTGTTTGTCATCTTTTTGCCATTGAGTAGGTCAATCATATTTACTGAGTGCTTACTGCATGCAGTGTTATGAATATGACCCAAATGATCAGATGTTGTATATACGAGGGGCCAGGGTACATAGCCATGAAGGTGGTTAGACTGCACTACGGCTCCCTAGAACTTTAGGTCTGGGACTTCATAACGTATTACTGCCCCTCTCTGAGTCTCACAAAGGATGTGCCAGCCTTCTAGATTAAATTTTCTTCCTCTGGATCTGTGGCTGCCTCACTGGCCAGTGCGCTGCCTAGGAAACAGGGAAAGCATTTAATCAAAGGTTTGCGTGCTTACTATGTGCAGAGCCCTGTTCTCAGGGCTTCGAAGAGTGTAATACAAGAGAGACGAGCAGACATGTTCCCTGCCCATTACAGCTCACACTCTAGAGGGGAAGGCTCACTGTTTTCAGTCAATAGCTATTAATGACATTTAAAGACTTGCCTCTAGACCGCTGTACTAAGTGCTTCAAAAAGTACAGTATAGTAGAATTGATAGTCATGTCCCCTGCCTGTAAGGAGTTTAGAGTGTAGAGTTTATAGTGTGTTCAGCTTCTAAATAATCCTTTGGTTTTCTTTGGTCCGTCTGGAGTGCCTGGTTAATTCAGTTGCATTTATTGAGCACTTGCTGTGATTTGGTGAGTGGCTTTTAGTCATTTACCTCCAGGACTCTAGAATATTTGATAGCCAGTTTCTAGACAGGGCAAAGGGACCACCACCAAATCTTCAGAACTAACTGACTATTACAGTTTTGGTGGCTGTACTAGGATTTACAGCCCAAGACTCTATCCTAGACTCAGATCACCTGTAGACTTTTTTCAGTTCCTCAACATTAGTAGGACCCTGCAGGGAGTGGAGAGAAATTTGACTGACATCATGGAGACCTCATCTTCAAAGGGGAGGATTTTCTAATTAAATATGTGCCGTTCCAACAGAAATGATTAAATCATGGACTTCTCCATCTCAGTGATCTGGTTAAGATTGGAAATGTCAGCAATGTCTTAGCCAGGCATGATGCATGAAGATGGACCTGCTTTTTATTTCAATTTTGTTTTAAAAATAGAAAAGACTTTGTAAAGGACCAAATGTAAAAAGATGGTGTTCTCACATTCTTTTTCCTTGGGCAACAAATTGGCCATTCATTTGCAAAACATGCATCTCTTGCACCAGATGACATCAGTTCCTCTGAAATATCTTAAATAAATTAAACATCAGAAGGCAAAATAGAGCCGGGACCAGATAGATCAAGCAAAAAGCAAGGTAGTGCTAGGTTTTCAACCAGTTGAGTGCCATCTGGATCTGATCCGACTGCCCTTTTGCTGGGACTTCTCGGTAGGAGTCAGTGGGAGATCTACCAACAGGGAGTCTTCCAGGTTAGCCTGGAACGAGGCAGGCTGCTTTCCTAACTTCACACTGGAGAAAGGCCACGGAGTCTGTCCGCGTGAGCTGCTTCTGATCTCATATGGTCCCGTGCTGCTCACAAATCCCTTTGGTTGTTTGGGAAAGGGGGCCAAGTGCTTCCATTATGTGATGAGCATTTGGGATTCATTCATTAATTCAATCATATTTATTGAGTGCTTACTGTGTGCAGATCACTGCACTAAGCGCTTGGGGAAAAGTACAGTACAGCAATAAATAGTGACATTACCTGCCCACAATGAGCTCATAGTCTAGTGGAGAGGAGACAGACATTATTTATACAAATAAATAAAATTACAGGTGCATACGTAAGTGCTGTGGGGCTGGGAGGCGGGGAAGAGCAAAGGGAGTAAGTCAGGGTGATGCAGAAGGGAATGGGAGATGAGGAAAACTGGCATGAATAGGGTTGTACTCTAGGTAGATTCTGCCATTCTTGGCTTCCTGAGAAATCAGGACATCCTTAACCTCCTTCCTCTTTCATGAGCTGCCAGAGCTCACCCTGATGGCCTGGGGATTATCTTCTGAGAACATCATGGCCTAGTGGGTAGAGCATGAACCTGGGAGTCAGAGGACCTGGGTTCTGGTTCCAGCTCTGTCACGTCTCTCCTGTGTGATCTTGGGCAAGTCACTTTACTTCTGTCAGCTCATTTGGAAAATAGGGATTAGGATTGTGAGCCCCATGTGGGACATGGACTGTGTCCAACCTGATTAGCTTGTATCTACCCAATAGTGTCTGGCACATAGCAAGTACTCAACACATACTATTTAAATAAAAAACCAAAAAGCAAACCAACCTTTCTGGACTGTTTAAAAATGACCAACTGGAGTCTTGGCAAGAGCAGGGGCTACTAAAGTTCCAGTCTTACCTTGCGAGTCTGGATTTTTTTTGTTGGTTTTAATGGTATTTGTTATGGTAATGGATTTGCTTGGAGCTTCTAACTGTAGGCTCGGTCACTCAATCAGTGGTATTTATCGAGCACTTACTGCATGCAGAGCACTGTATTGAGTGCTTTGGAGAGTACAACAGAATTGGTCGGCACATTCCCAGAACTGGAAAAGAGAATCAATCAGTGGTATTTACCGAGCACCTACTGTATGCAGAGCACTGTAGAAAGTATTTTCTCTAAGCAGAGGTCATTAAAATTAGACTTTATCCCTGCCCTATAACAGCTTGTGATCTAGAAGGGGAGATGGCTACTAAAGCAAATTACAGATAGGAGGAAGTGATACCCAATAGGCCAATACTCTCCCCATCATCAAATAATAATGATAGTATCTGTATGTGCCAAGCACTGTGTTAAGCGCTGGGGTAGATACAAGTTAATCAGGTTGGACACAGTCCCTGTCTCATATGGGGCTCACAGTCCTAATAGGAAGGAGAACAGGTATTGAATCCTTATTTTACAGTTGAGGAAATTGTAAAATGAGGATTTCAATGCCTTATTGAAATCGTCTCCTCCAGAAAGTCTTCCTTGCGTTCTGGGCAAGATAGGAGAGAGATCTGCAGCCTGCTGGTAAAGGATGAAAAATAGAGTTGATTGTACTCTGTCTACTCCAGGATTTTACACAGTGCTTGGCACATAATAAGCAATTAACTGTATTGTGTTGTTATTATTATCATCATTTAGTCTACTTCCTGCCCCTCTCTGTCTCCAAGGAGTGGGGAGGGCTAGCTATAGCTACTCATCTTTCCCCGAAGCTTGGGGAGCCTCTTGCCCTCATGGACCTGATTTCCCCCCTGATTGAGCAGCAGCATGGCATAGTGGATAGAGCACAGGCCTGGGAGTCAGAAGGTCTTGGATTCTAATCCCAGCTCTGAAGGGATCTTTTTAGCACTCCACACTTACTTCCCTCCCTTGAAAGAGTGGGAACCAGTCATTCTTGGAGTCCCCATCTCATTTTTTACGTTTTATTTTCGGTCTGTCCAGGCCAAATCCCTTAGCTTTTCAAGCTCTTATGGAAGGACTTTAAATACCCTGCTACCTCACGGCATAAATGTGTTACTGTCTCTTGTGCATTTGAGGATGACCCTGCTAACGGTGTGATCCTGTGGCCTAAAGACTGTACATGTGATTGACACTCCATTCCATTCTGCGTGCACATAAATATCAGCCTTTGTTGAACTAATGTGTTTGCCAGTGACAGCACCTGTTCTCAAATCTGCCTTTTTCATTCCCCCGTTTTGGAGCTGGTGACCTGGGAATTGGTGCATCGGTGTCGGGAGAGATTTTTAATTGATCTAAAAAAAACTTCCAACTCAACAGGCTATGTGACAAAGTTATTCAGGAACTGTTGTGTGTGTGTGTGTGTGTTTCTATGACTGTGCTCTGGAGGCACATCCAAGAGAAGATGCAGCTGTTAAAAGCGCTTTGCAGCATCAGCACAGAATTGACAATAAACCCAACGAAGACCACGTTTTCATGGCAACCCATATTCACTGAATTTTTCAATTTGGCATTACTTTCCAGTTGACATGAGTGTTAGCCTGAGAAATTCCAGATAGACATTTTACACGTGCAAGCTGCTAGATGATCTGCATAGAGATAATGCTCTTTTGTACTTTACTGAGCACTTAGTACAGTGCTTTGATTCTATTTATTGCTATTGTTCTTGTTTGTCCGTCTCCCCTGATTAGACCGTAAGCCCGTCAAAGGGCAGGGACTGTCTCTATCTGTTACCGATTTGTACATTCCAAGTGCTTAGTACAGTGCTCTGCAACTAGTAAGCGCTCAGTAAATACTATTGAATGAACGAATGCTTTGCCCACAGTAAGCGATCAGTAAATATGCATGGATGAAAATACGAATGAATGTTGGAATCTGGAAATCGTTCTAGATTTCTTGCAGTTTGTTTACGTGCTTTCCAAAGAGCAATGATCTTTTAACCGCAGAACGGGGCCACTCAAATGTTTAGAAAATATAGCTGAGCTTTGTAGAGGTCTCATCGGGGTCCCGAACTCAGAAGGGGTTTGTCTAAGTCTGAACTGGTAAACTGGTCCTCTCTTGCGCATAAACCTTTCTTAGCTTTCCAACTTTATAGGTTCTCAGTGGTTTATATATTCATAGGCTTAGTAGCGTAACAAACCAGAATAATGGAATAACAGATGTATATGGGCACCCTGGGATAAATCTATTAGGAAGTGACAGGAAGCGGTAGTTTAAACTGCTGAATCATTTCTGGAGTGGGACCATGTTGTTCCCCATTTGGCTGCCATTGCCCACTCCCCAAAGCAAAGTGGAGGCTTGGGTTCATAAGGGAGAGTCAAATCAATCAGTGCTATTTATTGAGTGCTTACTGTGGGCAGAACACTATACTAAGCTATTGGGAACATGCAGTACAACAGAGTTGGTAGAAATGTTCCCTGCCTACAAGCTTAGTCTAGAAGGGGAGACAGACATTTAATCTAAATTAATTATAGATTTGTATCTAAATGCTGAGGGTGGGGTGAATACTTAGTGCTCAGAAGATACAGATCTAATAATAATGATGGTATTTAAGTGCTTACTATATGCCAGGCACTGTACTAGCACTGGAAAAAGAGATAGCAGTAGCTTTGGGGAAATTTCTTTTACCAAAACTTGGCTTGCATGCGGGACCAAACCGCTAGCTCTCGTGGGACCTGTTTGTGTTTGGAGAGTGGGACACCATTTTTTAATTCTTATTTTACACAGATGATTCTTTCCTTAAATACTCTTGAGAGTTGTAGGAGTTACGGAGAAGGGATTTCAAATGAATCGTTTTTCAGCCGTGACAACAGGAATGCTAGATGGATGCTATGATTTTATTTATTTTTTTTCCTCTCTCCTCCCCGCTGGTCGGTGTATTCTACTTGGGTCTTCGGATAACCATTCCATCGTGAACAAGAGTCCCCTCAATTCTGTCATGATTCCTATTTTTAGGTGCTAGAACACTACTCGGGAACAGTCTTTGAGCAGCACAAGCCGGCTTGGGCTTGGTGGGCCAGGTTGCAAAGAAATACTTGCTGCTTGTGTGGGCAGAGATTAGACTACAGTCCTTCAATCGCATTTATTGAGCACTTACTGTGGGCAGAGCGCTGCAGGAGCACGGGGTAGTGGATAGAGCATGGTGCTGGGAATCAGAATTCCGGCTCCACCACTTCTCTGCTGTGTGACGTTGGGCAAGTCACTTCTCGGTGCCTCAGTTACCTCATCTGTACAATGGGGATTGAGACTGTGAGCCCCATGTGGAATGGGGACCATATCCAACCTGATTTGCTTGTATCTATTCCCAGTGCTTAGTACAGTGCCTGGCAAATAGTAACCCCTTAACAAATTCCATTAATATTATTACTGAGCGCTTGGGAGTGTACAATATTATAGTTGGTAGACACGTTCCTTGCCCACAGGTTTACAATCTAGAAGGGAACACAGAGATCCATGAACGTATCCTTAGTTTAGATTAATGCTGTGGGGCTGAGGGAGGGGTAAATAAAAGGTGCAAATCCAAGGGCCGTCATTTATTGAGCATTTACCGTGTGCAGAGTACTGTACTAAATGGTTGGGAGAGTACAGTGCAGCAGAGTTGGTAGACACATTCCCTGCCCACAAGGAGTTTACAGTCTAGAGGGAAAGAATTGCACCCATTATGAGGCATGAATCCGTGACCCTGAGGCTTGAGACTAATGGTCCACCAGCTGAAATAGCCTCATAGACACGGAACACGTCTACCAGCTCTCTTAAATTGTACTCTCCCAAGCACATAGACCAGTGCTCTGAGTACAGTTAAGCACTCAAATGTGATTGGGGGAGCATTCAGTGCTTTGCTCTCAATAAGATTGAATGAGTCAAAAAAAGATGAATACTGTGGCACACATGGTTCTTAAACCGAGATGGATCTAGAGCTCCCCTTGTGTCACAAGAGAATTGAGTACAGTTGCATTAGTGGGTCAGGGTTGACCTCCCCTATGGGTCTGGGGACACTGCTTTTGAATGAACTGGCTTCCTCCCAGAGAAAGCCAGAATGTCCTCTGATATTGATTCATTTGGACATGGCCGACTCAGTTGCACAAGGTTTGTTTTCACATTAGCCCTGGATGAAATGGCCCTTTGATTCTAGAAACTTAATTCAGCGAGTCCTAACTTTTTGAAGGCGACTGCCCTTGGGCTTGGATCCTTCTTCGGGGGGGGGCGGGGCGGGGGCGGGGAAGGCTTTTGAAGGCTTTTGCTTTTTGTTAAAGAAAGAACAATCAAATAACCATGAGTTTGTTTTAAAATGTAGAAATAATGTGTTTTTGAAACAGTACTGCTTTTATGGAAGGAAACAATTTGAAGAAAATAAGATTAATGTCAAGTTAGAAAATTCTTAACTCTTAATAATAATAATAATGTTGGTATTTGTTAAGCGCTTACTATGTGCAGAGCACTGTTCTAAGCGCTGGGGTAAACACAGGGGAATCGGGTTGTCCCACGTGGGGCTCACAGTCTTAATCCCCATTTTACAGATGAGGGAATTGAGGCACAGAGAAGTGAAGTGACTTGCCCACAGTCACACAGCTGACAAGTGGCAGAGCTGGGAGCCATGCAGAGGAGTCTACACCTAGAGTTTATCATATTATTTTCTTTAGGCACATTCATTAATCTGGCATGTAGTGAGTGCTTACTTGTACCCAGCTCTGTATTAAGTGCTTAGGAGAGTACAACACAATGGAGTTGATAGATACATTCCCTGTCAACAAGGAGCTTAGATTTTAGAGGGGGAGACAGACATTAATATAAAGGAATTACAGATATATTCACACACATGTGCTGTGGGGTGATTATCAAGTTCTTAAAGAGGGCAGACAAAATAGCTTTCCTTATTGCTTGATGTGGAGGTGACTTCCACTCTCTCCTCCTTTTCCCCCTTAAACGTTTATTGGTTATGTTGATTGTATTTTAGCCTTGTCTTGCTTACCATATTAGATTATGAACTCCTTGATTATAAACTCCTTGAGGGCAGAGTTTAATCTTTTTATGGTGCAATCATAAACCTAGAGAACAATGCCGTATGCCTAATATTCTATACTCTGAGTTCCTTGAGGGCAGGAAATGTGTATCTCTCAATTCTGAGAAGCAGTGTGGTCTAGTGGGTAGAGCCCAGGCCTGGGAGTCAGACCCGTTGTTCTAATTCTGGCTCTACCACTTGTCTGCTGTGTGGATTTGGACAAGTCGCTTAACTTCTCTGTGCCTACTACCTTATCTTTAAAATGGAGATTAATCCTGGGAGTCCCATGTGGGATATGGCCTGGACCTAATTTGAACACTTAATTCAATGCCCAGTGCATAGTAAGCACTTAACCGCTACCATACAAAATGAAAAACCCTTTGTTCTGTTGTACTTTCCCAAGCACTTAGTACTCAAGTTCTCAGTAAACACGATTCAGTGATTGGTATTCTCCCGAGTGCTCTGCCCATAAGTGGCCAGTGAGTACCGTTGTTTGATTTAGTGCTGACTTCACTGGTTGATGTGAGTGCTGTCCAGATGGAGGTGGGGGAAGATCATGCCAATTGCCCCAGAGGCAGACCCAGACAGTGACAGAAACCAGGCAGCATCACCAATCAAGGGAGCGCCTACTGTTTGGTTTATTCCTTCTGCATCGACACCACTATTTGGTCTCGGGGAACTGGCACAGCTGTCGGGGACTCAGATCCCCCCTCATCTTTTCCTCCTCCAGCTAATCCGCTGTTCACTGGAGAGCTGACCTGGAATCTGCTTGTGGATGAACAGCTGACCCTCAGTGGGGAAGGTGGAGGCGGGATGTGTGCCGCAGCGGCAGCTGCAGAATTATAGGTGCCCTGGGTTGGAGTCTTTATGTAGGCTTTGTTCCATCCCTTGGAGGGAGGGAGGGAGGAGAGAGCTTGTCCTGTAGCCATGTGGAAGAAAGAGGGGGCGGGTTCTTTTTCCCAACTAACTGTTCAGAAAAGTAACATCTACCCAGCCACATGGGGGCGATAATAGCCCCAAAAACCTGTCTACGTGACATCCATTGTCCTCCTTTTGGAAATGGTGACTCAGTGATTAGAGCAGAATTATTGGCTATCATCCTTGCACCTTTTCAAAGGAAGTTATCCTCCCTGAACTAGACTCATTCCCAATGAATGGTATTTATTGAGCACTTACTCTGTGCAGAGCACTGTATTAAGCACATGGGAGAGTGCAGTATGACATAATTGGTAGATATATCCCCTACCTACTAGGAGCTTCCAGTCTAGTCTCAATCAATAGATTTTTTTTTTGGGGGGGGAGAAAGGATAATGTAGAATTTGGGGATGAGCTGCCATGGCTTATTTTGCCCCTGGCCAGGATGGGAAGATGCAAGACAGTGATAATGGGAACTTGTTTCTTCATAGTCCTGGAAGAGATGTAGAATAAGGAAAATTTAAGCTGCTATAGGTAGTGGGCCTATAGGAGGAGTCTATGGTAGAAGCCACCCTGTAGAATGAGACTTGTCTTATGCTGTTGAGTCGTTTCCAACCCATAGTGACTCCATGGACATGTCTCTCCCAGAAGGCCCCACCTACATTTACAATCGTTCTGATAGTGTGTCCTTAGAGTTGTTTTTGCTTAAAAATATGGAAGTGGTTTACCATTGCCTTCTTCCACGCAGTCAACTCGAGTCTCCACCTTCTGTCTCTCCCATGCCGCTGCTGCCCAGTACAGGTGAGTTTTGACTTGTAGCAGATGGCCTTCCCCTCGCTAGCCACTGGCCGAGCTAGGAATGGAGTGGGTAGACCTCTGCTTCACTCTCCCTCCTCTAGCTGAGACTGGTAGACTACTGGAAACTCTCCAGGTTCATTCCTAAGAGTGGTGGTAGAATAGGGGCAGGATAGAGGAAGTAGGACATAGGGTTATCGATACAGAGAAAGATGATGGGAGGAGTTTGAATGGTACAGAAAGCTTTGGGGGAAGGAAAAATGAGAATGGGAGTGTAGGAAAAAGAGGTCACTTATTTGAAGTGCAAGGTAATTTCAGGGTCAAATTATCAGGCTTTTAATAATAATGTTGGTATTTAAGCACTTACTACGTGCAAAGCACTGCTCTAAGCGCTCGGGGGGTACAAGGTGATCAGGTTGTCCCCCATAGGGCTCCCAGTCTTCATCCACATTTTATAGATGAGGTAACTGAGGCCCAGTGAAGTGACTTGCCCAAAGTCACTCAGCCGACAAGTGGCGGAGCTGGGATTAGAACCCAAGCCCATACTCTTTCCACTGAGCCGTTTTTGGATAGCATGCTTCTCTATGAAATAGCAGAAATAGCAGAAAGTCTTGCAACATTGCTACTAATGATTATTCATTCATTCAATAGTATTTATGGAGTACTTACTTTGTGCAGAGCACTGTACTAAGCGCTTGGAATGATTACTAAAGACTAGACTGTAAGCTCCTTGTAGGAAGAGATCACGTCTACCAATCAATATTGTAAGTAGCGTGGCTTAGTGAAAAGAGCCTGGGATTGGGAGTCAAAGGTCATGGGTTCTAATTCCGGCTCCGCCACTTGTCTGCTGTGGGACCTTGGGCAGTCACTTAACTTCTCTGTGCCTCAGTTCCCTCATCTGTAAAAATGGGGATTAAAAAATGTGAGCCCCACGTGGGACAATCTGATTATCCTGTATCTACCCTAGTGCTTAGAACAGTGCTCTGCACATAGTAAGTGCTTAACAAATACCATAATTATTATTATTATTCTCCCAAGTTCTTAATACAGTGCCCTGCACACAGTAAGAACTCAAGTACCATCGATTGAAGATCCTGTAAAGACACCGTTGGATCTAGATTTTTAAGAGTTTAAGAGGAACCTCAGTGGAAAGGAGACCAAGTTTCTAAACATTTCCACCCTGGGATCGCACATGGAATCAGACAAGTAAGATTAGGTCTTTACACATTCACCGAAGCAAGCAGGACAGGGAACCTCCTGCACTATTCATTCAATCATATTTATTGAGCACTTAGGGTGTGCAGAGCACTGTATTAAGCGCTTAGAAAGTACAATTCCGCAACAAAGAGAAAAATCCCTACCCACGTGGGCTCACAGTCTAGAAGTGGGGAGAATAGAGAAAGTACTATCTCAGCACACATCTGAGGCGATTGTTACACCTCATGTGATAAGATCATGAGTTTTATCACTTTCTAGGAAGCTAACAGAATGCTGCAGATCTACTTGCTTAGCTTGGAGTGAGCCAACAAAGAGTTTGTGGTCTGAGAATCCTCTGTTACCTCAAATTTTGAAGAAGAAAAGTTTTTCCTTTCATTTGGGAGATTCCAAGCTAGCCTGAGTGGTGGTGGTTCATGCTTATCGTTTTTGTTCTGGAAAGTGATCAGCCCAGAGTGTGGTCATTTTTGAATAAAGCATTTTGCTAAGCTCCTGGGAGCCGAGTTATAAGTGTGATTTGAGTTGCTGAAGGCTGTTGCTGGAACCCTGGAACAATAAAAAGCCTGTGAGACGTTGTAAACTTCAACAGCCCCAAAGTCAGGAAATACAAATGTTTCGGCTCCCAAAGCCTCAGAGAAGGAAATGGAAATTAGTGACTCTGGGACCACACCTGTATCACATTAGGCTCATTTGCATATTATGTGATTTGTGTTCTCTTGGATCTAGGAAGTCCTGGAACTTTGTTCTCCTGTCCTCCCTCATCTCTGTCATTCTGACTACAGAAATGTATCGTCTCATTTTCGTTCTAATGTTTTGCGCTCTAAGGCCTGGGGATGTATCTAAATGACTATTTGGTTTCATTGGATTTGGACAAATAGATCTTTATATTGTAACTGCAGACTATTTTCTTGACTACTTTCAAAAGAGTAATTGAATTTCTTTACCTTTTTTTCACCTAGTGTTGAGAGAGCAGTAGGTATTTAGGGCATAGTGGATAGAGCACAGGCCTGGGAGTCAGAAGGCCATGGGTCCTAATCCTGGCTCTGCCACTTGTCTGCTGTGTGACCTTGGACAAGTCACTTCACTTCTCTGTGCCTGTTACCTCATCTGGAAAATGGGGATTGAGACTGTGACCCCCATGTGGGATGTGGACTTTGTCCAACCCACTTTGCTTGTATCCACACCAGCGCTTAGTACAATGCCTGGCACATAAATGCTTAATTACCACTATTATTATTATCCAAAAAAGCATATGAATTCTAATCATTTTTAAAGACTAAGTGCAGGAATCAAGAAGCATCATTGCCCAGTGGAAAAGAGCACAGGCCTGGGAGTCGAGAGGACTTGAGTTCTAATCCTGGCTCCGCCACTTGCCTGCTGTGTGACCTTGGCCAGGTCACTTAATTTCTCTGTGCCTCAGTTCTCTCACCTGTCAAATGGGAATTATATACCTGTTCTTCCTTCTACTTAGACGGAGCCCTATGTGGGAGAGGAAATGCGTCTGACTTGATTTAACTTTATCACGGCGCTTAGAACAGTACTTGACAGGTAGTAAATGCTTAACAAATACTAATGCTATTGTTCACTCTGAAATGCTTAATACAGTGTTCCATGTGGAATCACTCAATCCATGCTATTTTTTTGAGCGCTTCCCATGTGTAGAGCAGTACACTTAGAGTACGATGCAACAGAATTGATATGCTCTCTGTCCACAAAGAACTCTCCACAGAGAATCTAGAGAGGGGGAGACAGGCATTAATATAAATAAATTTTGGATATTCTTACAAATTTTATTGATTGCCTTTCTCCTGAACCTTCCTAGACTCTGTTGTGTGATAGTGCCATGTTGCCATGAAACCTGAATTTAAGTGGAAACTATAAAATTTGGTCATACAGTTATTGAAACACTTGAGAAATAATATTTCTGAAACTTTAGCATTCAGAAAAAATGACAGGTGACCCAGAACCAGTCAGGTGCAGCAGAGCAGAAAATGAATAGACAGTTGTAATTATTTTCAGGGCTGTTGCCTGTGAATGAAGCCTCAAGTACCTTGCAATGCGGAGGTGTCAAACCACTTCTTAGCCTTCATTTTGTGAAATAGATGAAAAATGTTGCCAATGTCACCTGAAAGAGAAGCAATGTGACCCTCTGAGAGCAGGTGGGGGTAGGGAATATAAACAGGGTATAACAATATAATCACCTCTTAAGGGTATATGGTTTCTTTTTCTGAGTGTTATAGATGTAGTTTGACTTCATTTTCTCCAAAGACAGGTGGAGGGAAAAAAATGTACAATTAAGAGACCAGAATCTAAGGGAAGCAACATGGCCTTAAAAAGAACACAGGCCTGGGGGAGGATCTGGGTTCTAATCTTGTTCAGCCTCTTGTCTGCTGTATGGCATTGGGTAAGTCACTTAACTTCTCTGTGCTTCAGTTTGGTAAAGTGGCAATTTAGTGCCTGTCCTCTCTCCTACATAGGTAGCGACTGGGTCCAACCTGATAATTAAAATTAGGTTCTTTCCATTTAGACCATAAGTTTGTCGTGGGCAGGGAATGTCTGCTTTTTCTGTTGTAATTGTCCTCTCTCAAGTGCCTAGTAGAGTGCTGTGCACATAGTAAATGCTCAAATACCATGGATTGATAGGTGAGATGCCCAAGCACAGCTGCCATTGGATGCCTGTACCTGGAGGAGGCATATTTCTCAAGGAACATTCCTGTAGAAAAAGTTGGATTTGCCTGTTCAACTTTGGGCAGGATAATAATAATACCTATTAAACGCTTAATTCGTGCCAAGAACATTGGTCTGAGCTGGGGTAGATCCAGGATAATCAGGTTGGATCTATGTGGAGCACCTGATCTGAGGAGAGAGATCAGGTCTTTTATCCCATTATACAGATGAGGAAACTGAGGCACAGAGGCCAAGTGACTTGCCACAGCTAGGCTAGTGGCAGAGCTGGGATTAGAACTCAGGTCCTCGGGCTCACAGGCCCGTGCTCTTTCCATTAGGTGCCATCCTGCAAGTGGGCAGATTGCTTGACTGCTCCTACTTTCTGGACCTCCTCCTGTACTGACCCATAGCACCTCAGCCTCATTCGATGAAAGGTTTTCCATCCTAGCCCCATCATTCTTCCGGGAGGCCAGGGAGAAAGCCCCTACGGTCTGACGGAGGCTGACAGCGAATGGGGAGCTGGGGGCAATTCAGGAAGCAGCTGTCCAGTTGAGCAGATTCCTGGGTCAATCTCCTTAGAAAAACATCCAATTGTAACTGAATGCCTTTTAGGCCTTTCATGACAAATTGCGAACAAAGGTATTCGCGTCAGATATTCTCGACATTAGCTGCTTGAAAAGTCAAGCCATTGTTAGCATTATGAAAAGATCCTACTGGTCAGTTTTGTCCCAGGGAAGATGGCAGCCATTGATATCAAGAGGCAGAGACCATTTTGCCTTGCCACCCCTGCCCCCGCCGCCATCTTCCTCTAGGGGTTAGATTGACCTAGTGTGACCTAGGGCAGGCAACATTTATTTAATGTGTCTCCTCTGTGGAGGAGAATAGAACTTTCAACTCCTCCTCTGTGGGATTCAGCGGTCTTCTATACCGAATGAGGGCTGGTCAACTGTTTCTGCCTTCTCCCTTTTCCCTGTGCATTAATCCTTTTCTCACACCCCGCTCTTCCAATCAAGCTATGCATTTTAGGGCAAAGGGACTCTGAGAGGTCACTGAGGTTATCCCTCTGCCTTCAGGCAAGATTGCACTGGCACACCTGTTTTAAGTTTAACAACCTCCATGTTAGGAAACTCTTCTTTCTGTCTAACCTCAGTTCTTCATACTACCCTGTTAGCCTATTTCCTTTTACATTGTACTCACTGGAAGGGGCCACTGGGGATACTAGTTAAATACCTGAGGACTTTTATTAGATCCACTCACTTAACCTTCTCTTGTCCAGTTGAATTATCCCAGTTTCTCTACCTTTCCTCATGGGACTTATTTTTAAGTTGTTTAATTATATTTGCCTCTCCTATGAAGCTGCTCCTTTCCACACATCCCTATTAATAAGGAGTTATATGTGAACTGGACAAATTGACTGCAGGTTTAAAATGTATTCTCGTATAAGTAGTGGCTGTCTAGTCTGAGATACTTTTCGATAGAGCTGCAAGCTGAACTGAAAGCCTCCTTCCTCCTGGCCTCAGAGAGATTTAAAGGCTCATTTCCAATCCCAGCCCATGTACTCATAAGATAAGTCATATAAAAACAGAAAACTGGCATATGCTGAGGGCATGAAGACAGAAAAACTCCTCTTTGAAGAATGTGTTCAATACAACCAGAAAGTGTCCAAGAACGGGGCCCATTTCCAAAGGACAGGAAACCGCTTTGACTTTGGTTAGTTCATTGGAGAGGAGGACAATTTAAAAGTTCCTTATAACAATTTCAAGTCTAAATCACTTTTGAAAGCCTTTTAGTAAATATGAAATCAGAAAAGGATGTAAGTGACGGAAGAGCAAGAAATGGTAGGTTCTCTGGAGTTGTGCCCCAAGTTTCTCTGAAGATTTTCTGAAAAGCAGATGAACCTACCTACGTTTACTTTCTGCTTTGGGGTGGTAGAGTTGAAACTTATATTTTACTATGGCTATCCATTCATCTTTCAGCTTTTTGAGTGGGAGATTCCAGTGAATAGGGAGGAATCACTCTAACATCATATAACTAATGGTCCCTTGAGATTCCACCATATGCCTTGTCCAGTTCAAACTCAGTCTCATTACAAACGCTCGTGTTGGCCGGAATCCCAGAATCTAAAATGACAATATTCATCTGACCGAAACCTCCCCCTCCTCAAAATCCTGACAAATTGTGTGGTGGGCTAAGTGTGTGTTTATTGCAGGGAGAGGAGAGGGGTGTATACCGGTTAAAGACATTCATTACTTCTGGATTAGTGGTGCTTTTAAAAAAAAAAAAAAAAAAAAAAAAAGAAGAAATTAAGACCAAGACTTCTAAGTGGAAGGGAACGTTAGCAGTATGGTTGGGGCGCCTGGTGCAGTCCTGAGGAAACACCAAAGGAGTTCTCGAGCGGTCTGTAGATGAGAAAAGCTGTCTGGTGATGTGGATGACGAGAGGACGAGCGGTATTCTACTTTATATGGTTTCAGAGAGCTGATGTCACTTTTATAAAATGTAAGGTATATGAGAGGAAAAACGAGGCAGCTATTCATCCAGCCCTAGAGCTCCTTTAGTCACCGTTTTTCCACTCAGATGCCGCTCAGACACAAGATGTATATAAAAAAAAAAAAGTTAGTGTGGCTTGTCTGAAATGGCCCCTTTCTCGCCATTATTTTTTTCCAGTTGGAGTGCCACAGAGCAGTATTATAATTACAATAAAAAAGACTTATGGGCCCATCAAGAACCTGTTCAGATGAATTAATGTCATGGAGGTAGTCATCTGGGATGAGATTGGGGTTACCAGGGTTCCGCTAACTCTACTTCACAACAGATTCCAAGCGTTTCCTGAGTTATAAATTAGAAATTACCCTCCTTAATTAAGGCCATCTGTAAACACAAAAGGTTCTGGAACTGAAGGGAGCACAAAGGTGAAAAGTGGTGTTGTGAATGCTTTCTTTCTCCTTTTGGAATTGGGTATACTTTTTAAGCCATGTAGTTGCTTTTATAAGGTGATGGGCTTTGTGGGTTTATACCTAAATGACTGGATGGGGCCCTGCAGGAGAGGACATTTTCAAGACTGGACACTTGCTCCACCTTGCATCCTGCCAACCAACCTCTCCTACTCACCCTGTGGATTTGTCTGGGCTGGGACACATGAAATAGTAAACCTCTACCTCTGTGCCACCCCCCCCCCCCCCGCCAGTGATCCTACTGATGGGTCATGTAATAATCATTACTGTGGTATTTAAGCACTTTCTATGTGTCAGGCACTATATTTGGGGTAGTTTTGGGGTAATTAGGTTAGACATATTCCCTGTCCCACAAGGGGTTCAGAGCTAAAGAGGAGTGAGAAAAGGTATTTGATTCACATTAAATGAGGAAACTGAGGTATAAAGAAGTGAAATGTCTTGCCCAAGTTTTCACAGCAGCTAAGTGGTAGAGCTGGGGTTAGAACCCAGTCTGGTATTAGATCTCATGTGAAGCCGCGTTTCTCTCTCACTCCTCCGAGACTGCGTCCTCTGTGTGCGAGGGGCAGATGGGAAACCTTGGCCTTCGGAGGGCAGGAGGTGTTTCAGTCTTTCTCCACCTCTTCTGTCTCCTGTCCCCTCTGCCTCTCCTCTGTCTCCTTTCCCCCTCTCTCTCTCCTCTCAGAACACACCCTAAAGCAGACATACAAGTACCCTCACTCCCGCATGGAAATGTACAAATCGAGAGACCCATAAAATCCCATAGTTATAAAGCAATACACATATAAGCACTCAAACAGTTGGATGAGAAAAGTGCTGGCACATAGGCAGAGACCTCAGACAGGATCAAACAAAGAAAAGCTCACTTAGACCTGACGTAGCTGCAGGCGTGATAATTGGGGTATTTAAGCATTTACTCTGTGCAAAGGACTAAATCGAGCTTGGGGAGGATGCAAGATGATTGAGTTGGACACAGTCCCTACCCCATATGAGGCTGACGAAGCAAGAGTAAGAACTGGTATTTAATCCTCACTTCATAGACTAGGAAACTGTGGCAAAGAGAAGTGAAGTTACTTGTCCAAGGCCATGCAACAGGCAAGGGGAAGACCACGATTAAAACCCATGTCCTCAGTCCCATAATGGTGAGTATATGTTCCCCTGTAAACTCTTTAAGGTAGACAAAGAACTTAAGTATCAACGTTTAATCTGTCTCTCCCTTTAGACTGATCCCTTGAGAATGGGGATTGTATCTTCCATTCCAAAGTGTACTTGCTCAGGAACTTGTAAATGCTCTGCACAAAGTAAACTCTTAGTCAATACCACTCATTCATTTGGTAAACAGCGGGGTGGTTTAGAGAGCACAAGGAGGAAACCAAAGAGACAGGTTGGAAGCATGAAAGAGAGGGTCAGGAAAGAAGTGTTGTCTGTCTAAATTTGGAAGGGGAATGCCATTTTCCACAGGGAAGAGGTGTAAGTCAGCATCTTGAGTTTTCACAATAAACTTGTGTGGTCTTCACCTATATATACCTCTATAATATATAGTAGCATATATTTATATATATTTTATATTATATTATAGCAGGGTTGTCTTGAGATCTGTTCCCAGACCTTCACTCTTTGTTCCAGCTCTTGTGCTCAGGTTTGATGCATCAGGCATGATGAAACCGATTCAAATAGTCCCAGGCATCTGCCTCTGGAGTCCTGACTTTAGAGCAGGAATCTTAATCATGAGCATAAGGTCTTTTCTGTTTTTGATATGGGACAAAGTGGGATAAGGAGAAAAGCTTGCAAATAAAGTAGAAAAACGGTAAGCCATGGAGTGATAGGTTCCTACCATTTGGATATGAAAAGACTGTTGGTATTGTGAGACGCTGAGAGTTTTTCCTGGTTGTGGATGCAGATGACATATGTTTTCTTTTTTTTTTTTTCCCAAGAAGGATATTCTGCACCATAATATTCACTCCATCCATAGCACTTGGGTACATATTTTAATTCTTTGTTGCTTCCGCTATCTGTTAATTCTTTTATTGTCTGTCTCCCCCACTTGATTGTAAGCTCCTTGAAGGCAGGGATCATGTCTACCAACTCAATCTGGACTAGTGAAAAGAGCATGGATTTGGGAGTCAGATGACCTTTCATTCAGTGCCTACTGTGTGCAAAGCACTGTACTAAGCACTTGGGGGAGTACACTATAACAGACACATTCCCTGCCCACAGTGAGCTTACAGTCTAAGTTAAATTCCAGCCAAGAGTCATTTAGCTACTATGTGACCTTGGACAAATCACTTAACTTCTCTGCACTGTAGTTTCCTCATCTGTAATGATAATAATTACAGATTTACAGTTTTTACTCTGTCAAGCACTGAGCTGAGCACTGGGATAGATACAAGATAATCAGGTCCCACATGGGCTCACAATCTCAGTAGGAGAGAGAACAGGTATTAAATCCCCATCTTGCAGATGAGGGAATAGAGGCTCAGAGACCTTAAGTGACTTTCCTAAGACCACGCAGCAGGTACATGGTGGTAGATTTTGAGAGGAAGCGGGAAATCTCCTCTTGAGGTACTGTTAGGAAAGATGAGAGGATTGAAGTAGAGGCAGGAGGAGAGAGTAGAGGAGATTTTAATGAGAGTGTCGGATGGTTTCAAAATTTTCAGAGTATGTGGCCAGCTCACTGGGGGCAGAAGATGGGGTAACAGGTGTGAGGGAGTTAAACATCTGAAACACCAGGTGAGGGCTTTGTGTGTGGGAGTCAATAAGGATGGAGAAATAATGTTACTGGGCGGAGGAGAGGGCAGAGTTAAAGTATGCAAGGCTGAGCTTGTGGTGGAGGAGGTCAGCCTGACCCTTGGGTTTCTGCCAGAAGCGCAATGAGGTTTTTGCACAGGAATGAAGGAAATGGACTGTGGAGGTGATCCAGGGCTGCAGGTTAGTGGATTAGTTAGTTAGTTTATGCAATAGGTAATACTGTGAGGGTTCAGAAAGTGCACTATTTGGTTGTTTATGGAAAAAGCAATACTGGAATTTAAGGTGTTTGTTCTCCGGGTAGTGAAGGAAAGTCACTTTGTGTCATCTGCAGTAGTAGAAATGATTTAAGAAGCAATCAAGAACTTTTACTGAATGCCTACTGTGCATAGAGCACTGGAGTGTGTTCTTGTAAAGAGTGCAATAGAAATTAGTTGTCATAATTCTTGGCCTCATGTATTTTACAATCCAGTGGGGAAGACAGACACTTCAATTGGACAAGAGGAACCCCTTGATGGCTGCCAACCTGTATGCATTTTGTTCTTGAATGTGGCTAGTGTCCATCCATTAACTTTAGTTTTCCATAATCCACAGTATTCATTCATTCAATCATATTTATTGAGTGCTTACTGGGTGCAGAACGCTTTACTCAGCACTTGGGACAGTATGTTGATTACCCAATTTATCTTTTTGCCTTACCTTCTTTGTTGAAGCTGTACGGTCCTGCAGAATTTGCCCAATGAAAGTTCCATCTGGTTGAATGGTAATATTTCCAAACATTTGTGAGGCCATGAGAGAGTTTTTCAGAGGCCAAAATGAGAAGGAGGATTTCTGAATGGACAGCCTCACTATTATGGCTCTTTAATAGTAAGCGATCTGCTTCCCCCAAAGGCATCACATAACAGCTCGTACGGGATTCGTGTCCCCTTTGACTCTTTCTTCAGGAAACTTGGGTTTGTAACTTACCCTCAGAAAACGTTAAGGCCCCTTGTTCCTTTTAATTCACAGATGATTTATTGTTCCTTTCCATTTTTCTCCTGGTGTCATTCACCTTTGCAGCCAAATCCAGTGAAGCAGAAGGGTTATTCTCCCTAAGAAACGTTGCAAACGTTTTTATGTCTGGCTATCTGGTTACCGATGCAAGAGATAGAGGCATTTTTAGAGGGGGTCCCAGGATAATGCTTAGGAGTTTGAGCAAAACAGACCACATTGTAAATTATGCCCCTTTAACTTGACAGTTCTGGATCATATTCATTCAGGTTTATGTTTGCAGCAGGTTCACTTGCCAAACTGATAGTGTAATGCATTTTGGTAGTGTCCACCTGATTTCTTTATCAGACCCTGGTTTTACAAGATCCTGAAACATCATGTAGCTATTTGTCCTTTCCGGGAGCAGTCCACGAAGAGAAACCTCTGGAGTTGTTCGCAGCCACTCTTGTCTCAGGCCGAACCGCCGTATTATCTGAGTAGATTCAGTGTGGGAGTCGCATGGCCTAGTGGAAAGAGTCTGGGTCTGGGAGTCAGAGGGCCTGGGTTCTATTTGTTTGTTCGATCATATTTATAGAGAGGTTACTGTTTGCAGAGCACTGTACAAGCCCCTTGGGAGAGTACAATATAACAATCTTGGCTCCACTACTTGCCTGCTGTAACCTTGGGCAAGTCACTTGACTTCTCTGTGCCTCAATTCCCTCATCTGCAAAGTGAGGATTCAGTAGAAATTCTCCCTCCTATTTAGACTCTGAGCCTAATAATCTTCTACCTATGCCAGTGCTTAGAACAGTTCTTGGCACTTAATAAGAACTTAACAAACACAAGCGCTTAGTACAGTGCTCTGCACATAGTAAGCGCTCAATAAATACTATTGAATGAATGAATGAAACACCACCATTATTATTATTATTATTATTATTATTAGACTGAAGCATCTTGAATAATATTTTTATAAAAGGGTAACTGTCTGACAAAGGACAGTGATTCACTGGGAGACAGATTCCTAATGGCAAAATGAAAGTTTGGGTGCAGACTCATATCTGATCATTAGAGCAGGGATAATTCTCTCATCCTTCAGCAATCCTCATTTCTGGGCACCTGAATCTCAGTCCAGAAGTCCTTCAATCAATCCATCAATGGTATTGAGTGAGGCTCACTGTGTGCAGAGCACTGAACTAAGCATTTAGAAGAGTACGATAAGAAGCCCCATAGCCCTAATGGAAAGAGCATGGGCCGGGGAGTCAGAAGACCTGAGTTCTAATCCTGCCTGTGCCACTTGCCTGTTGTGTGACCTTGGGCAAGTCACTTAAACTGCTTAATTGCTCTATGCCTCCGTTTCCTCACTTGTGAAGGGGGGATTAAATACCAGTTCTCAATCAAATCTGTTGTGATATGCACACAGTAGGAACTTAATAAATTCTCTTTTGACTGCTACTGTTATCATTCTCTCTCTCTCTTTGACTGTGAGCCCCATATAGGGCAGGGACTATATCTAATTGCATTGTATCTACCCCAGCGCTTGGAACAAAAGCGCTGAACAAATATCCCAATTATTATAATACTATAGAGTGGGTAGACCTAATCCCTGACCTCAAGGAGTTTACAGTCCACCCTCCTAATCTCAAAAATCTCATGGCCCAGTTCTGTCACGTACTCCTCTGCTTCCTCCCATCCAAAGTCAGGGTGCTCAGATTCAGCCCTTCCTATTGCTTCCTCCCCTTTCCAGAAGTCTTGCTCTCCTCCCTTTGTTTTACATTCTCTCTCCTAGATGAGATGATGGTGGAGACAGTAGAGAAGGCGGCAGGAGTGGGTGAGGATATTCTTGGGGAGGCTGGAGGAGGATTAGTGGAATGGGGATGGAAACATTTTTTTCTTCAAAGACTGCCTTGCATACTTTGGAAGTTGGTAGTTTATGAAATTGGAAAATTTGGAGAGTGCATCCATTATGAAGAGTATGAACACAGTAATGCTACAAGAACAAAACGTTCTGAGCAAAATACTATTTCAGGAGGTGGAAAAGCATAAAGAAGTTTCACGAATCATTTCAAAAGTGGGTAGAAGGTGAAATATTTTTGCTGGGATTAGGATGAAGTTTGCTCTCTGCCTTTTGAACATATACAGCCTTCTGTGCATTGATGTCACTTTTTTATTCGTTATCCTAGACCAATCATGTTTGACTTTTTTTTTTCCCCCTTAAGTCCTGAAAGGGAAAAAGGCCATTTGAAGTGGTGTGCTTGAGTTTTATGGAGGCTTTTAAGAATGAACTGGAGAAGTTAGAGGTATATAGGGAATGACTTTGGGTTTCTTCCAGTTTGCAGTTAATGTTACCTACCAGACTCTGTGGCCTCTGCTTTTTGCTGGCCAGAATATGGAAGACCATTTGTTGAGAGAAAAGCGGCCTTTGTCTTGTATTGCACCTCATATAATAGAAGATTTTAAGTTTTTTGTCTAAAACCATATAAGTCGTTAAGCAACACTATGGCAATGGGACCAAATGAAATGTGCTCCAAGTATTCAGACTTATACCCTTTGAGTTTGGCTGTTCTCTTGTTTTTGAGCTGCCTGTTCCCCTTGATTTTACGAGGGCTAAGAAATAGCATAAAAACAAAAGAATCATGAACTTTGAAAAGACAAGGTAGAGATTGGTCCCTTCCAGCCCCAATCTGTCTCCAAGCTAGGTGAATGGATGTATAAAACCGGGCAAGTGATGGCTTGTTCTTTTCTGAAATATCATAGGATGAGCTCAGTGGATCCGGTTGATTTGAATGGCTCTAATTCTTTTAAAAACACTTTATTTTCTTCCTCCAATCAATCTATTGAGCACTTCATGCAGAGCACTGTACTAAGTGCTTGTGAAAAAATGGTATTTAAGCACTTACTGTGTTCCAGGCCACTGTTCTAAGCTCTGGGGTAGTTATGACCATCAGGTTGGATACAGCCCATGTACCATGAAGCAGCGTGGCTCAGTGGAAAGAGCGTGGGCTTTGGAGTCAGGGCTCATGAGTTCGAATCCCAGCTCTGCCACTTGTCGGCTGTGGGACCTTGGGCAAGTCACTTAACTTCTCGGTGCCTCAGTTCCCTCATCTGTAAAATGGGGATGAAGACTGTGAGCCCCACGTGGGACAACCTGATTCCCCTATGTCTACCCCAGCGCTTAGAACAGTGCTCGGCACATAGTAAGCGCTTAACAAATACCAACATTATTATTATTATTATTATTATTACCATATAAGGCTCACAGTCTTAATATCCATTTTACAGATGAGGGAACTGAGACACAGAAAAGTGAAGTGACTTGTCTGCTTTGTGACCTTGGACAAGTAGGGGAGCTGGGATTACCATCTGGGACCTTCTATACAATATACTAGAGTTGTGAGGAGCTTACCTCTATCAATTTTATCTGTAAAGACAGGAAATATCACTGCCTTCCTGTTTTTTTCCATGGCTTATCTTTTCTAAAAGCTCATCCTCAAATTGTAAACTCATTGTGGGCAGGGAACACATCGATCAACTGTGTACTTACTCTCCCAAGTGCTTAGTACGGTGGTCTTCACTAAGTGCTCAAATACCATTAATCCTAAATCTCTCTAGTGCAGTACTTCAGTACACTCTACCAATGTATCTCTTGCACTAGCATTGTGTGCTTAAACTTCCAACTCTTCTTTCTTGCAGCGGTGTCCAAACCACCGAGTCATGGATCTTCTCTTCGGTTTTCCTTGTTATCCTGTCCACCTGAAGTAATATTTCCAAGTGTACCCATGAATTCAGTTCTCAATTTTCATAGGTACACTTGGGAAATACTAGCTCAAGAATTCATTCATTTTTCCTCGATTTAAATTTCCTTTAAATTTGGACTTTATTTGATTCATCCTCAATAAGCCAGTTTAGCCTGGAAAAGAACCAAGGTTTGTGAAATTGTAATGTAGAAAGGACCTGGTTGGTAGGTACATCTAGAGGACTCAAGTTCTTAGAGGAAAGTCAGCTGCTGATGAGGGTTCCTCTGTATGAGAAGGTAAAAAGGCAGCTATGCTTTAGCACATTCCTGTGCTCTCCATTTGATCAAATGTATTTATTGAGGCCCCTAAAGTGTGCTAAGCATTCTACCAAATTCTTGGACAATAAAATAAGACATGATCTGGCCCTCAAGGACCTGTAATCTAATTGAAAGGCAGGCAGATATAAATAGCGGTTTTTGTTATGTACTTACTAAGTGCCAAATACTGTATTTTTTTTTAAATCACATTTATTGAGCACTTACCATGTGCAAATCTCTGTACTAAGCACTTGGGAGAGTACAATATAACAGACACATTCCCTGCCCACAATGAGCTTACTGACTACAGGGGGAGACAGACATTCATATAAATAAAGAAATTATGGCTATGTTCATTAGTGCTGTGGGGCTGGGAGAAGGAATGAATGAAGGGAGAAGGTGATGCCGTAAGGATTAGGAGAAGAGGAAAGGAGGTCTTAGGGAAGACCTCTTGGAGGAGATGTGCTTTCAGTAAGACTTTGAGGGGAGGGAGAGTAATTGTCTGTCTGATACAAGACAGGTCCCACAAGGGCTCCCACTCTAGGAGGAACACGGGTGTTGAATCTCCACTTTTTCAGATGAGGAAACTGAGGCACAGAGAAATTGTTACTTGCCCAAGGTCAAAGAGCAGGTAAGTGGCGGATCTAGGTTCCGAACCCAAGCCCTCTGGCTCCCAGGCTTGGATGCTTTCCATTAGGCCATGTTGCCTCCCAATACAAACTCGTTTAGACAGGGAACATATCTACCAACTCTGTAGAAACACTGCTCTGCCAACAGGAAATACTCAATAAGTACTATTGATTGATGCAATGGGAGAAGTAGAAACAGATTAAACTGGTAACAGCAAAAATAGTAAAAATGATTTAGTGAATAAATGGAGTACATAGATCGATAGATTTATCAGTTGTAAGGATGGTTGTATAAACATAAGTGCTCTCTGAGGGAAATTTCTGGCCAGGAGGAAATGTTCCTATTATTTGCACCTCTCCAGTGGCAAAATAACCTCTGTGATTTCGAGGGTCAGGTTGATCAGTTGAAAGCTTCTAAAGCGGAACCTCCAGTTCAGGGGATTATTTTACTTGGAAAAGCTAAAACTATTTTCCACAGAGAAGAAGAATAGGGCTGAAAGAATCCACAGGAAAGAAAGTTGTCTGGTAAATGGAGGTAATATATAGTTCATAAAACATGTTTAACAGTCACGTTCAACTCCCATGAATAAGAAGCAGTATTTTCTCAGTGGATTCCAGAGAAGGTCTGGTTGTGTTGCTTTGAGGATAGACAGTCCATGGAATGCCAGACCCTGGAGGAGGGGCTGATTGGAGATCCTCTCTTCCTGAGTCTTTTAATAGGCCTCCCAGTTTCTGACCACCTTCCCTCCCCCTTCATCACTTTTATCTCCTGCGGTATCCAATCAGTAATAGAAGTTGTAATCGTACTAATAATTGTACGTAAGCACTTAGTGCTGCTTGCGACAGTACTGGGTGCAAACTAAATGCTGGTGTAGATAAGTGATCATGTCAGACACAATCCCTGCCCCACATGGGACTCGTATTCTAAGATAGAGGGAAAATCGGAATGGAATGCCCATTTCACAGATGAGGCTACTGAGGGAAAGAGAAGGTGAGTTGCCCAAGGAGTTTGAGTAGGGTGGTCAGTTGTTCCAGTTTATTCTGGACAGTCTGGCTTTCAGCTAGTTTGTCCTTTGTGTGGCATGGATGTCATCATGTCCTGTTTCATTTTGAGCTCCCTGGCCTCCCTCTATTTTGAGCAAGGCAGGGATGGACCTGGGAAGCGAACACAGAGGCTTTAAAGCAGGCATGGGGGTCACCATCCCCTTAAAATGCTCTAGGTTTGGGTGGCCTATGTGGTGTTTCTGCAAAATGGCGTATACGACATTAATTCACCTTACCTGGAAAAACGTGTGATGTTACATGTGCCGTAAGGCCCAGTGTCCATAAGAGTCACTGGACTATGTGGGAGAGGTTGGAAAGTGGGGAAACGGCATGTCCACTTGATTCTCTCCCAAACACTTAGTACAGTAAGGGTATGGTAAGGGCTCAATAAATGTTGACTGATTCATGTTGGATGTAACTGAAATTGATTTGGGGCCTTGCTTATAATATTCAGATAAGTCTGGTGGCTACAGCAACAGGACAAACTGGGCTCTGCGTTTTCAGGAGGGACAGAGAATTCAGCAGCTGAGAAGATTTGGCAGTGTTTGTCAGTTATTTAGCTGGATCCGTATCAAATATGTTTAGCAAACTACGTGCTACTACATGCCGAAGAATGAATCTCCAACTTGTTACTGAACACCGATGCAGTACTAAGCATGTGTTCTAAGGTAAGGTGTATAAGACATATTTATTAACCGAAGTACTTGGTAGCAAATCTAGAGCCTCCATCTGCCAATGCTCAACATGTCTTCTCTGTATGATATGGCCCTCTCTGTTTTGGGGAAAAATGAGGCAGCCATTTTAAATGGTCAAAATGAAAGGCCTCATTGGGGGCATATATTTAAGGAGGGGAGATTTTAGTTGGACATTAGGAAGAACTTCCCCGTGCAAGGTGAAAAAAAACATTGGACTGGGCTTCCGAGGGAGATTGGAAAGTCACCATTCTTGGAGGTCTTTGAGAAAAGCAAAGACGGGCATCTGTCAGTGAATCATATTTGAGTGCTGACTGGGTGAAGAGCATTATACTAAGACTACAGTGTGACAGAGTTGGTAAACACATTCCCTGCCCACAGAGAACGTGTAGTCTGTCCTGGAAGGATTGGTTATTCACTTGCCTACAGAACTACAGGATGGTCATTTCTTCTATGATGTGGTAGCTTTAGTTGTTAGGAACTTTGGACTGTAAAGATGGGCTACATTAATCATTATTTGATGAGAATTAAAGCTTAAAAGTTGGATGATTTATTTGATACAAATTCCTACGTTATGATTGTCCACTTCTAGCAGAACACTTTAGGTCCTTGCCACTCATTGTTATATTACTGTTTAAAATGCTGTGTGGCTGCCAAAAGAACAAAATACAATGCACTTGACAGGTCCCTGTCAGCTGTGGAATTTTATATTCCTACAAACCTATTCGAGAGCAAGAATGTTGCGAGGGCATTGAAAAAATTCAAGTTGCTCTGTGAGGGATGACTTCCTAAAATATGGCTATTAATTTTTTATTGGTAAACATCTCCCATGCCGCAAGACAGGGCTAGAGGCTGTCAGAGAACTCTGTGCAGAAGGGAAATAATCCTACCTATCTAGAATCCATATCAGATGGATAAACCCTTCCCTGTACTGTAAGGGAAGGGATAGTCATAATCGGGGTGGTGGTGTTTTTTAAGCATTTACTATGTTCCAAGCACTGTTTAATGAGCAGGGGTAGATGCACAGTGTCAGTGGTGGGTGCTAGGGCCAGTGGTGTCAGTTGGAGATGGAATTCCACCAGTGCTGAACTTCCTCTTTCTTCCTTCGGGTAGCAATTAGCACTTTTTCTGTGACTTTGAAATTTTAGAAGAGAATCCAGAGAGAGAGCAGCCAGCATTCTCAAACTGTTTTAGGAACATTCTTCCCATGGAGTTGCAGACCAGCTGCTCCTGGGCCTCGGTCTGGTTAGCGCTTTCTGTTGATGCTTTTAAGAGCATGTGTACATTCAAGCAGGATCCCTGACATGGATCCAGTGGCAACTATTTTAAGTGTGACACTAGCGGTAAAATGAGAGGCTGATTTATAATGCATTATTTCTCCTGCCGCGGGGCCCATATTGTGCAAATATAAGTCACGGGGGCCTATGCTTTTTGTCAACTTTTTGGCCAAGGAAGAGAAAACAGGGTATACTGCGGGATGGGTGGTCTTAAATCTTTCAGTGGGTGCTGGCGTGGAAATGGCTTTTAAGCACTTAAATGGGCCCCTCTAGTGATGTATGGCGGGTTAAGGGGATTACTAGGAAAAAGGCAATGCCAGGCTGACCCCCCAGGCACCTGTTTCTGAAATTCATCAATTTACTGTGGCGGCTTTTCCTTATTCTACACCAATGGACCCCAATCTGTGTCAACCTTAGCAAAGGGAGGTGCGGAGTTGAGTGTGCCAATGAAGGGGGGGAACCCCCTTCCCCCCCACAAAGGGCAAGTTTCATTCACTCAATCGCATTTGCTGGGCACTTGCTCTGTGCCAAGTACTGTACTAAGTGCTTGGGACAGTACACTATAACCATGAACAGACGCAGTCCCTGCCAACAACGAGTAACGTGGATATTGTTCTAGAAGGTCTGAACTTCCTGAATAGTTGCCCAAATCTTCGCTTTGTTTATTTTGGTTCTGTGTGCAGTACAAACTGGTAGTTTTATAATTAAAGCAATAGACTTCTTCTCTCATTACATGGTGTCAATCTCTTTCCACAAGAGAAGTGCCATTGATGGAGGAAAAATCCAGCTTTTACAATTTGAGTTTAGGGTACCAATGCCAGAGGCAGGAAGAGGGGAAATCATTAGTGTAGATCAGGGTCATTCAAACTGCTTTAGGAAAAAATTTGTGGACTACAGTTTCTCCTCTACCCTAACTCCAGCACATATCTCACCTCCATTTTGATTCCCCTTACTCTATTTGGCCAGCTTCAGATGGTAAGAAAGGAAGCAGCTGCCTCAGGACTTGAGGTCAAGGGGGTGGCAGGGTGGTGGAGGTTGGAAATTTTGAAAAATTCACGCGTCTGGGAATTATACCTGAGAGGTGGCCATTTCTTTTTTTTTCCACTCAAGACAGTGTCTAAAGCCAGCCATATCTCAGCTTCCCTGTCTTCCTTTCTCTTCACTTAGGCCCACACAAACACACAGGCACTCTCTCTAGCTTCCTCCCTCCTTCTCTCTCTTTCCCTCTCTTCCTCTCCCTTTCTCTCTCATGGAGCTGAGTCTTCCATCTGGTGCCGAACACAGAATCAGCAGTTGCTGCCTAATTGGATATGCAGTTGGGATAATGTCAAAACAGGGACTCTAAAATCAATCCAAGCTGAAATAATCTGGCACTATCCACTCTACAAAACATATTTCCCTGTGCAAAATTTTGTTCTGAGGCACCTGAATCATGATACTCAAAGTCTCTCATGAACTGTCCTTCTCTGGGTACCTTATTTTGGAGGCTGCCGAAATTGACTCTCTCGTCCAGCAAATATTCCAGGGCAGGAGGTCTAGGGACCAGGTCTAATTGCAGATGTTTAGAATCTGCCTGGGTGTTAGGGGCACTTATGACTTTGACTGAGTAGCCAGCTAAGGATGAGTTTTTTGCCTCCAGCAAGGAAGGCTGAAGAGAGCTAAGTTGGAGATGTGCACATAAAGGGGTTTAGGTGTTGGGGTGTGTCCTTGTGCTTTTATTCTATTCCATCAGGAGTCCTAGTGGCTCTGTCCTCCCTGCATTTCTCCCACTTTACCCATCCACCAGTCTGTCTGGATTTTACAAACTGGCCTAATATCAGATGGGCAGTAGCATGGGAGGACTGAACTGGATGAAGGCAAGATGCAGTGTCAATATCTGGACTGGAAATTGGTAATGTCAAAGGTAAGGGACAGATTTCTAGGGACTGGGGAAGAGACAGGATTTGGGCAGTATAGAGGTTCAGGCAAGTAGGGTGTATCCCCACCCAGAGAGAGGTTTGGACCAGTAGGGTGTATCCCCACTCAGAGAAAACATAAATGAGAGCCTGCACTCAGTGACTTGTGTTCACCTTCTGAGCAAATCCCCAGCTCCCCATTCAATCCACCGTTCCATAATTTTGATGGAGCACTTGTATGCAGAGCAGACTGTAAGCTCCTTGTGGGCAGGGAATGCGTCTACCAACTCTGTTGCTGCTCTATTGTATTCTCCCAAGTGCTTAGTTCAGTGCTCTGCACAGAGTAAGTCCTCAATTAGTTTGAGAGAGGGGACTAGAGGTCTAAAACGTGGTCCCTGCTCTCAAGGAGCTTACAGTCTAGAGGAGGAGATGCTTGAAAAAGAATTTACAGGTAAAAGGAAGAAGGGAAAGGTGGCACAAACATGAATTAGACCTTGTCAGAGGATGTGTACATGTGTTCATAAGAGCTTCAGGAGGTTGAGTACACAAGTACTTCGGTGGGATGAGAATGCTAAAGCAGCAGTTTGAGGGCTATGCTCTGGAGAGAGGAGATGTTGGGAAAGCACTTAGCACAGTGCTCTACCCACAGCAAGCACTCAGAAAATAATGGTGTATTTGAGCACTTACCATGTGTAGAACACTGTACTAAGAGCTTGGGAGAGTACAGTACAACTGAATGAGCAGGCACATTTCTTGCCCAATATGAGCTTGCAGTCTAGAGTCTTTGGAGGTGCTTAAAACAGTTCTTGGCACATAGTAAGCTCTTAACAAAGGCCATCATCATCATCATCATCATTATTATTACTACCATTCTGAAGGCCCCAGCACAGAGATGCCCAGCAAATAGTCACTTTAGTGCCACCCTCCTCCTTGGGTTTGGTGGCTCCTTTGCAAGCCCGGAGACATCACCATCAATTCTCCATCATTCAGGCTGCTGTCCTGGTACCCTCATACTCAAAAGTGGTAAGAAGGCAAAGCTCCCTCATGGTTAACTCCCCAGGCTCTGTTTCCACCAACATTTGTTCGCACTTAGCATCACACTAGTTCCGATTGAAATCCGGCCAGAATGTAGAAAAATCTTCTTTAGACAACAAATGTGCCCAATGTGGATGGCCTCAGTCTCATTGGAGCTGTCTTTCCTAGCATTCGCTACGCATTTTGGGTCCCTTTGATTTATGATGTCGTGTACCAACTACAAGACGGCAGTTCATCTTGAGATGAGTATGTGGATGTCAATAAATGACCGACTTGAGGTTATAAATTTGATTCTGAATATCAGAAGGCAGATGATTTTCTCAAGTTATAGCATGTTCAATTAGATTGAGCCATTCTTTAGCTGTGATTAGTTTTTATGGTACCCTCTTAATTGGTTTCTGAACCTCAAATTGGTAACTCAATCTATCTCTGAAGCTTTATCGCTTTAGTTCCTGTTTTTTCTCTGCTACAGGTTTATTCAGTTTTCTTGCTCTCATTTGGCCTTCTCCCTTCTGTAATTGCCTTGATTAAGTGCTCATAGGGCTGAAGGGTCTGCTCCATTTTCTGGCACTGGCAATTACAATTTCCTTCTGAGGATTCAAAAGGTTTTCTTGGGCTCAAAACTTCCCTGTGTGCCCTAGGTACCACTTGGTAAGCTTTATAGCAGCCTCTGGATATTTAAATACCTGCATTGTTAATATACCTGCCTAATTCAAGGGTGAATTGGAATTTCTTAATGAAATGGAGCCACTGTTGATTGTCATCAGTCAGGAGAGCCATAAATCATTAGTGTACCAAATAAAACCATTTATGGGGCAATAACTTAGTTTATTGCAGCTTTACATCACTCTTAAGTAGGGCATTTGAGAAATGCAGTATGTGTATCAAAATTAAAGTTAAGGATGAGTAAATGTTGCGAAAATAGTTTGAGAGCACTTAATCACCAAAGCAGCATTCAAAAAATGCTGCATTGACCTGTCATTTCTCAACCATTGAGGAATTTTCTCAGGTGGAAGAAAACCACAGTTTAGAGCCACTTCACGTTTTCACCAGATGCCTCCCCTGGGCTTTTCCCCCTAAGGTATTAAAATGTCTCTTATGCATTTTTGTTCACTCTCGCTTCCAGACTTTACTGCTTCTTTAGTCTTACACTGTAAATTATAGAGTAATTGTTCAAATGGCATTTCAGTCGGTCAGGGTTCTGGAATGGGTTTTAAAAAATAATTATGCAATAAATCCTAAAGTGAGTGGTATTCATAAAGTAATGAGGGTGGGAGGAGGAAAAAATGTCTTAAGTCCCTCAGCCAGTGAACTCATCAGGTTCCAGCAAGAAGACCATTCACTTGGACATATTTTCATATATTCTTGGGTCTCCAATCAGAACTAGTCCCCTGAGGGCCAAGGAAACCCTCTACAATAATAATAATAATAATAATAATAATGGTATTTGCTAAGAGTTTTACTCTGTGCCAAGCACTGTTCTAACTGCTGAGGTAGATACAAAGTAATCAGGTTGGATACAGTCCCTCTTCCACGTGGGGCTCACGGTCTCAATCCCCATTTTACAGATGAGGTAAGTGAGGCACAGAGAAGTGAAGTGACTTGCCTAAGGTCACACAGCAGACAAATGGCAGAGGTGGGATTGCAGCCTTTGGCCCTGGGGAAAGAGGAATGTTTATAGAAGTGTTAATGGGGTGCTACTGTCTGCTGGGACAGTGGTCATTGGAAATGATCTTGTCACTTGGCAAGAAAACCCTCAGAGGCCAGGATCGATTACTATTCATATAACCATTTAAATACATGCTGTAGGCAATGGTCTGAGCCTTTCAGTGCGTGGTGCAAAGCTGTATCACTTCCCTGCTTGGATCTTATATTAAGAAAATAAACTCTTTGAGAATGGGACTTCTGGAACTCCTGGGTACGTTCTGGATTGTGGTGAGGAAAGCTTTCAGTTTAGTAAGATTAACCCTATCGGCGGTATTTTGTCAGTGGTAGATGATTTTTCCTGATTGTGTGTGATCAAAGGCCTGCTGCTAAAGACTGGCTGAGTCCAGGAGTTGTCACTTAGAGTACCCCCTTCCTTCTCCTCCCACCCGACCCCAAAGCTCCTTGGCACATGGGGACTTGTTCCTAGTCCCAGGTTTCAAGAGCCAGTGTGGCCCGGTTGATGGTGTTGGAGCACCAGGACCCCCTAGATGGCTGGAAGGGGACTAAGAGGAGAGGTCCAAATGCCCAAAGTAGTTTTTTTCCCAAATTTTGCCTTTGGTTCAGCACAATATTGTCTTTGATTATTATACCTACCACAGAACAATCACATTTATTACGTGCTTACTGAGTGCGGAGCACTGTACTAAGTGCTTGGGAGAGTACAATATAATAGAATTGGTAGACACGTTCTCTGCCCAGAGTGAGCTTATAGTTTAGAGGGGGAGACATATTAATCTAGATAAATTAAAGATATATACATAATTGGTCAGGGACTGAGGGAGGGGTGAATAAAAGGAGCACATTCAAGTACAAAGCTGGCGCAGAAGCGAGTGGTAGAAGAGGAAAGGAAGGCTTAGGGAAAGAGTCTTGGTGAAGATGTGCCTTAAGACTTTGAAGGTGTGGGGAGAGTAATTATTTGTCGCATATGAAGAGGGAGTTCCAGGTCAGAGGCAAGCTCCTAGGTGGTAAAATAGATGCAGTCAAGGTACAATTATCGTAGTTGTTAATAATGAAGAACTTGCAATAATCAGTAGATTGGTTCTTTGTTGTTCATTCTCCTTAGAGCTTATTGTGGCTAGATGCGATTTCTTGAATACAAAGTGAATGGATTCAATCTCTGGCAACTTCTGATTCATTGCGTGTTTTCAAGTAAATCACTTAACTACTCAGTCTAGGATCCATTCTTCATTTCCTAATCTGTAAAAATGAACATGCTGATCCTGGTCCTCCTTCCCACCTCACACATAGTGATGACAATCTGACAGTACTTGGGAACCAATTACTTCTTTCAATTGTATTTATTGAGCACTTACTGTGTGCAGAGCACTCTACTAAGTGCTTGGAAAGTACAATTTGGCAACAGACAATCCCTACCCAACAACGGGATCACAGACAACAAAACAATAAATACTTTAGAAACAGAAGCTTTATATGCGTCAACTCAGCATCACTTGGGGAGGAATTTTATACAGCCTATGACCACAAACCTGAAGGAGATTTGAAGAGCAGTAATGATTTAGGAAAAAGGACTTGGCTGGTGGCAGGTGGTGGGGTAGTTCAAAGGACTAGAATGTAAACTCCTTGTGGGCAGGGAACATAATAATAATGTTGGTATTTGTTAAGCGCTTACTATGTGCAGAGCACTGTTCTAAGCGCTGGGGTAGACATAGGGGAATCAGGTTGTCCCACGTGGGGCTCACAGTCTTAATCCCCATTTTACAGATGAGGGAACTGAGGCACAGAGAAGTTAAGTGACTCGCCCACAGTCACACAGCCGACAAGTGGCAGAGCTGGGATTTGAACTCATGAGCCCTGACTCCAAAGCCCGTGCTCTTTCCACTGAGCCACGCTGCTTTGTCTATCAACTGTTATATGGTGCTTTCCCCAGTGTTTAGTGCAGTGCTCTGCTCCCATGAAGTGCTCAAGAGATTCGATTGAATTGTACCTATTGAACATGAGGGTGGTAAGGCAAAGGTATGCTTAATAGCCTTCAAATCTATCTGAGATTATTATGTCAGTTACTGGCCTCTTAGCCTGGATCCTATTTATGGAGTAAGTAATGGGCCAGACCTGGCTCTCTTGTTATCGGGATGTTTGCCCTTATCCTTCTCACTGCATCTGTACCAAAACATTGCCCAAACTCGTGGAGGGTGGAAGTAGAAGAAAAGTATGGATTGAACACTCCTATTACGTGCCAAGTAGTTAGTATTGTATTGGTGTTAATGTTTAATATTGGGGCTAGTTTTGAAGGAAGATTAGGACTTATTCTCTCTCTAAAATCCTCCCTTTCCTCTCCATGCAAACTGCTACCATGTTAATCCAAGCATTTATCTTATCCTGCTTTGATTACTGCATCAGCCTCCTTGCTGACCTCCCTGCCTCCTGATTCTCCCCATACCAGTCCATACTTGACTCTGCTGCCCGGATAATTTTTCTACAAAAAAACATTTCATCCATGTTTTCTGACTCCTCAAACCTCCAGTCGTTGCCCATCCACCTCCGCATCAAACTGAAACTCCTTATCATTGGCTTTAAAGGGAGCAAGGTGATTGATTCTTTCTTACTCAACCCAGCTCACACACTTTGCTCCTCTAATGCCAACCTACACACTATACCTCTATCTTCTATCTCACCATTGACCTGTCTCTGTCGTAGAACTCCCTCCCTCTTCATATCTGACAGACAATTATTCTCCCCATCTTCAAGGCCTTATTAAAAGCACATCTCCAAGAGGCCTTCCCTGAACTAACCCCTCATTTCCTCTTCTCCCACTCCCTTCTCTATCACCTTTGCACTTGGATTTTACTCTTTACTCACTCCCACCCCTCAGCCCTACTACACTTAAGTACATATCTGTAATTTATTTCTATTAATGTCTGCCTTCCCCCTCTAGACTATATGCTCCTTGTGTTGTATTCTCCCAAGCGTTTAGTGCAGTGCTGTCCATAGTAAATGCTCAATAAATATGATCGATCTCTCCTTGAGGCAGGACAAGGAACAGTAATGTACGAATGAAAAAGGAACAGATGCAAAACTGAAGCATAACCACATCTTCTTTTCCCAAGCAGAAACATATACATTCCATTTGTAAAGGTTTAAACTGCAATATTATAGTGCCTGATACTGGTAAGTACTGAAATGGATTACTCATGGATGTTGAGTGATTATCCCAAAGAATATATTTCTTTCTCTGATGTTAAAAATAGGAGAGGTTTTTTGGGATGTGTATGAGTTGTCATATTTAAAGGTCGGAATGAAAAAGCTACATGACCTCCCATGTCCTGTTAAACCTTACATTTTCTATGTGTGCATTCTCATATACAAATTGTTATAAGGAAAAATTGTAAGTGGGGAGAGTTTTATTAATGACGTGCCATACACATCTCTTTCAAGATGTCAAAGGAGAAAACAGCTTTATCCTTTAAGAGCAGCATGAAATAGGTTTTTGGAAATCCCTTCAAGTTGGGGAATTTGTTTTAAGTGATGCAATTTTTTTTGTTCAGTAAAGCAGATTTCCTTAATCTCGAGCCCAAGACTGACTAATAGTCTCCACTGGGAGTATATCTGGTTTACAGCTGTATAGACCATATGAACTTTCTTAGTCTCTATTAGGTAACTGAGGACATAGCGGATCAGGAGTGCAAAAATCAAGACCAAAATCCTTTTATCAGTGTTAACTCATGGGGACATGGAATCTTTAGAAAGGAAATTTATAAAGAGACAGATGTCTAATTAGTGACTTGATTCCTCAGCAGACTAAATGAGGTCAAAGAGTAAAAGCACCCAGCCCCTGAACAGAACTGACTGGCTTCAGCTGATCAGTAGAAAATTACTTTAATGCAGCCACATGCATCATGCAAAAATTAATCATACTGGAGTGCTTACTGTGAGTACTTTTAAACACTTGGGGAGAGTACAATATAACAGCATAGGTAGACAAAAGGATTTAAAATTGTGTTCAAAACCTTGGAACACAATCCCCTAGTCCAAATCTATTTGCAAAACTGCATACCAAATAGGAGATGCAAGTTTAGAGGAAAGTTACTCCTGAATTCAAAAACTGAAAGCCATTTGTGTCTAAGCATGATGACCCAAAACAGAACTATAGCCATGTAAAAATATCTCTACTCATTTGTTTCATGGCATTTGCTTTCATTCATTCATTCAATAGTATTTATTGAGCACTTACTATGTGCAGAGCACTGTACTAAGCGCTTGGAATGTACAAATCGGTAACAGATACAGTCCCTGCCCTTTGACAGGCTTACAGTCTAATCGGGGGAGACAGACAAGAACAGTGGCAATAAATAGAATCAAGGGGAAGAACACTTCATGATGTCTGAACATTTCTTAGGTTCATTTTCCTGCTCATTTCTTCATCATCAACATTATCTAGTAAATGCCTAGCTCTGGGTGGTACAGTACCTTGAGTGAGATGTGATTTACCTCTAAGAAAATAGCAGTTTGGCAGACATATATAGAAAGTACTGCATGGTTAATGGTCACTGGACAAATACATAACTTCTGAAAATAGATCTTTTGTGCTTTAAGATGACACAAAAGGGGTGTGATGAATACATAGAGCAAGGTCTCCCTTTAATCACTTTATGAAGCAGAGTGGCCTAGTAGAAAAAACATATATCTGGGAGTCAGAGAACCTAGGTTCTAATCCCAGCTCTGCCACTTGTCTGCTGTGCAACCTTGGGTAAGCCACGTAACTTCTCTGTATTTGCTACCTCATCTGTAAAATGGGGATTAAGACTGAGCACCATGTGGGACATGAACTGTGTCCAACCTGATGAGCCTCTTGCTAGCCCAGTGCTTAGTAAAGTGCCTGGCACATAGTAAGCACTTAACAGATACCATTTTAAAAACACAAATACAAAGAAGATGAGCTTTTCAGGAGCTGTCTGGTGGATGGAAGATAGACTGGGGAGCTGAAAGAAGGGATAATGGGCAAATAGTGGGACCTGTGAAGACTAGAGGCAGGAGATGTTGCGTAAATATAGAGGCAAAGTCAGGGAAGACATGAGTGAGCTAGGACAGGGTGGTCTGGAAGAGACAGTGGGAGGGTGGGGGAGAGCAGGAGATCACAACCTTGCTCCTTAAGGCCATGGGTGGTCCAACCACTGGCTGAAGATGGTGATGTAGGCGGTGACAGCATTATTGAGGGTTGCCAAGGCAGATTTGCCCACTCATTAGTTTTAAGGTTCTCCGCTTTCTACTCGTTTGAAACCAAGTTGCGTAAAAGTTGGAGTTGAGACTCCCTCTGTGAGGAGCTACTCCACCTCGTATCCTCAGAGTGCTTTGATCTTGGCTTCTACATGGCACGGTCTGGTAGGGTTGATGGATGTTGGGAACCAGGCATTGAGCTGTACTGACCTGAGAAGCAGCGTGGCTTAGTGGAAAGGCTACTGGTTTGGGAGTCAGAGGACATGGGATCTAATCCCAGCTCCACCACTTGTCTGCTGTGTGACCTTGGGCAAGGCACTTATCTTCTCTGTGCCTCTGTTTCCTCATCTGTAAAATGGAGATTGAGACTGTGAGCCCCATGTAGAACAACCTGATTACCTTGTAACTACCTCAGAGCTTAGGACAGTGCTTGGTACTTAGTAAGTGCTTAACAAATACCATCAAATACCAACAAATACCATTTTCAAGAAGGTACTAAGTGGATTGCAACCCTGGTACATTTGGTTATTGGTAGAAAGTGTTGAGAAAATGTCCCTTCATGTACCCAGAATGTCTGAGAATTAATCACATTTGAACAAAATGAAGTGACTGTTGTTGGGCAATCTGAATAAAACTTCTAACCAACTTCCACTGCTTACTCATCCACTATCCCATCAAACAGAAACTCCTTACCACCAGAGTTAAACAACCTAATCGACTCTTCCCCTTCTACCTTACTTTACTGATTTCCTACAGTCCAGCCTTTGCTTCTCTAGCACTAATTTGCCCCAATCATATTCTATCTCACTGCCGACCCCTTTCCCACATCTTTTCTCTGATTTGGAGTAATGGTGATAATACCTATGGCATTTTAAGAACTTTCTATGTGCCAAGCACTGAACTAAACTCTGGAGTAGATGTAAGATAATCTGTCCTTGTATAGGGCGACAGTCTAGGAGGGAGAAGAGATATTATTTAATCCACTGTCTACAGATGAGGCAACTGGGGCACAGAAGTTGTGAACTGCCCAAGGTCACACAGCAGACAAGTGGTGGAGCTGGAATTAGATCCTCTGACTCCCAGGCCCACGCTATTTCTACTAGGATACAGTGCTTTCTCAAACTCTGCCGAACTCCCTCCCCATGATGATGATGGTATTTAAGTGCTTACTATTTGCCAAGCGCTGTTCTAAACACTGGGGTAGATCCAAGCTAATCTGGTTCTCCCACGTGGGCCTCACTGTCTCAATCCCCCTTTTACAGATGAGGTAACTGAGGCACAGAGAAGCGAAGTGACTTGCTCCAAGTCACACAGCTGATGTGGTGGAGCTGGGATTAGAACTCATGACCTCTGACTCCAAAGCCCAGGGTCTTTCCACTAACCATGCTGCTTTCCTGTCCATGTATGACATCACCATTCCCCCACCTTCAAAGCCTTGTTAAAATCACATTTCCTACAAGAGGCCTTTCCCAATTAAGCCCCTTTCCCCCTACGCGCTCTCCGTTCTGTGTCACCTGTGCCCTTAGATCTGAACCCATTAAGCCTCTGATATTCACCACACAACACTTATGTACATACCTATAACTTATTTACATTAATATCTCTCTCCCTCTTTAGCCTGTAAATTCTGCTGTGCTGTACTCTGCCAAATGTTTAGTATGATGCTCTGCACATAGTAAGCACTCAAGTACCATTGAGTCATTTGACTCTGTCCTAGTGTCATCCTCTCTGTGCTGGAGGTATTATGGGTCCTCCCTTAGGAGCATTTAGAGCAATGCTTGATTAAAGAAACCGTTTATAGGACTTTAAGTGGACCTTTGCTACTGTCAGTTCTCCCATAATGCCTATTTTTATTACAGATTTTGCACAGAACTGACAAACTAGGGAACTCTCATTCTACAGTGTGTCTGGCTAGTATGCAGTGTGACGTTGGAGAAATGGTTCTGCCCACGTGGCGTGTAGCACACAGAGTGAGTACCATTAGTCAAGTTTTCCACAATGTGAGGGGTTGTATCGTACTCTCCCTAGCACTCAATAAATACTGTTGATTGATTATCTAGTTTCACAACCCCCATGTTTTAGTATAACTCACTGCCTTCTGTTTTGTAGCAGTGCCTTTAAGAAACTTGCCCAGGAATAGAATTTTCCCTCTCAAAGACATACTATCATTTGGTCGGTCACATTTATTGAGTGCTTACTGTGTGCAAATCACTGTGCTAAGTGCTTGGGGGAGGACAATATAACAGAAAACAGACACATTCCCTGCCTCCAGAGATTTACAGTCTAGAGGGGGAAGACGGACATTAATATGAATAAATCAATAAATAACAGATAAGTACATTAAGTGCTGTGGGGCAGGGAGGGGAGATGAATAAAGGTAGCAAGAAACAGTGATGCAGAAGGGAATGGGAGAAGAGGAAAGGAGGGCCTACTATCCTAACAGAGAAGACCATCTTTCCTTTCCCCAACTCCTCACGGCTCTGGGGAGTATTTCTGTGAACCAGAAACACACTGAAGACACGTGGCCAGAAGTGGGGGGCTGGAGGAGTGTCTCTTCAGGAAAACAGCAATTCAGCCCTCAGCCTCTGCTCACTTCTAGGTAATGTAACATTTCTCCTCCTGCAGCTGTGCAGTCCTAAATCCTGACTGGGGCAAAGAATCCTGGGAGTTTGAAGCATAAAGCAGAGAACAGAGCCTGCTGAGAGGCAGGATATGTTACCACTTACTAGTTAAAAAGCATCACTCCTGGAAAGATTTGAAAGCGCTTCCCTGAATTTGCTCCCCCCTGACGTCTTTCTATTCCTGCCTCCTGGCAAGAAAAAAGAAGTGTAAAACCTACAGTTCGGACCAATTTGTGGGTACATTAACAGGCTAAAATTGCCCACAGTGAAGGAAACCTGTGATACAGGAAGGGTTTCCCCATAAACTTTCTTATCCTCTCTGGGCGAGGTTCACTAAGATCACACATTTAACGTATGCAACAGAGGTAGTAACTATTATTTAGCTCAGTCAGAGGACTCAGCTGTTAATACTTTGTGTAAATACACTTTTTCCAAAGGCCTGCAGCAATCTGCTTAGATTTTACAAAATTTAGATGACTTCTTTGGACAAACCCCAAAATTAGTGGATATCTGCAACTCATTTAGAAATAAAACTGATTAGAGGACTTGAAACCTTAAATTACTGAACTTGGGTACAAGGAATATCAGAGGAGAATATTTGTTCTACTTAAATACTTTGCAGAAGAAATAGAAATGCAGAAATCTCAAAGAGCAGCCCAGAAAATGGTGAAATAACATTTCATGCAGCAAAAACCAGATTGTTCTCTCACATCACACCTCCTGCAACATCTGATTAGTTCCCGGTACCTCCTCTTCCAAACCCACCAGCAGTCTCCAGCATTTATGAACTTGGTTCTATATAAAATTTCTGAGGACAATTATAAACAGCAGCATGGTCTAGTGGAAAGAGATCATGGGCCTGGGAGTCAAATGTACTTGGGTTCTAATCCTGGCTCTGACAATAAGTTTCTGGGTGTCCTTGGGCAAGTCACTTAACTTCTCTGTGCTGTTTCCTCAACAGTTTCCTCAACAGTAAAATGAGGATTAAATACTTGCTTTCCCATGAGGGACATGCATATCTGTAATTTCATTTATCCCTTCGCTCTTCCCCAATGCCTCCCAGCCCCAAAGCACTTATGCATATATCTTTAACTTTATTTGTAATGATGACTGTCTCCCCCACTCTAGGCTGTAAGCTCAGTATGGGCAGAGAATGTCACTGTTTATTGTTGTACTTTTCCAAGCACTTAGTACAGTGCTCTGCACACAGTAAGCACTCATAAATATGAATGTCAGGGACTGTGTGCAACCTAATTAACTTGTCTCTACCCCAGCATTTAGAACAGTCCTTGACACATAGTAAGCAGTTAACAAATACCACCAAAATAAAAAAAAATACGATTCAAGTGTACATTCAGCTGCGTACTTTAATTCTACCTCTTTGAATGTGGTTTTATATCTGCCTTCTTCAAGTGTAAATTCCTTGGGAGTAGGGAACATCTTAGAGTTTTGTTCTTCCCAAGATCTTAGTATAGTGCAATGTGGTCAGCAGGCCCCCAATAAATACTACTACTCTAAAAAGTAAATCACTTCCATGTGTCCCAAAGTAATTTGAGTTTTAGAATTTAAAGCTTAGTAGATTTTCCCACTTTTACCTCAATATCATCTTTCAATCTACTTTCATCTAAACAGCTAATTAATATACTCCTTTATAATTATACTAATTCAATAGGATATTAATTTTGTATAAAATTCTAGGAGATATACACAGCTGACCTTGGAAAGTCAGTAATGGCAATGGTAAGGGTCTTTGTGCAAAATTAAGGTTCATTTATTATAAAATGTCACATTCTGAAAATAGTGTTGCTCTGAGTCATGTCACTTTTTCCAATAGAAAACTACATTGCATTTGCATGTTTTTAAATGTCTCTTATGGATCAATTGAGTGCTTACTGTGTGAAAAGCACTGTACTAAATGCTTGGGGGAGTATAATAGAGCAGACTTGTTAGGCACTGTACTGCTCACAGTAAATTTACATTTAGTCTGTTGGAGAGAGAAACATAAATTAAAGATATGTTCACAAGTGCTGTGGGGGTGAGGGAAGGTTTGCAAGTGTGCAAATACAAGTACAAGGGTGACAAAAGGAAGTTGGAGAAGAGGAAATGAGTACTTCTTTAAGGGAAGGCCTCGTGGGGGAGACATACCTTTTAATAAGGCTTTGAAGGTGGGGAGAGTGATTGCTTGTCGGATATGAAGAGGGAGGATATTCCAGGTCAGAGACAGGACGCGGTTGGGAGATCAGTGGCGAAGTAGATGAGATCTAGGTAGAGTGAGTAGGCTGGCATTAGAGGAGCGAAGAGTGCAGGCTGGGTTGTTAGAGTAGCTAGGTGAAGTAGGGGGCAAGGTGATGGAGTGCTTTTGAGGAGTTTGATGCAGAGGTGGTTGGCCAACCAGTGGATGTTCTTGAGGAGTAGAGAAACGTGGACTGAAGAATTTTGTAGTAAAGTGATCCAGGAAGCAGAGTAAAATGTGGAGTGGAGAGGGGAGAGACCGGAGGCAGGAAAATCAGCAAGGAGGCTGATGTAGTACTTAAGGTGGGATAGGGTAAGTACTAGTATTAACGTAAGTATGAATGAAGAGGAAAGGGTGGTTTTTAATGTTTTTGAAGGTTGAACTGACATGATTTGGTGACAGTTAAAATATGTGGGTTGAATGAGGAAGATGAATCAATCATATATCTGAGTGCTCACTGTATGCAGGGCACTGTACTAAGCACATGGGAGAGTACAACACAATGAAACAGACACGTTCCCTTCTCACAATGCATGTACAGTCTAAAGGGATGAGATGAGGATAACGCTAAGGGCTTTTGAGATGGGGAAAGGTGCTGTCTACAGTGATGGGGAAGACAGGGTCTGGGTGGGAAGATGAGGATTTCAGCTGTGGACATTTTAAGGTTGAGGTGTTAACAGGACATTCAAGTAGAAATATCCAGAGGGCAGGAGGAAATGTTCAGCTGCAGAGGAGAGAGATCAGGGGTGGAAATGTATATTTGAGAATCATCTGCATAGAGATGGTAGTTGAAGCCATGGGAGGAAATGAATTCTCCCAGGCAGTAGGTGTAGATGGAGAATAGAAGGGGACCCAGAACCGACCTCTTAGGTTACTCCCACGTTTAGGGGGTGGGAGACAGAAGAGAAGCCCATTAAAGTGACTGGGAATGGGTGATCAAGAGAGGACATTGTCAGTGAAACCAAGGTTGGGTGATGTTTTCAAGAGGGGGGGTGGTTGACAGCTTAGATTTAGATTGCTCTGCATCATACCTTACCCCAGATCAAGCAATGGGGTGAAAGGAAGAGGTAGCTTGATCCTAACTTGGGCCTGGAATTATGGCTTCTGTTGCTTTCTATTCAAACTGAAAATAGCCATTCCCCTCCATCTCTGACCTCATGATGTTTACAGTGGCTGGTGGATTGTCTTCCAGATCTCATATGACTTTGGAATGTCACCCCACTCCTGCTCAGATTTGGGCCAATGGGAACAGGTATTCTTTGTCCTAGGGTCTGATTCACATGTTTAAGAAATGCTTAACTCAAAAGAGTACCATCAACTAATAGACAAATGATAAAAGAGCAAGCCATTTCATAGTTGCTGTATGGTAGATTGTAGATCCCCAAAAATTCTACTTTAAAAAAAAAACACAAAATGCCTCATTCCAAAGGGAAAATATCAGAAAACTCCCTGGGATTTACAGGCCTGGTCCTGACCAAGGGGGAGGACTTGTTTATTTCCTTCCTGGAAATCTTTCTTTCTAGGTAAGGTTGAACTCTTCTCCAAGGAATAGGGGGGCTCATTCTTATGTCCTCAAATTTAGTCCAATTTGATTACCAATCATCCAAAAATAGTATTTGTTTCTACAAGTTTGTGCCATGTATCTGGCTACCATGGGGGTTATAAATTTCATAAATTAAACAAATCTTTCTTGCCTGGCATATATGATATTTTTCTGTTACTCTTAAAATAGCTATTGCTGCATTCTCAAGGGAAAGGTCTTTGGTTACCCAAGTTTTGTTTTTTTCTACATGTTAGGTCTAATGGCTTTAGTGCAAGCGAAGGCTTCTCCCCGGTCTGATCATTTTCATCCACTCTTCCTACATTGCTGGAGAGGATCTTTGGTCTTCGAGATTGGATTTGATCTTTTTTTTTCTCTAATTGATCTCTCATTTCCTCCTCTTCCCCAAAGAGTTGCTTTTGTTCCCCTCAAATCTCAAACCTTTCTTACAGCTCTGTCAGACCTCCTGTCTTGCGCCCTTTACCCTGTCCTTCTGATCTTTTTGCCTTGGGTCACAGAGCTGCTGTTTTCCCATGGTCTAGTCTCTTCCTGCTTTCCTCAGCTTGCTTTTTTAGCCTGACTTAAATCAAGCCTTGTTTACCATCTTTGCTCTAAATAAGGACTGTGCTGCGACTACAACAGTGAGAACTTGGTTCCATTCATGAAATCAACTGTATTTATTGAGCACTTAATGGTGGGCAGAGCTCTGAACTAAGCACTTGGGAGAGGATAATAAAGCAGAGTTGGTGGACACATTCTCTGCTCACTAGGAACTTAGTCTAGAGGAAGACAAATGACTCCTTGATCCAATGGACCCGTTGTTGGGTAGGGATTGTCTATTTGTTGCTGAATTGAACTTTCCAAGCGCTTAGTACAGTGCTCTGTACAAGGTAAGCCCTCAATAAATGCGACTGAATGAATGGAGTGCTTGGACATCTCTTCCCCTTGTTAGAATTCCCTAAGGAGGTGGAGACTTTCCATAACACAAATCATCCTCACTCCTTTTTTTCCTCTCCTGCCTTAGCAGCGTGTCCTATGTTCCTCACCCTTGAGCTTGTGTTGGATTTTTCTTTATTGTATTTACCTCAGTGCTTGACACATACTGGCATTTAACAAATGCCATAATTATTTTGTGGACAGTTTGATCTACGCAAGGAAAAAGCACAGACCTCATAGTCAAAGAACATGGGCTTTAATCCCAGCTCTGCCACTTGTTTGTTGTGGGGCTGCGGGCACGTCACTTCACGTCTCTGGGCCTCAGTTCCATAATGGATTTATATTAAAGTCTTTCTTACCCTCTGGATTGTAAGCTCCTTATGGGCAGGGAATGGGTCTACTAACTCGACTGTAGCTTAACCACTTAGTAGTAGCGTAGTCATTTAGCACCGTGCTCTGCATACACTGCTCAGTAAATACCATTGATCGATTAAATGCTTCAACAAGTACCATTATTATTTAAGCTTCATTAATAAATAATGTTAGTCCCCTTAGGTGAGTGGGAAGATTTTACTCTGTTTAAAAAAAAAAAATAAGTCTAGATTGATTACTCTGGACATTTGATGTCAATTATTAGGCCTAACAGCGCTGCAAAACCCTGAAACACTAGTAGAATTAATTTTATCTTTCTTAACATTCAGATTTTAGAGGAAATTTTTCCTACATTCCCCGTGGTGGTTCTGGCAGGGGGGTGGAGGGAGAGGAGGCATTGGGTTCCTGGTGAATGGCCTTTATGGATAATCTTTTTGTCTTCTGAACTGCTTTTGTTTGCAAAAGATCTGTTTTGTATAGTCATTTCTTAATGTCCTTTCAGTGTGAGAGAAACCACAAGTACTTAAAGTAAGCCGGGAGTCTGTTCAATCTCAAGGAGTCTTAAGGTTCAGAAGTAGGGGTCTACCAGGGAGCAAATCAGTTAATCTTTAAAACAAAATGTAATGAGCCAAATAAAGAAACCACAGTTCAGATAGCTGACGTCATACTACAGTATAATGCCTCCCAGACAACACAGGATTATAGTGTGTTTCTGATGCATATTTTCCCTATGGAATACACAAAGATTCAATTGATTGAGAAGTCTAAACACTTGATGGTTATGAAATGGAGCCAATGACTTTTCAGGAGGTAGACATGAATAGGGAGTGGAGCCACAGACATGGTATAGTAACAGTTTCCTTTAAAAAATAAAAGGATTGATCGGACTCCTACAATATGCTCAGCATTGCCAGGTATAAGAGAATAGCATGTGGAATTCAAGAAGGTCCTTGTCCTCAATGAGGCTACTCTTTGCTTATTCATCCCTACTAACAAATTTCTATCTTTGTTGTTGTTTTTTCCTTAATTTCATGGCAAAATTGTGGTTGTGATTGCAAATTCTTGGTAGGTAGAGATTGTGTCCTTGTATCTCTGTTGTACTGTCTCCCAAGGATTTAGTATAATGCTTTGTACGAGGTACTTTAGCAATTTGCTGGGGGTAAATTCAGGATAATCAGAGCAGATACAGTCCCTGTCCTGTGAGGAGTCTTGCAGTGTGAGTTGGGATTTGGTCTGGTAGGGCCTAAATGGTCTCCCCTCATTGTCTCCCCACCCAATGTCTCTGCTAACTATTCCAGCCCTTTCATTCTCTTCTGAAGTCCTTAGTAGCCCCCACCTTTTTCCATCACCCCAGATAACCTTGCCAAGTGTTTTGCTGACCAAATCAAAACCACCAAGCATGAGCTTCCAGAGTCTCCTCCTCCTTACCACCCCAACTCTTCCCCACTTCCACATCTATTTTCTGTTCTTCCCATCCTCTCTCAAGAGGACTCAGCTGCTTTCAAATTTACCCCATCCCCTCTCCTCTTCTACTTGTGCCCATTTTTCTGCCCTCTCTGACTGCCATTTTTAACTGCTCAGTCCAGCTCAATCTCCTCTGAATAAAAACATGCCCACTTTTCGCCAGTTCTAGATAAATCTTCTCTGGATCTCACTACAGTGGATGTCTTTAGAGCATGCAGTCATTACCCATCTTCCTTCTTCTAGTCCCTTCCAAGCTGCTTCCCATGGGCTGTACATACTCCCAGCTTCCACTTGCTCCCTTTCACCTCCTTTCTTAAATTCGCTGAGACCACGCTCTCAAATCACTACTGACTACCTTCTGGTCAAATGTAACAGATTCTACTCTTTTCTAATCCTCCTAGACTTCTCAGCTGCCTTTTAACATTGTAGATCACCTCCTTATCCTGGAAACAAGTGCTTAATGCAGTGCTTTGCACACAGTAAGTGCTTGATGATTGTGATCGAATGAAATATTATCTAATGGATTTTCTTCTGACACCGTTTGCTACAGATTCTCCTTTCGCCTCACTAGTTGGTACTTCATTGACTTTAACAGCTCTTCCTCATCCTCCCACTCCCTCAAGGCTCTTTTCTGGGTTTCTTCCTCTTCTCTCTTGACATTGATTCCCTGGCGAGCTCATTCTGTCCCACGGCTTCAACGACAAGCTCTATGCTGATGACTCCCAAATCCATCTCACTTGCCTTCTCTCTCCTTTACTGCAATTTCACATTACCTCCTACCTCCAGAATCTCTCTCCATGGGTGGCCAGCCAACACCTCAAGTTCAACACAGTCAAATCTGAACTCTTCTCCTCCTCCTTTCTCATCACAGTTGACAGTAACCCTGAGTTCCCCATTTTGGAAGTCCACAACCTTGGGATTAATCTTGAATCTTTCTCTTTCAACCTCCATATTTACTCCGTATCCATATCCCATGAGGTTTTTCAGCTAAAATTTTCCAGGACCTGCCTCTTCATCACTCTTCAAAAGGCAAGCACACTTATCTGATGGGGTGTGTGTGTGTATGGAAACACACACAGATATGTACAGGACTGACTATTGCATCAGCCTCCTTGCTGGTCTCCCTGCCTCCAGTTCATATTTCACTCTGGTACCCCAGTGTGCTTCAAAAACATCACCCTGTGCATTTCCCCACCCCACCTCATTCCTCAGAAACCTTAAGTGATTTCCCATTTTGCTTATTAACTGCATCAATTGTGGTTCCTTTTGGAGGTGATGCAAGATAGAGACTGGCATTGAAAAAATAATGGCCAGTAGCTGTGTGAAGTAACAATCTAGTGGAAAGAGCAAGGGCCCAGGAGTCAGAGGGCCTGGATTCAAGTCCCAGCTCGGCCACTTGTCTGCTGTATGATCTTGGGCAATTCATTTAGCTTCTCTTTGCCTCAATCTCATCAACAGAACTTCTTTCATCCAAAAGCCCTACCAGGGCACGAGACTACTTTCTTCAGTCTTTGAATATGAAGCCAATTGGAATTGGTGTAACATGCTCAGGACTGGTCCAAACTTTCCACAAGGAAGAGGCAGCCATTCTTTATTTGATTTGTTATGCTGATCATGTACCATGATACTTTGCCCTCAAGTACAGTAAAGCATTTGTGGAGAATGTGTGTTTTTCTTACATTCCCCGCAAGGTTTTTTTTGTTTTTTTTAAAATTTTGAATGGATGGGAAGGAGTTGAGATGATTTGAGTAGGAGGGAGTGTAGGTTGGGTTTAATCCAGTGACTGTTTAATAACTGTTCATTGGTGAATATATGTAACAGGCTCCTGAGGTCAGAGAGTCTTGCTGTGGTTTCTGGAGTAAAGACTGAGAGAATACAGCCTACATAATTTGAACAAGAACATGGCAGTATGACAAATTACATCAAAAATGTGAAATGGGTGGAGACAGGATTGAGACAGAAGTCTGATTGTCCTGGTTTTGGAAAAGGTTTAGAGTCGTCACGGGGTGTCTCTTGTTCAACTGCCATGTGCAGGAGCCAAAAAAAATGTATCCAGTGATTCGGCTGAACTCTAATTTTGTGTTTTGGTAACACCTTCCACTGGAGCACAATAATAAATCACCTCTCCCGAAGCTAGAAAGCATGAACTTTTTATTCATTTATAAGAATTAGTGGCCACTGCTTATTTTTGTTAAGCGATGGGGAGAGAAGATAGAAGGACCCCTTCTCCACAAAGTACTTCAGACAACAAGATGATGATGTGGTCCAGATAAGCAGAGGGGCTCAATGGAGCTTTCAGGATGAGATGGAAGAAATCTATTTACTCATTACATTTCCCTTAAGGAATAGAGGCCAGATCAAAGCCAAAGCACATTCAGTTAAACCTCTGACCCAATTTCCATAGAATTGCTATGCAAGAATTCTAGACTCTAGATTTCTTGTGGGCAGAGATCCTGTCTACCAACTTTATGGTACTGAAGTGTCTTAAGTGCTTACTGAGTGCAGAACACTGTATTAAGCAATCTTATCCCACTGATTAATTGAAGAACACACAGGAAAGAAGTACTGTAGATACTGTAGACACACCGCCTCTGAGGTTGTATATTGTACATGGACAATCTTGTTGTGCAGTACTCTTTATAAACTAATAGCTAAGGGAAGGACTTGGAGAGGGCCTTTAAAATGCTGCTTAAAATGAGTGACGTTAAGTCAGGGAATTGAAAGGCTGAATGAGGGGGCACTCACAGCTAACGTGGCAAGATTGGGAAGAAATGAAAGGACCCGGAAGGTGCCTTGTATAAGGAGAGGGCAGTAAAAAATCAAATGAGTTGGCTGAGGGTTTTATGAGAAGCTATGGAGGCTTTTAAAAGACTAATTTGTTCTCTCTGATGGCTGGTCGTCCAAATAGAACTAGATAGCCAAATAGAGACGTAAAAATTGGAGCTGGAAATGCATTATTGCATTTAGTCGGGCCATTGGATCTGAGTCAGGATTGTTCCCCGTGATACATGTTCTAGGCCCATTGCTGCATGTGCACTTCCCTACTTGATCGCCTTCAGTTCAAAGTGAGATGGAACTCTACTCCATCACTATATAGAATTCCCAACTCATGAATCAAGAGAAAGTCGTCTAGTCCCACAGCACTTACGTACATATCTGTGCTTTAGTTATATTTTCTATGTCCCCCTCCAAAGTGTAAGCTCATTTTGAGTAGGGAACCTGTCTGTTTGTTGTGCTCTAGTCTCCCAAGTACTTAGTACAGTGCTTTGCACACAGTAAGTGCTCAATAAATACAATTGACGGTCTGACTCTTGCAACATAGCCCCGGTGGTCATCCCTTAATCACCTGGGGCTTTCTGAAGACCATCACTGGTTTTTTTTGTCCAGTTTGGTTTTTTTTGTCATTACCCCAAATAAAGCTGCTGTTTTTTCATGGGGAAGTGTCTAGGCTGCCTAGTTAATGTTATGTGGTAGTGATGTTCTGACTAGATTTATGAATAGGCCCATTGATTAGGTCAGGACCTATGTTAGATAATGGTAAATTTTGCCATAGCTACACTACCTTGTATCCTTCTTCCCTGACTGAGCATTGGCTGGAGACCATATCTTCCCATTGGGAAGCATCCTGGCCTAGTGGGTAGAGTCCGGGCTTGGGAGTCAGAAGACCTGGATTTTAATCCTGGCTCTGACACTCGTCTACTGATGAGTCAAGTCGCCTAACTTTTCTGTGCCTTGCTGCCTCATCTGTAAATGGGAATTAAGATCATGAGCTCCATGTGGGACATGGACTGTATCCAATGAGGTTAACTTGCTTCTACCCAGTGCTTAGTACCGTGCTTGGCATGTAGTAAGTGCTCAACAAATACAAAAAAAAAAAGCCCAAAAAACCCCCTGACCTTACTCTTTCTTCCAGAGGTGCTCACACTTCCAGTCTAACCTTCCCTCTCCCTTTGCCCCCACCCCTCAAGACTCTGGTCACCAGGGATCAGTGACCTAAATGTAATAAATTCTAAAACCATCCCTAGCCATTTGTAGCTTAAGTTTTGTTTCTTTGCCCCCTTGCTTTAACATTTCCTCTCTTCCCTTGATCAAGATGACTTTGTACAGGGCTCCCCTCGTTAGTTATTTTGGCTTGCAGACTGTCAAAAAGCATGAAAATGAACAACTAGCTTGCTCATTCTATAGGAGAGGTCTTTGAATCTAGGACAAAACTTCTACCTCAAAGCCTCCTGATCCCATCCTCCTTCCCCATATACACTTAGAACAGTGCTTTGGACATATGTAAGTGCTTAGCAATTATCATTAATAATGTTGGTATTTGTTAAGCGCTTACTATGTGCCGAGCACTGTTCTAAGCGCTGGGGTAAACACAGGGGAATCAGGTTGTCCCACGTGGGGCTCACAGTCTTAATCCCCATTTTACAGATGAGGGAACTGAGGCACAGAGAAGTTAAGTGACTTGCCCAGAGTCACACAGCTGACAAGTGGCAGAGCTGGGATTTGAACTCATGAGCCCTGACTCCAAAGCCCGTGCTCTTTCCACTGCGCCACGCTGCTCTCTAATCATTATTAGAGAAACAGCATGACTTAATGGTAAGATTAAGAGCTTGGGAATCAGAGGTCGTGGGTTCTAATCCCAGCTATGCTCCTTGTCAGCTGTGACACTTTGGGCATGTCACTTAACTTCTCTGTGCCTCTTACCTCACCTGTAAAATGGAGTTTAAGATTGGGACCCCCAGGTGGGACAACCTGATAACCTTGTATCTACCCCAGTGCTTAGAACGATGCTTGGCACATAGTAAGCACTTTACAAAAACCATCATTATTGTTATTATATTCACAGTTTGTTAACCCCTCACGGGACAGAGCTCCTATCTAACTCCCACCTGTATGCTCTTTCCCAGCATTTAGTACAGTAACCGCTTAATAAATACAATTACTACTCCTCCCTTTTGCTTTCTCAAACACAGAAGTCCCTTGTAGACCCAGCAACCGTCTAACCTCCATTCAACCATTCATTAGCTTGGAATGAACAGACAGCCTTCTGAGGCAGTGACGGTCAGGCTATCTGGGACCTAGGCAGGATCCTGTAGCCGTAAAAGAGACTTGACACAACAGGAAGGGTAGATCTTCAGCCTTCTCTACTTCCTCTTCCTTTTGGGCAGTGACCACCGCCTTAGAAGCTACTTCTGTGATCATTGCTGCTCTGGCTCCACTGACCTGTCCCGGGATGGCCGGGAGAGTTTCTAGGGCATCTGGAAACTCCTCATAAGGACTTCCATCAGCCTAGGCCGCTGACCCTGCTCTCGATTCCACCCGAGGGGAACTCTCCCGGTCCAGACTGCAAGCTCTTTGAAGGCTGAGATTGCGTCTATAAACTCTGTGGTGTTCTCCCAAGTGCTTAGTACAGTACTCTGCACAAGTAAGTGCTCAATAAGTACCACTGGTTGAGTGGTGACAACCACAGCTCCGATCGAACTGATGCATCCTGAGCAGCATCAGTGCTTAAGCTGTTCTATCCAACAGGTGTGGCTCGGTTTTATATCATTCTTGCTCGTGTTAGGTTTGTGATCTGTATTTGCTTGGTGTCCGCGTTAGATTATAACCCCCGAGGCCAGTGATTTTTGTTATCTACCGCCAGTATAGACCTGTGGTATTTGTGCTGGGGGAGATAGATACAAAATCCTCAGGTCTGGCGGTCTCTGACCCACACAGAGCTCACAAACCAAGGACTGTGAGTGAGTGTAGGTTGTGAGGATATGTTCTCAAGTGCCCAGGAAACTGTTCAGGACAAAACTCAGAAAATATGGTTGATAAGGAAATGCATCTGCCTTTAAACTTCTTCATTTCACTCACAACATGCACCCAGCTTTAGTTCAGTTCTCTCCTTTGAGTATTTTGCAGTTAATCTATATATTTCTCAGTAGGTTGTCCATATTGACCTATCCAGTTTTTTGGGTTTTTTTGAATTGGTATTTAAGTGCATACTATGTGCCAGGCACTGTACTGAGTCCTGGGGTAGTTACAAGCTAATCAGGTTGGACAAAGTCCGTGGCCCAAATAAGGCTCACAGTCTTAACCCCCATTCTACAGATGAGATAACTGAGACCCAGAGAAAGTAAATGACTTGCCCAGGGTCTCTCAGCAGAGAAGCAGAGGAGCTGGAATTAACATCCAGGTTCTCTGACTCCCAGGATCGTGCTCTTTCCACTAGGCCATTTTGCTTTTCACATTCTCGAGATGTTTTTAACAGAAAGTCCTATGATGGTGCTTAATTCCTTGCTTGGTGACAAGATGCTTCTAGGGATTTACGTTTATATCTGTTTTCTAATTGCTCGCTATTTGCCTCCAAGATCCACTGGTGCCTGATTAGCTGAACCATGTCGCACATGGATATTGAGCATAGATTAAATTCTTCATCCTTGGTATCTTTTGGGGATTTCCCGACTCTCTTATATTTGGGATTTGGAGTTTAAAGTGACCTTTTTTCACTTGGAATTTTATTTTCTTTCTAATGTGCTTTTGATTTTTTTATAACACATTTGTGTTTATGGGTATTTTTAAACACCTATTAAATTAGTCTGTAGCAGATTTCATTACCTCCTGTTTACTTTCCCTCTTAATTAAAGTAGGACCAAATCCACCACCTTCAATCATTCAGAAGGGAATTTTAGTAGTTGGGGATGGGAAAGAGGAACTAATGCAATTTTTAGAAGTGAAATACACTTAGGAAAAACACACATAGTACTTTAATTCCTCTGAAGTTGTCCATTTCAGTTTCTATTTGATAAACCAGTAACAGCTGTAGAAATTATGTTCGGATGTTTGCTGGGGGGAGTGGGTACATGAACTATATATTTAAAAGCTTGTATGATGCAGAACAGGTGAGTGACACATTCTTTGGGCAAGAAGGGCTTAATCGAGGTGGGGGGGTGGTGGGGGAGAGAGAGAGAGAGAAAAAAAACATGTAGGCCAGACCTGATATGCTTTTACCTAATATACAGATGCATAATCGATAGCAGTTTTCAAGCTCATTTTTTTTTTTGAAGTCAACTGGCTCCTCAATTATGGGAAGCTCTTGCAAAAGGGAGAAGCAACTGTTAGTTCCACAGTGGGGAACTAAAGTCACATATATGTGAACACATCCAATTTGTAAAGGGTTTGTGTGGTGCTTGTCACAGATGTTTAAGAAATGCCACACCTAACTAGAATATCAAACAACCCAACAGTCAACTAAAGGAAGTATGCAGGTAAAAAGATTCCCTCTACACCCATCCCTCCACCCTTTTTTAGAAAAAGTATTTATCATATTTTTTAAGCACTTACTATGTGCCTGGCATTGTACTAACATTGGAGAAGATACAAAGATAATCAGAACACAGTCCATGTCCCACATGGCTCTCACAGTCTTAATCCCCATTTTATCATTAAGGGCTGAGACCCAGAGAAGTGAAATAACTTACCCAAGGTCACACAGAGACAAGTGGCAGATCTGGGATTAGAACCCAGGTCCTTCTGACTCCTAGGCCCGTGTTCAATCCACTAGGCCATAGGGCTCCATATTGTCCTTAATGTAAAGCAAATATCGGGATTATTTCAAGAGCATTGGTCGGTTACTTCCTGTCATCCTTCCTCCTCTAAACTGCATGCTTGCTGTGGACTGGGAACCTCTCTACCAACTTGGTTATATTGCACTCTCTCAAGCACTCACCTTTTAAAGCTTTTTCCTCCTTGTTAAACTACAGCTTTTGGTTACTAAGTGATTCCTTTTGGAGCATCTCCATCTTTGGGAGCTCCATTGATTCAGACCCTTCTTAGATCCCAAAGCCTGTCTAGAACAGTATTGCAGATGACCAGATAGGGTGTCATCTATCAATTAATGGTATTTGAGTGCTTACTATATACAGAACACTGTACTAAGCACCACTGTACTAAGCACTTGGGAGAGTACCATACAATAGAATTATCAAACAAGTTCCCAGTGTATCTCAAAGACCACATGATATTCAGCTCGATCATACTAAGCCAGCTTGATAATAGACATTTTGATTCTACATGATGTGAGATGTTGGCCTGAAAGCAAAAAAAAAAGAAAAAAAAAGAAAATAGTCTCTTACTCTTCCAACTTCAATTACCCAGCATTCCGTTCTTGACCTCTGGCAATTTATGAAGTCATCTGGAACAGTTCTAATATTAACAAATTTGAGAAGCTTTCATAGTTCTCCGAGGAGATTTTTTTTTTCTAATCCAATGTAATTTTCAAGAGAGAGGTAAGGCTTTCATAGAGAAATTCCTTTTCTTCCTTCACCCCAGGCCCCAGCACACTCAAATTACAATTTACTGGTATATTCCAGAATTTCAATTTTATTAGGCATTGTCTTATCTAGGCTCCATAAAAAGGCTCAAAGCACATCTGTTTGAACTGCCTGCACCCCACCATTTTTGTACCACATTTGCAGCCTTCGACCTTTTTGTTATCTTTGAAGGCCTACAAAATTAATCCTACCATATACAAAGCTTCAACTCTGGTGCTCTAATTTCATCACAGTTTTGGTATTTGTCCTTTTTGTATGCCAAGGACTAAGGTAGGTGCAAGATACTTCAATGAGTCACAGTACCTATCCCACATGGGGCTCTGACTCTAAGGGGGGAGGGAAAACAGGCATTTCACCTCCATTTTACAGATGAGAAAACAGAGGTGCCGAGAAACGACTTGTCTAAAGTCATATAGCAGGGAAGTGGTGGAGCTGGGTTTAGAATCTGGGTTCACGAACTCCCAGGCCTCTTCTCTTTCCACTAGGCCATGTCATTCCTATCCCCCATGTACTTCTTAATGATTTTGTCCTTCCTGGCAACATTTGAGGAGTTCCTTCTGGCCAAGAAAGATGGATGTTACCATGAGCAGTGTTCTTGGAGTATTGGAGTAGCCATGCCCATGCTGCAAATTGGCAGTAAACTTTAAAGAAAACCCCTAACCCTTGTAACTTGTAACTCTTAGCTCTGAAACTAGTCTCCCCCATGACTGAAGCATGAGCTGGTGTTTCACTAAACCTCATCTCATCTTATCCTCAGTGTACTTGCTTCACACTGCTTCATCCACGCCTCCTTCTCCATTTGGTTCCCTTCCAGTAGAAGACCATTCTCTTCCTCTTTTTTTTTTTTTTTTTTTTTGGTATCCAAGCAGAATCTCTCAAAATCATGTTAAGAAATAAGATATACACGTAGAAATCATTGTGGAAGATATAGAGGCTCCTGTATTTCATTTCACTATTTCTTGAGGAGCTGGAGATACAGGTCTGTTCTCTGCAGTGATGGCAAATATATTTCCTCCGCTTTAAGAAACACATTAGATAGTAGTCACTTGTGGCCAAAATGACATGAGGTCTACTGAATTGGATAGATAATGGGTGGACTGAATTTAAGCACTTACTTAGTGCCAAGCACCTTTTGCTCTATGGGCCTCTGTTTAAGACTCTGCTCCTTTTAAATAGAGCTTCAAGTGGCAGGCTTCTAGTCAGCAGACAAGTTCAGCTGAACATTGTTGGGACAGGAATGTCAGCATTACCGTCGTGGAAACAGGTCAGTGGAAGTGGGAGAAGTGATTTCCCTTATTCTAATTAAGACCAAGGCTCCACATCCAAGTTGGGTTACCAAAGGGAGGTTTCCTAGTGGAAGGGGAGGACTTCTGTGGATGACCAATGTGATGGAAGTCTCCTGAGTAAAGGAAGAGGATCTTTGAGCTTTAAGCCAAAGAGAACACGATGAGGAAAGGACAAAACCTAGGATGTAACAGAGACCAGCTAGAGGTGAGGGGGTGACACCTTCTTGGTCGATAGTCTATGTTCCAATGAAACTATTCACATTTCATATTTGGTGAAGCCTTTTGCTCAAGTGGATATATATATATATATATATATATATATATATATATATATATATATATGTATTGTCTGAGAGAAAAGGAAAACACATAAATCATTATTAACAGTTTCCTAGGCAGCTCCATAAATTCTTCTATGCCCCTCTGTTTTCACTGCATACTGGTTAATCTTTCTTTAAATTGTCTTGTGTCTTAAGATGCGTTGTAGTCTTCCATCTGTGATTCAAGGTCGTGAAAACTTCTTTCATGTACTTATGCCGCAATATGTACTCCTGTCTCATCTATTTCAATCGAATTCATACCATACGCCTGACTTTTTTTTTTTCCTGGCAATCTCCTTTCAGCTGTTTGGTATCACTTAAAAAGTCATTCTACAATATTGTTATGTAATTAGCTTCACCTGCTTTGGAAACCAAAATAGATTATTGACTTGGTCTAAACAATTTGTGTGTATGTGTCTTTTTGTTTGTGGTTCGTGTGTACATAGAGCTGATGTTTGGATTTAAAGATGACAGTATGACTAACACTGAAGAAGCAGCAGCATGATGTCGTGGATAATGGGTTGGGAGTCAGATCATGGGTTCTAATCCCAGCTCCACTACTTGTCTGTTGTGTGACCTCGGGCAAGTCACTTCACAAGGGGGATTGAAAGTGTGAGCCCCAAGTGGAACAAGGGTATTTACCCAACCTGATTTACTTGTAACCACCCTAGCGCTTAGAATAGTGTCTGGCACATCGTAAGCACTTAATAAATGTCTTTCACGGAGATACTTGATTCATGTGGGCAAAAGTGGGTGATAAACCCAATGTATTATCCACAATCCATTTCACATCACATGCCTGTCAAACCTGTCCTAGGCCACATTGATATATTGGCAACTGTGGCTCCCACTGCTGCTTTTGAATCAGCTTGTTGGTATCCATGGCGAGAGTCCAGCAACTTTCCCAAAGCTTCAGCTCAAGGAGATCAACTCCTCTTCTGGTTACTGCCTGCCAGACTGATCTGCCCACTATATTGTTACATTGTTTGAGAATGCGTCTAGTGCTAAAAAGTTGACTTCACTGGAAAGGATCTTTAGTAGGATGAGTCCTTTCAGAGAATGACCTTCATGTGTTACTTTTCTTCCTCTAAAACCATCATTGTGATACTGGAACATTGTTCTCTAAGCATCTCATAAAATGGTCAATATCATTATCAATCCTATTTATTAAGCACTTACTGTGTGCAGAGTCAGGTACTAAGCACTTGGGAGAGTAATAATAATAATGATGGTATTAAGAATTAATGTGTCAAGTACTGGTTCTAAACACTGGGATAGATAGATGGTAATCGGGTTGTCCCACATGGGGCTTACAATCTTAATCCCCATTTTACAGATGAGGTAATAATAATAATAATGTTGGTATTGGTTAAGCGCTTACTATGTGCCGAGCCCTGTTCTAAGCGCTGGGGTAGACACAAGGGAATCAGGTTGTCCCATGTGGGGCTCACAGTCTTAATCCCCATTTTACAGATGAGGTAACTGAGGCACAGAGAAGTTACAGTGGCTTGACCAAGGTCGCAGAGCAGACGTGGTGGAGCCGGGATTAGAACCCACATACTCTGTCTCCCAAGCCCGTGTTCTTTCCATTAAGGCACACTGCTTCTACACTGTAATGGAGTTGGTAGACCCATTTCCTGCCCACAACAAGCTTACGGTTTAGAGGGGGATAGAGACATTAATAAATTATGACTATGTACATAGGTGTTTTGGGGATCGAGGGAAGGGTGAATAGAGGGTGCAAATCCAAGTGCAAGGGTGATGTAAAGGGAGTGGGAGAAGAGGAAATGAGAGCTTAGTCAGGAAGACCTCTTGGAGGAGACGTGTTTATGTGCCTATCTCTTAGTTGACTAAGCAATGGACTGGCAACATACTAGATGATTGGGATTCTGAATTCCATTACCTCTGCTTTGCCATTTCATCTATTATAAAAAATCTGTGGGTCAGTTAATTGTACGGAGTATCATTTGTACTGAGCACTATGTTAAACACTTGAGAGTACAGTGAGGAACCCCAACTAAATGGAGAGAGCCATTAAAGGAGTAGGGTGGCTATCAAATCTCAGGAATGACTACAAGGTAAACCATCTAGTGAAATAGTGAAATGGAACGACATTGTCAATTGGCAAGGGCTTGGATTGAGTTGACATCTGCCCCTGGAGGTTACTTTAAAGTGGAGCTTGTAAGGACAATGCAGTTGAATTCATGTTGCCTGCTTTTCCTACAGGCTTGTTTCTGTCAGGGGCTATTGATTACCGGTAGTTAACAAAAGGAACCCTTCTTCTAGGAAATTTCATTTTAGCGTGACCTACAAGAGCTGTTTGCAAACTGTTACATTTGTTGCTGTTCTTTCTTTTATATAGAAACTGAGACAGAGTAAAGCTTTTTTTTTTTTTCTTTTGTAATATGGTTCTTTGTAGTGCAACCCTCCAAACATAAGTTGTCTAGGAAATTTTGAATACATTGCTTGTTATATTTTGGTGCCTAAAGCCCATTTTGACTTTTAGTTTTCAAATAAGGAAAATTACAGTTTCTGCACTTAACTGAATGGAACTGAAACATAAAGAATTGTGTTTTCTCTGTTAATATTTCTCCTCTTCTAAGATGAATAAAATTCTCTCTCCAAGGGGGAAAAGTTGTCTGGACCGGAAGAAAACATTTCATGATAAATGGCTTAATTTCTCCGGCACTTCAATGTTGCTAGAATCGGAACCATCAGGGATTGAACTCAGACTCCCATTTCTTCAGGCAAAGCAGTAACACTTGGATGACTATTAAAGTGTTAGAATAGCTCTTTTTCCAAGAAGGTAGGGCTTAGGAGACAGAGGAGGAAAAGGGGACCCCTTTACGATTGTCTATTGGACCTGAGCTCGACATATGGATATGAATTTTTAGCCTATTCAACTGGTGTTCTAGCAATCAGAACTTTTTACTGGAGTATGGAAAGGTGTGTATGTGTTTGTGTCCTGTACCACGTGTGTTTCTGGGCATATCCTTGTTGTCCTTTTAAGACACAGGACATCCAGTTCTAAAAGGCAGCACAGTTGCTGGGATGTAGTCATTTTCCCTGGGCTGGCTTTAATAAGATTAAGCAAGACTCTTCAAAGGTTTTGGAAGGGATTTGAGAATTTCTTGGCAGCCAATATTGTGGTGTCATGTTGAAAACCTACTCTGTAATGCAGCCGTTCTCCAAGGTCGAGTTTTTGCCATGTTCTATTGGACTAAACTGAAGTGTGTGACACTTTATAATTATATAAACATACAACACACACACACTGCAATTTATTTTTAGCATTCAAACTTTTTTCTGCTTCTGGCGTTTTCTCGGTGTCCGTCACTCTTTAGAGAGAGGTAATAGATGTAGTTAATAATGGCCAAGGAACTTGTGGAAAAACCTAGGACTGTTCTTGGACTGCCGACCTGTGTTAATCTGAATGATGATAAGTTTCCAGTTGGGGTTTTTACCGCAGCAGTACAATGGTCCTTTAGGCTATAATTTTAACTCCTGGTTTACTGACTTTGACTCAAGAAAAGAAAACCTGTAGATTTGGAAGTGAACATTTTGAAAAGATTCAGGATGAATTGATGCCGTGCAACTCCTGAGAAATAGGAAGATACCTGGAGCGGAGCTGTGTCTTTTAAGCACTTGATATTCACCCCATCCTCAGCTCCACAGCTCTTACATACATATCCGTAATTTATTTTCATGTTCCCACTCTAGATTTTAAGCTGCCAATTCTGTTGTATTATGCTCTCCGAAGCCCTTTAGTACAGTACTCCTCACATAGCGCTCAATAAAAACCACGGATTGACTGAATTGGAGGGACTGAAAGGAGTGGGGGTGAGTCTTTCCTAAAGACCTCGAATGTCCTTTTGCTATTCATACTGATATTACCTTACATCTCTGTAACTATGCTCTAGGAAGATTGCCAAGATTTTCAAGCCACTTTTTTCCATCCTAGTTAATTGATGATCTGATAGGGGATGCTTTGACTCGGCAGTATCACATATACACGTCGTGAGCTAGGGGAGCAGCTGACACATTCATTTTGGATTTCTCTGTTTGGCTACTTCCGAAATCAGCGGTGGGGCACAATGAGCCATTTGGCACTTAACTGAGAGACTTCATCACTCTAGGTGAACCCAGGGTGAGGGTAAAGGGGATACAATGACCAGGGCCCCTGGGGTGTCTGGTAGAGGGCTTAGGGAATGTGATTTATGGGCTCAATCAAAATCCTTACACAATCCCAACCTTTTGTTTGGAGTTTTGAGTCCCAATCTATATTCCCTCCAGGAATTCATTACCCCACAATTCCAAAGAGGTCTACGGAATTCAAACTGAGCGACCCATTTGGTTGAATCTGAGGGCAGATGCAGCTCATTGGCTATGCCCATGGGGAAGCAGATAGATTGTACTAGACAGTAGAACACCTTCAGCTTCACTCCTGAGGCTCCCTTTTCTCACTTAGTCCTTCTCATCCTCTGGGCAAATCTGCTTTGTATTTGAAGACGCTTGAAGTGCAACTTACTGTTAACCCATTAGTGGATGCCTCCATGAGCCAGGAACTATTAGTTTTCAAAAATAGGAACTGGAGAGCTGTTGTGGGAGCTGATATATCTGCCCAATTCTCCCCACCAGTAAACCTCCTTATCAATCAGTAGTTCTTACACAAAGGACATTCCAATATCTCCTTGAAACACCTTATTGCAATGTCCAGTAATTGATTTTTGGGGTTTCACGATCCATAGAGTCTTCAGGATAAACATTCTAATAATTGTCATATTAAATGCTTATTGTGTGACAAGCACTGTGCTAAGTGTTGGGACACTAAGTGTGGCTCGATGGCTTGACACATCCCACCTCTCTCTGATAGCTTCCCAGATCTTAATTCCTGCCCTACTCCTCAAAGAAGAGGTGGGAACAAGAGATTGGGAAGGTATTCATCTCCTTGGGCTTGAGTCTTGGCTAAGAGAACTACTTTTCTGATGATGAATTTGAGAGCACTTTCCTAACTCACTAATTCTAACTCAATTACAAATTGAAGCGCAGTAGTGGAAGTGGTAAAAATGGAGAAAAATTCAGTATTCAAGGGCTAAATATGTACCAGGCTTTCAAGGAAAGAGCCTCAGAGCTGGTAGATGTAGCTCACACCTTGAATTCTCCAGTGTATCGTAAGTCTTTCCTCTCTGCCAAATAATTCATGGCTTTGGTGAATACAGATTATTTTTGTGAGAGAAAAGTACTGGGCGGAATGTTTCTGGGAAATATTTCACTGGAATGAATATTCTGCTTTTGAGAATAAGAATCAGAAATATTGCATATTCTCCCAAGACAATTATGCTTCCTCACGATTCAAGGGCTTGCCGACACAATCCCGTTAAAAGTGCTGAAGACTTTGGAACAAGGTGTGGGTGTTGAAGGCTAAATAACGTGTTAAAATAGTATTCCTCTTTGCCCTTGTTCTTGGCCCTTTTCTACAACATTTCAAGACCGCTCAAAGGTTTGCCTCGGATCTGCTTCTGTTCAAATCTGCTTCTTTGGATTGAACAAACAATAGAAGAGCCAGTAAAATCAAATGGAAACATAAAGGATGCTTTGGAGAGGGTATCCAATTTGGGCCTGGATTTTGATGGGGGAAAGTATACTTGTTCTCCACAGTATTTCCATTAGGGGAAAATCTCCCTGGTGACTCTATAGATCTGAGGCCAGAGTGGCACCTTTTTTCCTGAGGGGAAGGTGTTGCAGGTTTTCAGGAACACCAAAAATAAAAACTTCTGGCCTCAATGCCAATGTACATCTCCCTGAAGCTCGTTCCTTAATTTTTCCAGTGGCAAATATATTATGCTTCAAATCTCATGCTTCCAATGGCCCCTTTGAAAAGGGAAAAAAAAAATTACTTGTGATTCTGCTTGAGTCTTCCAAAGCAAACCTTCTAACTGAACCTTGCTCTTGACTCCTGCCTCCATACCCCCACTCTCACTGTTCTTCTGGCCCGAAACTCTCTCTTCTCACCAAGTCTGCCAGACTGCAGTCCCCCGCCATCTTAAATCCCTTGTAAAACCCAGCCTTCAAATAATGCATAATAATTCAGAGGAAATCTGTCTCTATTGGAAATACTGTGGACAAAACGTATATATTTCCCCTGCAAAATCCAGGCTTAGACTGGATACCCTCTCCAAAGCATCCCTTGTGTTTCCATTTGATTTTTCGTGGCTCTTGCACGTAGTCTTTTATTGTCTGTTCAATCCAAAGAAGGAGAATTGAACAGAAGCAGGTAGGAGGCAGATAGTTGAATGGCTTTAAAATGCCATAGAAAGGGGCCAAAAACAATGAAAGCACCATGGTCTAGTGGAAAAAGCAGGGGCCTGAGGGTTAAAGGATGTGGGCTCTAATTCCTCTTCTGTCAGTTGGTTGCTGTGTGATCTTGAGCAAGTTGCTTAACTTCTCTGAGCCTATTTCCTCAACTGTAAAATGGGTATTAAATACCCATTCTCTCTCCTGCCTAAACTGTGAGCCCTGTGTGAGACAGGGACTCTGTCCAACGTGAATAACTTGTTTGCCCCAGTACTTAAAACAGTGCTTGACACATAGTAAACACTGAAAGAATACCATAAAAAGTCCTCTAAAAACCTAATCAGTGAGGATACATAGTGATTTGGTGAGAATTACAATTACACGCTTACTGTTGACACAACCTAAATGCTTAGCAAAGTAGAGTATAACAGAGTTGGTAGATAGACTCTAAACTGTAAGCTCACTCTAGACTGTAAACTTGTTGTGGGCAGGGAATGTGTCTGTTGTTATATTGTGCTCTCCCAAGGGCTTAGTATAATGCTCTGCACACAGTAAGCACTCTATTTTTTATAGTATTGATTATGCAATTACTATGTGCCAGGCACTGTACTAAGCACAGGGTTGGATCCAAGCTAATCAGGTTGGACCCAGTTCCCGTCCCACATGGGGCTCTCAGACTTAATCCCCACTTGACAGATGAGGCAACTAAGACACAGAGAAGCGGTGACCTGACCAAGGTCATACAGCAGGCAAAATGGCGGAGCCGGAATTAGAACCCAGGTCTTTCTGACTTCCAGGGCCATGCTCTATCGACTAGGCCATGCTGCTTCTCTATAAAAGCAATTGTTGCATTTGTTAAGCGTTTACTATGTGCCAAGCACTGTTCTAAGTGCTGAATATAAGCAAACCGGGTTAGACACAATCCTTGGAGCACATGGGGCTCACAACCTTAATCTCTATTTTACAGCTGAGGTAACAGGCACAGAGAAGTTAAGTGACTAGCCCAAGGCCACACAGCAGACAAATGGTGACGAGGGGAACCCAAATCCTTCTGACTCCCCAGGCCCGTGCTCTATCCACTAGGCCAAGCTGCTTTTCAGTAAATACAATCGATTGACGCTCCTTTCCCACAAGGGGTGTTTACTGAGTCGACGGAGAGTGGATTTCATTTTGAAAGGGACCTTTCTGGCCAGTGAGGAAGGGGCACCAAAGGGCTGTTTACTTTGCTAGAATCTCATTCCATCTTCTAAATGGCCTTCAGTTTGGTACAAAGTGACTGTACCTCTCTTCACACAGCTGGAGCAAGATAATGCAAAATCAGGCTTCAAAGGAAAGGCGCACACACACTTAATATGAAAGTATGAGGCAAAACCTAACTTATGTATACACATGTGCAGTCCAAGGAAAAGAAGAAATGCTGGCGTTACCAAGGAACCGGACTGATTGTTTATAATGAATTCCTGCTAAGTGGAAATTGTATATTGCAGATGTTAAAAGTGATGTATGCATTAATGCTTACATGTTTAAAATATCAACCAATAGTATGGGCCATTATAACTCTTAAAGCTCTAATTTTGTGGAGGAAAAATGTTTTGACAGGGTGACATTTCTCTGTCCTCTAACAGGATAATTTGAAGCTGCAAGTGGCAGATTTATCCTTGGAAATAGTACAGTTTCTTTACATGGTAAGGGCAAGTGACCTGGAGTTATAAGGTGCTTGCACGGCATTTTAAAATTGATAAGGAAATTAGTATTAGGCTCCTTGTTGGTTTGATCGAAGGCAGTTTTGCATATTTAGTAACTGTTTCACTCCGCTTTCAATATATGGTCCCAAAATAGATTTGCAGCTGGAAGATTTTGCTGGTATGGTGGATATGTGTGAGATTTGTTTCTACCTCAGTCTATGCTTATAGAATTTAGAATATTTGCTAAAAACATTGTTAGGTAAATGTCTGCCTTTGTTAATAATGTTTAATGAATTCAATTAGCACATGGTAGCAATCTATCAACTCTAGAGATGATGAACAATATTACTCTTCTACTAAACGGGAGATCAGTTTTAAGGAAGCAAAATATCCCTGGATACTCAGTACATTGCTTGGATTGATTTTTTTTTTTTCATATTGCACTAAAGTGCTATTCCTTTTCTATTAAATCTAACCCAGTAGATACTATTTTCAGATTGGAGGATTTAAGTATAAGATGAGATGGAGGAAATTGTACTGCACAAAGCAGAACGATTGACTGTTCAGATCTTTAGGGCATAAAAAAATCCAAGAGTTTTATTTTACTGGCAAATTGCAGCAAATGAATTTTATAATGCTCTGTGTTTTTGAGGTTAGTATTTTGCCTGTTTTATATGAATTCTGAACCTAAAATTGCTTGAAGCTAAAGACACTGTTGATATGCTTCGCATGGACTTAAGAATAGCCATAGTATACACATCTTTGCAGTTTTACACAGTGATATACAATCTTTAAATATTGCATGTATAAAGATTGGTTATCATTATATAAATGTTAACTGAAATGACATTGTGTGTGTGTGTGTGTGTGTGTGTATACGTGTTTTCCCATATCACCATGCGTTGAAACTTCCTAGCCAAGTCTTAGAATACTTTAAACAAAGCTAATGTATGTATACACACTAAAAAGGAGGGAAATCTTATTTTTTCCCTCCACAGACAAATGTGGAAAGGCATTAAAACTGTTGGAAAAGCCTTAAGGTGGTGGTTGTTTGGGCATGACTCTAGCGGAAGGGAAGGTGTCTGAGTTGACTCTCAGTATTATCCAATCTAAAAATTTGACTCAACTCCTAATAGGGAGTAACCTCCTGCCTGATGAATGTCAGTGGTGTTTACTGAGCACTTGGTGTGCAGAGCACTGTACTATGTACTATTATACAGTTGGTAAACACTGTCCCTGTCCACAGGGAGCTAACAATCTAGAGGGCTTACAGGTACGGGGACCTATATGTACATTGCATGTCTTTGTTGTTATGTCTTCCTTGTCTCCCATTCAGTGGGCGTTTGAGAGGTGGGAACTCAAAAAGGTGACTGTGGAAGAGGTGAAAAAAATAAACCTGCCTGGGAGCCTCTAAACTGGGTGCCAAGTACAAGCTACCACATCCACTTCCTGTATGGAATACCAGAAGATGTAAAACATATGGAGTGACTCGTTGAGTTGATTTTTGTTCCGTGCTCTAGTATAATTATGGATTTGTTTTCAAAATCCAACCTTCTGAATGCTTCTTGGTGGATACATGTGAGTTTGGAAACATCACAGCATGTGGGACCCAGTAAAACATGAATTTCATTTGTTTTCCTTGGCTTCTGTGTGTCATGATCTGTTCAAGATGACAGTCTGGGAAACGGTAAATTTTTGCTGGTTCTCAGGGCCGAATTGAGAACTTTCCTTTGGTCAGGAAAGGAAGTCTGGTCGTACGAAGTGGGCTGATCCTTGACGTGGTTCTGAGGAGATATAATGGATGGTGTGTGCGTGTGTTGGCATTTTTGCTAAAGAGGTAACGTCCTGGAATATACCCAGCAGCGAGTATATAGATCTTTATGGACTTCCCGGTCCAATGCTTAGGGCCTGCTTCAGAGGAGTTTGCCATTAAGGGTTTAAGGAGCCATAAGCACACATGAGTAACAGAGCCCAAATTCCTCTTATTCCTCTAGATTATAAAATCCTTGAAGGCAGGAATCGGGTCTACTCACTGTATTGTACTCTCCCAAGTGCTTAGACAAAGTCATTTCCCCTGTGCTGGGCAGCAGCAGCAAGGGCAAGCATCAGAGGCGGGTGATCAAAACATTGATCAAAGACAATGGTAGACACTCAAGTTGTTATTGCACGGAAGAAGGCAGTGCTAAACCACTTCCATATTTTTCCCAAACAAACTCTATGGATACGCATGCCAGAATGATTTTATAGAAGTAGACGGGATGTTCGGGAGAGGGTGTGTCCACGGAGTCGCTGAGGATTGGAAATGATTCGATGGCATTTTAAGTGTTTAGTGCTGAGTGCTTAGTGCACAGTAAGCACTGAGCCAATATTATTCACTGATTACTGTTTCTGATCATTGTCTCATCATCCCTTTCCCTCCAGAGGTTGTCTAAATCTAGTAGGGGTCATGAGTTAACCTGAGCATCTCAAGCAAATTTTTAGGTTAACCATCATCATCAATGGTATTTATTGAGTGTTTACGGTGTGCTAAGCATTGTACCGAGAGTTTGGGAGAGAACAATATAACAGAATGGGTGGACTCATTCCCTGCTTTTAGAGAATTACAAAGGACTACGTTGATTTTAATAATTCCCACCCTTCTTATGGAAACAGCATGGCCTGATGGGCAGGGCACTAGCCTTAGAGTCCGGAGGACTTGGGCTCTAGTCCTGGCTCCTTCTCTTGTCTTCTCTGTGATCTCGGGCAAGCCACCCAATTTTTCCATGCCTCAGTTGCTTCATCTGTAAATTGAGTATTAAAACTGTGAGCCCCATGTGGGGCAGGAACTGTCCAACATAGTTAACTTATACCCTTCCCAGAGCTTAGAACAGTGCTTGACACTTAGAAGGCACTTAGATACCCTTAGCATCATCACTTTTCTAATTCTTGGTGTTGGTGAGCTTAAAAAGCCTTTAAAAAATGTAGTATAAGCATTTTGAATCTGCTTGAATTTTAAAAATCCAAACTCTTACCTTTGCCCGGCGTGGATATAATTGACCGAACACTGAATAAGAGTTACAGCATGGCTTAGTGGAAAGAATACTTGGGAGTCAGAGATTGCGGGTTCTAATCCTGGCTCTGCCACTTGTCTGCTGTGTGACCTTGGGCAAGCCACTTAACTTCTCTGTGCCTCAGAGACCTCATCTATAAAATGGGAATTAAGACTGTGAGCCCCATGTGGGACAACCTGATTACCTTGTATCCAGCCTAGCACTTAGAACAGTGCCTGGCACATAGTAAGTGCTTAATAAATACCATAATCATTATTATAATTATTATTAATGACAAGCAGAGGAGCATAAATGAGAAACAGAAATAAACCCATGTAATGCTAAGTGGATGATGAAGTGTCTTGAAGGGGATGGAGAGAGACAGGGAATCACTCTTCCTCTAGACATTCCCTTTTGGGCAGGGAATGTGTTTATCATACATAGTCTCCCAAGTGCTTGGTACAGTGACCTGCACACAGTAAGCACTCAATAAATACGATTGAATGAAGAGGTGGCCTTTTAGAAGAAATAGGGAGGGACATAGTTGGGTGGCTTTGCTGGGGGACTACAATTCCACCTTGGCTTGCCACTGCATTAGAGAAGGGAGAATCAAAAATGAGATGTCATCAGAAGGGAAATTTAGGAGGAACAAAGAGTGTGAAGCTGGGTGTAGCTGGAGAAGAGTGTGGAGAAGTAAGAGGAATCTGACATTTTTATTAGACCCTGGCTGACTAACTTGTTTCAGGCTTTGGCCCTATCAATCCATGGTGATTTAGCTGATGTTTGTCGTCAAAAACCCATCCGTGTTTTTTGATACACCCCATCGTTCTTAGAGGTTGAACAATGGGGGCTGTGGCAAACTTAGACTTTGACAGAACTACATACGCAATGGTGCAGGGCATAATATCTATCACCATGAAGGTCTAGTAAACATTTACAGGTGAATAAATTGCCCCCATTTAAGCCAAGGTGTATATCATTAAAGTCTGAATTCAAAATGGAATGGAGTTAAAGGAATCTGTACAAGGTGACCCTGGTTTGAAGGAATCAGAAGCTCTTGGGGGATGGTCACTGAATCACCATCCTAGTTAATAAACACTCACTTAAGCTCCCAGAGCAGCTGCTCAGCTTTTTGTGTTTCATGTGTCTGTTTTCTTGAGGATGACTAGTACCAAGTCTCCTAGAAAGCGCAAGGAAATGAAAGGGAGACTTTGGGGTTTGTGGCTTCAGCTGTTAAAATTTGTCGGTCAGGTCATAGAGCAAGAATTCTTGTCTCCTGGTCTTATTATCCTTTAGAGTTTCCCATAAATATGCTCTTCTCGCCTGACTGCATGGGCAAATGCATGATTTACTTCTACAGTGAACTTCAGGGATGGAGGGATTATTTGTGGAAGCAGTGGTCTTCAAACTGATTGGAACTGCTGAAAATTATTATTACTAACATGTATTAAGTGCTTATTGTGAGAAAAGTACTGAGCTAGACCTGAGGTAATCAAAAGCAAAAATCAGCTCTGACCCACAAGGGGCTCATGATCCAAGTGGCTGAGGACAGACACACAGAACAGTAAGAACATGATTCAGACAATGAAAATAAATTAATATTCAACCACCAAAGAGTTTTTGGGACTCTGACAGGTTCCACTCAACAGGGAAGATTAGGCCTGAGAAGCACTGTGGTCTAGAAGATTGAGCACAGTCCTGGAAGTCAGAAGGACATGGGTTCTAGTTGCGACTTGTATGCTGTGTGATCTTGGGCAAATCACTTAATTTCTCTATGCCTGTTACCCATCTGCAAAATAGGGATTAAAACTAGAAGCTTCTTGTGAGTCAGGGACAGTCCCATCAGATTTACTTGTATCGTTGGGTAGGGATTATCCTAGAGAGGGCATCTTTGAGCCCTGTCCATCTGAGAAAGGAGGTTTTTTTCAAGAAATAATCATATCTTTTGAGTGCTTACTGTGTGCAGAGCACTGTATTAAGTGCTTTCCCTGTCCACAAGGAGCTTTCAGTCCAGAGGGTAAATTAAGTTTATGTACATGAGTAATGAAGATGGGTTAAAAAAAAAAAAGGGGACAAATCCAAGTTCAAGGATCAGAGGGGAGAGGGAGTATGGGAAATGAGGGCTTGATGGAGGAAGACTTTTGGAGATGTCTTTTTTTTTTTTTATTAAAAAAGGCTTAGAAGGTGGGGAGAGCGATGGTCTGTCAGAAAGGGAAAGGGAGTTCCAGGCCAGAGGAAGGATATGGGTGAGGGGTCAGTGAGGAGCACCCCTTTCATTTTACCCATGAAGCAACAGGACACAAGAGGCTGGCTCTCAAAGGGTAGCACCTGCCAAAGAGAAGAGGAATTTCCATTAGTGAAGACCGAAGCGGCTCACTGCCTGAAATGAATGAGTGACCTCAGCAAAGGGGGAGCGATGTGGGGATGGTTTTCATCTGGGTACTTTCCCTAACATGGACACATTTTTCCTCTCCAGAAATCTGAGGTCAGGCACGACCCGTAACTTTTGGAGGTGGAATTCAAAGATTTCTTTTCCCTCTTGACTCACGTACCTATCACCTAGCCTCCTCTTTGGAAACTTCAGTTAACCCAGTGCTTGGCGTGGCCCAGGATATAGAACCCTTTCTGGTTGGAAACTGGAAACTTCAGGCCATTTCGATTTGTCTCCTAAGCAGTAGGTCATAATAATAATTGTAGTATTTAAATGCGTATGTGCCAAGAATTGGGGTAGGTACAGTCAGATCAGACCCATCTTTGACCCACATGGGGCTTACAGTCAATTGAGGTGATGAAACAGATATTTAATCCCCATTGTAAATTGAAAAAACTGAGGCAAGAGAGGTTGTGTGACCTAAGAAGCTAAGGTCATGGAGCAGACAAGTGGTAGAGCTGGGATTAGAACCTGGATCTCCCAACGCCCAGGCCTGTCTCTTTCCACTAGGCAATGCTATTTCTAGGTGATGGTTTATGGGTCATGACTATGGCATTTGCGCTAAAAATCTTTTTTGGGAAGAACCCTACTAGTTCAGTCATTGGGAACCTCTGTAGCATACCTAAATTCTAATAAAAATAATAATTGGGGTATTAAGAGCTTACTATGTGTTAGGCACTGTACCAAGCAATGGGGTGAATACAAGCAAATCGGGTTGGACACAGTCTTTGTTCCTCATGGAGCTCACAGGTTTTTATCTCCATTTTGGCCTTCCCAAAGTCACTTAGATAAGTGGCAGAGCTAGGATTAGAACCCTGTCCCTTCTGACTCCCAGGCCTATGATCTATTCACTAGGCCAAGCTGCTTCTGCCTTGGGGGTGTAACCTGGCTTTACCACTTGTCTCCCGTGTGACCTTGGGTAAGTCACTGCATTGTGCCTCAGTTTCCTCAACTGTAAAGTGGAGATTCAATACCTGTTCCTTCCCCTTCTTTAGACGGTGAGCACCTGATGAGACAAGGGACTATGTCTGACCTGATTAACCTTTTTTTTTAATGGTACTTAAGCCCTTACTATGTGCCAGGCACTCTTATGCGCTGGGGTCGATACAGGATAATTAGGCTGGACACGGTCCTCGTCGCACATGGGGCTCGCAGTCTTGATCCCCATTTTACAGTTGAGGTAACTGAGATCCAAAGAAGTTAAATGACTTGCCCAAGGTCGCACAGCAGACAAATGGTAGAACTGGGACTAGAACCCAGATCTTTCTGACTCCCAGGCCCATGCTCTGTCAATGAAGTCACAATCCTTCTCAGATGTATCTACTTCAGTGCTTAGAACAGTGCTTGACAGACACATAATAAGCATTTATTCTGATTTGCTCGGCTCCTCCTCAATGCTTAATACGGTGCCTGGCACACAGAAAGCACTTAACAAGTACCTTGATAATTATAGTTGTGATTTTTTTTAAAAGCCTCACTACAATTGGAAAATCAGTCTCGTGTTCAGCATTAGCACCAACATTTTCTTCCAGAAATAGGAAATAATGGGGAGACAAATGAAACAGGTTCACAGGAAGATATGCACTGTAAATTGAATGTGCCCTCTCTCCAGAGTGGGATACTTTTCTAGGTATTTGGGGGGGGGGGGTCCTGTCACTTCCTAGAATCCACTCATATTAAGAGGATGCTCCCAAACTCACTTTGTGGCTCCATAAAATGGGGCTAAATGCTCATATCTGGCTCACCATGGGTCTGTGAGCAGTATTCCTTGAAAGCTGGAATACTGGAATGGGCCATCTGCTCAGACACAGAAACCAAAGGGGAAGAAAACAGATTCCTACCTCTCCTCAGTGCTGTGTACAAAAGTGTGGGAAAATGAAAAGCACTGTATCCTATCTTCAGAAACATCAATAATTCAGATCACAGACTTTTCTTCAAACGTCCCAAAACCCCTCAAAAATTTCCTCTGTTTCTGGATTAGCAAAAAAAAAAATACTGTGTATTTGAAAGGTTTTGTTGTTGTAATCTCTAACTTTATCATAGTCTTTAAAAATTCAGCCTCGTCATTGGCAGTCGCATCACTAGTCTTAACATTTAAATAAGACTCATTGAGATTCAGCAGGGTAGACCTACATTTTGACATAAGTAGAGTGTGCTGGCTGGCAAATTTTCCTTTTTGATTGAAGGTTGATTTTTAAATGACCAAGAATTTCTGGGCAGCCCAATGCATATATTTGTGCATTAGGAATGCTAATATGGCCAACCGCTTGAACATTCGAAAAGCCCATTACAGCTCTGTCTACTTAACTCCGTGATAAAACAGTTTAGTACATGATGTGCCTCTTTCTTGACAGAGGGATTGTCACTCTTGAGAAAACTTGGAAAAAGCATTCATTCAATCTTATTGAGCGCTTAGCGTGTGCAGCCATTGTACGCTCCAGAGCGCTTAATACTATGCAACAACAGACACCTTCGCTGCCCACAACAAGCTCACAGTCTTCCTCAGTTTGAAGCAGGTTTAAGGGGATATTTTTTCTGACTCTCACCTTGGTTTCTTTAATGAAACATTTTTGAATTGGGGTGATGCCTCTCTGCCTTATTCTCTGACATTGCAAAGTAAGGACGAAGGAGGGATTCCATCCTGAATTCACCTTTTGTTTTAAGGAAATATCAGATGGGAACTCTTTTTAGAAAAATCCATGTGGGACTGAGTGGTGTTCATCCATCAGAAAGGGAAGAGCTACAGAGTGAGTAATATTTTTGCTACTTGCTCCCCTGCCGACAAGGCAGTAGACAGGGGTCAAATGAACTACCTCAGTGTGCTCGGATCTGGTATGTTTTTGATAGGATGGGTAAATTCATTCAGTAGTATTTATTGAGTGCTTACCAAGAGCAGAGCACTGTACTAAGCGCTTGGAATGTACAATTTGGCACGAGATAGAGACGGTCACTGCCCAATAACTGGCTCACAGTCTAAACGAGGGAGACAGACAACAAAACAAAAGGAACTAACTATATGGTCTTTGGCTTGTTAGGAAGTAGTAGAGCACTGGCCTGGTAGTCAGAGGGTCATGGGTTCTAATCCTAGCTCTGCCACTTGTCTGCTGTGTGACCTTGGGCAAGCCACTTAACTTCTCCGTGCCTCAGTTCCCTCATCTGTAAAATGGGGATCAAGACTATGAGCCTCATTTGGGACAGGGATTATATCCAACCCAATTTCTATCTACCCCAGTACTTAGTACAGTGCCTTAAATACCATTATTATTATTATTATTATTATTGTTAATAAGTGGGAGATGGGGCAACTGCAGGGGGAAACTGGGGTCACAAGAAGGGGTTAGGGCACCCTGTTCCTCTTCTTACCTATTTAAATCCACCCCCAGAGATGGTACTCACAGCAATGATTCTCTGATTTCTGCAGAGATATGCCCAAGTTGGAAACGATGTTAAATTTGGTCATATTTATATTATCATGTAATGTAGTATTCCAAGGGGCTTTCCCCAGTTAAGCCCCTCTTTTACCCCAGGTCTCTCTCCCTTTTGTGTTTGTCTGTGCACTTGGATGTGTGGTCTTTGGTCGTTTATTTGCCCTCCTCCCAGCCCCACCACACTTATGTATATATCCTTAAATTATTATAAATTACTTACATAAATGTCTGTCTCCCTTTCTAGACTGTAAACTCGTAGTGGGCCGGGAACGAGTCTACCAATTCTGTTATATTGTACTCTCCTAAGCACTTAGCACAGTGCTGTGCACACAGTAAGAGCTTAATAAATACTGTTGTTTGCCTGATTAGTGCTGGCCATGGATCCAGGCACTAAAAAAATAAGAATCCAGAACTAAGAAAACTCATGTTAGGAAAAATTAGATTTTCAATAAAAAAGAATTGATAATTCACTGTTTTAGCACTGTATGTCATCATGCTTTTGGCCCTCAGTTGCATCATGAATGTAATGGTAAAAATAGGGGCTGGATTTTTGGGACCACTTGTGAAGTTCCAGCAGGGATCCTCCACTCTGTGCTTTAATTCAGAATGGCCTCAGCGGACTTCATTACAGTACTTAGTTGTATTGGCATTTATAGGACATCGGCATTATATTTTCAAATGTCAATACTGGGTTTTCTTGACCTCTTCTTTTTCCTGGAAAAAGAAAATGCTTCTAGATTTGTTACTAACACAGTACACTCTAATATTATTTCTCAAAATGACACTTTATGAAAATATTGAAAAAAACAGGCAGCTGTTGATCTTTGTCCCCCCCCCCCCCATTTTTTTTTGCTATCAAAATGCTGTTTTATCATCCTAAAAATGTAAATATTACTGGGGGGGTGGGCATCATTATTATTTTGGGTCCTGTAATCCAGAATTGGGGATTGGTTGCTTTTTGAAAATCTAATATTGGTTTGTTTTGTTTTTTGTCTTTTTATCCCACTCTGACAGTGACCAGAAATTTTCTCCTCTTGTATGACCAACAAAATCTGTAAAATCAGGGATTCCGAAGGCTCCCACATTCAAGACTGTCTATGTAGAAAATTTAGCCAGAGAGCCACTTCGCAGAGCTGTGTGCTGTTGCTACTGCTTTCCAATTTATGGGCAGTGGAAGTCTCAGGCAATAACCATTTGGAATAAAAAGGCTTGAAGAAGCTATGTGAAAGAAAATGAGTGCATAGTCGCTGATTAACTTGAGAACCCCACAGCTTGTTTACCTTTAGAAATAGCCTATGTTTCCTAGTTTTAGTGATAAAACTGTCAGGGTAAGGCAGTGGAGCAATATACCCTGATACAAAGATTCCAACTTGACACAACATTCTCTTACTATTTTTGAATTGTAAAAATGATGGAAGTTTCTTTCCAGTGGGAGCCGACAGCTTAAACGTTGCAACAAATCACCTGCTGTTGATTGTACTGCAGCATCTATTTGACAAGTCCCAGCACCCAATAATTAAAATATGCAAATCTCCTCATAAAAGATCATGATTTTGCAGCCCTTACTCAGGCAAACCCCTGTTGATTCCAGGCAAATGGCTTTCTGTGATGAAGCTTTAATTGTCAACTTACTAGACAAAAGAATGTTGGGTGCTTTAAGCTGTTTTGTTTTTTTTTTTTAAAAAAACCACACTTCATTATCACTAAACTTTTCAAATTTCGGAATATAAAGGAAAGCTTCCTTTGAACATCTTCTCTGCAAGCCGCGTGGCTCAGTGGAAAGAGCACGGGCTTTGGAGTCAGGGCTCATGAGTTCGAATCCCAGCTCTGCCACTTGTCAGCTGTGTGACTGTGGGCAAGTCACTTCACTTCTCTGGGCCTCAGTTCCCTCATCTGTAAAATGGGGATGAAGATTGTGAGCCCCACGTGGGACATCCTGATTCCCCTTTGTCTACCCCAGCGCTTAGAACAGTGCTTGGCACATAGTAAGCGCTTAACAAATACCAACATTATTATTATTATTATTATTATTAAGTTTAGTAAAATAAAATAGAAGGGCTTTGAACAAGTTGGAGCCCCCCCCAAATCTCAGGTGTACCAATCTAAAGAATTCCTTCCTTTCTAAATTCACAAATCTCAAAATGATGAAGCTGTTGGTGAATGAAATGAAAACTAAAGTAATACTTTCTCCCATGTAGAACATGTGAATGTATGAGTTGGGATTCAGTGTTTAGTTTCTCAAATCCAAAGGAGGTCGAGCTTGGAGCAAATGTTTAGGATCGTGACAACATATCAGCGGTCTCAGATGTCTATGGTGTAACCTGTCAGGGACCACTGTGCATAGTTTAACCGTACAGGGTTTGAAATCGGCAGCCCTGGCTAGAGCTGCCTAGACAGTTGTTGTGTCAGGTGCAGGGGGGTGGGGAAGGAGCAGGAGGAGGGGTAGAAGGGTGTCAAGGCAGGTCGTGTGGACAGCAATCTGTGACTCACTAGAAGATGTACTACTTTTGCCATGGGTGATTGTTTTGCCACAAAAGGGAGTTTGTTGGCCCGGCCTTCTGAATGCTGAGCTGTTGTTGAGGGATCATCATTGGGCAATTGTCCCTACAGTGGTAGGTCTTGACACATCTCAGCCCCCCGCCCTAGAAAAAGGCTGAAAGGCGAGAGAGGGTGTAGCCGAATGCAAATCTGTAGCGTTTTTCCCCCCGTCTCTCGGCCTCCTCAGAAACCCAGGGGGAATGGAACCCACGGCTATTCACTTACAAATAGGCCTCTTCCTTAATCTCAGAGGGGCTGAGGAGTGCTTTAATTGAATTAATCCCCTCAGTGGATAGTTCTGACCCTGAGGATTCTAATTACAAGGGTACCCACAGGATGGCATGCTGTTGTCCAAACTGACAAGATTGGGTTTGGGGTTTGTACCTGGGGCTGAGTGGAGATTGAGTCAGGGGAGAGCATATGACATAGAGAGATGGCTTCCATTCTTCATGTCCCTGATGTTTGGCTCGGTTGCCTCTTCTCTGATCTGTTGTGTCACGAAGGAAGAGTTGAGGAATCGCTCTGCCCTATGGGAAAAGATCACAGCCATCCTTGCCAGAAAAGAGAAACACAAGTCAATTCCTTATCAATAATATACAGTGGGCCTGTTCAACCTGGACATAACTAATTCAAATAGTTTTTCACATGTCTAGATTTGCAAGATGACTTCAGTTCTTTCAAGAAACCTACTGATGACAATTTGGTCTGACTTGAGCCATCCCCACTCTCCCTCCTGTTGTATTATTAATGGAGTTAATCTTGATAACCAGTAATTTGCCATCAGTAATGTTTGTTTGTAGTTTTCCCCCTAACACACACCAGAAGCAGATTTTGCCATAATTAAACAATGAATCACACTATCTGGCAAATCAGGCTCTGAAGTTTTCAATTATTCAAAAATGTTTTTGTTGTGAGTTCCGACATATCCTCATTAGCATGGATCTGGTCAGCCGGGCTGAATCAATCATGCGGGGAAAATTCATGAACTGCCAGGCTTGTCACCTCCTGTTAACTCAAAAGATAAACTTGGCCTGCAACCCAGTTTGACTGGAAAGTGTGTGGACAGTATTGCTAGCAGATGGTACCCTCTGCATTTGGCCTGGACTGGCTCGGCTCTCCATACGGAGGCTGGAGGAAAATGGGGTAGGAGAAGGAAGGTTTTCAGCTCATTGGACTCCTCTCTGGAGATGGGAAGAAGACGCTCCACGTTTGCACCTTTTGGAATCATAATTAAGGGCTTGCGTGGGGAATCTGGAGCCAACAGAGATTGAATACGGGGGTGAGGGCAATAGAGCAGTTTTATTATATCTATAATTCCTTCTTTATCTCATTTATTCTATTAATGCCTGTTTCCTCTCTAGACTGTAAGCTCATTGTGGGCAGGGAATGTCTGTTTACCAAGTGCTTGGGAGAGTACAATATAACAGTAGAGTGCTCTGCACACAGTAAGCGCTCCATAAATACAATTGAATGAAGAGCAAGATTTAAAGTCACCAAGCTAAGACTCTTTATTGGAGAGGCTAGATGGAGAAGATGTTGATCTAGGCAGAGTACGTTGCACTGAAGTGGGTCAAATGGACCTCTTGTTTTTATTTCCCAGTCAGAAGGGCTTCACAGACCTTCCCCCTGTAGCCTTCTTATGCCTTCCCTTTCCACCCTTCAGGAAATGGAACCTGAAGAAGATCAAAATCTTGCCATGGTTTTCCAGGTTGGAAATTGTATTTTATGCGTTGAGACACTGTAGACCATTTGGGGACAGGGATATTTCCTACAAATCCTACTGTATTCTCCCATGGCTTACTACAGTGCTCTGCACAGAGTAGAAACTCAAGTACTAATGAATGATAAAGGGTAGAGATGTGTATATATGCACACTATAATATATATTATCTGTACCTTGTATCTATCTATATACGTGCACATACACACACACACAGAAATTGGGATATTGATTTTTTCAAAATGGCATTATTGAAGGTGAGGGGTATCCAGATGTTTGGATGGGGCTGAAAAGTGTGATGCATAGCCATTGCTAGAGGTTAAAGTGTGGAATGACTCAAATTCTAACTATTGTGGGATGATAGGGTCAATCAGGTGATGTTGGTGCCTCAATTGCTTAGTTCATTAATGTCCTCAAGAGAAACCTATTAAACTGTTTGAAATCCATGGGGAAAGACCTAGCTGAAGAGTAGAATTCTCAGTGTGGGTGTAACTAGTCATGAACTGTGACTTGAAAATGGGAAAGAGCTATGACTGAATTACAACAGGAATGAATGCAAAGACGTGGTGTATAAAGTTTAATTGCTGCACTAGAGTTGTTTTATCTTGAAATTCTTACTGGCACATTGCAGTAATGCATAACATTCCAACTTTCAGTGCACAAGTATACCAAATTCAGTTTTGGGGAAATGGGTTAGCTTATTTTGAACATGTTTTCATGCAAGCTAGTTCCCAGTTGGTCAATGATTATTCTAATATTTATTCACTGTGACACATTCATTTTTACGTAGCTTGTTTCTATATAAATTAACTGCATAAAATGTGTTTGCCTCTCATGCAGACAGCTTGACTGACAATGCTAGGAATAATGCCATCTGCCTAACTATGTAGCTGGGGCACATCAGGAGATGTAGAAAACTTTCTTTTGTCCTTCTCTAACTGCAATCTCTATGGAGTTAATGGTGTAAATTGCCGAGTGACCAGCTGGTTTGCTATTTGACAGTACAGCAACTATGATGTTCCCAATCAGGGACATTTGTCATAGTGATATTATGCCATCTCTAAGGGTTAAATCATCTAGATTTAATTCTAGATGAGTAATTCTAGATGAGTAAACTGTATCCAAGAATGACAAACGTTTTTATGGTATTTAAGTGCTATGTGCCAAGCATTGTTATAAGCGCTGAAGTAGATACAAGCTAAATGGGTTGGACACAGTCCTTGTCCCACATGGGGCTCACAGTCTTAATCCCCATTTTACAGATGAGGTAACCAAGACACAGAGAAGTGGCTGACTTGCCCAAGGTCACACAGCAGATGGCCCAGTGGATCCAGAAGGATCTGGATAGTAATCCCAGCTCGGCCGCTCGTCTCCCGTGTGACCTTGGGTAAGTCACTTCACTTTTTTGAGCCTCGGTTACCTCATCTGTAAATGGGGATTGAGACTGTGAGCCCTATGTGGGACAGAGACTGTGTCCAACCCGTTTGAATCTATCCCGGCACATGGTACAGTGCCAGCCACATAGTAAATGCTTAACTACCACAATTATTAATGTTGTTGTTATGTGGCAGAACTGGGATTAGAACCCAGGTCCTTCTGACACCCAGACCCAGGATCTAACCACTAGGTCACTAGGTCCCAGTTTCCAGAACCAGCCTCCACATTGAGTGACATCCTTTGTGGCCTTTGTTTCTGGTGTTGCAGTCATTGCACATATGTGGGGACACAAACCAAAATGGACAAGAATTGATTCCAGGTCATCTTTGGTCTAATGCCTGCTAGAATTAGAAAATATAAAATGATTGGACAGGAATATGTTTGAATGGGAATAGGAATGTTTTCTTAAGTGGTTATTTGGAGGTTTATGAATCAAGTTCCCTTGAAGGATGAACTGAACACTTTGATTTTTCTAATAATAATGTTATTTGTTAAGCGCTCACTAGTTCCAAGCACTGTTCTAAGCGCTAAAAGACTGTACTTTATTCTCTGTGTTGCTGACTGATCAGTTAAATACTAATTGCTCTTTTAAAGCAACTCTATGGAGTTTCTAGGCTGAAATAGAAAGTAAAAAGTCCAAAACTCAATCCTTGATAGATTAATTGCCTAATGTCCTGTCTTCACCAATGTGGCCAGCAATATGACCAGTCAGAAATGCCCATTCCTAACCTTAGTCCCAATTGTAACCTTCATCCTAATCCTACTTCTTAAACAGGCCCTAATGTATCTTTTATATAATTAAGGTTGTTGACAGATGAATTTAGGTGTTTGGATTTATCCTATTTAGATTTTAGGTCACGTGTAACCACTTATGGTTTTCTTATTTCCTGAATTTGGCTTTTCCTTTCAAGCATAAAGGGATAGACTATACAGGGTCTATATAAAACAGTCTTTGTATGGTCTCACGCAAGTGTACATATTAAAACTGTTTGCCTATAGCAGTCATATTCTTTAGAAGGACTGAGAGCCAGGATCATGAATTTGATTTATGAAATCGCTCAGGAATGATCAAAGAATGTCTTCAGTGAATTGGAAAATCAGATTGAAGGATGTACAGTAAAAGGTGGCAGTTAAGTTGAAGCATCTAAATGTGAAGGGAATAATTTTAAAACTGCAAATTAGATTTCGATATGTCACCTACTTTTTGCTTCACAAATTATATAGCCATAATAAGCTTCTGGAACTGTACAAAGACTTTATAAACATGTTGCATTTGTTACTATGGCATTCTATTTTACCAGCTGTGAGTACTTTCTGGAAATTTCCTCTGTTAAAATGAATTTGAGGATAGTTTTGATTTTTGTGCTCATCAATTTCACTGTAAAGTATAGTATTTTTGGATTTTTTTTTCATCTGATCCCTCAGATTACTGCTATTTCAGTCACTGAAAAATGTTCTTTCAACTTGGGGCAAAAGCCAGACTCCCTGCTATAGAGTTAGGTGTCTGGCCTTAAGAAAAGTCAGGGATAAAAATCCAACGATACTTAAGAAATCTGTGGTTGTGATTACAGAACCACTAGCTAATATTTTTGAAAATTTGGGCCAAATGGGAGAGCCCCTTGAGGATTAGGATAAGGTAAGATTTGGACCCATCTTTTTAAAAAGTGGGGAAAGGAAGACACCCCCCCACCCCCAGTCAAAAGCAGGCAGCTTAATAAAGGATTGTGGGAAGGTAGTGGAACAAAAGATCAACACAAATGAATTCGAAGCCACCTTTTGAAAAACATGAAATTCTTGGAAGCAATCAACATGGCTTTGAGAAGAGCAAATCACCTTAGACAAATCTAGTATTCTTTTTGGTAGCTCCAGTCTCTGTAGACAAAGATGTTTCGATGCGATTCTATAAATATCACATCAGAAGACTCCCACTCACAAGAGTGGGAAAGTCTAATCTTGATCATAATATTTGGTCATTCTATGCATTTGGTTCAGAACCCACACCAAGCGTGTAGATATTAATGGCTTGGAGTCAACTTTGGGGACTATATCTGTGGAAGATTGCAGAAATTAGTCATGGGACATGGAAGCAATGTTGCCTCATAGCGGGAATACTCAGTTAACTCTTCCTCTTTTGGAAAAGTGCTCAGGCATACTTGGAAAATAAGAATCCATGTTCTCACTAGGTGCTATAATTACTCAAACGTTTAATAGTGATGAAGTTACATAATTCATATCACACCTCACCCTCAAGACTTTAACTGGGCCTAAACTAAAGAACTTGTAGATCTGGTTACCATAAAATCATTTTCAGGGTGACATAGTTTAGATTTCATATTTCAATAACCATAATTTTTAATGTAGAAATTAAATTTTTATCTGTCAGTTTGACCTTTAGTATCGGGGAGTAAATGCAATTTTACTTCTCCATGATGAATAAAACATCAGGAAAATGGACACAGAATACTTGTTTAATTTCCTCCTCACCTACATTCTCTTTCTGAAAATTATGAAGTGCTGACTCAGAAAAGCCTATAGAATGCATTCGTATTCTCGAATTTTCTCTGTAGTGGGTTTCTTTTTCTTTGAATTACAAATGCTGTTCTTCATTGTTAATGATATTCAATTTCTTAGCTTTTTTATGCACTTAATAGAGATGTGGGATTCAGGTACTATTTGTGAAATGAAGTTATTTACAGTTTTTGAAAGCATGATTAATATAGTTTCCAAATCCTTTATACTTAGATTTCCTCCCAGTTAGCAATTTATTCCCCTACTATACCATTTGAGTTCCAGGGAAGTGAGGACAACATTTTGGAGAGTGGGAATAAACAATAATTTAATGATTTAATCTTCTTTGTTTCTGATCCATGATGCTCATAATTACTGTGGTCCTAACCCAGTGGTTCTCTAGGTCAAAAAAAATACATATTTTAAAGTAAAATTCAAATGTACTATTTAAATTTTGGTCACAGAAATCAATGATTTTTTTAATGGAAGCAATTCAAAATTATACATTTTTAGAGTTGATTGATACCATCACTGAACAAAAGCTCTCCTCTAGTCTGTAAGCTTGTTGTGGGCAGGGGACATATCTACCTACTCTGTTGTACTCTCCCAAGCGCATAGTATTGTGTCCTGCACACAGTAAGTGCTGAATATGATTGAATGAATGAATGAAGTTGAGGTGTATCAAACTAGTGAGCTTTGTCTAACTATAAATTGAGCTTCTTGTCCAGCGATAAGTATGTAGTTTTCTAGGTTTAATAAAATGGAAGAAAGTTCTGGTGAGTCACTCCTTCTGACATTCAGCAGGTATGTTTTTGTGCACAGGCTCCATTTTCGGGGGGGGGGCGGGGGGGGGAAGGAATCCACTGTATTCTTCTATGCCCTTCTTCCCAACAGGAGGAGGTGGGGAAAGGAAAGGCTAGAGGAAGCTACCTTGCTCTTCTCGGCTCAGGGTTGTTTTATGGGAGGGACTGGTGTTCCTTCTGTAACTAAGATGCATTTTTTTAATCATCAGTAACATCTATTTAGCCCCACTGTCCTACTGAAGAGAACAGCGGCTATGCCCCTTGTCTGCTGTGTGATCTTGGGCAAGTCACACAACTTTTCTGGGCCACAGTTACCTCATCTGTAAAATGGGGATTCTCCTCTCAGGATCACAGCTGGAGAATTTCCAGTACTCTACTAGTCTCGGCTACAGAAGGGAGACTCAAGCAGAGGCCTATCCAGCCCATTCCTAGCTTGGCCAGTAGCTAGCCAAGTGGAAGGCAATCTGCTTCAACTCAAAACTCACCTGTGCTGGGGAGCAGTGGCATGGGAGAGAGTTGAGGGCAGAGACTCATGTTTACTGTGTGGAAGGAGGCAGTGGTAAACCACTTCCATATTTTTACCAAGAAAACTTTGTGGATCCACTACCAGAATGATGGCAGATGGAGGTGGGGCGTTCTGAGAGAGCTGGGTCCATGGAGTTGCTATGGGTCGGGAAACACTTGGCAGCGTAAGATAAGATAAAATGGGGATTAAGAGTGTTAGCCCCATGTGGGACATGGACTGTGTTCAGCTTGATTAGCTTGTACCTTCCCCAGTGCTTAGTGCAGTGCCTGGCACATAGTAAGGACAAAAATATCATACAACAACAAAAGTATAAGATGTGGCTTTTGATCTTTGAAAAAATCTGCAGTGGGGGAAAGAGGCACAGAGAGTTTGAATACAGTGGGAACAAGAGGTAAAACAAAAGAGCATCAGTATGTCCTAATGGACAGAGCACGGGCCTGGGAGTCAGGAGGAGCTGGGTTCTTAGCTCTGCCACTTTTCTGCTGTGTAATCTCGGGCAAGTCACTTAACTTCTCTGTGCTTCAGTTACCTCATCTGTATTCATTCATTCAGTTGTATTTATTGGGTGCTTACTGTGTCCAGAACACGGTACTCAGTAAGCACACAAATACAACTGAATGAATAAAATGGGACAGGGACTGAATCCAACCTGATTTGCTTGTATCTACCCCAGTGCATAGAGCAGTGTCTGGCACACAGTAAGCTCTTAACAAATCCTGTGAAAACCAAAAACAACCCCCCCCCAAAAAAAATGTTAAAAATAAGAACCCAAAAAGTTATGTGCCTTAATGAGATGAGGGTTCTATAGGGGCATTAAAAGCAGGGTGACAGTCACAGAAAGAATTAGTAAAACTTGACTTCAGCAAGCCAGTTAGCCATGGGAAAGCTAGGATCTTAGCATACAGTTTGTTTTTTGTAGTTGAAGATGATGCCCCTACCTGGGAGTTTATCGGAGAATTTGACTGAAAAGGTTAATGGAGACCTGACTCCCAGCCACACTGTGTGGTCTACTTGGAAAGTCTTTACAGAATCTGAGGGAAGAGAAATCTTCAAACTATATTTGTGTGGGTGTGTGACATTTGTGTATGTGTGTGTGTGTGTAGATGTGTTTCTAAATATATATAAATTTAACACTTTAAAATATCACCACACCTTTCCAGATATCACATTCCAAAATTCATAGTGGGTAGATTGGTAGTAGGTATATTGTGGAGTGATCACCACAGTATGCAAAATCAATTTAAGTTAATGTCGGAAGAATGAATGTAGACTCTTTAAAAAATCTATATATCAATTTTGATGGTGAAAATGTCAAGAAAATTTTAATACTTTAAGTTTTTCAGTTGATCTATCCCTAAGTTTTAAAGAAATATCAAATGGGTAAAACACAGGCCAAATGAGGTAAAAATACGTCCCACATCCATTCCCCATATTCCGCTTTAATCGACTGAGGACCCTAGTCATCAGGAAGGATTAAGACTTCTTCCAAAGTGCTTCATTTTCTTCTAGGCACTAAACCTGGGCATTGGGAGAATTGGGTAAACTGCAAATGATGTTCCTCTTTTTTATTACCGAAGGTTTACCTGAGTGTGTATAAAACAAATGAAATACAATGTGCAAGAGCAGAATGCTACATTCATCTTCCCTGGCTCGTAAGTGAAGGAAGAGCCATAACTTGGCTGAGTGGCTGCAGTTTAAAAGAGTTATGGAGCATTTCAAATGTCCCATGAGTGAACTATCAAAAATGGAAAACATTATCCTGCTGGTACTTGTTTTTGATCTCTGCTATTTACTGCTAGTATTTCTTCAGGGGCTGCAACATTATGGCCATCAAGTACTGAACACTAAATTTTTAGACCTCTCAAAGGCAAGATGGTTGAAAGTCTCCAGTCTCTGGTAGAGGTGGGGAGAAAGTGGAGCTTCTTTTTCTGCCTATGCCACTGTCTTCCTCTGACCTTGAAACAGGTCAATAATGAAAATGCTTTATCACTGAGACAAACCCACTCGCTCATCCCTTACTCTCTCTTCCCTGATTCTGCAAATCTACTTTGCAAACCAGAGACTTAGGGAAATCTCTAAAGTGCATTCGGCCTTCTGACCCTTAGAACATCACTCTTGAAGAGTTCTTGAAGTAGCCTCCAACTCAACTTTTGCTAATCTTGTCCTACTGCCAACTTCTTTCCCATGCTGAACCTCGTGAGGGAAATGTATGCAAACATTTCTGTCTCCCTTTTCCTCCTTAAACACCTTCAGTAGATCTTTCTGGATGCACTTGACAGCATTGTGGAAAATCTTCCAACCCAAAGTAGGAGGCGGTTTTGTTTTTGTTTTGTTTTTCAGTCCCTATTACCAAATGACATGTTGACTTGTCACGCTTCATCTTACTCAAAGTGGGTCTTGGCCAATAAGGTAAAGGGTTTTTTTGTGTGTTTTTTTCAAGCAATGCTGTAATGGCAGAATCCCAAGAGAAAATATGGGGAAAGAGGATTACAAAGAAAAATGGGGTCCTTAGCTCAGATCCTGGCTTTGCTTTAGTCCTTGTTTTACTTCCCTTTAGGTATATACACATGCATACATATGTATGCATATATATGCATGTACATATGCGTGTGGGTACATAAATATGATGCTCTCATGGGTAATGAATACACATCCCCTTCTGAGATCTGTGAATGAAAACCAGTCTTCTATTAAAAAAAAAGTTATCTGGCTCACTTTCAAAGACTATTAAATTCACTGGCAGTGACTTACAGATTCTCTGAGCCTCAGTTCTACAGATACCCAAAATCTTATCTCATGATAAGACTAGTATATTCTCTTTGTATTTCCTACTAGAACACTATACTGGAGAGAAAATCCAGTGATAGATTGGGGCAATTGATATCTTGTTCCTTATCATCCATGTTCTACTCAATGAACTCTATTCTTCCAGAATTTGTTTTTGCCACAGTGACGGAATTTGGGAGAGTTCATCAGCTACGGTGCATTTGACTTGATGTAGAGAAGCAGCTTGGCCTAATGGCAAGAGCCCGGGCTTGGGAGTCAGAGGAAGTGGATTCTAATCCTGGCTCTGGCATTTGAATGCTGTGTGACCTTGGGCAAGTCATTTAACTTCTCTGTGCCTGTTACCTCATCTGTAAAATGGGGATTAAGAACTGGGAGCCCCATGTGGTTGTTACCTTGTATCTATATCTACCTCAGCTCTTAAAACAGTGCTTGGCACATAGCAAGCGCTTAACAAATACCACTGTCATTATTATTATGTAGCACAATTTTATCTTGGGATAAGTCCATAGAGAAGTAGTGTGGCTTAGGGCAAAGAACATGGGCCTGGATGTCAGAAGACTTGGATTCTAATCCAACCTCTTCCATGTTCAGCTGTGATATCTTGGGCAAGTAACTTAAGTTTTCTGCATGTAAAATGACCTCATCTGTAAACTGGGGAATGAATAATATTAATGGTATTTGTTAAGCACTTACTATGTTCTAAGCACTGGGGTAGGAGCAAGGTTATCAGGTTGTCCCACATGGGGCTCACAGTCTTCATCCCCATTTTGCTGATGAGACACCTGAGGCACAGAGAAGTGAAGGGACTTGCCCAAAGTCACACAGCTGACAAGTGGCCAAGCTGGGTTTAGAACCCACTACCTCTGACTCCCAAGCCCGGGCTCTTTCCACTGAGCCATGCTGCTTCTCTACATCCTTCTTTCTTCTTCCTCCTGCTTAGATTGTGAGCCCCATGTAGGTCACTCACTGTCCAATCTAACTTGTATCTACCGGGGAAGTAGAACAGTGACACATAATCATTTAAGTATCATCATTATGATTATTGTTATATATTTGGTGTTGAATGTGGGATGAGTGCTACAGTGTGGGTTTTCCTTCACACAGGGTTTGGTTAGAATAATAATATTCATAATAATTGTGGTATTTGTGCTTACTATGTGACAGGCACTGTACTAAGCTCTGGGACAGATTCAAACTAATTAGGTTCAACACATTCCCTGTCCCACATAAGGCTTTCAATCTCAATTCATATTTACAGATGAGAACTGAGGCCCAGAGAAATGAAGTGCTTTGCCCAAGGTCACACAGCAGATGAGTGGTGGAGTGGGGATTAGAACCCAGGTCCTTCTAACTCCCAGGCCCATGCTGTAGCCACTAGGCCAAACCACACTGCAACCCCTGAATTATATGAGAAGTCAGTGAATACTGTATTTTCTAATTTCATGGATACCAGTATCTTCAGTTTTGCCAAGACAATTTACCAGTTCATGGCTTCTGGTTGGTGTTTTTGGAAATCTAGCCTGACTCAATGTCCTGGTTTTGCCTCAACAGCCTGTGTCCCCCAATGGCATCCAAAGTTCTGTGAATAAGAAAAGATCCTCTTTTATTAAACAGACCTTCCTTTGACTTTGTACATGGTTCCCAGCACTTCAATATTGAAAAAGAAGAGGCGCGTTGCAATTGTTCTGCTCTTTTCTGCTGATCTTCATCAGTGTCACAGCATTCGAAAGGAGTAGCTTGAAGTATTTTGGGTTAACGGTCATAAAAAGAGCATTACTGCCCAGTGATAATTAGAACCCAGTGGACATGTGCAAAAGCAATTCAGTGAGTGATTTTTATAGTGTTCTTTGCTGAAGAGACAACAGCAGGGATACTGGGCAGCATTTTGAGCCAAAACAGGACTTGATTCTCCTCTAGTGCCAGAATCGCTTTCACAGTAAGCATGAAAACCTGACTTTAAGATACAGATCAGTGGAGGGCAAAGCCCGCTGCGCAAATATTTTGATGTTTAGATCCTAGGAAAACATTGGCACTTTCGTTAACTGTGGCATGCCCAGTACAAATAAATACTCGGGCAACTGCATCACCAGAATGTGCTTAATTGTTTTCATTTGCAAGCCAAAAGCAACAGGGAAGATCAGGGTGGTGAACACCAGATTTCCCGGAAAATGAATTCTCTTGAAATCCCAGCCAAAGAGAAGGCCAGAAAATGACACTCATTCGATTGAAGAAGAAAAGGGAGAGAAAGAAAAGTGACAGAATAGCAGCTAGATTGGCAGAAAGGAGCTAATGAATCACAGCTGAGTTTAGAAGAAAAGCTTTAAAGTTTCTAAGCTTAAGCAGTGATGGATGGGTGGAGACCAAGACAGTTGACAAAGCCATGGTGCCAAACGAAACACATTTAATACATCTAGGAGGGAATGTAGTATGTGCTACTGAATCCCTTTAGCTTATACCGTGTAACTAAGAATACAAGTATAAATGCACTTCAACTGATTTGTAGGTCTTTCTCTGTGGGCTTTCATGTATTTTCACCAACTTAAAACAGAAATGGCTAGCTTTCCCCAGTTATGGTGAGTATAATATAGGGCAATGGGGGAAATATCACCTGCCTAGAAATGTCGAAGGCATTTTTTTTTCTTTCCACCATGAGCCCTTGTGTTCCAAATTTCTTATTGGGCTTAGACTGAAAACAGTCAGAGTGGTATTTTTTTGAGCACTAACTATGGGCAGAACACTGTACTAAGAGTTTGGGAGAGCACCATACAATAAATAGACATGAACCTTGCTTACTAGGATGAGGGGGAGATGGACATTAAAATTACTGCTTGGATGCTGGGAATTAACTGATCTGAGGATTTCAGGGGGGATCTGGAGGAAGTGAGGGGTAGAAGAGTTCCAGGCTGGGGGAAGAATGTCAGTAAAGGTGACAGTAATTGTAGTACTTAAGCGCTTACTATATTGGCAGGCACTGAACTAATCGCTGGATGGATACAAGTAAATTGGGTTGGACATAATCCCTCTCCCTCAGTCTCAATCCCCATTTTACAGATGAGGTGACTGAGGCACAGAGAAGTGAAGTGACTTGCCTAGGGTCACACAGCAGACCAGTGGCCAAAGTGGAATTAGAACCCATGAACTTCTGACTCCCAGGCCAATGCTCTATCTACCATGTCTGTATTTGGGAGTTGCCCTACCCCACAGTGAAGCCTGGGGACTGGGAGTGGCGTCATCAGTCACTCCTATTTATTGAGCGCTTTTACTGTATGGAGAGTACAATGTAACAAACAGATACCTTTCTTGCCTAGAGGCTAGATTGGTTGGCCACAGGTTGGAATGCAGAGGGTAGTCCAAATATCATCCACCCATGCACCCCAGTTACCAAATGTCAACCACCCATGCACCAGGCTAATCAGGAAGTGTTCCTAAAAAGTTATACCTCAACCAGGCTGCCTTAAATCCACTAGCCTGATTGAGGGACCTGAAGGTGAAGTGCAGAAATGCCCATCTGTGTCCCCCTATTTCATGTCTTGCAAGTTGGCAGGGAAGACTACGGCAGTTAAACGCTAGGGGTATTTTGCTCATTCATTTTTGTTTCCCTAGTATCCTTAGTGTAGTCCAGCAGGTAAAATCCTAGACTGAATGGATTTTAAATTAATTTCTCTTCACAGGAATCATTAACACAGAGAGTTGACACAAGCTTTCTGGGATCTCTAAGATGGTGATTGAGAATGAAAGGTCTCTGAAGGCAGAGACTATAGCTTCTCTTGTCCCTCTCACTGCCTCTGGAAAATATGAATACCAGTCACCACCAGATTCCAGTCAGCAATCAATCTTGATGGTCCCTTCTCTGTTAGGGGACTCTGCCCATTCCTAGGACCCTGTCTGGTCCCTGTTCCATGTAATGATGATAATAATGGTACTTAAGTGCTTACTATGGGTCAAACACTGTTCTAAGTGCTGGGGTCGATAAAAATTAATCAGGTTGGACACAGTCCCTGTCTCACATGGGGCTCACATTGTTAATCCTCATTGTACAGAAGGGGTGACCGAGGCCTGGTGAAGTGACTTACCCAAGGTCTCACAGAAGACATGTGGCAGAGACAGGATTAAAATCCAGGTCCTTCTGACTCCCGAGCCTGTGCTCTATCCACTAAGCCACTCTGTGTCCTGGGACCCCGCCCGGTCCCTCCTCCACAGGGGTTACTGCCCCATCCCTGCTCCGCATGGAGGCCCTGTCCATTCCTGGGTCCCTGCCTCATCCCCAAAGAGATGCTGCCCCATCCCCAAGACACTGCCCGGCCCCCTCTCCACGTGGTCCCCAATCCCCAGGATGCCACCCCGGCCTCACTCTACATGGAGATACCACCCTATCCCCGCTCCACACTGGGCTGTCTCCTGGTGAGCTACCATCACACTGAGTTAAAGCTGCATGGGTACCTCACTCCAAATCTTTTATTTGATTCTCTTATACCCTTTAAGTATCTCCTTTTTTTTCCTCTCCCCCTCCCCCCCATCTTTCTTTTGTTGCTCACATTAGCATTCTAATCTATTCCAACCCTCTCTCTCTTTGGGATTTCTGGTTGGCGGCCCAGCATTCATCATATATCACAAGAGTCTGTTTAATTTGGCCAGGAAACTCTGTGCAGCCATTAGAAGTCTGCGATGATGAGGCAGCCACATAGTAGGGAGAGATTAAACTTCTCCTTCTATTCCTCAAAACGCTTTTGCTCGCTCTCCAGTACCTTCTACTTTTATTATATGTTTTTGAGGACCTAGTTCAGTGTTCCTCACAGTGGGTGCTCAATAAATTCAGATGATGATGTCAATGTTTGAGAGAACACAGAAGAATACTTATGATAGAGTAAAAGTGATTAAGTGTGTTTATGCTTGTGTCTAGACTGAACCATTCACTGCCTTTGACTTGCAATACGAGCAGTGGATCTAAACCATGATTTTTTGGGAAGAATTATTAACCCCTATCTCTTCCTGTCCATTTATTTCTGGCTTCCCCGCTAGATAGGGTTGCATAACAACTCAATCTAGCCCAAGGCTTCTTACACTTGAAAGTCATCCTTCTCGAGTTTGGATGGCTATAATTGCCGTCATTTTGTGTTCTGGGGTCGGGAGCCGAAAGAAGTCACGGTGTTTATTATCTGAGTCTCTCAAGCTGGAAAAGTGCTTTGGGAGAAAAGGTGTGTTATGATTACGTTATGCACACCTCTTTACTCTTCTGGAAGTGAGTCTCTATTTTAAATGGAAGAAAGGGAGAGAACACTTTGTCAAGCCACGTTCCACCCTCCAACATGGCATATAGTTGAACCCTTCCACACGACCTTGTTGTACACGACCAGCCACTGTGGAGTCATTTCTAGACTTTAAAAAATCTTCTCTGAGCAGACACGTTTCTTCGGCAGTTGCCAGAGCTGAGGACTACGGTCGTGTCGATGCTCTTACAAGTCAGTGAAAGAGATCGGAGAGGTCGGTGTCATTTCCTGTATGTTATTCTCCTGGATCTGATGTTCAGCAAAAAGTTCGTGGCAGCTGTGCCGCACCCACGCCGAATTCCCTTGTCTGACCACATACTTTTACCCAACACTTCAGAAGGGGAAAAACTCTTTTCCTGAAGCCTTAAAGGATCAAACTCTGTAAAGCAACCAGGAAAACAATGTGCCATAGTGGAAAGACACTGGAATTAGGTTCTAAGCCTGCACGTTCTCTGTGCCTCAGTTTCCTATCTGTAAAATGGGGATTTAAGCATCTGTTTTCTCTCCGACTTAGACCGTGAGCCCTGTGTGGGACAGGGACAGTGTCCAACATGATTTTGTATCTACCCTAGTCCTTATCATCGCTATCAATAGATGCTGCTGATCAGGTTGTCTATTAGAAGATTTGTTGAGCAAGATGCCTGTTTAAAGGCATCTCATGTAAATTTGGTTCTCCTCTGTCTCCAGGAGGCCTGGGAATCGTGTGTCATGTTAATTCTGATAAACCGTGAACATATGGGAGACACTGTTGAAACTTTCTTAACACTAACAAATCCCCAGTTTAACTGAAATATGAGTCCAGATTGAAAGACTGATGAAAGTGGTTGATTTTGGTATTTTAGTGGGTGGATTATAAAGAAGTTAATTCTCTTGCTAACACTTAATCTTTCCAATCTATACCTGCCCTAAACTGATGTGTTTCCTAGAGACTTCAGAAGGATAAACCAAATGATATATATATATATATATATAAGGGATTTCGTGTTTTCCTGGCTGTAGACTCCTATTCATTATGTCATTGATTTTTATATATATACTTTTCCCAAGACAAAACTGATATGGGCATCAATAGAGGTAGGTGCCTTCCCCTTTCTAATGACGACTTGACATGTGGTTCTAAATGATGACTTGTCAGGAAGTACTGAGTGCAGCGTTCTGTACACAGTGTTCAGTAAATACCATTGATGATGATGCAACTAGAATGCTAACCTAATCTCCTTCCCAAGTGAGTGACAACACTGCCTTTGTTCTCATCCATTTCTAATGGATTTTCCTGGTTTAGCGACTCTGGGTTTCTTCAGCTTTTTCTCTGAACTCTCTCTGTGAAATGAAGACCTTAAGCATTTTAAGGAAATCCTTCAACCAAATTCCAGCCTATGCCAATCTTGGGTTGCTCGCAGTGGACATCAGATGTTTGACATTCTCCAGACTGAGTCGTCTTGTTGGAATTTTTTTCATTAAATATGCCCTTTTTAATCTCCTAGAAACAAAGCATCCCAGGTGTGACAAGGAGGCTTTCTTTTTGATCAGCAGAAAACATTACTGGGGAAATAAATCATTTTCATCCAGGGGCAAGTTTTCTTTATTTCTCAGAGAAAGCAGCTAGGGATGTGGAGAAGAGAATGGGTAGTGAGAGGGCTTATGTATGCATAAAAATTCCAAGAATCAGGAGCCCTGCTTAGCCTAAAGTGCAATTTGCATTCCTTTCAGGAGGCAGCTTGTCCCACTCTAGTGATACATCAAGATGAAACAAGAGTATTGAAATACTTTGCACTGGGGCTTGTAACTTCACGGTAGAAGTAATGAAGTAAAAATGAAGGAAAAGTCGAGGACTGTCAAATGTAATTTGTTCAACTGTCTGTGTATTAACTAGACTAAGCCAATCACTAGCAGTGCACGGCATATCCTACATCATTTACAAGCCATCATTTGAGACATGTAACAGGTGAAAGGGAATTAATACTGTTGGGCACTGGAGGTATAAATCTACATTGGTTTCCATTTGATGTACTGTGTGGGAAAAACATCTATCAGTGTGAGCTGCTTTAGGGTCTCCCTTTACTTAGTGTTCAGGCCACTGGCTCACTCGCTAGCCTCCAGATCGATAGATGGGTCACACTGCTTGCCCAGCTGACTCTCAGACTCTTAGGTTTGGGTTGACAATGGGCTCTTCTCCTAGCCATTATTAGAAACGTGCTAAGTTTGCCCAGGTAGACAAAGGTCAGAGTGAAGGAAATTTAGAGGCAGGAGCTGGACTGGTCCAGAAAGGCCGAAACCATAATGAAAACCGAATTGGCCTCCCACTTCCCCAGAATGAAGCCCACTGGAATATAAGCAAGGGCCCCCTCTATCTTAATGCTAAATCATAAGACAATTCTGCGTCCACTTTGAGGTAGAAAATGCACTGGATCAGCTCCTCTAATAATATACATTATCATGCTGTGGTTATGAGCAGCCAACCTGAAGAAGTTTGTGTTTTCCTCTTTCCAACAATTTGCTCTATTTCCGGGTAAGCTATGTTTATTTTGGGCAAAGTTGCTGGAAAGAAATGAGAGGTTCTGTTGTGTACTCTCTCCTCCTTCCCCCTTTTCCAAATTACTGTTTTAGCTTTTCCCTTTTCTTTTTTTTCTTCTTTGTCCTGGATTCAATTTAATTGTTGACTCTAAAAGATAAACAGTGCAGATTTAGATCCTTGGTATATTCACTTAGTACCAAGCTCGCAAGGACTCTTGCTGTATTCCCAGAGTACAAGACTTCCCTAACTATTTTTTCCACACCCTTATTCAGCCGCTTTCTGTATCACATATGCACTTGGGTCTATACCCCTTAGACACTTTGAATTCATTCAGTCGTATTTATTTAGCGCTTACTGTGTGCAGAGCACTGTACTAAGCACTTGGGAAGTAAAATTCAGCAACAGAGACAATCCCTGTGCACAGCGGGCTCACAGTCTACAAGGGGGAGAGGGACATCAAAACAAGTAAACAGGCATCAATAACATCAAATAAAGAAATAGAATATATAGCATATAGAATTATAATTCTATAATTTTCATTAATGATGTGTATATATCTATAGTTCCATTTCTATATTACTCTATATTATTTTGCACTTTGATACTCAGCCCTCCCACAACCCCACAGTGCTGATGCCCAATTTCTTAAACTCTGCCGCTTCCTCTGTCTGTAACTTATTTTAATGTCTCTTTTCCCCCATTGGACTGTAAAGTTCTTGAGAGAAGGGATAGTGTGTACTAACTCTATTATACTGTACACTTCCCAGCAAGCTTTTTTTTTAATGGTATTTAAGTACTTAAACTGTATGCCAGGCACTTGACTAAATGCTGGGGTAGGTAATCAGGTTGGACACAGTCCATGTCCCACATTCATAATAATAATAATAATGGTATTTGTTAAATGCTTACTATGTGCCAAGTACTGTTCTTAGCACTGCGGGGGATACAAGGTAATCAGGTTTCCCCACATGGGGCTCAGTCTTAATCCCCATTTTACAGATAAGGGAACCGAGGCATAGTGAAGTGACTTGCCCAAAGTCACACAACTGACAAGTAGCAGAGCGGAGATTAGAACCCGGGACCTCTGACTCCCAAGCCTGGGCTCTTTCCACTGGGCCACGCTGATTGAGTTCTTATTGTTTTCAGAGCACTGTTCTAAGTGCTTGATATGGCTTAGTCTTAATCCTCATTGTACAGATGAGGTAACTGAAGCACAGAGAAGTTAAGTGACTTGCCCAGGGACACATAGAAGACAAGAGGCAGAACCGGAATTAGAGGCCAGGTCCTTTGACTGTCGAGTCTGGGGTCTTTCCACTAGGCCACACTGCTTAATCCAGTGCTCTGCACTGCTCAGATTTGATTGATTATAAGATATGGACATTTTAGCCCTCAAACTTAGAAATTCTGAATTGTTTTTTGTTTTTAAACTAGCAGTTTCCAGAACTTCCTGCCTTTGATGTGATCATGACTGAGAGGGAAGGAACTAAGAATTAGGATTCCTCAGCAAGGTTTTTCTGGAAGATTGGAGGCTTGCTGAGGTCTCTGAGCCAGTGGTTGGAAGGACCAGGGGCAGGGTATCTCCTTAAAAGTTTCCTCTCTCCACTGGTATTAATGACAGGTATTTATGAAGTGCTTACTACATGCCAAGCACTGTACTAAGTGCTAGGATAGAGACAAGACAATCAGGTGGGGAACAGTTAGATTGTGAGTCCCATGAGGGAGAGGAGCCAAGAGAGAGAACAGATATTTGTTCCCATTTTACAGATGTGGAAATGGAAGCACAGATTTGTGATTTACCCAGGGTCACCCAGCAGGCAAATGTTGAAGCCGGGAATAGAACCCAGGTCCCCTGACTCCCAGGCCCATGCACTTTCCACTGGAGCAAACTGCTTCCTTAGAGGTTGGCCTTCCTACTGTGACATCATTATTGCTTTATTGCCTAGATGATTATTAGGTCATAATTGAACTCTGACATCATTGTGCATAAACTCCTTCCATCTGCATGCACTCATACATATTTCTTGAGAACCGACTGTGAATTTTAATTTTTTCACCTCTCCCATTAAGAGAGGTTCTAGACCTCCTCTTTGATGCCTGATTTGGAGTCTCTGATAGTTTATCTATGAATTCCTCAACACGTGTGTGCCAAGTCAGAGAAGCAGCGTGGCTCAGTGGAAAGAGCCACTGAGATCAGAGATCATGGGTTCGAATCCCAGCTCTGCCACTTGTCAGCTGTGTGGCTTTGGGCAAGTCATTTAACTTCTCTGTGCCTCAGTTACTTCATCTATAAAATGGGGATTGAGACTGTGAGCCCCACGTGGGACAACCTGATTCCCTTGTGTCTACCCCAGCGCTTAGAACAGTGCTCTGCACATAGTAAGCACTTAACAAATACCAACATTATTATTAATTTGCTTATTGGGTCTCCCTTAATCTTCTGTGGTTTCTAATTCATTAAACCATTGTCACCCATCTGCTCGCTTTGACCCACCTGATCCTTTGCCTGCATTCTGATTTTCCTCTGTCCTTAGGAATCTTCCCTGACTGTTCCCCAGTGATCCTCAGCTGGTTATGCATCCCCTGAATCTGCCTTTGGTTAGTTTTGAAAGGAAGCGGCGTAGTTGCTCTCCTTGTGCAAAAGAGAAATTTCTAGCTTTCTTGGATGATATATTGATGTGTTCAAGACTTTTTATGAGGAACGCAGCCCAGCCATGTCGAGCGTCTTAAAATAATTTGGAAATGCTTCCAAGAGCCAAATATTTTTGAACCTCTTATTGCAGGGAAATATTATTGGAAGATCTGATTACTTTTTGAGCCTTTTCTGTGCTCTACCATCTCCTAGATTCTAATTATGAATCCTAGGTAGGTATCCTAGGTATGGCAAAGATGTTTGTTTGAAGAAACTCTCACACCTGCATTAGAGTTCCTGAAAAGTTTCCTCGCCTCATCTCAGATCACTCCCTCCCCATTTCCGCCTACCATCACGTCACCTAAGCATGCAGGTACTCACTCCCACATGGGTAGCACTTTCGTACCTGTCTTTTAAGCTTTGTTGCTTCCTCTTACCTGTAATTTGGATTAATGTCCATCTACCCTGATAGACTGTGAGCTCCTCAAGGGCAAGGATTGTGTCTATTAATTCTAGAGTACTGACTTAAGGACTCACTTCAGGGCTCTGGACCGAGCGGACGGTCAATAAATACTACTTATGGATTAACATGAACGCTATTTCCCACTGCTGCATGCTTCTCAAATCCTCCCAAGTCAGGTATCTCCCCTGGCAAGTAGCAGTGGGGATGAGGACCCGATTTTATTGAAGGCCCATCTCCTCCAAAAGGCCTTCCCTCACTAAGCCCTCCTTTCCTCTTCTCCCCTTCTCTTCTGTGTCACCCTGACTTGCTCCCTTTATTAATCACCCCCCTCCCAGCCCCACAGCACTTAAGTTCATAGCTGTAATTTATTTACTTTAGTGTCTGTCTCACCCTCTAGACTGTCAGTTTGTTGTGGATAGGGAATGCGTTTATTGTTTTATTGTATTCTCCTAAGTGCTTAGTACAGTGCTTTACACACAGTAAGCGCTCAATAATGAATGAATGAATGGAGACCAGGGTGCTGGGAACATGGAAGAGTCAGGCAGAGCTGGGCTTCTTTCAGATAGGACTTTTGTGAGCTCACTGAGGGCAGGGACTGTCTCTCTTTATTGTTGTACTGTACTTTCCCAAGTGCTTAGTACAGTGCTCTGAACACAGTAAGCACTTAATAAATACGATTGAATGAATGAATGAAACTAGCTCTCTTCAGTCACTTCTCTTGCTGCCCTTTTCAGGTTTACAGGCAGCCATCTCAATCACACCCCATGCCGCAAGTGGCTCCATTTCCTTTCCCTCTTTTTATCACCCACTGTCACTGTGTTAAGTCCTCATCGACTGATCAATTAATCATCTTTGAGCCCTTATTCGTCACCCGATGGTACCTCCTGACTGGCTGACCTAAACAAGAGACTGTCTTGAAACACCAGAGCCGTCCTTAATGTCAGAAAGTCAATGGGCATACTTTTATACTCAATTTTGAATTTGACGGCTCGCTGCAGGCCACTTGAATGGAGCATATTTGCGTGCGGGATGTCACAGCGACCAGTTCAGTGAGGACACAGAGTGAAAGTAGCCTCACAAGGGCATAGTTGGTGGGGTTTTTTTTTTTTCTTCTCCCTCTCCTTTGGCCCAACAGGTGGTTGTCAACATCGCTGTAATCTTATATAGAGGTATTCAGAAGCTTTAGAGACAGAGACGACGGCATGCCGGTTATTCACTGGCCCTTGATACTGTGCTTCAGTGTCAGGAATGGCACAGCACTATTTAAACTCTGCGTACTTCCCGGACCGGCTTCGCGGCTGGGAGCCTGGTGCCAACTTGATGCCTACTCGATTCTGTGGCCGTTCCTTCCGTGAATGGAGCGGCAGCTGTACTAGTAACCGTGGAGGCTCTGGGTTTGTTGTTGTTGTTGTAGATGGGTCCCATGTTACGAACATCTAGTAAAAATTCTTCCAGGAACAAAATCATTCAGTGAGAAACTAAATTTGCAGTGACAATAGCTTTGGTTGATTGTCACTAGTAATGCATGTCAATAATGAGAGGAAGAGAATACTTTGAGTTTATTTTCATCTTAACAGGAAATCAAAGCTCTTTGTTTTAGAAGCATTCCTCCGGGTTGGGGGAGTTGGACTGAACTGTCCCGTTGATCAAAACTTCAGAATAAATTATCTTCCCAGCTTCCTATCTTCCTAACTGAATTTGAAAAACTATTTTCAAATGAAAAACTGTGAATATCAACACCTTGAAAATCATCATGCTCTGGAAAAGAAAATTCCTTGGTTCTACATATTGCAACTATTCTATTTTTAAAACTGCTACTGTTCTTTCTGGTCTTAGAACATCAAAGTTCATCCTGTTCCAGAGTTATCCTCAGGGCCCCTTCGGTTGCATATATTCTAAGTTTGCTTACGTTCCTTATTAACCGAGAGCCGTATGCGAGCTGGTTGGTTAGCGAGCCCCCGGATCTTGGGAAATTGGTGAAAATTCTTTCCTTCTCCTCTCCTCTTTCATCCTTGCCTTTGAAGTGTGCTGTTGGTTCCCACATTCAGGTTCCCAGTGCTCGGTTTTACACATGATCATCCTTTGGGCCAACCTTGGGTGAACCTGTGATGTCAGGCAAGGGAAACCTGAAACTCTGTCAATCAATCAGTGCTATCTATTGAACGCTTACTTGGTGCAAAACCTGTACTCGGTGCTTGGGAGGGTGCAGCAGTTGGTAGACTATGTTCTCTCCCTGAGACTCTAAGCTCGCTGCGGGCAGGGAACCTGTTATATTGTTGTATATTCTTCTAAGCACTTGGTACGGTTGCGCCGCACACAGTAAGCATTCAATAAATACAATGGACTGACTCAGGCGTTGTCTGAAACAGCTCTCTTGACTCTAAAGCGCCCCAGAAACTAGCTTCAGAAACGCCCCAGTTCTGCCGGCATTTCAGCCTAGATTCAAAGGCTGAAACGAGGGGAGAAATAATGTTGCCATGTTAAATAATTCAATTGAGAAAGAAAGCATTTCCCAATAAAAACCAACTTTGGTTGCTCCTATGCTCCTTCCCACAGGCTCTCCAGTTGGTGGGTTGACAGCAAGGAGCTGTGAAAGCAGAAGAGCCAGTGGTGGGCTTGAAAATCAAGGGCTGAATTCACCTCTTATCCAGGTTATTTGGGCTATTAAGGGCAAAACACTTCAGTTAGCTAAGTTTTGTTGACTATGACAGGCTGATCACTGTGGTCCTGTTTAGCTTTCTCAAGGCACTCTAGCACTCAAGGAAGATGGGGGAAAAAAACAAGAGCTTCCAGCATTTTAGTTGTCCTCATTCTAGTTCTGGGAGGCCTACTTCAAAAGCTGGGTCTAAAAGGTCTTTAGCTTTTATCCGGACTGGACAAAGCCCTTTAGAAAGTTGCTTCGGCTTTTTGTTTCATTTGACACTGACACACTAGGTCAGCCTGTGCTCCAAAGCACCACGTCTAAATAGTTCTCTTTATGTATTTCTAATTGTGATTCTTTCTCAGGAGGGTCAAATTAGAGCTCCTGCAATCTGCGCTGTAGCACTGACAGTTGACAGCATCAGCTCAATTCTGCCTCTTGAGACGTGTAAGGCAGCCACTTAGCGTTTTCTCCTGCATGCTTTTGACGGTTCATCTAATAGACAATTTGTTTTCTTTCTGGCTTGGAGCCAACGACCATTTTCTTCCCCAAGCACCTCACTTCTACTTTCTTCCCTTTGGTCTTGCCTTTTGTTTGTTGTGTTTCAGGTCATTAAATAGAATTTGCCTATTTTCCTGCTTACTGTGGACCAGGATCCTTACACAAGCTTAAACAATCTCCCAAACTATGCATTTTTTTCTAGGTCCTAAGGTCGGGAGAGGTTGCATCCAGAAGAATCCCTGTAGGAATCTTCTGCCACAGGGTTGTGGTCAGAAAGGAACTAGGATTTAGAATTTCTCAGAGTCCTTTTAAAATCTTTTTCTCCTGGGTATAAAATAATGTGAAAGTCTGAAGAATTGGGATAATGAGGTTCATGTGGGACAGGGACTGTATATGACCAGATTATCTTGAATCTACTCCAACACTTTATACAGTGTTTAACATATAGTAAACATTTAACACATGACAGTTATCATCAGTGACATTGAAAGGAAAAGGTTACTCAAAATTTATCAAATAATCTGTACCTGGTCATTCATCAAATGTGGAAGATACTTTCCAAAGAGCCAGGTGTAGCACTTCAAAAAGACATAGCTATGATTAAAATAATAAAAATGTTGGTATTTAAGTGCTTACCATGTACCAAGGACTGTTCTAAGCTCTGGGGTAGATATAAGGTAATCAGGTTGTCCCACATTGGGCTCACAGTCTTCATCCCCATTTTACAGATGAGGTAACTGAGGCACAGAGAGGTTGTGACTTGCCCAGGGTCACACAGCTGACAAGCGGCGGAGCTGGGATTAGAACCCATGAACTCTGACTCCAAAGCCTGTGCCATTTCCACGAAGCCACGCTGCTTCTCGCAGTTTACCAATCATTAAAACAGTACGATTGGTAAGTTTACTAATTCTGGGTAAATACCAAGGTAACTTCATGCATGATTTTTCACTGTAGCAGGAAGCATTCATTGAACTTTGATTCTCATTTACTATTTTAAAAGAGGTCTTAAAGTGACTTTGGATTTTGATAGGATTTTGATAGTGCCTATTCTGTTGGAAGGATCTTTGAAAGCTCTCATATAAGAATTTTGTTGAATAAGGAATTGGAGCACTTCTGTAGAGGGAAAATTAATACAAAGAACTCAAACCTGAAGATTTAGAAGTGTTCTTTTGTTATAGGCTTTTCCGATCCCTAGAGGAGGGCTAGTGAATTCTGAACGGAAAGGAGGAGCTTGAAATGTAAACTTTGAAAATCACTTTGCCAGTGCATCAGAACATAAGAAATGTAATCCAGCCTTGTGTTGTATTGCTAGCCATAGCAACGAGGAATGTTGACAGAGTGCAGTGGTAAACCTGTCTAGATTTTAAGCTCACTGTGGGCAGGGAACGAACCTACCGACTCAGTGGGATTGTACTCTTCCAAGTGCTTAGTTCAGTGCTCTACGCAGTAAAAGCTCAATAAATAGCATTGATTGATTGAATAAATGTCTGCTTTGACTTCACCTCTGCAATCTCACAATCCTCTTGCCTCCTGAGCATCTCCAGGTCCTGTCTACACCTTAAGCTCAACATTTTCCCAACTGAACACCTTCTCTTCCTTCCCAAATCCTCTTCTTCACCCTCACAGTTGACTACACTTCCAATTGAACCCAACGCCTTTAGTCAATCTGTTGATATTATTTTCCTCCATGACATTTCAAGGATCCTACCCTTCCTCTTCTTCCAAACAGCCACCTGGCTGCCCACAGAGCTAAGTGCAGTTGGCAATTTTTACCTCCTGCAAAACCATACCTTTTGTTTAGCTTTTGCTTCATTTCCTGATCATCTCCGGGATTTTCTTGGTCTTTTTGACTACAGCTGCTTATAGAGCTAAGGATTTTGGAAATAGATATCAGTGACTCCCAAAAGACACTTCTGAGGTGAAATTTTCTCCGTGCTGCTGCTTCTGTAGGTTTATTTTAGGCTATTTCCATAGAAGCATTGCGTGTCTCTCTTTTCAGGGCTCAACCAACTCTTCTTCCTGATTCAGCATTCTTGAATTCCTCCTGCAGTTTTTCACCATCAGCAAAGCGTTTGCTAATTGGACAAGCAGAGTGTAACCTGTATATTTGAAAAATTCCCTGTGTACTCTCTCCTCTAGTTTGTTTATGAAAATGTAAGCTGAAATTGGGTCTAGCCTAAAGATTAATTAGGGTTTCCATTCAGAAAAGTGTCCAATTACCTCTATCCTTTCTTTCTCTTGGCTTATTTTTTGCCCCCAGCAGAACATCCTCTCCAAATCAATCGATCATTCACTGGTATTTATTAACCATTTATTCTGTGCAGAATGCTGTGCTAAGCATTTGGGAGAGTACAATATAAGAGATGGTAGACACATTCCTTGCCCACAGTCAGCTTACAGTCCAGAGGGGGAAATGGATATTAATATAAAGAAATAAATTACAGATACACACACAAGTGCTGTGGGGCTGGAGTTGGTGTGATTAAGGGGGCAAATCCAAATGCAAATCCCAAGATGACTATAAAAAATATAGACGTTTCTGGGAACATATTGTCAAAGTACGTCAAAATAGTATTAAGCTGTTATTTGTGCAGAGCGCTGTACTCTACACGGCTGCATAAGTATAAATATATCCTTAGCAATAATCTCCTCATATCATGATATAGGGAGAGTGTGTGGCTTAGTGGAAAGAGTATTCACTTAACCTTTTTGGACCTCAGTTTCTTTATCTGTACATTAGGGCTAAAAGAGATTGGTAAACCCCAAGTTTGACAGGGACTGTGTCCAATCTGGCTTTAGTGCCCACTGTAAGCACTCAAGGAAGTCATTATTGTTGTTGTTTTCCTGCTCAAAGGACTCCAGCAGATTAGTGAAGCGCGACTCCTTACTTAAACAGTGCTCACTGCCTTTACCTCAGCAGTCTGTATACGAGTTTTCCGATATGGCAATGAGACTCAGGTCTACAATTCTGAAAGTGATCTCTGGACCCTCCTCCACCGGCCTCAAACAGGAGGTATTGGCAACCTGCCAGGTCTCCAGGACAATGTGGTTTGTAATGATAGGTTACATACTCTTGCTAGGAGTTCTTCAAATTCCCCTCTAATTTCCTTCAAAACTCTGGGTTGAATGGATGTCATGTGGTGATGTGTATATCTAAATGATCTATCTATACTAAAACATCCTGCATGTTTACCACAGTTTGATTAAATTTCTCTGAGCAGGCTGATAACAAAATCCAGCTTCAATGTAAAAATCTGCTAAACATCTGCCTAAGATCACTGGAGCGCATTCCATTTTCTGAACTGCTCTTGGTGGCGATTGAGAAGTGGGTAACTCTTGTAAAGGTTTGAAATTGCCCCATAAATTTGAGTTCAGTTTCTGGAAATCAAAAACCTTATTTTACCCACTTTAGAGTCTCTTGCTTTCTAGCCAAATCATAATTTATGAGTGAAATGAAAGCCATGAATTGTGGCTGAACTATGGGTAATTTTCCCCTATGAAACTAAGATAGCTGAGGGGGCCAGTCACCTTGAAAGCCTGCCTTCCAGTCAAGTCAATCAATCTGTTGTATTTATTGTGCACTGACTGTGTCCAGAGCACTGTACTAATTGCTTGGGAGAGTATAATGCAAGAGAGTTGGTAGCCCTGATCCCTGACCTAAAAGAGTTTACAATCTAGTGGGGGAAACAGAAGTTAAAATACATTACGGCAGGAGAAATTTCCTCTCTGTTTTGGGTCATATGGTGGTGTGATAGAAAGGGAAAAGTAGGGGTTGGCTCCACACAGTGGATGAAACGGTGCCAGAGGACTCTCATCTTTATTGGAACAACTTTTACTGACTTCATATGCCCCCTTTTTTGTGGGACTTTCTGAGCCAAGCTGGATTTGATAGTGTTCTGATTCATCGAGGCCCTAGCTGCTTGCATCCTGTGAGATTGGCAGATTTTGTAAAGCAGTTTTTAGAAAGTAATTCCAAAAGATCCTGAACAGAATTCTACTGGGTGGTCCACACAAAATAGAACCCGTTTCAAGTCACATTACATTAATACTCACCTCTTCCAAAGAACTTGGTATTGAATTCACCCCTTATTCTCTATCAAACTGCCACTATGCTGCTTCAAGCATTTGTCTTATCCCATTTCAACTACTCGTTGCTGACTGTCCCGCCTCCAGCCTCGCCCCTCTCCAGTCCATACTTCACTCTGCTGCCTGGTTCAAGCATTTGCCCTTCCCCATCTCTATGACTCCTAATTGACCTCCGCGCCTCTCCAGTCCATACTTCGCTTCGCTGTCTGATCCAAGCATTTGTCCTATGCCGTCTCGACTTCTCCTTGCTGGACTCCCTGCCTCCAGTCCACACTTCACTCTGCTGTCCAGATCATTTACCCATCCATCTCGGCATCCAGTGATTGTCCATCCATCTCAGCATTAAGCAGAAACTCCTCACGATCAGATTCAAGGCATTCAATCAACTCTCTTCCCTATCTATCCTACTTCCTCACCCACTAAATCCAGGCCACTCAATTTGCTCCTCTAACACCAAGCTACTCCCCATGCCTCGCTCTCGTCTCTCCCACCTTCATGCTCATGCTCTCCCTTCTTCTTGGAACTCCTTCCCCTTTCATATCTGTCATACCAGCACTCTCCCCATCTTCAAATATCTACTGAAACCCAGAAAGCCTTCCCTGACTGAACTTTCATCTCCTCCTCCTCCCCTGTCACTCCAAATCTATTCCAAATGTTTGGCTTAGTGGAAACAGCATGGGCTTGGGAGTCGGAGGTCGTGGGTTCTAAATCGGCTCCTCCACTTGTCAACTGTGTGACTTTGGGCAAGTCACTTAACTTCTCTGTGCCTCCGTTACCTCATCTGTAAGATGGTGATTAAGACTGTGAGAGTCCCACGTGGGACAACCTGATGACCTTGTATCTACCCCAGCGCTTAGAACAGTGCTTGGCACATAGTAAGCGCTTAACAAATACTAGCATTATTATCTATTCACTCAGTACTATCCCTTAAACATTTAAGCACTCACCCCGTTCCACGGTCGATCAATCAATTGTATTTATTGAGCACTTACTTTGTGCATTTAACTGTCATAAGGACTTGGGAGAGAACAATCTAACAGACACATTCCCTGCTCACAACAAAGCTTACAATCTAGAGGAGCTTATATATCTTTTATGCTGTCGAGTTGTCGCTGACCCATAGTGACACCATGGACACGTCTATCCCAGAATGCTCCACCTCCATCTGCGATCGTTCTGGTAGTGTATCCCTGGAGTTTCCTTGGTAAAAATACGGAATTAGTTTACCATCGCCTCCTTCCGCACAGTAAACTTGAGTCTCTGCCCTCGACTCTCTCCCATGCCTCTGCTGCCCAGCATAGGTGAGTTTTGACTTGTAGCCAATGGCCTTCCATTCGCTAGCCACTACCCAAACTAGGGATGGACTGGGTATGCCTCTGCTTGACTCTCCCTCCTGTAGTCGAGACTGGTAGGGTCGCATCTGGAGAATTTCCAGTACTCTAAGAGGGAGCTTATATGTACCTAACTTTCTACTTGGTGGCCTCCCTTATGTGCAATTTATTTTAATGACTGTCTCCCCCCACTAAATGATAAGGTCCTGGAGAGGAGGGATTGTAGTTTCTCCAGCACTTAGTAGGATGGTATGCAAAGATTAAGAGATCAATAAATATCATGGATCAAATAATCTTGTAAATCATCATTAACATCACACTGGAAGCAGCGTAGCCTAGTGGAAAGAGCATGGGCCCGAGAGTCAAAGGACTTGACTTCTTACCCTGACACCACCTCTTGTCTGCTGGGTGACTTTAGGCAAGTCATTTAACTTTTCTGTGCCTCAGTTTCCTCATCAGTAAAATGGGGGTTAAATCCTTCCTCCTTAGACTGCGAGCCCCTCGTGGGCCACAGACTGTCCGGTATGATTTTCTTGAGTCTACTCCAGTGCTTCACACACAGTACAGGCCTCCGTGCATAGTAAGCACTTAATAAATACCATCATTATCACCATCAATGGTATTTATTGAAGTGTTTTACTGACCACTGTACTAAGTGCTTGGGAGAGTACAAGACAAAAGCATTAGTAGACACGTTTCCTGCTCACAGTGAGCTTGCAATCTAAAGGCATAAGTGCTGTAGGGCTGAGGGTGGGGTAGAATATCAAATGCCTAAAGGTCACAATCCAAGTGTAGAGTACATGAATACCATTTGTTTTATTTGTAGAAGTATCATCCATAGCATTCTTCATGTACCATCAAGAGAAACTCTGCCCCAGGGTTTGGGAACCTACTGTAGAAGACACGATCTTCATGTACTATTCGCATTTTAAAACATCCTGCCTGGCCCATGGCTAGCTTTATTGGATTCAGAGCTTTCTTTGAAACGAATGGGAATTGAGCATGCAGGATAGATATAAAGATGAGCTGAAATCAGTCAATCAGTGGTATTTATTGAGCACTGTATATTATGCAGAGCACTGTACTAAGTGCTTGGAGAGTACAAAACAGAGTTGGTAGTCATGTGCCAGATTATCCATCTTACTGTTCCCTGCCTGGAGAAGCAATCCCCTCCTTACCTTTGTTTTTCTTCAACTGCCCTCCTGCACAAAGGCCTAGATCTGAAACTGGGCTTCTGTGAAATTCTGACCAGTTGAAATTCTTCAAAAATTCATTTATTCATTCATGCAATCCTATTTACTGAGTGCTTACTCTGTGCAGAGTACTGTGCTGAGGACTTGGGAGAGTACAGTATAACAATACACACACATTCCCTGCCCACAACGACCTTGGATTCACTTCACAAAAATGGCAGAGCCTCTTTCCTAAGTAATTTTGTCTAAAATGCCGTGTCATTTAGATGGAGAATTAGCCTTTGGTTTTTACTGGTAATCTAAATTTTCTTTTCCTTTTACTAAGTTCATATTTCCCCTTCTCTGTGGGACTGACTGAACCTAGCCAGATTTGGTGGTTTCCTGATTCAACGCGGCCCTAGCAGCTTGGATCCTGTGAGAACTTCAGACTTTCTAAAGCAGTTTGAGAAAGAATTTCAAAAGATTCTGTACAGAATTATACTGGGTGGTCCACACGAATTAGAGCCCACTGCATTGATGAGACCCTCTTTCTACAGGACGTGCTGCAGATTTGTGTGGGAGATGGCAAATTTGCAGAGATGAAATTTGCAGGTTTTTAATGATTCCTACTGAGATTCCCCACCTCCCTCCTCCCCCCTGGAAGCAGTTCTCATGCATAAAGTTCCTGAAAAGCACCCAAAATTCTACTTAAAGCTGCATTTGTCCCCATCTCTAGGTTTGCACCAAGGAGGCAGGCGATTGTCAGGTATCCATATTGCATTCATGCACTCAACAGTGTTCAAGGCTTATTTTTCTCATGTTTACATTGCAATATTTAGTCTGTATTTATTGAGTGCTTACTGTGTGCAGAGTGCTGTCCTAAGAGCTTGGGAAAGTACAATATAGCACACATTCCCTCCCCACAACGAGCTTATATCTAGAAGGAGAGACAGACATTAATACAAATAAATTGCAGACACGTATCTAAGTGTTGTGGGGTTGGAATTAATATTTAGTACCATTTATATCATAGCTTCCTCATCTTCAATGGCATTTATTGGGCACTTTTGATTCTGGATCTTGGTCTCCTTATCTTCCCTTGTGTAGGAAGCTTGATGTCAAACCCTGTCCCCCAAAAGGATACAGGGCCCCGCTTGGGTGAGCTTTCTCTTTCTTTGTCTACCTTGCTGCCGTCACCCAGCCTAGCCAGGCAAAGGATCTGGTTATACTGACTACTTTCATTCACTCATTCATTCAGTCATATTTATTGAGCGCTTACTATGTGCAGAACATTGTACCAAGCTCTTGGATAGTACAATGCAGCAATAGAGAGACAATCCCTGCCCACAGCGGGCTTACAGTCGCTTACTTGAGATAGGAGAGTTGGCTTTTAGCCATCTACCTCACAGACGACACTCTCGCTTTACTTTGGGAGGAAGCATCTCCAAAAGGGGCAGAAGTACAGAGCTGAGGAGTCTGTTTTAGTACCCATCAACCTATTTACATCCTCCTTAACACACTGAAATTGTAAATATTTGTATGTTTATCACCACCGTTAGAGTGTGTATAAGCTCCCTGTGGGGAGCGAGCATGTTCCTTTGTTGCTCTGTACTGCCTAAGCATGTAGTACAGTGCACCGCATAAGATAGGTGCTCAATAAATGTTACTACTGGAATAATAATAACAATATTATTAAGCATTTACTATGTGCCAGACACTAGACTAAGCATTGGGGTGAATACATGTAAATCAGGTTGGACTCGGTCCCCGTTCCACTGGGGGCTCTCAGTTTCAATCCCCATTTTACAGATGAGGTAACTGAGGCACAGAGAAGTGATATGACCTGCCCAAGGTCCCAGCAGTCAGGGGCAGCGCTGATGGTCACACTGGTCCCGCCGATCCAGTACAGGGGAAGCAGCATGGCATAGTGGACAGAGCACGGGGCTGGGAGTCAGAAGGTCATGGGTTCTAATTCCCGCTCCGCCATGTGTTTGCTGTGTGGCCTTGGGCAATTGCTTAGCTTCTCTGTGCCTCAGTTACCTCATGTGTAAAATATAGATTAAAACTGTGAGTTCCATGCGGGACAGGGACTCCATGATTTGCTTGTATCCACCCTGGTGCTTAGTACAGTGTCTGGCAGATAAAAAGCGCTTTAGAAATACCACAATTATTATTATTATTATTGACCTTGCTTCTGGAACTGGCCTGCCAGTCTTATGAGAGCCGCCAAGGAGGAAATGGATTCACTTGCAAATGGACTAATAGTTTGATAGATTGCTCGAGGATGGAAATGACCTCAGGAAGGTCTAAAAAGTGATTAAAAGCAGAACTGTCAAGGAGGTTCTTTCAAACTTTGGAAAACCAGGTTCTGTCAGCAAATATAACCAGTTTTCTATACAGCTGAACTGGAAGGTTGAGAAGGCCCATTCCCAACCAAGCCTCTGCCTCTCAGTATTAGCAGAAGTCCTGAATTTGGAGTTCATAAGTTTTTATAAACTTGAGGACCATCCTCTAGAGGAGTTTATATCTCGTCGTTTTGAAACCGAGACCAGGAATAATGTTCTTCTCATGAAAGAAATATTTAACCGCTGAAAATCCATGACACAGAGTTTGGGGCTGGGGGATAATTCCTCTCTCTAAAATGACTCCTTCAGATGGCAGAAGGTTAAATACTAGAGGATGCATCCATGTATGATATATTCAGCTTTTGAAATATGTCACGATATATAAAGCAAAGGTCATGCTCTGGGTCCTTAGGACTGATCTGTAAAAGTTGTTGCTTCCCCTTTAGCTTTTGAATCAGTTTTCCCCCGCTCATTTGACTGATGATGATTTTTTCTAAAGGCAATTATTTCTGGAACATGCTGTTTAAATAAATTAGAAAACTGCCAGACCTTTTCATCACATCCGTACATTTATCTGTGCCGTTTCAGATTGAAATAATGCTTAGCACTCTTGGGGTTATTCCCCGTACGAAATCTTATTTTCATGACTTTCCAGAAATTATGACCCCGGCCCTTACTCATCTCACACGAACCTTTAGGAGGTATCATTTGATTAACTAGATAGGGGCCGGCTGCCAAATACTCCAGAAATTCAAGAAGCCTAATGGATTCCCTTTCTGCAATTCACAATGGAGCAAGTCAGCTTGTAGGGTAACCACAGCAAGATAGATGGGAAAACAATGGCTCATAGTGTCTCGATACTTTATGAATGGATTTATTTCCTACACCTAGGAATATTAGGGACCAGTTGTTTGAAGGAATTCAGATTATTGGCTACACTGGAGGCTATATGTCATCGTCTCCTGCTTGTTTTTGTGGAATCGGTTCCAGAAGACCATCAATTCAGCCGCATTCGTTAAATACCAGAATCAGCAGCCGCCTCTCGATCTTGTGATATCTATCTCTGATATAATCCATCTAATCGTGCAGAGCAGTAGGCTATACATTTACTTTATATCTTGTTTCACCTAGGCTGCTTTCTCCTTGGCATTTTTTTCAAAGAACCCTATTGTCAAAGAGGTAGACTGTATTCATTCATTCACTAGTATTTATTGAATGCCTCCTGGTGCAGAATACTGTGCTAGGCAATTGGGACAGGGCAAAAAATATGGTCCCTACACTCAAGGGGTTTACAGTGTAATGAACAAAATACAGATGGAGTTTGGCCTGAATCTGTAGTCAATACAAGCTCTTTGTTCTGCGGTTTTGTTTGGGTTTTGATACACCAACGCCTCCAAGACCATGATCCTTAGAGTCTAGAATCAGTGGTCAGCGTGGCATTTTTTCGAGGATAATCTTCAAGCAATCAGGTAATATGACTTTTATATGCACTGTAAAATAAAAAATGAATAATAAAATGTCATATTTAAGCACTAGTATATGCCAAGAGCTGGGCTAGATGCAGGATAATCAGGTTGCAGTGGTGCTCACAGTCTACATTGGAGGGAGAAAAGATATTTAATCTCCATTTCACAGTTGAGGAAACTGAGGCACCGGGGAGATAAACGACTTGCCCAAGGTCACACAGACAAGTGGCTAAACTGGGATTAGAACCCAGGTCCTCTGATTCCCAGGCCTGTGATCTTTTCACTAGGCTATGTATGCTGCTTCTCATACTGTCAATAATTCCATTAATAAGAGTATTTACTGAGCCCCTACTGTGTAAAATGCCCTGCACTTAGGTGATACACAACACAAATGAAACAGGTGATGCCTGCCATCAAGGGGGCAGGCATCTAATAGGGAAATCAGTAGGCATCCATTTGAAGGGACCTGAATTCCAGAATGTGTGACTTGGGAGCCCCATGTGGGACAGGAATTGTATCCAGTCTGATTAACTGGAATCTACTCCATCACTCAAACGGTGCTTATAATATTAACGGTGCTTAATAAATATTTAACAAACACAATAAAAGGGGCAGCAGCCTGAACGTTTCCAACCGAGCAGAAACAGACCTGTCGTGTAATTTTGCATACCGTTCGTACTGAGTTCTCCCTGTGGATGGCTAGATCCCTGGTCCATGGAAACCTGAAATTTTCCTCCATTCTCCCCACACGGGTGCTCAGTCAGCCCCGTTTATGTTTATGCCCATCTGAAATTGGCTTGCAGGTCACCTTGAGCTTCTGGAACTGACAGGACTTCCATATTTCTATATCAGATGCCAGTAAGTTTGTCTCGTTTGGTTTATTATCCTTTGTCTGAAGGCTGAGTTCTGGTGTCAGGAGAAGCCATTTCTTTCTTCGAGGAAAACCAGAGGCATTGATTTTTTTTTGTCTCTTCTATTGCGTCAATTGAGATGTGGGTCTTCCTTGACTTATTTATTTGTTTTTTTCCCAGGATAATGTCTAGACCTCTTTCTTCCTTCAGAATCCAACTCAGTGCCTCGTTCGGTGCTCGGTACCCAGTAAAACCTCAATAATTGCACTTGGTTCTGCCAGAACATATGTTTTCACTTCATGTTTAGCATAAGACTTGATGGCAGTAAGAGAGCTTTCTTCTCCTGAATGTAGGGCTAGATCATGCGCAATACAGGAGTCATTCATTCATTCGTATTTATTGAGCACTTACTGTGTGCAGAGCACTGTATTAAACCCTTGGAATGTACAATTCGGCAACAGATAGGAACAATTCCTGCCCAGCGATGGGCTTGCGGTCTAAAAGGGGGAGACAGACCACAAAACAAAACAAGGATCAGAAGAAGGGGGTATAGTGTCTGTTACTCTGAGTACTACAATGTGGATTTTCCTTAACACGAGCTTCCGTGAGAATACAGTCCCCTGGAATATGGAGGTCCAGGGTTGCTGTTAGACTCTAGCCCGTATTTCCCATATTAAGAATTATGATAATTGGGACATTTCAGTGCTTATGCCAGACCCTGTACTAAGCGCCGGGTTGGATGCAAGCAAATTGAACTGAACATGTTCCCTGTCCCACGTTGGGCTCACAGTCTCAATCCCCATTTTACAGCTGTGTTAACTGAGGCACAAAGAAGTGAAGTGACTTGCCCAAGGTCACACAGCAGATAAGGGGCGGAGTCAGGATTGGAGCCCATGCCCTTCTGACTCCTAGGCCCTTTCTCTATCCACTAGGCCATGCTGCTTCCCATAAATCACCGTCCATCTCTCTGTTTCTCTTCCTCTGCCCTGGCCCCTCAAGCCTCTCTTCAATGAAAGGTTCCATACTTGGAATTTGGTGTGATGGTATGTGACTTTTCACAGGTGAACCTGATGGACTGGAGTAAAATCTTCATGAGCCCCATTTATTACTTCATCATGCTCAGGTTGCCAATTCATTTTCCCGAGAGCTTGACAACAGGACTGGACACGGGATTCTGTCTGCTCCGAGCAGAAAACAATCGCAACTTTTCCTACCTGTAAAATGGACCCGGCCCTTTTTGGCTTGTGTTTTCAGATTTGCGGTGCTCAGTAGGCAAATAAACAGCACAGTAATAATAATAATCATCGTGGTATTTAAGTGCTTATTATGTGCCAGGCACTATGCTAAGCAGTGAGCTGGATATAAGCAAATCAGGTTGGACGCGTTCTCTGTCCCAAATGGGGTTCCAAGACTTAATCTCCATTTTACAGATGTGATCGCTGAGGCACAGAAAAGTGAAGTGACTTGCCCAAGGCCACACAGCAGACAAGTGGCAGAGCCAGGATCAGAACCCAGGTCCTTCTGACTCCCAGGCCCGTTATACCGAAAGTGGCAGGGGATCGGCAGTATCCCCAGAAACAAACCCTGGAAAGTCACTTTACCTCTATCTCTTTTCACTATTGTTGTGAAAGTGGGTTGACGGTCAGGGTCTTACTCTGTTCCTACATAGCCCTGTAGAACTAGGTCTTCTCTTTTGTTCTGGGAACATTTTTAACTTTGAACTGCAGGGAAAGAGGAAGTTTAAATAGCCAACCTGACATCCTTTGACAGGCAGTCCTCTGAGCTTAATCAAGGAAGGAAGCAGTGAAAGAGAAATTCCTGAACTGTATGAGTCAGAGTTTGGAGATCTAAAAACATACTCCAGTGGAATCTGGCTCATAAAGATGCTACTTTTCTGGGAGTTGTAGGGAAGTGTCCTTTCCTAAATAAAAACATGGCATGTAACCAAAAATGCAGTAAGCTTAGAGCCCTATAAACTTATACCTTTCCCAACTGCCCAGGAGGTAAAGAGGCTTGTAGAGTCTCTTTTTGAACTCTGATCTTAATAAACCTGACAAGCCCATCTCCCACCGTTATGAATTGCTTTATTTCTCTCCTTGAAGTTCTCATTCTGACAGCGTTCTTCCTGCCATCAGCAACAGGGTCTCTGAAAACCCATTTTGGTGTTTACAAAGTGGAGGCCCAAAACTTTCAGAAATCTCTGTGTACGTGGATATCTGTCTCCTGTACTCAAAGATGATGAAACTGACAGTGAGAGCTTAGCAGTGTTTGTGTTCATGACTTAAATGAACCTCCTGTGATTGTCACTCCATTTCACCCCCTGGGGAATGTAAAGATTGTCTTTGGTTTACCGACATGTTCATCTTTGCCCTTGGCGGTTTGTGTCACTGTTTTCAGGTCTGTCTCTTGGTCTGCTGATTTTCTCCAGGTCTGTTCGTGGAGAAAAATCTCCCTCCTTTATTTCCATGTGACAGATTGGTTCATCCACTGCTGTCGTTTCCTCACAGCCTCCCGCTTTACCATTTTTGAGACCATTTTTGTCTGAAACTATAAGTGACTAGGTTTCTAAAGTGGCTTACCCTTCAAAGCTTACTCGGGGTCCAATTTCAGTTCAGCATAAAGCAACTGTTGGGATGACCTTGTCATCTTCAACTTTCCTCCCCTGGTTCACCCAGCAAATTAGTGTTGTGGTGATGGTCGTTTCAGTACCTTTAGCATTAAATAACACAGAGAACTCCATGAGAAGCAGTGTATGATATTGTTGGTAGGTGTGGGTTGCTGTTCATTCATTCAATAGTATTTATTGAGCACTTACTATGTGCAGAGCACTGTACTAAGCGCTTGGAATGTACAAGTCGGCAACAGATACAGTCCCTGCCCTTTGGGCTTGCTGTTGTTGTTATTGTTATAAATTAAGCACTTATGTGCCAGACACTGTACTAAGTGCTGGGGGAGACAAGTTAATCAGGTTGGACACAGTCCCTGTCCCATTTTACAGATGAGGTAACTGAGGCACAGAGAAACAAAGTGATTTGCCCAAGGGCACAGAGCGGACTTGTGGCAGAGCCGGGATTAGAACTCAGGACCATCTGACTTGCAGGCCCGTACTCTATCCACTAGTCCACACTGCTGGGTCTCGTAACCCTACGGAAGGTTGGTCATGCCAGTTTTGTAGCCTACAGATTTGGTAAGACAATTAACGCCCTGTCGATGCTGAACTCTGCCTCCCAAAGGACATACTGATCTTTATGATTTGGTTTTCAACTTTGTCATTTGTAGTGCATCCTAGATTAGTGCCTCCGTAGCCGAATTAGTTTACAACATGAAATTCCGTACTGCTCATGAAAATTCTTGCCAGTGTACAGGGTTTCCTTGTGTAGCCAGAGTGTTCTTCCTGGGTGACTCCCTCAAAGATGTTTCATCCTGTACAGGGCTTGTTGAGTGGCTTCATCTTGTCCTCTGTTGCAACCTCAGTACGATGCTCTGCGCACAGTAAGCATTTAACAAATATCACTGATTGACAGTTTAATCAGTAGTGTTTATTGGGCACCTGTTATGTGCAGGGTACTCCAATCAGTGCTTATGTGCAGAGCACTGTACTGAATGCTTTGGAGCGTACAACAGACTTTGCTCCTCCAGTGCCGATTTACTCACTGTACCTCCATCTCAACTTTCTCGCCCTAGACACCTTACCATGTCCTCACGCTGGCCTGGAAATCCCTCTCTCCCTTCCTATCTGATGCACCATCAGTCTGCCCACCTTCAAAAGCCTTCATATCTCTTCCATGAGGCCTTCCCTGACTAAGCCCTCATTTCCCCTTCTCCCTCTCCCTATGCATCACCCTTGGACTTGGATTTGTACCCATTTAGAGGTTGATATTCACTCCAGCCTCAACTCCACAGCACTTATGTATGTTTCTGTAATTTAGTTTAATGTCCATTGTTCTCCAGCCCGCATAGACTGTAAGGTTTATGTGGTATTCGTAAAGTGCTTGCTATGTGTCCGGCACAGTACTATATTCTGGGGTAGATACAAGTTTATTGGGTTGGACACAGTGCCTGTCCCACGTGGGGCTCACAGTTTCAATCCACGAGAAGCAGCGTGGCTCAGTGGAAAAAGCACGGGCTTTGGAGTCAGAGGTCATGGGTTCGAATCCCGGCTCAGCCACTTGTCAGCTGTGTGACTGTGGGCGAGTCACTTAATTTCTCGGTGCCTCAGTGACCTCATCTGTAAAATGGGGATTAAGACTGTGAGCCCCATGTGGGACAACCTGATTCCCCTCTGTCTACCCCAGTGCTTAGAACAGGGCTCGGCCCATAGTAAGCGCTTAACAAATACCAAAATTATTATTATTATTATTATTAATAATCCCTGTTTTAGGGATGAGGTAATTGAGGCACAGGGAAGTGAAGCGACTTGCCCGAGGGCACACAGCAGACAGTGGCAGAACTGGGATTAGAACCCATGACCTTCTGACTCCCAGGCCTGTGCTCTATCCATGGGCAGAGAACAGGCTGACAGCATGTTAGCAGAGCTAAAAAAAAAAAAAACAACAAAACAAAACAAAACAAAAAAAAACCTCCCACTTCTTCCTGCTTTGCTCATTGTGGGCAGGTAATGTATCTGCTAACTCTGCGCTTAAGAAGACATGGATTGATTCCTTCTGTTAGTGATTAGGAAAGGGTCAAGCAGAGAAGCAGCATAGCTTAGTGGATAGAGCATGGGCCTGGGAGTCAGAAGGACCTAGGTTCTAATCCCGGCTCCACCGCTTGTCTACTGTGTAACCTTGAGTGGCTTTATTTCTCTGTGCCTCAGTTACCTCATCTGTAAAATGGAGATTGAAACTGTGAGCCCCATGTAAGACCGGGACCGTGTCCAACCCGATTTGCTTGTATCTACACCAGCACTTAATACAGCACATAGTAAGTGCTTTACACAAACCATAAAAGCAAAAGGCAGGACTCCTTTGTGCACTTGGTATAGCACAGGCCATATTTTCCGGGCATCTGCCAATCTCGTTGACACTGTCAGACCTAACAAGCCAAACTGAAGTTATTCCTGATTCGTGGTAGGATCCATCCACACTGACTCCAGAGGAAATGTTGAGGGGTGACCGCACCAGAGGACAGCCATTGGGAGAGAAGCGTGATTATGTCTCTGTGTTATGTCCAGCTGGTCTTTGGAGGAGCCAGGATTAGAACCCAGGTTTCCTGACTCCCCAGCCTGTGATCTTTCCACTAGGCCATGCAGCTCCTCTGCTAACCCTGCTGGAATTGGCTCTCCCAAAGTGTCTTGTGGAGGCTTTGAGGGAATAAATTATGGGGGGAAAAAGAATGGATTCATCGGTGGTCCTATCAGTATCTGGGTAAATCTGAGTAGAGAAGCAGCAGGGCCCAGTGGATAGAGCATGGATCTGGAAGTCAGAAGGACCTGGTTTTTAATCCCGGTTCTGCCACTTGTCTGCTGCACGACCTTGGTCAAAGTCGCTTCTCTGTGCCTCGGTTCCCTCATCTGTAAAATGGGGATTAAGACTTTGATTCCTATGTGGGACAGGGATTGTGTCCAACCCGATTATCTTGCATCTAGCTCAGCACTTGGAACAGTGCCTGACAAAGAGTAAGTGCTTAACAAATACCATTATTATTATTATTATTATTATTGTTAGTTAATTCCTCCAGCATAAAAATGGCAGGGTATATTCATATAATATTCTGGATTTTGAAGTAGTAAATACCATGCTTTTTACTTTCAATGACAGGATCCCAGAAATTTGCTATTTGTGCTTTAGAAATTGAATTGATAAGATCCAGCCTCTAGCAGAGAGAGTGCTGTCCTGCATTTCCAGAGAGAAAGTCCATGATGATTCATTCATTCAATTTAGTCACATTTATTGAGTGCTTACTGTGTGCAAGGGAACATACTAAGCACTTGGGAGAGGACAACAGAACAAGCAGGCACATTCCCTGCTCACATTGAGCTCTCTGTTTAGAGGTGATCCCATCTCCATGGTGGGTGGATGAGGCTCACTGGCCAGACCACTCCATGCATGGGCTCAGAATGGCCTTAGCCACTACAACTCTGTCACTGTGTTTGAACTTGCTCCCTGGCTTCCCGATCTTCCCCAAGTCTCTGTAGTATTCTGCCACATTTTCGTCATCCTATCGGTGCAAGCTAAAAATAATATCAAACCAAAGATTGCACTTGATTACAGCTGCTTTGGTAGAGTCAACAAATGGACATCAGTTCTACTTTCTAATTTGTCAGAACCAGAGTTTCGGAGTTTGTGATTCTTTTGGGATTGTGTATGCACCCAGGATGAGAGAGGAGAATACTCTACTTGGATGTTGGGATTCTTTTCCTGGGGAAGCCCAGAGCCTTCTGACGGAGGTCTTGTCAGGTCAGGAAAGAAGGAACTGATTTCAATGAAGTTTTTTGTTTTTTTTTTTGTGGTGGGGTGGGGAGGAGGGGAGAGGAGAGAAGGGGGAGAGGGGTTAATCTGTCAATGTGTTTGCAATTTGGAGTCCTGAATGTATATTCTGTTATACATTTGGGATCTTAAACAGATTTTTTAAATGTAGGCCAAAATGCCACAGGTTTCAGCTTGGACTGAAAACAGGCAAAATCCAAGTGGAGCTCAGCTGAGAGTCCCCTCTCCCCACAAAGGATCTCCTCTCCACATATTTTAGCTCTTCTCCCATCAACTTCCCCCTCGGCCTCCCCGAGCTCGTGCTCCGTGGTTCATCCCGTCGACCAATCACCCACATGGTTCTGGGCTTCCGGGAGACAGTTGGCGACCCTGGAGTGTTTCCATATGCAAGGGATCATGGGGAGAAGAACCTCTTCAAACTTAGGGGTTAAGCAAGTGTAAATTTTGGGGTTGTTCATGGAAGGAGAAGGATGGGAAATGAGAAAAGGAAACATGTTCTCTGATGGTGTGGAAATCCATTTCTTTTTATTTAAGGGAAATCACTGTATGGGGACATGGTATGCATCACTGCTGCCTCTTGACAGCTTCACCATGGAGAGACCCAAATTAAATCCTTTCACTGGGTATTTTGAAGCTAAAAGTGTTTGACTGGCTCAGCCCCTGAATGGTGTTTAAGGAATAAAAGGAAAAGAGCAGGAAGTTCTAATTGGCAAATTACTCCTTGTTATTTAGTTTGGCTTCCAAGTTGAAAATTACAATAATGAGGAGCTTTGTGGAACTTGCCCTTGAGCAGAAGCAGGAGGCTTTTTGTTCAATTACTATTTAATGTGAAGATATCCAAAAAAACATATTGTAACATTTAAGCCATCACTTTCTATTAAAGAAATATTGTAGTGTAATGATTTTCAAATCTCCCTGCGAGGATGCTTTTCTGATTGGGAAATGTCTAAGTGAAGTGTAAATGCTAACAAGGACTAAAAGGATTTTCTTATTATCTAGCATTAGGATTTGTTCAGTTAGTGATCATAAGGGTCTTAGAATGCAAAAATGAGTGCATATGCCTTCACTTGGTCCTGGCCGATGGTTACTCAACACCCGAGAAAAGCAATGCTTAAAAAAACAAGTCAGTGTTAGGCAGGATCCTACATTTCTCTTGCCTGCTGGGTTTATTTTCAGGAAGGAGGTTTGAGCTGTTGATGCAAAAAAAAAAAAAAAAAAAAGCATGTGAGACACAAGCATTTTGTCCTGAATGAATTGGAGTTGCATGTGGTATAAAGTACTTCAGATAAAGAAATGTCTCAACCAGTTGTTATAATTCATACGTAAATTGAAGACCATAAGTGAGGATGAAATGTCTATTCAAAGATCTGTAACTGCCTCATTTAGAAATGAATAACTTTTACTCCCTAAATAATTAGCATTTGGACCTCTTACTACTTGTCCTTGTCACAAGTCATAAACCCAAGGAACAAGAAAATAAAATAAGGTCTAGATTTTTGCCCACTAAGACGCTGCTTTTAAAGCTGATGACCCTTTACTGTTTTCATCATGATGTTTTCATACGCGACGGAGCAATGTGACTCAAATTAGTAAGATTATAAAAAAGTCTAATGCTTCAAAGATTTGCAGAGAAAGGCTTCTATGATCTCTATCTTGTTCCTTTTTATTAGAATTTTCCATATTTAACACAGGCCAGCTATTAACACGGAACAACTATTTGGCTGGGGAGTTTTGATGTCGTCACTATTAAAAAGTTTGATATCTTGGGAATGGTTGCAAATTAATGATTGCTTTCCCTTTTACAATTAGATGCCACACAGGAACAATTCATATAGTGCTCTCGACAGCTCTAATTGCTCCAAAGGTGGAATTCTTGCCATAGGGTTTGAGCGTGCATAACGGTGTTTGTTTCTGGAGAAGGCAAACTCTGTACCCACCCTAGGCCGCGAAGCCAAAACGTGAAGGAGTCAAGCTGGTTAATGGAATACTTTTCCGATGAGATGTGAGAGTGAGATGTTGCTCTAAATCTGTTTGGCAAGCTTCTCCAGAAAGAGTATAGACACTTTTCTCTGGCCTTTCATTTCCAAAGTCCAGAGTGTAGAATTGAAAGTAGAGATCCCAGGCCAAAGTGCTTCAAAATCCTAGTTCCTGGCATAAATTGCCGATGGGACACCTGGTCTTCTAATTCAACCCGGATGGGGAACTCAGTTGGCCATTTCGGTCAGCCTTTCTACTAGAAATGGCTGGCAGTTTCATAGCCTTCAGAAGGGTCTCTTTTGAGTGCCACTTCCTGGGCGTGGGCCAGGGGGTGGAAAGAAGGCGAAAGTTTCCAGAACAAGACCCAGGGAGAGAATGAGTGCTGGCGCGCCTGATCCAGCTTGAACTATTTCAGAGGAGGTGCTTTGTTTATTCCTTTCGGTTCCAGGGTGGCAGAAGTTAGGTCCACCGGCATGTGTGCCATGGAGCCGGCTTGGCCCTTTATGGTGCCCTACCCAAGGCCACAACACTGGCCCGAACAGCAGCTTGGCCAGGTGGCCTGTGAGCCCCTCCATTGAGGTGGCATCGATCTGGGCCGGGGGGCAGAGAATGAGGGCTCTCTCTTGAGTGGGCACTGGGGAAAGCCAACTAGTGCCACTGCCTAGGGGTTAAAGTCTGGGCCGGGGGGTCAGAAGGACCTGGGTTCTAATCCTAGCTCCTCCACTTGTCTGCTTTGTGACCTTGGGCAAATCACTTCACTTCTCTATGTCTGTTACCTCACCTGTAAAATGGGGATTAAGATCGTGAGCCCCATGAGGGACAGGGACTGCGTCCAACCTGATAAGCTTGTATGTACCCCAGTGCTTAGGACGGTGGTTGGTACATAGTAAGGGCTTAACAAATACCATTAAAATAAATAAGTACTCCTCCTGGGTAAGAGCACCCTGGCTCCAACCAGGCCCAGGGACCCCCTCATCCACAACAGCCTGTTTCCTCTACACTGTCTGCTTGTTGTGGGCAGGGAGTATGTCAGTTATATTGCACTCTCCCAAGCACTTAGTACGGTGCTCTACACACTACTACTTAGTAAGTGCTCAATAAATAGGATTGACCGACAGACTTACCAGGCTGCCGAATGAGCCGGACTCTCGCTTTGCTTCAGTCTTCTCCCTACTATGTCAGTGCAACCTTGCCCCCACCCACTGTTGTTCCAGGTTGAATCCATTTTTCCCTTCAGTCCAGACAAGGGTCCAATTTGACAGAATCCTACCGTTGCTCTGATCGATGGTTCATATTTGAGTGCTTGCTTGTGTGCAGAGCACTGTGCTACTTGCTTGGAAGAGTCCAGTATAACAGAGTTGGTAGACACGTTCCCTGCCTACAACGAGTTTAGAGTGTGGAGGGGGAGACGGACATTAATATAAATAAATTATATATATATATATATGCAGAAGTGCTGATGGTAGCTAGAGTGGCTACCGCCTTCGAGTTTTCGTCTAATCGTTGCAGGCCCGTGAGGCTGGAGCCCTCGGCCGGGAAGCTGAAGCAATGGAAGAGCAATGAGGCAGGGAGGAGGAGTCCGTTTGAGGGAAGCCTCTATTGATTTGTGGGATTTAGTCCCTGTTTTGTCTTAATCCATCCTTGCAAGCTTTCGCAGCTGAAGGAGGATTAAATTAACAAGAGTCAAGGGATTTCAGAGTGAAGGTAGAATGTCTGCTTTTAACCTGTTTGAGGGCATTGGACTAGTCTCAAGAATCTTGCATACAGTAGAGCTCTAATATGTAGACATAACAGGATGGGTTTTCAGTAGGAGGGATTTGAGTATTAATGATGAATTTCCTGGCTTTTCTGGTTTCAAAAAAGGATTAATGGGAATTAATGTTTGTAAGTTTTCTTTAGCTTTTTGAATCTTAAACTCAAATGAAAAGGAGCAGTTGTATAATAACTGGACATAAGACGTGCTTCCAGGAATGTGTGTGCCTGAGTAATTAGAAATTCTTATTGAATAGCTTGAGAGAGAGTCTGTGAGTACGCCTAAAAAAAAGTGTGAGTATATGCCCTAGTGAATACTGGAGTTCTTACTTTTGGCTCTAGAAGTACATGTCTGCTCCCTTCTCTGAACAAAGCTCAGAGAAGTCCTATGCTAATTGAAAATTTTGAAAATAGGTACAATTAATGCTTCATATTTTTAATAAATGATGTTTTATATTTTCCATCACTTGGCGAGAGGAGATTGCCTGCTGGACAAATGGTTTCATTTAGAGACTCTTAAAGAAAATATTCCCACCAATTAGACATGGTGAAATATTTAATTGCAAGTAGTAGAAATAAACTGGGGCTGGTGGTCTGTGTCATCTAAGTGACATTTCCACTTCTGTTACATTCTTCCACTAAAGCTTCTCCAAGTTCGATCGGGACCAAGTGAGATGCCAAGTCCCTGCACTGGTTTCCCCCCGCAACTCTCGGGGCCATTAAATATGGCCAACTTTTTGCACTTGTAAAATAATTTCCGTGGGGGCCCTTTCATACAACCACCTTGAACAAAAGCAATTGTTTGAAAGTGATACTTGTTAAGCACTTACTGTGTTCCAGGCACTACACTAAGTGCTGGGGTAGATTAAAGGTAATTAGGTTGGACATAATCCCTCTCCCACATGGGGCTCACAGTCTGTCAGAGGGAAGAGGGTTTAATCCCTTGTTACAAATGAGGTAACTATCAAAACACTGGCCTCTTCTCTTCTTCTCTCCCTGGCCACCATCTTCAACCATACATTTTCCAGTGCCATCGTCGCCAGTGCTTCCAAACATGGTCACGCATCCCTTACCCTAAAAAAAATCCCTCCCTTAAAACCATCTCCCTCCTATCATTCCTCTCCAAACTCCGAGAGTGAGTTGTCCACAACTGCTATTTCCACATATGCTCGTCCAGTTCTCTCCTTGATCCTTTTAATCTGACTTCTGTGTTTTTCACTCACCCGAAACTAAGGTTCCCGATGACCTCCTTCTGGCCGATTTCATTGGCCTCTATTTCCTCTTAATCCTCCTTAGCCTCTCAACTTCCTTGACGCTGCCGACACCCGCTCTTTGGAAACATTAGCCAACCTGGGCTTCATTAACACCGTCCTCTTCTTGTTCTCATCTCTTTGCTCCTTCTCAGTCTTTTTCATGGGCCTCTCCTTTGCCTCCCCCACCCTATAATTGTGGCAGTCTCTCAAGTCTCAGTTCTGAGTCTCCTTCTATTATTTTACACCCACTCCCATGGAGGACTCATTTGCTCCCATAGTTTCAATTGCCACCTCTACAAAGATGACTCCCAAATTTACCTCTTTAGCCCTGACCACTCCCCATCTCTGTGATCACACATTTCCTTCTGCCTTCAGGACAACTCTACCTGGATATCCTACCAACCACTCAAACTAAAGCACCATTTAAAAAAAACATAGTAATTTGAGATAGGAAACTTGTTCTTTTGGTGCTTTGGATTTTTTCCATTCATTAGTGGGGATTAATATAATGATTGGTTGAAGTGATCGTGGTCAAGTATTTTAGTGTAGAAACTGGAAAAAAAAACAAAACCCCAGTGGCACTAGTATGAAACATCACATTTAAATAAGAACTGATACAGGTGTTGGTATAGTCTTTTTTTTTCCTCCTTGATTATAATGTTGCGAGAAAAGAAATACTCCCAATTTACAAAACTACCACCTTACAGTAAATTGATGGGTAAAAATCTAACTGCCAGAATAAATGATAAACCTTTCACTTAATTCTTTTATTTTGAGATTGTTTTCTTGTAAGATTTGCCCAAAAGGACTTATCAAAACCATAAAGATTCAAAAATTAAAAATCTATCAATAATCAGATTTTTGATTCTGAAGGTATTCAGTTAAAAACATTTACCTCATAGTTTTGCTCTGCATTGTATTCTGGAAATATGTAGGTAAATGCAAGGAATTATTTCAGAGCACACATTTAAACTGTTTCTTTAATAAATGTTTATTTCCTGGGAAATAAAAAATAGCTGAATTTTCACTACAAGAAATGTTATGCTCAGAAACATGTTATCCCCTAGAGGATAAGTGCTCAAGAATAATTTAAATCCTACTACTACTTGGTGTTTATACCACAGGAAAAAAATATAATGAATTGATGATAAAATTGAGAAACAGCATGGTGTAGGGAGAAGCAACATGAAGTAGTGGATAGAGCATCGGGCTGGGAGTCAGTCGTGGGTTCTAATCCCAGTTCTTCCATTTGTCTTCTGTGTGACCTTGGGCAAGTCACTTCACTTCTCTGTGCCTCAGTTACCTTATCTCTAAAATGGGGATTGAGACTGTGAGCCCCACATGGGACAGGGACTGTGTCCAACCCCAATTGCTGTATCCACCCCAGTTCCTAATACAGTGCCTGGCACATAGCAAGCACTTAGCATATACCATAATTATTATTATTGTTACTATCCCAAACAATTTCACAAATTGAAGCAAATCACCTCATGTGAAATTTCCTTGACTCTTCTATGCTTTCCTTTCTTCCGAGTCATGGAGCACCTCTGTTTTGGGAGGTTTGGATCTGGGAAGTTTATCTCTCTGCCTCCAGCTAGAACCGAAGCCCAAACATCCCATGAATGTTAACACTTTTCACAGCCTCCCATGGGTCACATCTTTCCTTGTTTCTCTACCCTATTAGAGTATTCGGGATGTTCTTTTTAGCATCCAACCCAAAATCTTGCTGATGTATGTACTTAAACACTTAAAACAGATCCCCTGTTCTTGGGTTTATCTAGAGTTGTGAAGGGCTCCACGATCATTAATCAATCCATCAGTGGTACTTAGTGAGTGCTTACTGTGTGCAGAACACTATACGAAGCACGTGGGGCACTACAAGAGAGTTGGTAGCCACAGTCCCTGTCCCCAACAAGCTTACAGTATAGAGGTAATTACTTTAGAGATGGTATACTACAGGTACCTTGTATGATTCAATCCATTGGAAGCTTTAGCTTGTGCAATCTATGAAATGTATTTTGGGAAACTACAGCACAGATAGAAAGGAGTCAGCCAGCCCACAGACTGTTTCAGAATTCTTAATTCCCCCCAACTGTACAAAAGGAATGATCTGAGATGCCTTTGCTTAAAAATGACCTCAAACTATCTCTATTTACCCCTCTCTCTCTAAAGTGGTTATGGCTGAAAGAGGGATTTCCAGTGAAGCTTCTGGAGGTCCACTAAAAAAGATGATGCAGGAATGTCAGACGGAGAGAATCAGGCTGCATTTTGACTCCCTGCTTTTTAAAGTTGGCATCTGGGAGTCGGTTGACAACTATCCACCCACAGCTCGGGCCCTGTGAGATTTCAGACTGTGAGTTGCCCAAACAGACTGAGTCACTGACTCGCCACCCACACCTGCTGGCTTTCCTGAAATAAGCAGAAGTGTTTCCGTGTTCAACTTTCACTGGTACCCATTTCATACATTTCCTCTCTTGGGGCTCATTTCGATATTAATGCACAAGATGCAGGGTTTTCCTGTCCTGGTTTGATAAAGTCTCAGTAGTGACATTTTCTTTGTCCCTACTTTCCAGAGCCTGAAGCCATCCCTTTGAATTCCAAAGAGGGATTGGAGCATGGGAAGATCAAGGTGATTTGAAGGGGTTAATACAGCATAACAAAGGAGACTTTAAAGAAATGCATTTTCATCTCTCCTCTGTTCCCGGTCTGGTTTCCAAATCCCTTCTGCATCTGTCAGGTTCATCATGGGATCTGAGGAGCAAAATCAGACTGGCTTGGAATATTTATTTTCAGTACTCTTATTCTAGGAAATTAGGGGAGAGGAAGGGGGAACAATCAGTCAGTCAACAAGTATGTATTGAGCACCGCTGGCCCAGAGTGCAGTGGGGCAGCGAAAGGGAAGTTTCCTTTGGGAATTTGTCCATCAGCAAGACTGTGTTGGCCCACAACGAGCAGATACCAGGACACCTAGAATACAGCTAGTCTAAACTGTCTGCATTTTGTTAGTGACTCGTGTGAATATCACATAGCACATGTTGAAGCTCAGGGACTGTTAAAGGTTTACAGGTTGACTTTTGAAAAAATCGATTAGAAAAGCAGTTCATGATTTTCCTGAATTGAGTTATTCCATCTATTAGTTCCCAACTTCCCTTGGCCTTTCTCATTTAAAGCCCTCTGATAGGAAGGGAGACCTAGATTGCCTGGAACACTATATTATACCCCTCTTTCTCCTGGGACTATAAGTGGCCACCAGTCCATAGAGCAATTGTTTTTTTAGTGTGGTGAATTACAGTGCCTCTGGGAGTGAGCTGTGTGTCAGAGAAGCCAACTGAGGGTGGCAGAGAGCCAGGTAAAGGAGAGTGTGGCATGGATGGATGAGAAGTGGACAATGGCTCCAGCCCTGCGGAACACAGGAGGCTCGGATAAAAGGAGACGAGAATGGAGAGACAGTAGTACACTTTGGAGCAAGTTATTTATTAAAAGGCAACATTATCAAGGGTGTTTATTGAGCGCTTCAGTGTGCAGAGCACTGAACTAAGCCCTTGTGAGAGTACAATGTAACAGAGTTGGTAGATACATTCCATGCCCCCAATGAGCTTACAGGCTAGAGGGGGTGACAGGCATATTCATATAAGTAAATTGCAGATATGTAAGTGCTGTGGAGCTGAGGGAGGGTTGGATAACGGGTGCAAATCCAAGTTCAAGGGTGACACAGAAGGGAGTAGGAGAAGTAATGAGGCCTCAGGGAAAGCCTCTTGGAGAAGATGAGCCTTCAGGCAGGCTTTGAAAGTGGGAAGAGTGATGATCTGGCTTCTAGACCGTGAGGCCACTGTGGGCAGGGATCGTCTCCCTTTGTTGCTGAAATGTACTTTCCAAGCTCTTAGTACAGTGCTCTGCACGAAGTAAGTGATCAATAAATACGAATGAATTAATGAATCTGACAGATATGAAGAGGGAGAGTGTTCCAGGCTAGAGGTGAAAAGTGGGCAAGAGGCTGATGGTACGATGGGTGAGATTGAGGTATAATAAGTAGATGCATTAGAGGAGCACAGTGTGCTGGCCGGGTTGTAGTAGGAAGGGAGGAGTAAGGTGATTGAGTGCTTTAAAGCTTATGGTAGAGAGTTTCCTTTGGAGGTGGATGGGCAAGGCTTGAAGGCTCTGGAGGCGTGGGGAAACGTGGCCTGAAGAGGCTCACAGTCTAGAGTGTGGAAATGGACATTATTTCCATTAATAACCTTTCAGGTCACCATTATCAGTGGTGCTTATGTATGTAAGTGATGGGAGGCTGAGAGAAACTAGAGGGAAGCCACCAGGATCCAAGCAGATCCACTCGTGCAGAGAAACGGACGCGACGGGTCTATGTGGGTGAAGGCAGTCACACATACTGCACTCTATCAATGTATCTAGAACTTGGAATTTGAATGGTTAGGGAACATTTAATTTTATATAATGCAGACTTCATTTATTCTCATCACTTGCCCTAGTCCATTAATTTTAAAGTACCCTGAGCCGAAACTGATCACAGAGGTGAATCTGGGGGAGTTTGGAAATTCTCAACAGCTGAAATAAACTATCTGGTCTATTTAGCTTGGCCTCATATTGTCTGGTTTAAAAGGAAAACTTTTGATCCGTAGTCTTGAAAACCCTCCTTGTTGTGAAAGACATTTGCTGGCAATAGGACTGCGTGGAGTTGAATGTTAGGTTAGGAGATCTGCACTGTATTCTTGGTGTGGTTTACCATGGAAATGATATATCTGTCTCTTGGGGCTACCCCAGGGAGGAAAGTTTTTAAAGAAATAAAATAAACATTATGATCTATAGCAGCCTTCACTAAAGAAGGCTGCACTTTATCTGAGGTTTATTTCTGGCTTTCATGAGAAAACAGCAATTGACAGGAAGGGATTTGGCCAGCTTGGCTGGCATCTCGAAGCCTATCTCTGTTTGCCATATGAATAACTCAGGAACTCCTTCCAGGATCTCTTGGGTCATCTTTTTTTCTGTTTGTGTTAGTGCAGAGCTAATCCTTACTTTTTAGGTCTGAGGAAATGGGTTCACACATACTGCTTCTTTTGTCTGAACCAAAAAGGAGCGCTTTAGCCATTTATGTGTAGGTCCATTTGCAGGTCGTCCTAATGAGCACTGCTCTGAATATCAAGCTGGTACCCATTTTGCCTACTAGGGAGAGGTCATGGGGGGCTGGAGGAACACATAGGGCTTTCTACAAGTGTTTAGTCCAGTGCTCTGCACACAGTAAGTGCTCAATAAATAAGGCCGAATGAACACAAGGTTGACAGGCCCGGCAGGAATCCTGAAATTGTTAGACGTGGTTGGAAAAAGTCAAAGTTTCAACCAAAGAAGGTATCTGCCAGGTCACGGTGCTATGGTCACTTGAGCTGAAAATGAGGCCGGCAACAACAATCATAATAATAATCACTGTGGTGTTTAAGGGCTTACTCTATGCCAAGAAGAAGCCAAGAGAAGCAGCGTGGTTCAGTGGAAAGAGCCCGGGCTTGGGAGTCAGAGGTCATGGGTTTGAATCCTGGCTCTGCCACTTGTCAGCTGTGTGACTGTGGGCAAGTCACTTCACTTCTCTGTGCGTCAGTTCCCTCATCTGTAAAATGGGGTTTAACTGTGAGCCTCACGTGGGACAACCTGATTACCCTGTATCTCCCCCAGCGCTTAGAACAGTGCTCTGCACATAGTAAGTGCTTAACAAATACCAACATTATTATTATGCCAAGCACTTTACTCAGTTAATCGGCGGTACTCTAGACTGTAAACTCACTGTGGACAGGGAATGTGTCTGTTCCTTGTTATATAGTACTTTCTCAAGGGCTTAGTACAGTGATTTGCACACAGCAAGTGCTCAGTAAAAAGGATTGAATGAGTTCATCAAGCCCTTACTGTGTGTAGAACATTGTAATAAGTGCTTGGGAGGGTATAATATAATGGAGTTGGTAGACACGTTCCCTGCCTTCAAGGAGCTCGCAGACCCAGACCCAGTTCCTGAAGCACAAGGCATTTCCAGACTAAGGGGGAGGGAGAACAGGAATCTAATCCTCATTTTACAGTTGACGAAACTGAGGCACAGAGCATTTAAGTTGAGTGCCTGAAGCAACCTAAGAGGTTAGTGGCAGAGCTGGAATTAAAACCCAGGTGCCTTCACTCCCAGGCCCATTTTTTTTTTCCTCTAAGCCAACCTCCTTGTGCATTTACTACTACTAATATTAATGGTATTTGGCAAGTGCTTACAGTATCCAGCACTGATCTAAACGCTGGGATAGATACAAACTTTTCAGGTTGGACAAAGTCCCTGTCCCCCATGGGGCTCACAATCTTTATCCCCATTTTACAGATGAGGTAACTGAGGCACAGTGTGTCAAATTTCCACCGTTCTCCCTTCTTGTTGCACTCTGTGCCCCACTGGGAATATGACTGTCAGGAAAGACGGTGTGAATGACACTGCGCGAACCACTAGCAGCTATACTCAATTCCTCTATGCAGGTTCTTTGTTCTGAAGTTTCAGGACTGAGGCCCATTCTGTTGTTGTGGATGGAAACCTCCTTCACCCTACAATGCTGCTTGGTATTGATGACCTACTTACTGTACCTCCACCCCATTGCAAAGCCTCCCAACTTTGACCTCCTCTCATAGTGTATATATATGATTTTTATCTTTGCACACAATGTCTCAAGTTAGGTGTAAACACTTGCATTCTGGCATGGACAAACCAAAGCCCATTTTGGACTACCTGCTTAGTATCTCAAAAAATAATGAGTCAGTCAAATGGTAGCATTTATCGATTTACTTATTAGTGAAGACCACTGTACTGATTGCTTGGGAGATTCCAATGAAGTAGAAGACAGGGTCCCTACCCTCAAACAGATTACAATCTAATGAGGAGACAAGAAAGCACACAAATTATTTACAAATAATGAGGATGGAGAAAGAACAGCCTTATGACTGATATAAAAATTAATGAATAAGATATATAAATGGAAAATAACATTACTCCAGGTATGCTGAAGTGTGTATGTATATATGTAGAAATGCTATAGATAGTTGTTGGATCGATGCAATTTAGGAAGAGAGGGAGTAATTGAAGGGTAGAGTGAAAGAGCACAGGCCTAGGAGTCAGAGGAGGTGGATTCTAATTCTGGCTTTGCCACTTGCCTGCTGTTTGACCTCGGAAAAGTCACTTAACTTCTCTGGGGCTCAGTTCCCTCGTTTGCAAAATGGGGATTGAACACCTGCTCTCCCTCCTAGTTAAGACTTGTGAGGCCCGTGTGGGACTTGGGCTGTGTCTGGCCTGATTAACTTGTATCTACCTCAGTGTTAAGGAAAGTGCCTGAAACATAGTAAGAGCTTAACAAATACCATAATAATTGAGGAATGATTCCTGGAGGAGGTGAGTTTTCAGACAGGTTTTGAAGTAGGGGAAAGCTATGGTCTAGTGGATTTGAAGAGCAAAAGAGGAAGCAAGAGCAACCTGTAGAGGCAGGAATAGATAGTGAGAATAGCTTGTTAGGAGCAGAATTTGTGAACCAGAGAGTGGTAGCTGATAAACTGGAAAAAGCCCTCGCTTGGAAGTCAGAAGTCGTGGGTTCTAATCTCGGCTCCATCACTTGTCACCTGTGTGACTTTGGGCAAGTCACTTAACTTCTCTGTTCCTCAGTTACCTCATTTGGAAAATGGAGATTTAGTCTGTGAGCCCCAAGTGGGACAACCCGATAACCTTGAACTACCCCAGCGCTTAGAACTGTGCTTGGCACAAGTAAGCGCTTAACAAATACCGTCTATTATTATTATTATTATTGTAAAAGGGTGAAAGATGGAGGAATGCTGTGAAGCAAAGGGTGAGTAGTTTCTTCTTGATGCAGAAAGAAATGGGTAGTCTTTAGAGGTTAAGAAGAATAGGTAAGAATGCTGAATGAAATTTTCTATAGGTAATTGGGGCTGGAGGAGGCCCCGTGAGGAGACTGACACAGTAATCTAGTCAGGAGAAGATGAGAACCAGAACCATGGACGTGTCCATTTCATTGGAGGTGAAGAGGTAGATATGGAACATGTAGAGAAACCACCATCAGCATTTAGAACCAACCTAAATGAGAGCTGAGCGTTAGTGAAGAGTTAGGAGGGGATGAAGAGTGAGGATTTCTGAGGCTGGAAGGGTCATGGTGGTGTTGATTAAGATGGGAAAGTTAAGAGTGAGTTAAAGAAGGAAGACTACGAGTTCTGTTTTCACCATGTTGAGTTTAGGGTGCAGCGGGGACATTCAGGTGGTGGGAGCCTGAAGGCAAGAAGAAATAGATTACAGAGCACCTGAAAAGTCTAGCAAAGTCAATTTGGGAGTCATCCATACAGAGGTGATACCTAAAGTCATGAGGGCAAATGAGCTTCCCAGAGCAGGTAATTGCACAGAAAGGGAACTACTCCATTTTGGAGCTTTGTGGAATGCCTAGAATTAGGGGATGAGGGAAGAAGAGCCAGGAAATGAGCCTGAGAAGGAATGGCTAGAGCAGTAGGAGAACTAGAGAGAATTATGTCGATGAAATTAAAGTTGGAAAACGTTTCCAGAAGAGACTGGTCAACGGTGTTAAAAGTGGCTAGGAGTCAAGGATTAGGAGCGAGAGACTTGGCAATGAGGAGGTCATTGGTGACCTTGAGCCCTTTGCCATCTACTATACCTCAGCATCTTTAAGCACTTTGTGGAGAGACCTGTGGTTTACTTTGTTGTGACTCGTCAATCTAGACCAAGAGTCCAGTACAGTTTTATGGTTTATAAAGGCACTGAACGTGGTCATTGAAAGTAAATTGGATAAATTTTGGACCCAAATATCAAGAAACTAAATTAAAATACAGGTGGATTCAAATGATTTAGACTGTGCTATAAATTACTCCTCAGCAGGGCTCTCAAATCATTATTTTACAACCCAAACTGAGTTCCCATTCTGGCGTATTCCATTCATCATCTTTAAAGCAGCTAAAACTTTTCACAATGTGGTTTCACTATGGCACCAAAACTTTGCCTTTCTTTGTAGTCCAGTTGATATTTTTCCTGCAAGTCTATCTGACCCTCACTTAGAGGAATTTCATTAAGGTATTTCCAGAATGGAGAGCTTGCTGCCATAATTGTTCTCATTATCTATCATGCTGTTCTTTTTTTAGATGTAAAACCATGGGATATGCTCTGTTCATAAACCTACCCTTCCAGATTTCAGGAATATTCTTCTCAAAGCAGTTTTATTTCTACTATCCTCTCCGCTGGGAATAAACCTTCTGACTTTCAACTTTGTGCACACAAAATTTGCAGAAGCAAATTTAAAGAAAGGAAATCTATTGAAGAGAAAAAAGTAAATTTTCAAAGATCGGTTATTTTTTATCCATCTAGGTTAAATGCAGTTTATCTGACAAATGTACTAGATATTTGCTTTCGAATTATTCCTATCGTAGCCGTATGTTACAGTGTACTTGGTAACGGTAATATTCATTTTGTATCTTTCCTCTAGAGTTAAAAGTTGAGAGGGGAAGAAACCTTCCCATAGACTCATAGTAAGGTAATTTTTTTTTTAGAAAAATTAAGAAATGAACCCAGAATGTCTAGCTTTTCAATTTTGGCTGGTATCAGTAAGTTGTCCCTGATAGCACCTATAATCTGTTTTACAATATATTTTAAGTTATAATGAAACATTCCCAATATATGAGGTAGACCTCCCTTCAAAATGAAATTTTTTATGGGCTGAAATATGTCCACTGTCAGTGGGACCTTCTTGTGGTTAAAATAAAGGGTAATGTGCCTTTCCAGAGGGGATTATTGTACAATCAGTGGTATTTATTGAGTGCTTACTGTGTGTAGAGCACTGTATTAAGTACTTGGGAGAGTACAGTGGAAAAGAGTTAGTAGACACACCCTGCCCACAGTAAGATTACAGTCTAGAGGGAGAGTTTACACAGCTCAGGCCCAGAAAGGATTCCATTCTTTCTCTTGGTCATTTCAGTTGCACTTGCCTCGCTTCCTCACTTTCCCTCTTCATCAACACTCTCAGGAACATTGAAATGTTTCAGTAGCTTGGCCTGAGTTGTACTTAAATTACTTATCAGAAACTCACAGTGTATTCATTGGCTTCTCAACACTACATTTGTCCATGTGTGCACTGATCATTTTCCATAGTAAATTGCATTCGTCTTTCTATCTCCATGGTAATCTCATTACCCAGGTGTTGGAGTCGCATCTGTCCTGTGTTCAGCACTGGTGTTCTTTTTTTTACCTCTCAAAAGTTAGTTGCCACCATCTACCATGATCATCATCAAGAGAAGCAGCCTGACTTAGTGGAAACGGCACGGACTCGGGAACCAGAGGACGTGGGTTCTAATCCTGGCTCTGCCACTTCTCTGCTGTATGACCTTGGGCAAGTCACCTAATTTCTCTGTGACTCAGTTACCTCACCTGTAAAATAGGGTTTAAGTCTGCGAGTCCCATGTGGAACAAAAGTTGTGCCTAATCTGATTAGTTTGTATCTTCTCCAGCGCTTAATTCAGTGCCCTGCACAAAGTTTTTCCTGGCACATAGTAAGTACTTAATAAATAACATGCATTAAAAAGTAGCCACAGAGGAGAATCAAATGAGCTTTGTAAATGTTTAAAAAGCAGCCCCAATAGCCCCAACCTCTAATGCAGAGGCACATGTAGAACCAATGTACTGCTGTTTGGCTCAGTGGAAAGAGTATAGGATTGGAAGTCAGACGACCTGGGCTCTAATCCTGACTCTGCCACTTGTCTGGTATGCAACCTTGGGTTAGTCACTTGAAATCTCAATGCCTCAGTTTCCTGATCTATAATCTATGATATTGTTAAATTGTACTCTCCCAACTGGTTAGTACAGTGCTCTGCACACAGTAAGTGCTCAAAAAATTTGATTCATTGAAAGGAAATTTGCCCCTCCCACCCCGTGTCTCTAATCTGCAGTGGGTTCAACAGATTTGCAAGTAGTAGCCACTTCTGTTTTCTCAGATCTCCGGAACCTCAAAGCATTATGCAAATAATAAACAAAGTCTGTTTGCTTCTTCAGAGTAGGTTATTGCCATTTAAACCTCCTAATGGTGTATTATTTGCTATTCTTAGCATGCACGGAGTGGTAATGGGAAACTCGAGTTATTACAGTCTATCTGGTTAGTGAGCTGCATATTAAGAGTCCCATTCCACTCCTTTGTGGTGCTTAAAAGGTGTACCGAAGTACGTGGAGGTTCGTCGGCCCTCAGTATGTCCTGATTTCCTGAGGGCTTGGATTTGAAAGTAGGTGCATGGAAGTGGAGCAAATGAAGCAGCAGCCATCCTATTTTTAGAGAAAGCCATACCGCAAAAAACTAAATTAAAATGGGAAAGGGTGGCTCAGGCATATACTCTTTTATTACCCTGGTTGTTATCAAATATAGTTTGCAAAGCTGAATTATTTTAGCATTTGATTATCTAATCACTTACCATCCTTCTTTACTTCATAATTAGCAAAATAGAAATCATTTCTCACAGTTCCTCCCCCTTCACTATTCCAACATGCCTTATTCAGTTGAAGGTCTCTCCTTTTCGTTGTCAATCTCCCTTTTCCTTCTTAGGAATTCAGAGCTGGTGAGAGTGATATCCTTTTTTCTTTTAGAGAAGCAGTGAGGCGTAGGGGATAGAGCACAGGACTGGGAGTCAGAAGGACCTGGGTTCTAATTGCAGCTCTGCCACTTCTCTGCTGTGTGACCTTGGGCAAGTCACTTGACTTCTCTGTGCCTCGGTATGTCATCTGTAAATTAGGGATGGACTGTGAGACCCATGTGGGACCGGGACTGAGTCTAACCTGATTTGTATGTATCCACCCCAGCCTTCAGTACAGTGCCTGTCACATAGTAAGCTCTGAACAAATACCACATTATTATTATTATTGTTATAAGGAGAGACACTTAAATGAGCATGTAAACCTTCATAGTCTCAGCTTTATTCAAAAAAGCAAAGGACTGTTGGGCAACAGTTACAAGCCTCAAAAAAGAAAGATTTATATCCTTTGAAGGTGGAGTGATCAACTGTTCGAAAAATGAATCCAACAATTCCTAATTTCATTGATTTTAAAAATGATGATTTGGGGCACGTTGTCTTAATGACTGAAGGATCATGACAATAGCAAAAGTGTTTTGTTATAATACTTGTGCTTCATTTCCTCTTCCTATTCATGACAGCTTTATAAGGCAATCAACTGTTGTACAGCATTTTTGGCATTACTGAACAGGTATTAACACTTAATCAGATGAGTTAACAAAATTTATATTTGACTCTGTTAGTTGTCAAGATTGTCTGGTTGTTACACATGATCCACCAATCTGCATCCAAACTCCATACATCCCAACACTCGGAGTCTATTTCCTGAATCCCTCCTGGGCAGTGAGAGAAATAGAAAAGATTATCATTAATAATATTTGTAGCTGCATACCATGTCAAGTACTGTCCTGCTTGCTGAGGTAGATACAAGTTAATCAGGTCAGACACGGTCATTGCCCCACATGGGCCTTACAGTCTGAGGGAGAACAGATATTGAATCCCCATTTTACAGCTGAGGAAACTGAGGCACAAAGAGGTTAAGTGACTTGCCGAAGGTTGCAGAGCAGGCAAATGGCAGAGCCAAGATGAGAACTCAGATCCTCCGACTCCCAGACTTGTGCTTTTTCCACTAAGCCACGCTGCTAGAAATGAATGCTTGAAACCACCATTTTCAGGGGCTCTCTCTGGCTGGTGAACTTGCTCTCCAATTAGTACTATGGAAATGAATGTATGCTATTTTTTCCCCAATTTGTACTCCCTTATAGATTCATCTTTTATCTATTTATGTATAGGTAGAGAGAGATATGAAGCTGCCCTTCAGGTTAGGTGATGGCTAAATTAAAGTGGGGTCAACTCTCAGGTCACACCCAGTTGCAATTTCTGAATGTCAGATAGAAATGCTGATATTTATATTAAGTAACTGTTTCTTTTACACAGAGTAGGTAGCAACTGAATTGTTAGTTTTTTGAATGACATGACCGATGCTATGAAATTCTGTGCATATACACCTTGTGAAAAGCCCCCTCCAAAAAAAACTCTGCAGTTAGGCACTTACTGGCTGTTCTAACCAGCTTCAATTTTTTAGTATTATATCAGAGAAACCTATGCACCCTCCAGAGAGGTTAAAAGGGTGTATTGAATGAAATGACACTATTTACAGAAGTGGATTCTTCTCAAAGCATTCGTGAGTCATAAAGTGGCATCCAAGTCTTCCCTGAAGGATATCTGCCTGATTTGTTCTCCATAATCAATGAGGTTTAAATTTTGATGTTTTGACTTGTTTTGCACCTTGATTTTGGCATCTGTCTCTTGCCTTTGAATAATAATAATGTTGGTATTTAAGCACTTAGTATGTGCAAAGCACTGTTCTAAATGCTGGCGGGGGAGGATACAAGGTGATCAGGTTGTCCCACTTGGGGCTCACAGTCTTCATCCCCATTTTACAGATGAGGCAACCGAGGCCCAGAGAAGGTAAGTGACTTGCCCAAAGTCACACAGTTGACAAGTGGCAGAGCCGGGATTCGAGCCCATGACCTCTGATTCCCAAGCCCGTGCTCTTTCCACTGAGCTACGCTGCTTCTCTCTGTTTTCCTGAATGTAAAATTATACCTTAATGGGTAATTGTTCTACTTGGAGTGCTAGAGGGCTGGTTTTGGAAAAACTGTCAATTTTTCTTCTGTCTGGCTCAAGTTTATTTGTCCAAATCGATATCCACTGAGAAACTCAAAGTGACAAGTATAAAAATACTTTCTAGAATGCCTTTCATCTACAGAGAAGTGCATAAGCCTTATTGAGAGTACAGTGGCATGAAAGCTATTGTCCAGTTTTGGGGGGAAGACAATTTTGTTTTGAAAATTGACTTTGGCTTTGCATGAGACATGAGAAAATGTGGAAAAAGGCAGGATCGGTTCCATTATTTTAGAAGAGTAACATTAATTCCTTCTCATCTGTTACCTCTGAGTTGTTAGTTCAGCCACAACAAGTTTTCACGAAGCACTGTGTATAAGATGCAATGGAGTAGTTAGGGAACAGTCATTGACAGTGTGTCTGTCTAGATACATGGTAATGCGGCATTGGAAGAAATGGGCTCGTGCGTGCTTTTGATGTTGATTAAGGTATGAGTACTGCAGTGGGATTTCTTCTTAATATACAGTTTTTTAAGAACACAATTCCTGCTTTATAGAACTGATTAGGAATATGAATATATCCTCTAGCTGTTTCCAGATGTATATGTACATGTGCGCGTCCACACACACACACACACACACACACGTACGTATATAGAGCCCGGGCTTGAGGGTCGGAGGTTGTGGGGTCTAATCCCGGCTCTGCCACTTGTCAGCTATGTGACTTTAGGCAAGCCACTTCACTTCTCTGTGCCTCAGTTACCTCATCTGTAAAATGAGAATTAAGACTGCGAGCCCCACCTGGGACAACCTGTTAATCTTGGATCTCCCCCCAGTGCTTAGAACAGTGTTTGTTTGGCATGTAGCGCTTAACAAATACCATTAGTACTGAAGTAAGAGAAAGAGAGGAAGTTAACTGAACTATTAGGGCGACATTTGAGCTCAGGCCTCTATTTTCCCTGCACATGCCTCTAAAACAGTATCACTTTGCTAAACTCATCCATCAATATTTTCCCATCATGAAAAATAACAATGAGGATAGAGACTGTATACAAATCTGGAAAGACTCATCACAATCGTCCCACTGTTTGATGAACCAAATTCCAAAGAGTGATTTCAGTCCTCAAGTAGGCTGACAGATTGACACAGTGGAGAAGGAAAATCCTGGGCCACTTGGGATAGGAAAGCTAAATAGCAACGATTGTGTCGGTGAGTGTTTTCGAGTCTCCGTTTGTCGTCATCGTCCCTGTCTTTCACTTATGGAAGAAGAGGAAGATGATGTAGTTGTATCAAAGAGCTATGTGATGGCACCTTATCCATGAGTCTAGTCCAAAGGCAGCAATTGTTCACAGTCAGTTACAGACCGCTTTCCCTATTTTCTCTTCCTCCCACCTTCTCACTGTTCTACTCTACCTGTCTTAGCATGGCCTAGCAGATAAAGCATGAGCCTGAGAAATAAAGCATGAGCCTGAGAATCAGAAAGACCTGGGTTCTAATCCTGGCTCCACCATTTGTCTGCTGTGTGACCTTGGGCTGATTATTTCACTTCTCCATGCCTCAGTTACCTCATCTGTCAAATGAGGATTAAGACTGTGAGCCCCGTGCGGGACAGGGACTGTGTCCAACCTGAGTAGCTTGGATCCATTCCAGCACTCAGAATAGTTCTTGGCACGTAGTAAATGGTTAATAAATATCAACACCTTCATTGTCATTTTTCTTTATTTTGACAGCAAGACCTAAAGGTCATTCACATTGCTGCAACTCTGTGAAGAGCCAAGTGCTTACAGAGTTCCAGATTTTGCTAATGCCACCAATTTATCACAAAATGGCATAGACATTTTCAAGACCTAAGGAAAATTAAGACGTCTAAAATGCTTCATGCTAACCTGGCAGAACCCATCCATTGCTGCCACCTCAGTCAGGAAGTGCAGACCAAGTCAAAACCAAAACTGTTAAGAGAGTGACTTTGAAATTAAAGAGCTACTTGAGGCAAAGCAAGAAATGTCTCATCAGCTCCTTGAAGCTCTTCAGGTTTCTGACTAAAGGGGAGGCCTGACTTAGCCTCTTTCATGACCTATAGCGCGATTTAAGGAATGCGTGTTACTATAGTAGATAGTTAAATTGTAAGCTTCATAAGAGCAAGGGCATGTCTAGGAATTCTGTTCTACTGAGTTCTCCCATACAGTAAAGGACTCTGCATACAGTAAGTGCTCAATAAATGCCCTTGATTGACTGATGCTATGATCGCCAAGCCCAAAGAGGTCTTGAGCTTGCAGACTACCACTAAACCAAGGATCTCCATGGAGCACTGAAAATGTAAGTGACTCTACGTACAATCTCACTTCACCAGATAGAACAGTGCCTGGCACATAGTAAGTGCCTAACAGATACCATAATTATTCATTATTATTATTAAATTGGTAGGCAAAAGCTGCCCCGCAAGCTGCATTTTATCTTTTGGTCAAGATGGTAAGGTTGTAGAATCTTGGTGTAGTTGTTTTTATAGAGAACTCCTCCACCTTTTGAGTTGGAACAGCATGTGGTGGTATGCACAGAAAAGTTCGCTGTTAATATTGGGTGCCTGGTGTGTTCAGGAGACAAATATTTTCCTGCAAAGGAAAAACAGGTCCTTTGAAAAACATTAAAATGTATTAAATTAACTTTTCTGTTAAAATTACTTTAATTTCTGTAATAATTAATGAGCTCTCCACTGACCAAGAAACAGTAAGAATCTGGATGGGAAACGCCATGAAGAATATCTCCTTCCTTTGGAACCTCATGTTCTGCCATGTGACATTCTTGCACTGACATTGCTTTTAACCAGAACAAAAAGAAAGTCAAAGCAATATCTAGTTGGAATTGAATACATTATACTTCATCGGTTATTGTCTGTTTTATCAGCTGATTTTTTTTTAAAAGGCAGTTAACGTTAATAGTTCTTGGGCACCAGCTGAGCCACTGAGCATGAAATTATATGGTGTAGGCACTTTCACACTATTTTATTGGGACATTAATTTTAACCTTAGCCCGGGTTAAACGGAGGGATTTCCATTCCGCAAGTTAAGCCCTCGCTGGATTGAGCTGGAGATACGTCCTTCCTGGGGTCCACAACACCCCGATTCTCTAACAGTTAATCGACAGTTAAAGGGGCAGAATTACTGAAGCAGCAGAAAGTTCCACCCATTGAACCCCCTCAACCCGAAGCTATACAGAACTGCCTTAATAGTAAGATTTATGTTGGTATTAAGCTCTTGTTGTTTGCCAAGCACTGGTCTAAGCATTGGGGTAGATACAAGGTTATCGGATTGGACACAGTCCGCTCCCACCTGGAGCTTACAGTCTAGAGGGGAAGGAGTGGGATTTAATCCCCATTTTACTGATGAGGTCACGGAGGCACAGAGGAGTTAAGAGACTTGCCCAAGATTACACAGCAGACAAGTGGCAGAGCTGAAATCAGTCAAAGGGCAGGGACTGTTTCTATCTGTTGCCGATTTGTACATTCCAAGCGCTTAGTACAGTGCTCTGCACATAGTAAGTGCTCAATAAATACTATTGAATGAATGAATGAAAGAGCAGGGGCCTGGGAGTCAGAGGATCTGGCTTCTAATCCCAGCTCTGCCACTTGTCTGCTGTGTGAACTTGGGTAAATCACTTACCTTTTCAGGGCCTCAGTTTTCTCAACCGTAAAAAGAGAATTCAGTACCAGTCCTTCTTCCTACTTAAAGTATGAGCCCCCTCTGGGTCAGGGACTGTGTCCAATCTAATTCTGCTGTACCTACCCCAGTGCTTGACGTGGAATAAGTGACTAACCTATATCACTAAAAACCAATACTAATAATTCAGTATTGTAGGTTGTCAGTGGGATTTATTTATGCACTATCTGAAACACTGGGACTTGACTGTAAGTTGGTAGGAGACCAATGCAACGGACAGCAATCGTGAAGCAGTGTACCCTAGTGGTTAAAGCATAGTCCTGGGGGTCAGATGGACCTGGGTTCTAATCCTTGTCTGCTCTGACTTTAGACAAATCACTTAACTCCTCTGTACCTTAGTTACCTCATTTGTAAAAAGAGGATTAAGACCCTGAACCCCACATGGAGCATGGACCGTGTCCAATCTGATTACCTTCTATTTATGCCAGCGTTAGAACAGTTCTTGGCACATAGTAAGCACATAACAAATATTAAAAAAAAAAATCAGGGTAGAGATGGGTCTCCTTGAGCAAATCCTCAAGGCTCAGGACACCAAGAGGTAGGTTTGAAGTGGTAACAGACCATACAAAAGGCCAATCCAATGGTGCAATAAGGAATGCTCCATAAAGTGCTTATAACACAGAAGAATAGGTTGGTCATGCATTGGATTTTTCAGCCACACTGACTCACATTAATAGGCTGTTACTGTCGGTAGAGACATCTTTTCCAACAAAGGATACATTCCATTTTGATGACTGGCAAATTCAAATTTTGATTGCTGCTACCTGGTTAAAGGCAGGGAACATCTCTGCTGTGTTGTACTCTTCCAAGCACTTAGTACAGTGCTCTACACATAGTAAGCACTCAATAAATGCTATTGATTGATTCCTGAGAGGTCTAGACAAAGCAGTTCCCCTAATATAATAAATGGCAACTTCTAAAATTCCACTGGGTATTTGGACTTTGCTTCCCACTTTTCTCTAAGTCTTTATTGCTAGGCCTCATTAGATGTCTTGAACTCAACTGTGTTTATTTTGGCCTAAAATCATTGGTTTCTCTATTTAAAATGAAATGTTAGTACAGAATTGACCCCTTCTCACCCTCTTTATTCTAACTGACCCCCCCACCCCCCAACCCCCCCAGTGTTTCTTTGGCCTTCAAAGAGATCAGAATACTGCTAGCTTTGATTTGTTATCTAGTAAGGATAAGTAGTGTTTTCTAAACAGCTCTTAAAAATGCCATTCAGTAATCCTAGAGTCTGAGAACCAAAGGGAGCCATAAGAATTCATCTTTTCTATCCTAGCCCTGCCCTCAGGCCTCTAGTGTAATTTTTGTTATTCTTATAATGAATTATCCAGAATTTCAGTTGCAGTAAGACACTCAAATTCCTGTACTATCCATTTATCATACCACTTCTTCATATGGGTGTATTTCCAAAATAATCTTCTACAACATCAAGTACTGCCGAATACAGTTTAGCAAGACATTTACTCCATTCTCTAATACGATAAAATGCCAGATAATGTGTTCTGAGTTATTTGTTCAACATTTTGGGTGTCAGTGGGTTTTGACTGGGAATACCTCTCCCTGACTTGCTCCCGTTAGTCATCTCCCCCAACCCCTATCCCCAAAGCACTTATGTAAATATCCATAATTTATTTATATTAATGTCTGTCTCCCCCTCTAGACTGAAAGCTCATTGTGGGCAGGTAATGTCTGTTATATTGTACTCTCCCAAGTGCTTAGTACAGTGCTCTGCACACAGCACTCAATAAATATGACTGATTAGGGTTGAGGCCTCTTTCAGGTGAATCATCAAGGTCATTTCACCAAATTTCCCTACCTGTTTTGTGCTACTTGCAGTTGACGGGGAAAAGTAGGATTGAGGTCAGTAGGTACAAGGTTTCCAGAAATTTCGGAGAAGGAGCCTCCATCATCAAATGACATGCCAGGTCTAATATTCCCAACTCTATTATATTCCCAAGAGCTTAGTTTAATGTTCTCTATGCAGTACGTGCTCAATAAATAGCACTGATTGACCCGTGAGAAGAATGGATGACAGCGAGATACCTGAAGAGCTGTCATGTGGGGAGGTGCTGGAAAGCTAGGAGAGCAGAATTAAAATATATGAAGACACAGTGAAGCATTATCTCCAGCCAGCAATGGTTTCTTAAAGTTTGAGGAAACCAAGAGGGCGGCCTGAAATCAATCAGTGGTATTTATTGAGTGCTTGTTGTGTGCTGAGCACTGTATTGAGTGCTTGGGAGGGTACAGTATGAAAGATGTGGTAGGTAGACACATTTCCTGCCCATAATGAGTTTAAAGTCTAGAGAGGGAGTAAGCAGAAACAAGTGCGGAGTGGGTTAAACCCATTAACTCGACAAGGATCTGTTCTTAGATGTGGACCATGCGACTGACAGGATGTTTTGGTCAAATGTTTGAATGTGGCTGAAAAGTCTAACTCATTTTTAGGACTTTGCCATCGAAAATGAAATGTGTGTGTGCAAACATGTATATACCCCCCTAACCCCCACCCCATCACGGCCCAGATTCTGTAATTAACTCTAGCACTTTTTCCAGCAAGAAGATAACACTTTTCTTAGCTTGTCTTGTTCACAGCCTATGGATGTAGTTTCTTAATCAGCTAAAATATTAGCAAGAAGTTGTCCTCTTTCAGGTCTATGAAATGCAGTGTTGTTTCATGTTCCAGTTTAAAAGAAACAAAAACAAACAGGCATCCCTATCAGTCAATCAATGGTATTTACTGAGCCCTTATCACATGAAGAGCTCCGAACTAAACATTTGCTAGTATACGTTATAACAGAGTTGATAAACCCATTTTCTGGCCAGCAGGAGCTTACAGTCTAGAGGAGGAAACAGGCCTTAAAGTAAATTGGGGATATGTCCATAAGAGCTGAGGGTGGGGTGAATATCAAGTACTTGAAGGGTACAGATCCAAAAGTGTAGGCAGTAGAAAAGGAGAGGGAGTAGCGGAAATGAGGGCTTAGCTGGCTCTTGGAGGAGATGTGATTGTAACAAGGCTTTGAAAGTGGTCGGAGTGGTGGCCTGTTGTATATGAAGATGGAAGGAGTTTGAGTCTAGGAGGAGGAGGTGCGCTAGGGGGTCCGCGATGACTTAGATGAGATCTAGGTTGAGTGAGTAGGTTGAGGTTGGAGGAGCAAAGCATGCACGTGGGCTGAGTTGTATTAGAAAATGAATGAGGTAAAATAGGCCCTGGGTTCTAATCCCAGGTCCTCCACTTGTCTGCTGTGTGACCTCGGGCAAGTCACGTAATTTCTCCACTCCACGTCTCACTTATCTGTAAAATGGGGATTAAGATGGTGAGTCCCATGGGGGACAAGGACTGTGTTCAACCTGATTAACTTGAATGTACCGCGGTGCTTAATACGATGCCTGGCACATAGTAATTGCTTAACAAATACCATCAAAACAAAGCTACACATTGTCCAATTTTCCATTTAAAATTGAAGCAAGGTGCAATGGCAACCAAAGCCCTTTTTTTTTTATCCAGTGGAAAAGATTTAATGGAATATCACTGAGGTTTTACTTTGTTTTTCGATGGTCATTCAAAAGCAGCAAATCCAACAGATGACTGAAGTAGTTTTCAGGCAGGAAACTGTAATAACATCTATTCCCTGGGTACTTCCCTATCAAAACTGCCCCCGTTGAACACTGAGAATTGATTTTTGGTTTTTGAGTGATTGTTTGTCCAGTGACAAGCACTCCCAGCTGGGGCCCATGGAGAGATTCTGCAGGAGGAAGTTATGTCTCAACCAAATTGTGAACTGAGGCAGAAGAAAACCAATTCCCTCTTGGCTAGGTTTTTTTGGCTCTGGAGTGTTAACAGCAGTAATGGCTTTTGCTCCCGTCATACCGAATGAATCACTCAAGGTTCTAGAACTCATAGAAAGCAGGTTTCTTGGCGCTTTTAACTAGAGTCCCAGGTGGAAAAGCTTTGGGTCAAAGATCGGCTATTCGTGAAACGGTTTTGGCCCCCGCAGCCCCTTCTGATCCAACCTTGCCCTCGGAGCGCCTTCATTCCTGGAGCTGGGAAGAAGGATTGAGGAGTTCAAGAGGGGTAAACCGAGAAATAATTTTTCTGTGGTGGTGGGTTAAATATTTTCCCAAGTAAGTCAGATCTCAGTGGAGCTAGCATGCAAAGTCTTCTGCGGATCAAAAGGCTGCGCGATTGTTTCTCGGGCCTTGGCCCTTAATATACTACGTCGTATTTATCTTGAGTCCAGCATGTCGCTCAGTTTGCCTTATGAATTGTCTCATTCAGAGAGTTCATCCAGAGTTCTTCACATCTCGGTCCTATAATCTGAACCAGAACTCTTAGGCTTGTAATCACAGTCAGAATACCTTTCTGACACCCTATAAATTTATATTTTCCATTTTCATATGTATTTATTTTAAGCCATCTCATTTATCGCCATTCCCTACTTTTCCCTTATCTGTTTTGAAATCCGGTGCTTCGGCTCCATGGCTGCAGAATAATGTGGCTGAAACAGCTTAAACCGAAGAGCCGTATAAAACAGAGGAAGCCCTTCTAAAATCACATCTCCTCCAAGAGGCCTTCCCCGATTAAGCCCTCACTTCCCTTCCATGTTCACTTGGGTCTGTTCCTTTTAAACCCTTTGATATTCACCCTTCCCCTTGCTCCAGGGTCTTTCCACACATCCCCATCTTGAATTTATTTTCAAGTCCACCTCCCCATCTAATACGTAAGCTCCTTGCGGGCAGAAATTGTCTGTTGTATTGGACTTTCCCAAGCATTTAGTGTGTATTTCCACAGAGGCACTGAGTCCAGTTCCCTGGCTGCACTTTGTTCATACATTCAATCGTATTTATTGAGCGCTTACTGTGTGCAAGGCACTGTACTAAGCACGAAGACATGGGTGCTAATCCCGACTCCGCCACTGGCCATTCATTCATTCAATAGTATTTTTTGAGCGCTTACTGTGTGCAGAGCATTGTACTAAGCACTTGGAAAGTACAATTCAGCAATTAAAGAGAGACAATCCCTGCCCAAAGTGGTCTGCTGTGTGACCTTGAGCAAGCCACTTAACTTCTCTGTGCCTCAGTTACCTCGTCTATACAATGGGGACTAGGACTGTGAGCCCTACATGGGACACCCTGATTACCTTGTATCTACTCCACTGCTTAGTACGTAGTAAAAACTTAAATGCCATCATCATTATTGTTATTACAATAATAATAATAATGTTGGTATTGTTAAGCGCCTACTATGTGCAGAGCACTGTTCTAAGCACTGGGGGAGATACAGGGTAATCAGGTCATCCCACGTGAGGCTCACAGTTAATCCCCATTTTACAGATGAGGGAACTGAGGCTCAGAAGTTAAGTGACTCGCCCACAGTCACACAGCTGACTAGTGGCAGAGCCGGGAGTCGAACCCATGACCTCTGACTTCGAAGCCCAGGCTCTTTCCACTGAGCCACGCTGCTTCCCCAGTACAATCCACTAAACGGACATATTACCTGCCCACGATGAGCATGCAGTTTGCATTATGTACATATGTGCAGATAGGTACATAAGTGCTGTGGCTCTGGGTGAGGGGAGAATAAAGGGAGCAAGTCAGGGTGAAACAAGGGAGTGGGGGAAAAGGCAGGGGGGGACTTAATCTGGGAAGGCCTCTTGGAGGAGATGTACCTTTAAAAAGGCTTTGAAGCAGGGAGAGTAATTGTCTGAGACATATGGTTCCTTGGTCAGTCGAGTGCTTTACTGTGTGCAGAGCAATTTGCTAAGTGCTTGGGAGAGTACTTTTTAACCAAATAACAGGAGCATTCCCTGCACATAACCAGCTTACAGTCTAGATGTATCTGTTATCCTGAGTGGGCAACTCAGAGGATCTCTGAACACACCAACTGCTTCTCTGCAGAAAGAGGGCTGGGAAAACAGCATTATGCTAAATGCTTTTGGTTTTGGATTGCAGTTAGCGGTATTTACTGAGAACTAAGTAAACACTTGAGTACAACTGAGTTGATTACTGCCTTCCAGGAACTTAGCCTAGGGAGTCAGACATTAAAACAGATAAGGAAAACCACAGAATATAAGGATACGTACTTAGGTATCTGTGTGTCAAAATGCTTAGGGGATCTGACCCACTGTATACACGAGGCCGAAGGGAGGGGAGAATCAGGTAGGGAGATGAGAGGTTAGTCAGGGAAGACTTCTTAAATGATGGTATTTGTTAAGGGCTTGCTATGTGTCAAGCACTGTTCTAAGCGCTGGGACACATACAGATTAAGCAGGTTGGAGACAGTCCCTGTCCCACATGGGACTCACAGTCTTAATCCCCATTTTACAGAGGCGGCAACTGAGGCACGGAGAAGTTGCGACTTACCCAAATGTCGTGCAGCAGCCAGGTTGACGGCACCAGGATTAGAACCCAGGTCCCTTGAGGCCTTCCCCAAATAAGCCCTCATTTCCTCTTCTCCCACTGCCTTCCGTGTCACCCTTGCACTTGGATTTGCACCCTTTATTCACCCCTCCCTCAGCCCCAAAGCGTAACCCAGATAAACAGCATGGTGTAGTGGATAGAGCAAGGGCCTGGAAGTCAGAAAGTCATGGGTTCTAATCCTGACTCTGCCACTCGTCTGCTGTGAGACCTTGGGCAAGTCGCTTCATATTTCTGGGCCTCAGCGACCTCCTCTGTAAATGGGGATTGAGACTGCGAGCCCCACATGGGACAGAGACTGTCCAACCCAATTTGCTTGTATCCACCCCAGGGCTTAGAATAGTGCATCACACATAGTAAGTGCTTAGCAGATGCCATTGTAATTATGCTCATATCTAAAACAAAGTTTTTGAATTAATGTCTCTGTCCCCCTCTAGACTTGTTAAACTCTCTGTGGGCAGAGAATGTGTCTACCAACTTTATGTTGTCTTCTCTGAAGCACTTACTACAGTGCTCTGCACACAGTAAGTGCTCAATAAATACAATTGATTAATTAACTCCCCGGCTCATGCATTTTCCGCCAGGCCCCACGGCTTCTCCATTGTACGTTCCTTTCCAGTTTGTCAGGTTGGATTTTGAGACTTAAAGTAGTTTTATGTCATAGAGTTGTGAGCCTCTGAGCGGGGCTTAGTGGATAGAGCACGGGCCAGGATTCAGGAGGTCGTGATTTCTAATCCCAGCCCTGCCACTTGTCTGCGGTGTGGCCTTGGGCAAGTCACTTTACTTCTCTGAGCCTCAGTTACCTCATCTGTAAAATGGGAATTAAAACTGTGAGCCCTATGTGGAACAGGGACTGTGTCCAACCTGATTTGCTTGTTTCCACCCCAGGGCTTAGTACACTGCTTGGCGCATAGTAAGTGCTTAACAAATGCCATAATCATTATTGTTATTAATAATACTGAATGATACTCCGGCCTGTGAGCTTGTAATGGGCAGGGAACATATCCGCTACTGCTGTTGTATCATTCTCTCCCAAGCGCTTAGTACAGTAGCAGCGTGGCTTAATGGGAAGAGCAGAAGCTTGGGAGTCAGAGGTGGTGGGTTCTAATCCCAGCTCCACCACTTACCAGCTTTGGGACCTTGGGCAAGTCGCTTCACTTGTCTGGGCCTTAGATACCTCATCTGTACAATGGGGATTAAGTCTGTGAGCCCCAAGTGAGACAACCCGATTACCGTGTATCTATCCCAGTGCTTAGAATAGTGCTTGGCACCTAGTAAGTGGTTAGCAAATACCATCATTGTTGTTATTATTACAGCCCTGATAAATATTTAACTGACTGCTTGTTTGAAGAGACTGAAGCCCTGGAGGCTGTAGGACTCTAATCCCATCCCTGCTCTCAGCTGCTGCCACTGAGGTAGACTCATTCGTTCAGTCCTATTTATTGAGCGCTTATTGTGTGCAAAGCACTGTGCTAAACGCTTGGGAGAATACACTATAACAATAACATTCCTGCCTACAACGAGCTCACAGTCTAGAGACTCATCCTCCCCAAGCAGAGGAGACTGCCGAGAAGAGCTTCGCGTGAGTCTGAAGTCCAGGCCGAGACCTGGTCAGCTTGGCCGACAATCTAGAAGAGGCTGGTTGGTTTGACGGGCCGGCAGCTTTCTGGCTTGACCAGCCGGGCAACAGCCAACTTGCCCAGGCTACAACGCCCTACATTACATGTGGTTCCAGCCACTGCCAAATGAGCCGATCGCTTCCAGCGCCACGACTCCACTCCCCAGTCCTAACGGGGTGTGAGGAGGATGAGAGGCGACCTAAGCCTGACCAAGTTCTCCCGCCTTGACTGGGGCATCAGCCTCTTTGCTGACTTGCCTGCCTCCGGTCTCTCCCCTCTCCATTCATTCATTCAATAGTATTTATTGAGCGCTTACTATGTGCAGAGCACTGTACTAAGCGCTTGGAATGTACAAATCAGCAACAGATACAGTCCCTGCCCACTGACGTGCTTACAGTCTAATCGGGGGAGACAGACAAAAACAATAGCAATAAATAGAATCGAGGGGATGTACATCTCATTAACAAAATAAATGGGGTAATAAAAAAATATATACAACGGAGCGGACGAGCACAGTGCTGAGGGAAGGGGAAGGGAGGGGAGGAGGAGCAGAGGGAAAGGGGGGGGAAAGGGGGCTTAGCTGAGGGGAGGTGAAGCAGGGGGTAGAGGGGCGTAGAGGGAGCAGAGGGAAAAGGGGAAGCTCAGTCTGGGAAGGCCTCTTGGAGGAAGTGAGCTCTCAGTAAGGCTTTGAAGAGGGGAAGAGAATTAGTTTGGCGGAGGTGAGGAGGGAGGGCGTTCCAGGACAGCGGGAGGACGTGGGCCAGGGGTCGACGGTGGGATCGGCGAGAATGGGGGACGGGGAGGAGGTAGGCAGCAGAGGAGCGGAGCGTGCGGGGTGGGCGGTGGAAAGAGAGAAGGGAGGAGAGGTAGGAAGGGGCAAGGTGATGGACAGCCTTGAAGCCTAGAGTGAGAAGTTTCCATACGTTCCATATGTTGCTTTGCTGCCTGGATCATTTTATTACAAAAGCCTGTTCAATCCACATTTCTCCACTCCTCAAGAACCTCCGGTGGTAGCCCACTGACCTCCTCAGCATATAGGAACACTTTAAAGCACTCCATCAGCTCACCCTCTCCTAGCTTACTTTGCTGATTTCCTACTCCACCCCAACATACACTCTTCAACCCTCTAAAGCCCATGTTCTTTTTGCATTTCAGTCTCATCTCTCTTGCCACCGGCCCCTTACTCTCATTCTCCCTCTGGCCTTGAACTCCCTCCCCCTTCATATCCACCAGACAACCACTCTCCCCATCTTCAAAGACTTATTAAAATCCCATCTCCTCTTAGAGGCCTTCCCTGACTAAGCCTTCATTTCCCCTGCTGCCTTTCCCTTCTATGTTCCTTACACACTTGAATCTATACCCTTTAAACACCTGATATTCACCCCATCTTCAGCCCTTCAGCATTTATATATCCAAAATTTATTTTATGTCTCCCCTTCTAGAATGTAAGCTCCTTGGAGGCAACGAATGTGTCTACTGACTCTATTGCACTGTACTCTCACACAGTGAGCGCCGCACACAGTAAGCTCTCAATAAGTACTACTGATTAATTATGCCTATCTTGGCCTGGAGGTCTTGGCTGGAACTTTCTCAAGCATTTCCGGCACTGGGCTACAGCCCTCAGCCTCTTGGAGAACTGGAAGGGTGTAGAAGAGAATTGAAATGGGGTCATTAGTGAGACGCTCAAGTCTTCCCTTCTTGGAAAGTGTAGCTGAGCAAGAGGGAAGCTGACATGTCAAGGTTCAGATTACAGGACAGTTAAAATGTTCTCAGACTCCAAGTATTTAATTTTTAATCATACCTCCCCAGAGCCTGCTTTCTTTAATGTCTGTCTAATTTCTTTCAGGCTCTGGAACCAGGTTAATTGGAATGATCGGTGTGTAAGCAGGGAAGAAAGTACAAACTGTTTCTCATCGGAATGGCCAGGCGTTAAAATTGTTGTGTGAGAGTAAGGGTTGTTCCGAGTTCTTCTGCAGCCTTGTGATGCTAAGGGGAAGCTAGTGGTCAAAGCACGGACCTGGGAGTCAGAAGGACTGGGTTCTAATTCCCGCCGGGCCATATGTCTGCTGTGTGACCTTGGGCAAGTCATTCACTATTCTGGGCCTCAGTTACCTCATCTAAAAAATGAAGTTTAAGAGTGTGAACCCCTTGTGGGACAGGGACAGTGTCTAGCCTGCTTAGCTTTTATGTATCCCAGAGCTTAGAACAGTGCTTGGCACATAGCAAGTGCCGAACAAGTAGAGTAATTACTATTATTATCATCATCCTGCCGGCAGAAAGAACCAGAGAATTTAAATTTCTCCTCTAAACTGTAAGGTCCTTACTTGTAGGCAGGGATCCTGTCTACCATCTCTATGGTATTGTACTCTCCCAAATGCTTAGTACAGTGGTCTGCACCCAGTAAGCACTCGATTAATACCTCTGAATGATTGGAAGGCACTGAGAATCTGTAAAAATACTCCACCAAAATAGTCAGATGGCGGTAATCCAAAATTGCTTGCATAATTAGCACTAGAGTGTAAGGTCCTCAAAGTAGTACGTGCAGGAGTGATGCTTTTACTTCTTATGGTATTTAAGCGCTTACTGTGTGCCAGGCACCATTCTACGTGCTGGGGTAGCTTCAAAGTCATTCATTCATTCAACTGGATTTATTGAGCGCTGACTGTGTACAGAACACCGTACTAAGCGCTTGGAAAGTACAATTCAGCAATAAAGAGTAATCAGGTTGGACACAGTGCAACATGTGTCCTATATGGGGCTCACAATTTTAATCCCCATTTTACAGATGAGGTAACTGAGGCACAGAGGAGTTAAGTGGCTTGCCCCAGGTCACAGAGCAGGCAGGTGACAGATCCGGAAATAGAACTCAGGTCCTTTTGATTCCCAGGCCCAAGCTCTAACCATTAGGCAACTCTCCTCCTTCTCTAAGGCCTTCAAGACTCTTCTCATCTCCATGTTTAAAGGCTGTTAGTGGACTGGGTGTTTAGGGAGACCTGTTAACTCTACCGTGTGCAAAGCGTTGTACTAAGCAGTAGGGAGAGTATGATGTCACAATAAACACACACATTCCCTGCCCACAACGAATTTACAGTCTAGAAGGAGATAGAAGTTAATCAGGTTGGCCAAGTCCATGTCCCACTGGGACTCACAGTCTAAATACCCATTTTACAGATGAGGAAACTGAGGAGCAGAGTGCTTAAGTGCCTTTGCCCGAGGTCACATACCAGACAAGCGGCAGTCAGGATTAGAACACAGGTGGTGTCCCTTCTACAGTGTTCAAAGGACACTTTTACGTGTGAGGGTACATTGGTGTCCTGAAAAAATTAACCTACCTCCTTAATCACCTAGCTTCCCACCAATGAGGAATTTAGGGCCTGGAAATAATGTGCCTCTTTATTACACTGAAGAGGAGAATGCCTTAACGATTTACTCAGTGCATTAGAAAACCCAGCAAAAAAATAATGACCAAACTTAAAACAAAAATAACAAAAAATAAAGACTTTAGGGATCATTGGCAAAGCATACCTGTTAAACATCATCTTAGAGCTGCGTGCTTTAGAAGTCTCCCGTGTTATTAGAGGATGACTGTGGTATTCATCGTGAATGAAGTACCGCAGTGCTGCAGCTCTGTACATTGTCCAGGGCGCAAGGTCTGGTTTGCACATTTGTGACAAATCTCTTCCCAGAGCTGCAAAACAATTTGTTTCTGTCATCGGAGGGGGTTAAAGAAGCAGTTTTCTTCCTGTGCTGGTGGGAGACTTTTTGTTCCTGAGAGGTCAGGGAAATTCATCAGGAGAGGAGATTATTCACATTTTTTCCCAGGGCAGGCTGCAAAAGCACGATATTCAAGGTTTTGGTTCCCCCTCCCCATACTCTCTGCTACTCTGTCCTCAAGAAGAAAGCAGTGTCTCCTCGACAAGTTCTCTGTCTCTAGCTTTGGAGTCTGGATCCTTGGGTTCGTGGCTCAGGTGACTCTGTGCAACATTGGCAAATATCCATAAAACATTTGGGGTTGTCTCCAATCACCCCAAAGTTCAGTGGACTTGTGTAAAGTTGGCCCGACAACCTTTGGGATTAGAAGGCTTTGCTAACAGCGTGCTGTACGACTTGACAATTCCTATCTCCCTTATCCCCAACTCCTCTCTAGTGCTTCCAGTTTGTCAATTTACATTGAATCTAAAATTGACTTTGGTTGAGTCTGCTCCAGATAGATTCTTTTTTTTTTTTTTTGTTTGGAGAGGATAAGTTTTCTTAATAACCTTCTGTAATGAGATCTATGTGCATCAGCTTCACTTAACTGAGCCCAGCAAAGACTGAGGGAAACGTTCAGATTAGGTTGTTTGTGTGAAATTAGCATTTTTATAGATAGCAGCAGCAAAGTGGAAAGATTGGATTTCATCATCGTTCACTCAGACATGAAGTTTTTTTTTTTTCCAGAGAAGAGGCAGAAATCACTGAAGGGAACAAGAAAGAGGAACGAAGTCTTTATAATTTGCAGAGATTTGCAGCAAGAGAACACATTTGCCTTCCCTTGATTTTTGTGGAAGGTAATTTCAAGGCTGTGTTACAACTAGGATTGAGCAGGGGCTATTACGTTGGGTCTAGATTTCAGCAACACGTTCGTTTGATCCAGATGTGTACCTCTTGGAATAGTATAGTAATCTACAGAAGTTAGTTCTATCTTTGGAAAGGAGGTCTTTTTTTTTTCCTCAGTAAATTGAAAGTGTTTATCGTGGGGTAGGCTATTTCTTTGCTTATGAAGTTAAGCTTAACAAACCCTCCCCTGAAGGTCGTTCTGCTCTTCAGTAGGGCATGGTATGGTGTTAAGTAATTCACATGAGGTGCTAAAGAACGTGATCCAATTTTCTGATTCCCACAGTGCTTATGTTCGTGTCTGTAATTTACATTAATGTCCGTCTCCCCCTTCAGACTGTAAGCTCGTTGTCCACAGGAACATGTCCACCAACTCTGTTATATTGTAACTCTCCCGAGCACTTAGTACAGTGCTCTGCGTAAAGTAAGCACTCAGTAAAAACCACTGACCGTATTTCTTGAGAGAGAATAAAAGTTAGTGCCCGCTAGCATCCTATACACTGCGGGTGTGGGCACACACAGAACATACTGACCAACATCCAGATATGGTGTGGACCTAAGCATGAAAATTGGAGAATGTGGTGGGGTTGTAGTTGGAAAGAAGGAATGAATTTTTAACAAGAGACTTGTATGGTCAACAGTGCCGACCCCAGAAGAAGGGCTGTCGTCTTTATCTTCGCAGTGAATTTATTTTTAAATTTTCCCTTTCCTTAGATGCCTCTGAAGGCATGTAGAAAAATCCTCAGAGAAGAAAATAGGATATGCCCTTTTCAGGTGTTTAATGGCAATTCTTTATCCATGCCAGTTGGAAGATGGAAGTTAGGGAAAAGTTATCCAAATGTCAATATACTTCAAACAACTGATGATATTGGATGCTTAGTGTGTGTAGAGCACTGAACTATGCACTTGGGAAAGTACAATGCAACAGAGTTAGACGTGATCCATGCACACAAGGAGCATATGGTCTATGAGGGGAGATGGACATGAAAATACGTTGCAAATAGAGAAAATAGAGTATAAGGATATTTACATAGGGGCTGGAGTGACTATCAAAATCTCAAGAGTTGGAGTGAAGCTTCTCGAGATTCAGAGATGCTGTATCTTTCTGTGATTTGAAATAATGTGATAAGTGATTTTAAAAAATGCTTCCTTATGTGGCTAAGCACCGGACTAGATACAGATAATCTGGTTGGATTAGGTTCTGCAAGAATTTTTTTGTTGGTATTTGTTAAGCACTTACTATGTGCCAGGCACTGTTCTAAGCACTGGGGTAGATACAAGGTAATCAGGTTAGACGCAGTCCCTGTCCCACGTGGACCCCACAGTCTCCGTCCCTAGAGAAGTGAAGCGACTTGCCCCAAGTCACACAACAGATGAGTGGTGGATCTGGAATTAGAAGCCATAACAGAAAAACCACCACAAGTATTATTAACATTCTTATTATTACTATCAGGAGCCTGGGACTAGATTGTTTTAATTTGATAATTTATACTTATAGCAGTAGCTACTATTTGGAAATTTCAGGACTAAGTTTGATGCTTTGTTTTTAAACCTAAAACCAAACAAGGAAAAATAGGTAGGTTTACAATATATGGTGGAGAAAAAAAGTCACCTAAGAGTTTTTCATAAAACTTGCTAAGTGCTGATTCATGTTTTAAATGTATCAGACAGTGAAGAAAAGGCTAGGAAGAGCTAGCCACCTGTACGGAATAGCAAAATTCCTGTGTAAATGGAGCTATTTGTTCTGATTAGAATGAATTCTGAATGCTATAGCATCTTCATTGGCTCAAGTGCAAGTTGCATGAGGCCAGTGAGAGAAAAATAGCAAACACTTTTTACCTCTCCAAGTTTGCAAGTCAGTTGTAATTTTTAGTTCCACGGGTGGTTTCTTCAATTCTTCATTTACCATCAACTTCAGTTTTGATCAAAAGTTGCATTTTGGTGGTACTTGAAGATTTTTGTTTTTTTATAGTATTTGTTTAGCGCTTACTATCTACTAGGCAGTGTATCTGTTGCCGACTTGTTCATCCCAAGCGCTTAGTACAGTGCTCTGCACATAGTAAGCGCTCAATAAATACTATTGAATGAATATTAAGTGCTGGCTTAGATACAAGCTAATCAGGTTAGACCCAGTTCATGTCTCACATAGGGCTCACAGTCTTAATCCCCATTTTGCAGTTGAGAAAACGGAGGCACAGAGAAGTTATGTGACTTGTCCAGTGTCACATAGCAAACAGGCAGTGGAAATGGAATTAGAACTCGGGTCTTTCTGATTCTTAGGCCCATGCTCTAGCTGCTAGGCCACAAATAGTTTGACATTTCTGATTATATTTTATCTCTAAAGAACAGGTGATGAAACATGGACATATAAACCCACTTCTCACCTCATCTGTTCCTCTCCTCTTCAGAGCTTAAAGTCTAGTGGGGGAGACAGACATAAATAGAAGTTATAGAGAGGGGAAATAGCAAATAACAAGATGCACAAAAGTGCTGTGGGGCTGAAGATGGGGTGATTATCAAGTACTTAATCCTGAGACGGTATTAGAGACTGCTTAATGCCCACCTGTGACAGTCCTCCATCGAGACTGTTTTTTCTAGATCTTTTCGGAGACCCTATCTTTCAGTGCCTGGCTGCTTAAATCTCCCTTTAATTTTCCCTCCACGGTCGGGAGAGGTTCACAACCTAAATTGGCTCTCAGTCATTCCACATCCATGTTTTATGGCTACTGAAACAGTTTAAATCCGAACACTCTGCGGTAGTGGAGGACATTTCATCCATTTTTAGAATGAGGCACATATTGTGTCTAGCTCTCCACTGAGCCATGTCGCCTCTGAGAGAACCACCATCTCCTGGATAACAGTTACCATTTCTTACTGGTGGGGCACTCCTGGAGATAATTAGAATAGTGCAGTATCCTTTGTGACAGAGAACAGCAAAAGGTACAAGGGAACACGTCTGTTAAGCCTATACTTCTGGCCAGGTTTGAAGTTCCAGGCTTGTTTGAGGATTTCTGGACAACTAGAAGTTTGATGGTTGCCTTATTTTCCCCTTGGGATACCAAGTCTGCATTGAGTTTTTACTGCACTCATTTTAATTAAGCTTGTTTAACCGTCTGTTAACATTGACTGAAGTGTAGTTGGTGGAAGGTTGGAAAGAGAATTGGGATGAAGTTTCAGTCTCTGCAGAATCCAAAAGTGTAAATATAATGAGAGGTGTTAATCATGGTGACCCTGGAGTTCATCTGTTGGGGGGGAGGGGAGGGAAAGCAGAGAGTTAGGAATAGGGTTCAGAACTCTCGCCTCTAGATATTGAGATCCCATATTTCCTTAAAATGAAAACAACTTTGCTCTTCCTCCTTACCCTCTCTCCCCTCCCCTGGCTTCCCTGGGCTCCACTAATTCTGAGAATGGAAAATTGGGAAACATGAAGAGATTATTCATCACACCTAACATCATGCCTGACTGTCTAAGCTGCTGCGGATCTTGAACACCACAATATTTTTGTGTAAAATGGGTAATTAGGATCCTCACAGAGTCAAAATAGTTTTGACAGGGAGCCTAACAGCTTCTGGAAACTCCCCATGTGTGATAATGGGAAATAAAATTGATACGTGGCTCAGTTAAATAAAGCATTGGTTTTTCCATCTAGGTATGCTACTGTTTCCTTTCCTAAGAGGGTGTGCTGAAGAGGTTTGGGGAGGGAGTAAGGAAATCTGTGGGTTTTTAAAAATTCTGTACCCTGGTAGTGGTAGATCTCTTCTGATCTCTTGCCTATCTCTCTGATCCTTTAAAAGAAACATCTAGCACATAGGCTCTTTTTCCAGTTGAGAAAAATGTTCCACCCACTTCCATTGAATACATTTCCATTTTATTGTTGTTATTATGGTACTTGTTAAACGTTTACTATGCCTCGAGCACCGTTCTAAGCACTGGGGTAGATAAAAGTTAATCAGCTTGGACAGGGTTCCTGTCCCACATCAGGCTCACAGTCAAAGTAGGAAGGAGAATACATATTTAATCCCCATTTTATGGTTGAGGCAACTAGGTACAAAGTAGTCAAGGGTCACATAGGAAGCAGTTGGTGGAGCTGGAGTTAGAACCTAGGTCTCTGACTCCCAGACCCATGCTGTTTCCACTAGTTCAGGCTGCTCTTATCAACTTAAATGTTGGCCCTCTTGGTCCAACTCAGAAGAAGGATGTAGTGGTTACTCTCACTAAAGCCAACTTCACGGTTAGGGTCGACCTTTCATCCCAAATTTCCTCTCTAATCACCAATCATGAACCCCCATCATTCACGTGCTTACAGCAGGGCTTGGCACATAGCACTTAACAAAGACCATTTTAAAAAAAAGTTGTCCTCATCACAGCATTTTCTGTGACTAAAGAGAGGGAAGCAAGGTTACTTCGAGGAGGGAGGGTTGTTTTCATAGGTGCCTACCACCTTGAGACAGGTGTTCATTCAGTTGTAGTTATTGAGCACTTACTGTGTCCAAAGCTGTACTAAGCTCTTGGGAGAGTACAATAGACCAACAAACAGACCCATTCTCTGCCCACAATGAGCTTACAGTCTAGAGGGGGAGACAGGCATTAATATGAATAGTGGAGGATGAGTGAGTAATGAATCTTCGTGTTGGTTGGTTCCAGGATAATGGGCAAAATTTAGGAGGCAGTTGGGGAGGAGTTGTTATATTCTTAAATATAGAAGAGAGACAGGGAGTTCCTCAGAACCCGAGAGAACAGCAGAAGTCACCCAAGTGTCATGAGCAGAACAGTGGAAATAATTTAGCAGTCTACCTCTCAGGCTTGAGAAAATCTTCACAGGTTTACCGGCTTAACAGCAGCACATTGGGGTACTGAGTTTATTTTGTGGCTTAAGAAATGTAACAAGGAGTTTTTTGGGGGGGTTTTCTTGCTGTACTATTTTTCCCTTGGGAGCATCAGGTCATTTCTAATAGCAGCAGTTGCTCATGGGCTCAGCTGGGTGAGGAAAGTAAATGCAGTTTTTGAATGTTGGATCAATCATATTTTTAATCAACCACATTGCTTATTGTGTACAAAGTACTGTAAAGAGCATTTGGGAAAGCACAAAACAACAGATTTGGTAAATGTAATCCCTACCCACCAGGATCTTACGGTCTGCAAGGGGAATTGTGGTTTGAACCCTTTTGGGATTTTTGGTGCAGGCTTCTGTGTCTCTAAGTGGAGATACTGAGGGAGAACTCAGAGCTCACTCAGTGTTTATTCAGTGCTTACTCTGTGCAGAGCACTGTACCAAGGGCTTGGGAGAACACAGAGCTAGTAGACATGTTCCCTGACCAAAACTAGCTTCCAGCCCAGAGGTGGTTGAATAAATAGGAGTTGCTTTATAACTTTGCTGCGGTTGCTGGAATGGCTACAATCTGTAGTCATGTCTCTTGGTCCAGATCTGATTATGTAAACATTTCTAATGTATGCTCTATGCCTATTTCTATAGGTATTACAGGAATCTGTAGCCTTATACATGCAGCATATGGTCTATATACAATATGTGCATAATATATAGATATCATATGATCCTTGTAAAGTTCTGTCTGGCTGGCTTCCTTGCGGGTAATCCTGCTATTTGTGTTATTGTTCGTAGTGAGGTAAGAGCACCTCATAAAGCATTTAATTGCAAAAGGAAATGATAAAATACTTTAAAAGCATAAAAGGGATATGGTTCATGTTAGTCATTAAAATGTGCATTTATTTTTTTTCAAATGACATTCTGGATCCCGATTTAATGGATTATTTATTTATGGAGTGAGGTGACTTGAACTCTTGGTTGCGGGTTTCTCTTAGAGAATGAGAGGAGAAAACTATCTCAGTAGCTCAAGCAGCTTAGGGTGTGTGAAAGGAAGCCCCTCGCCTTCCCCCTCCCCTCTCACTCCCTTCCCCCCACCCCCCCAACACACACCAAAGAAGCGCTGCGTTGAGAGTCTTAGGTGCAAGAGACAGCCAGATGTCAGCTTGAAGAAAATCCTTTGTCTGTTTTCCAGGCAGGACAAGGAGCATTTCATGAAAAGGATCATAAGCATATGGAATAAATTACTGGAGAAGGCAATTGGAGGAGAGTATAAATGAGTTCAAGAAACACCTAGACTTGTTTCTGGAGGAAAGGGGGATCGAAGGATATTGTGAGAAAGCAACAGGGTTGGTTCGCTTTCAGCCAATCATATGTGAATATGTTGAACCAGATGATTTTCTTCATTCTGAATATTTGTTTATCTTTTAACATTTTGAAACCTATGTTCCTCACTGGTCGGTTTCCATTCACATTTTCTACAGTTTGGTTCAGGATGCATTTATTCTAGAATGTCCCATCCTCCTTCCCCGTGGCCCTCATGGCTATGGCTTGGCTCCTTCCCTCCTCTACCTCCTGGCCTCTCTATCATTCCTGAGGAACTTAGTTAAGTTGCCATAACTTCTGAAATGCTCAGAAGTATCTCTCCATCCCCATCTCCTCTGACGTCTCTGGATGATTTGGCTTCCAAAGAGAGTTCAGGTGTATGGCCCATTTGGGAGTGGGGATTGGGATTCTGCCACTCCTTTGCTGCTGGAACTGGAAATTTCTCTTTCTGGAAGTACCTGGGGAGAATCCGGTGCTGGTCTAAAGGCACCAGAGTTCTCCCCTTGGCACAGGGTTGGAAAGTGCCTCTAGTTCTGGAACCTAGTGAATTACGGCAGTAAAATGGGATTATGTGGCTAAGTACCGCATAGCTAAATGCATGAACACAACAGTTCTAGACTCACTGTGAGCAGGGGCTGTCTGTTTATTGTTATTTTATACTCAAGCACTTAGTACAGTGCTCTGCAAACAGTAAGCACACAATAAATGCGACTGACTGAATGAATCAGTGGCCATGTCCATGTGCCTAAGCCATATCTCCTGTTTTTAAGTGCTTACTGTGTGCCAGGCATTGTATTAATTGCTGGGGTAGATTCAAGATAATCAGGTTGGACGTGGTCCCTGTCCCATGTGGGACTCACAATCTCAATCCCCATTTTACAGATGAGTTAACTGAGGCACAGAGAAGTGAAATGACTTGTCCGAGGTCACAAAGCAGAAAAATGGCAGAGGTAGGACTAGAACCCAGGCCCATGCTCTTTCCACTACGCTAAGCTGCTTCTCAACACGCTGTAGCCCAGTAGTTCTGGTTTGTTGGATGAATATTCTCTAGCATCCAAACAAAACATGTTGTGGCAAAACCAAGCAGGTGTACCCTCACAAATCTAGGCACACTTTCTCACAACCATTGCTTAGTGAGCATTTATTAGTGCCCTAGACTGCAACTCCCTCTAGAAGGTAAGCCCGATGTGGGCAGGGAACGTGTCTTCCAACCCTGCTGTACTCTCCCGAGAGTTTAGTGGAGTGCTGGGCACACAGTAAGTTCTCAAATACCATTATTATTAGTGCAAGCTTCCAAGGGCAAGCATTATTATTAATGCAAAGCCTGGGCACTTTGGAAGATTGAATAGAAAATTGAATAGATTGATTGATAGTGTTACATTCTCTGAATTCTATTTCTTACCACTTACATGTACAGGTTTTGTCCCTTATCAAGGCACTGGCCCTGCCATTTCTCTCCCAGTTTCCTAAAGGGCTTACAGAAAATTGGTGGCTGTTACCTCAAGTGTAATAATAATAATTATGGCATTTGTTAAGCGCTTACTATGTGCCAAGCACTGTTCTAAGCACTGGGTAGATACAAGGTAATCAGGTTGGATGCAGTCTCTGTCCTACATGGGGCTCCCAATATTAATCCCCATTTTACAGATGAGGTAACTGAGGCACAGAGAAGTGAAGTGACTTGCCCAAAGTCATACAGCAGACAAGTGGCAGAGTCGGGATTAGAGCCCATGACCATCTGACTTCCAGGCCTGTGCTCTCTCCTCTACATCACGCTGTGTCGCTGTTAACTTTTTCCAAAGGAAGGAAAGTCAGATTTGCCTGGGTATTTTTGAAGACAATATTTACAGTTCTAGAAATCAGAGGTCCTTTCTGTGCTAAGTGCTCGGGAGAGAGTGAAACAGAGTTGGTAGATATTTTCCCTGCCCACAAGGAGCTGAGAGTCTAGAGCGAAGCTCCTTCTTCTGGGTATCTGTGGAACGTCTTAGTACAGCTCGTTATAAGCAGGGAACGTGTCTTCTAATTCTGTTGTATTGTACTCTCCCAAGTGCTCAGAACAGTGCTTTGCACATAGCAAGCACTCAATAAATACGATTGCTACAGTGCATCCTTTACATTCCATAGGCACTCAGCAAATACCATCACAACTCCTTACTCAGGAGGCTGAGCCAGATAAAACCTGGTGGCTCTCTCAAGCCAGAATTCCCTTTACCTTCCCTCTCTGAAATTTGCCTCTCCATCACCAGTTCTCCTCCCCCCTTTACCTACATCAACCCCCACCTATCCCTGTTAAGGCTGGTTGAGTGGAGTCTGTTGGCATGGCTATCACAGGCATGCTCTGTGCCCAGTAAACGCTCAGTAAATATGATTGATTGACTGATCGATCAATGAGCTCTTCTCTGAGTGCTGAGGCAGCCGTCCCTCTCGGCATTCATTGTAAGAATGTATTCCTATGACATGTCCTGCCCTAAATTACATCCTATATGCCTGAAAATGTGATAGCCGTGCTGTGACCGAGTGTGGAGTGGACAAATAAACCAAGCATCCCATGAATCTGAGAGGTTTTTTTTAACTCTTGTTCAGAACACAGGTTCTGATGTGCCCAATCATTTGCTATGGGTAAGCCTGGAAGACACTGGAAGGTTTCTTCCCATGCTATAAAAACCAAAGTTGTTACCCGAAGTGACTTAATGATCAATTTATTGCTGTTTTTCTTGTCTGTCCGTCTCCCCCGATTAGACTGTAAGCCCGTCAAAGAGCAGGGACTATCTGTTACCGATTTGTACATTCCAAGCGCTTAGTATAGTGCTCTGCACATAGTGAGCACTCAATAAATACTATTGAATGAAATACTATTGAATGAATCAATTTAGACACATAATCCATCAGTCAATCAATGGTATTTATTAAATGCTGACAGTGTCCTGAGCACTCTAGTAGGCATTTGGGAGAGAACAATATTATAGTTTTTTGCTTTTTGGTTTTTTTAATGCAAGTAGTAAAGAGCTTACTCTGTGCTAGGCACTGTACTAAGGACTGGGGTAGATACAGACTAAGGTTGGACATACAGTCTCTGTCCCATATAAGGCTCATAGTCTCAAACCCCATTTTACAGATGAGGTAACTGAAGCACAGAGAAGTGAAGTAACTTGCCTAAGGTCACACAGCAGACAAGCAGCAAGCTGGGATTAGAATCCAGGTCCTTCTGACACCCAGGCCACCGCTCTACCCACTAGGGACATATTCTTTGCCCACGAGGAGCTCAAAGTCATAGACAGATAAAAATGACCATAAATCTTAGTGGTCAGGAAAGGTGTTTTGCCGACTCGGTTGTATTATGCTCTCCCAATCCTAGTACAGTCTGCACACTAAGTGCTCAACAAATTCATGATGATAAATTACTGATGAGGGAATTAGAGAGTATAAGAATCTTTACCTAAGTGATAGAAAATGTTCAATCTAGATTGCAAGCCGTTGGTGGCCAGAGATTGTGTCTCTTATATTGCTGTATTATACTCTCCCAAGCCCTTAAGTCAGTGCCCTGCACACAGTCAGCTCTCAATAAATCTGATTGACTGATTTAATAGAAGACAAAGTTAGCCTGGAGGATGTTAGAATAGGTTGGATTGGCAATCAAGCATGGCAGGTCAGATGGATGCAGTGAATCTAAAAGATATGGGTAACAAAGGATAATGAGGAAACGGATGTGGGGAATGTGAAAGATTTTAGAGGTGGAGGAGAGCAACTAAACATTAGAAATGAGAAAGAACTCACGGGGTTCTGTGGTGACGAAGTTAAACTCTTGCCAGGGAAGGCAGAGAAAGCCAAGAGAAGACCCCATTACATCCTAAAACTAAATTAAGTTTAATTTCAACATGGCTAAAAAAAACCCTTCACCTTCATATAGATGATTAAAGCTGGCCAGAAATTTCCCAGATGACCTCTGTGTTACCTTACTTTGTTCCTGATGCAGTCATAAGGAATGTCTCCAATTTGCCTCACTATTTGTATGTGACATTATTTATAAACCTGACTGCTGTAATGTAGGCAAAAATCACATAGGCTTTATGGAAACAGAACAGAGAAGCCTTGGTTTAAGTGCCAGGCTGCACCGGCGTTATATCCACAACTCTATTGTTTAGCAAATATCTACGTACAGAATTTTAAAATATGCCCTGCCCCTGTCTAGACATTCAAATATTTGATTTGGACAATCCATACAAACACTGGCTTTCTCAAACCAGTTCAGCATGCCCTTTTTTTTTTTTGCTGAGTTGGGCCTGCAGTTGACTCTTTTATTAGGTTTACCTTTCCCAAGCCTGGCTATTTTTCTTCTGTACATGTGTGATTCCGGTTAATTTGGAATAATCTCTCCCTAGCCCCAAACTGCAATTGGAAAAGCCACTGAGCGGAGGCAAAAAAATGAAAACACTCGCTAAATCGATTTGCTAGTTTGTCGATTCGCTTTTTGTGAAAGTCAGGGCCGGCTTCGGATGGGATGTGAGGGAGGGCCACGGGCCGAACGGCACGACGTCAGAGGGTTAGCAGTGTGTCACAGAATCAGTGGTGACACGGGTCTGGCAGTGGTTGAGTAATAACAGTAATGATAAAAATAATAATGGTGATATCTGTGAAGTCCTTACTATGTGCCGAGCAGCGTAAGCTTGCTGTGGGCAGGGAACATAATTACGACTTTTGTTATATTGTTCTCTCCAGAGTGGTTAGTGCAGTGCTCTGCACACAGTAAGTGCTCAGTAAATACTATTGATTGTTCTAAATGCAAGGTAGGTACAAGATAATTAGGCCACAGTCCCTTTCTCCCAGGAGGCTCTGAGTCTAAAATTTGAAGGCACCCACCCCGAGTTGGAAGTTGCACCTGTGTGATCGGGGACCTGGTCGGGTTGGGGGTGGGGAGAGGGGTCAGTGATTTTTCCCTCCCTCCCCCTACTCCCACCCACCCCCAAGGAAAACAGGTTTAGGGATTCAACTATGTATGACATGACACACACACAGTGCAACAAACTTCGCTCCTCTCACACCAACCTACTCCTTGGGCCTCACTTTCATCTCTCTCCCCACTGGCCCCTTGCCCATATCCTCCCTCTGGCCCAGAACTCCCTCCCCCTCTTATCTGAAAGACCACCACTCTCCCCATCTTCAAAGCCCTACTAAAATCACATCTCCTTCAAAACTCCTTCCCTGAAAATTCTCCCATCTCCCCATCCTGTTTTCCCTCCCTGATGCTTCAACTTTGCTCTTGAGTCCTTAAGTCCTAAGCATCATGGAAGAAGCATGACCTAATGGGGAGCACACAGACCAGGGTTCCAAACCCGGCTCTGCCACTTATCTGCTGTGGGACCTTGGGCAAGTCACCTCACTTCTCTGTGCCTCAGTTACCACGTCTGTAAAATGGGGATTTAATCTGTGAGCCCCACATGGGGCAGGGTCCAACCTGATTATCTTGTCTACCCCAGGGCTTAAGCTCTTAACAAATACCATCAATATTCATTAGGTATTCACCCCACCCCTGCAATATGTGCTATCTTTATTCTCTGCTGCTTCCCCTACCTGTAACCTATTTTAATTTTTGCCTCCCCCACTAGGTTGCAAACTCCTTGAGGGCAGGGATCATGTCTCCTTACCCTATTGTTCTCTCTCAAGTGTTTAGTACAGGGTCCTGCACGGTACTATGTTCCATAAATACACTTGATTGATTGTTGGCAGGCATTATAATGTAACGAAGTCCTAAAGAATGGAGGGGATGTAGTATGAATTTTTTCCCGCCTCGGGGCGGCCAAATGTCTGGAGGCAACGGTGCCACCAGTCCAGAGATTCTGATGCAGAGCGTCATCGAATAGCCTGCTCTTTGTCTGCCTGGGCTGATCAGATTTCCGGCCAACAGGTGAAGTGATTTGAGCTAGATTAGTAGAGTGACCCGAGATGGTCAGTGAAAGTTCCAGAGCGGGCCAGAACCCCTTCAAGTGGGAGGAAAAAAGGCTGGTGGCGATATAGTGATCAAAGCACTCTCGTTAAGGAGTAAAAGTTATTCATTTATGACCGAGGAGGAGGAGGAGGATGGAAACCTGAAGAGAGTCCCCAATGTTAAAGGGAATATAATTCAATTACATCTGAGACAAATTCCTCACCCGAGGTAGGAATACATTCTGGCAACCTCACCCACACCAGAAAGCAGTGATCCCTCTCCTGAAGCCATGTATTTGTGTGGGCTCTTCCTCTGGCTCCCGTCTCTCTCTCCACCGACCTCTCGCCCACGTCTCCCTCTGGCCTGGAATGCCCCACGTCTTCATATCTGACAGATAATCATTCTCCCCTCACTTCAAGGCCTAACTGAAGGCACATCTCCTCCAAGATCCCTTTCCTGAGTAAGCCCTCCTTTCCTCTTCTCCCACTCCCTTCTGCATCACCCTGACTTGCTCCCTTTATTCGTTCCCCCTTCCCAGTTCCGCAGCATTTATTCACAGATCTGCAATTTTATTTATATTGACGTCTGTCTCCCCTTCTAGACTGTAAGCACACTGTGGACATGGAATGTGTCTGTTGTACTGTACACTCTCAAGTGCTTAGTACAGTGCTCTGCACCCAGTAAGTGCTCAATAAGTGTGATTGATTCATTCATTCACTCGTATTTGAGCTCTTACTGCGTGCAGAGCACTGTACTAAGCACCTGGGAGAGAGCAATATAATAATAAATAGACGCATTCTCTACTCACAACGAGTTTAAGGTCTTGACTGGCTGATTGAAAGAATCTGATTTGCCAGTTGGGCTGGGATATCCCCAGCACCTCAGCCTTCCTGGAGTCATCTTCCGGTGTAGCGTACCTCTCCTCAACCACCACATTCCGCCTCGGATTACCGAGAGCTTTCTCTTTTCCTCGCACAGACACTCACTGGCCCGACAGCGGGCGTCTTGCAAACCAGGTATCAGCTTAAGCAATTTAGCACCACGGCATCTGCTTAAGGGAAGGCCGCACACTATAAATCGCGCAAGTTTTCAGGAAGTCCGCGATGTCGATGAAGGGTAATAAAAGCGCTGTCTGGAACAACAGAAAACCCCGTGCGAGTGCTCGGCGGAGCGGTGATGAAGTGCTTCCGTGAAGCTGAGCCCTCCACACGGTCGATACACCAGCTGTCCCTCTGCGGATCTATTGCCTCATCATTTCCAGGGGATGTCATTTATGGCCTTAAAAGGGAAATCTGTTGTTTACTGAAGACGGTATAATTTCAATTAACGTGGTTCACATGTCAACAACTGCCCCTCTAATCAAGGGGAAGTCAGTGATTTGTTTAATATCTCTACAGCTGGCCTGACCACCTGAGGTGTTTTCTAAGACAGCTGGGGTGGCTGGTGCGTGGATGTTTTTAGAGCAATACTCAAGGAGATCTGACAGAAAGCCTCTTGTATATTCCAACAAGAAAGAGAGCTAGCAAGTCTCAATAATAATATCAATGGTATTTACTTGCTCCTTCTATGCCAAGCATTGTACAGAGTGCTAGGGTAGAATCAAGAAAATCAGCTCAGATACAGTCCCTGTCCCATACAGGCCTCACCATCTAAGGGGGAGGGAGAACAGTTTTTTAATCCCCATGTTACACATGAGAAAACGGAGGTAAAGATCATATAAGTTATTTGCCCTACGTCTTCCAGCAGGCCAATGGGGAAGTGGGGATTAGAATCCAGGCCTCCTGACACCCAGGTTTGTGCATTTTCCACTAGGCCACACTGCTCCTCTAAACTGCTTTCTTCAGGCCCTTAATAGCAATCTCATTTGAAAATAAACAAAAATCCAATGGCCCGCGTTAGAGGAGCATGCTTCCTTCTCTGCTGTTAGCCCCAGGCAATTTTGGAGAGTTTCTGCCTCATACCTCAGAGCAATTGGACATTTCCAAATTTTTTTTTTACTGGTATTTGTTTACTATGTGCTAGGCACTGCATTCATTCAATCATATTTGAGTGCTTACTGTGTGCAGAACTCTGTACTAAGCACTTGGAATGTACAATTCGGCAACAGATAGAGACAATCCCTGCCCAACAACGGGCTCAAGTCTGGGAAGGCCTCCTGGAGGAGGTGAGCTCTCAGTAGGGCTTTGAAGAGGGGAAGAGAGTTAGTTTGGCGGATGTGAGGAAGGAGGGCATTCCAGGTCAGTGATAGAACGTGGACCAGGAGTCGACGGTGGGAGAGGTGAGAACAAGGCACCGTGAGGAGGTTGGCGGCAGAGGAACGGAGTCTACCGGGTGGGCTGGAGAAGGAGAGAAGGGAGGTGAAGTAGGAGGGAGCCAGGTGATGGGGAGCTTTGAAGCCAAGAGTGAGGAGTTTTTGTTTCATGCGAAGGTTGATAGGCAACCACTGGAGGTTTTTGAGGAGGGGAGTGACATACCCAGAGCGTTTCTGTAAAAAGATAATCCGGACAGCGTAATGAAGCATAGACCGGAGTGGGGAGAGACAGGAGGATGGGAGATCAGAGAGGAGGCTGATGCAGTAATCCAGTCGGGATGATATGAGAGCTTGTACCAGCAAGGTAGCAGTTTGGATGGAGAGGAAAAGGCAGATCTTGTCAATGTTGTGAAGGTGAGACTGGCAGGTTTTGGTGATGGATTGGATGTGTGGGTGAATGAGAGAGCGGAGTCAAGGAAGACACCAAGGTTGTGGGCCTTTGAGACGGGAAGGATGGTGGTGTCATCCACACTGACAGGGAAGTCAGGGAGAGGACGGGGATTGGGAGGGAAGATAACGAGCTCAGTTTTGGACAAGTTGAGTTTTAGGTGGTGGGCAGACAGCCAGGTGGAGACGTCCTGAAGGCAGGAGAAGATACGAGCCTGGAGGGAGGGGGAGAGAACAGAGGAGGAGATGTAGATTTGAGTGTCATCTGTGTAGAGATGAGAGTTGAAGCCACGGGAGTGAATGAGTTCACCAAGGGAGTGAGTGTAGATAGAGAACAGAAGGGGACCAAGAACTGACCCTTGAGGAACCCCTACAGTTAGTGGATGGGAGAGGAGGAGCCCGTGAAGGAGACTGAGAATGAATGGCCAGAGAGATGAGTATTAAGCACTGGGGTAGATACGAGCTGATCAGGCCACAGGGGAGTCCCACTCTAAATTCCTATTTTACAGATGAGGTAACTGAAGCGCAGAGAAGTGAAGTGACTTGCGCAAGGTCACACATCAGGCACATAGCGGAGCCACTATTAGAACCAGATCCTCTGAGTCCGAGGCCCGTGCTCTTTCCACTAAGCAACTACGGCTCCTCGTTCACGGAGCTAATCTTGATGGATCTGCTAGACCTCACTCATCTGGTCCTTGTCCTCAGCTGTCTCACCCTCTCTCCCCCACCCCCCACAACCCCGGAAATGCACAAATCAGCACAGTTCTCTCACCCGGACATGAACTCATTCGTTCCAGAGAGTCTCTGATTTTCCTACCACCCTTCTTCTTCCCCTCACCTCCCTAAAACACAGAGAAGCTCTGTAGCCTGCGATAAGCTAGTCCTCTACCTCCCTTCCATGCTGAGATTCCTTGAATCCGCTTGGGTAACTGGGAAAAAAAAATGACCCTTTGCCATTCTACGTAGCCTGAGGTTGTCTGGATAATCGGCTCTCTCCCGTATTAACTGCTGCTGCTGTTTGGCAGTTGACTTGAACTCCAGGTTCTCTTTCTTCCATCCTCCGGCAAACCAGTACGTTTCCCTGCCAGATCTCAAATCCCGCCGGCCCCACAGATATCCTGATCTCCTTGCCTGGGATCTGTCAATTGATTCTAGTTACTTATCCAAAATGATATCATCTCTGGATTTTTCTTTTCTGAGAGTTTCACTTATTGAAGTCCCCACTGAGGACTTGCTCAATCTGAACATAATGTATTTCTTTTGGAATTGCCCAGACGGTCTCAAGCAAGGCAGAAGCTGCCCGGATGCTGTGAAAATGGTCACTTGGCAGTGAAATAGATGATGGCAAACACAGGGGGCTGCGTGGGTGTGTCCCTTTATTTTCTTTTTTTAATGGGATTTATCAAGTGTTTCCTATATTCCGGGCACTGTATTAAGCACTGAGGTAGATTCAAGCTGATCAGGTTGGACACAGTCTTTTTCCCACTGGGGCTCACAGTCTTCATCCCCATTTTCCAGATGAGGTAATTGAAGCCCAGAGAGGTGAAGTGACTTGCTCAAGGTCACCCAGCAGATAAGTGATGGAGTCACGTTTAGAACCCAGCTCCTTCCAACTCCCATGCCTGTGCTCTCTCCAAAAGCAGCGTGGCTCAGTGGAAAGAGCACGGGCTTTGGAGGCAGAGGTCATGGGTTCGAATCCCGGCTCGGCCACTTGTCAGCTGTGTGACTTTGGGCAAGTCACTTAACTTCTCTGTGCCTCAGTTACCTCATCTGTAAAATGGGGATTAAGACTGTGAGCCCCACGTGGGACAACCTGATTCCCTTGTGTCTACCCCAGCGCTTAGAACAGTGCTCGGCACATAGTAAGCGCTTAACAAATACCAACATTATTATTATTATTATTACTAAACCATGCTGCTTCTCAACTCATCCATGGAAACAAATCAATAGGACGTTCAGGCTTTGCCCAGAAGTAGTGTTCCTTTCTTGTTTCAGATTTAGCTGTATTGCTCTCCTTTTCACAACCCTTGGCTGGTGTTCTAAATCTTGATTGTCAAATTTGGATATCCACAGCCCAAATGCCTGGCTGACCTCTTCTTTTCCTTTCTTCATCTTCTGGCCCTACCCTTCATTTCATCCATCAGTCATATTTACTGAGCCCTTACTGTGTGCAGAGCACTGTATAAGCACTTGGGAGGGTACTATATAACAGAGTTGGTAAACATTTTCCCTTCACTCCAGGCAAAAAAACTTCTCTCAGCTCCCTTTGTCTCTTCTGCCAAGGTAGTCTCTCCATTTACTTTTAGGTAATGATAATATCTGTAAAGCACTTCCTAAGCATTTTGTTAAGCCCTGTATTAAGTGTTGTGGAAGGTAAAATATATGCAGGTATAATTGTGGTATTTGTTAAGCACTTACCATGAGCCAGGCACTGTACTAAGCTCTGGAGTGGAAACAAGAAAATCGGTTAGACACAGTCCCTGTTCCACTTGGGGCTCAAGGTCTTAATCACCATTTTATAGATGAGATCACTGAGGCCCAGAGAAGTGAAGTGACTGGCCCAAGATCACACAGCAGACAAGTAGTAGAGCCGGGTTATGCAGGTCTGACATAGATTGTGAGTCCCATGTAGGACAGGTCACTGTCAGAGGGAGACTAGGCATCTAATCTCCATTTTGCCACGGGGAAACTGATGCCTAGAGTGAGTTACCCAAGTCACCCACAGCACGTAAATGATGGATACAAGATTAGAATCCAGGTCTCCTGACAACCAGGCCCGGGATCTTTCCACTAGATCATACCGGTTCTCAGTATACATCATTTTTTAAAGTCTGTATTAAATGCTCACTTCACATCCACCATACCATCTCCCTTCCCTCTTCTCTACAATCCCACTGAGTTAGATACTTTATCCTGATGAAGTAGGGTTGATGTAGGGGTAGGGAAGAGGGCGGCTTATTTTATATTCGTTTCAATCCGTGTGTGCTTTCTTCTCAAAATGGTACCTTTGCTTTTTGGTTGGATAAACGTAGAAGGGACCCAGGGGAAGATTTACAAACCACCTACAGATTGTTCTTGTTAAAAATTAACATTTCTGAGGAACCTTTTAAAATCTTCCAGGTTTTCAGATTTGTGGCCAGAGTATATTGCTAAAACATACTGTCTTATTGTTGTGCGATGTAAATTATTTAAGCTGATAATCTGCTACAAAAACTACGTATCTTTAAGTAAAATACTAGATATAAATATGGACCAAGTAAGAGCTTCCTGAAAGTAATTGTGGTAAGTAAAGGTTCCCATGTAAGCTAAGGAAGAAAAATTTGAAGGCCTGTTAGAATAGTTAAAAAACAATCAAATGCAAAGTGAATATTCATGGTGACTAGAGATGAGTTTAACAGTTCTCTCCATTTAGGTGTTTTTTCATGGTATTTAAAGGTTCACTATGTTCCAGGCATTCATTCATTCAATCATATTTATTGAGGGCCCACTGTGTGTGAGACAGTGTGCTTGACACTGAACTAAGCGCTGGGGTAGGTAAAAGCTTATCAGGTTGAATAAAGTCCAGATCCCACATGGGCTAACAGTCTTAATCCCCATTTTGCAGATGATGGAACGGAGACACAGAGAAGTGATTTACCCCAATTCACACAACAGACAAGTGGCGGTGCAGGGAATTAGAACCCAGGTCCTCTGATTCCCAAGTCTGTGCTCTTTCCATTAAGCCACACTGCTTCCCAGAGGAATAGGGCTGTATGCCAGGAAATAGTAATGGAAATGAGGAAAATGAAATGCAAGCCATGTCCTTGTGCAACCTCAGGCATTCTGGCGTGATCTGAATGCAGGCATTGTATTCCTAAATAATATCTCTTATCCATCATGTGCTTGTGGTTTTGATGAGTTGGCCTTTGTATTTTAGTGCATGAATTCCTAGGAGCATTGATCACGTTTGTTCAGAATCAAACAGCAGTGACTATAGACCTCCTCAGTAAGAATCTTGGGGATTCATCTACGTAAATATTTGATATAAGCTGAAGAATTAAACTATAGCCATGAACAGTCACAAAGCCCCCTGAAGTATTTTCTTTCGGTCACAGAGAAAAATGGTCCAATGACAATCTCCCCCTGCTCAGCGAAAGCTGTCTTTACAACGGTCTGTGGATGCTTTTAAGCATTTCACAGGGCAAAATAAATTGTGTAAGGATCCATTCTTAAACGAGAGAGAAAGAAAAAGAAAGGAGTTGGAATTTTCCAAGCCCTTCATAATTTTTAGGGAAGCAGCATGACCTAAGTGGAAAGAGCATGGGCCTGAGAGTCAGAAAACCTGGTTTCTCATCCCGGCTCTGCCACTTGTCTGCTGTGTGACCTTGAGCAAGTCATTTAACTTCTCTGTGCTTCAGTTCCCTCATCTGCACAATGGGGATTCGGTACCTGTTCTCCATACTACTTGGACTGTGAACCTCATGTGGGAACTGATTATATTGTATTTATCTCAGTGCTTGTCATATAGTAAGCACTTAAATACCATTATTATTGCTATTATTATTAATGTGGAGCCACAGATGGTTCAGTGAATTGTGGTCACAGAGATCCATTTTTGGATGGGCTTATCCCAGGCTACTCAGGATGACATCACCTAGAGTTCTTGTTCTAGATACTGTTGAGTGCTCTGATCCCTGGGTTCCCAAATTTCCTCTGGCTTCTCTAGGACAACCCACAGAATTTAGTGGAGGTTTCACAAGGCTGCAGATGAGAAACCTTCCTTAGGGAGGGTGAAACGCAGTGGGTCTGGGACTCATCCTTGGCCACTTTACAGGCAAGAAGAAACTGGCGCTTTTTGGTGTTAAACATAAAGGCTCCATCCACCTGTAACCCTCCCCGCACTTCTCAGGGAAACTCTAAATGTGACTAGAATTAGGGTCTAGCAATTGAGTTACCTATGCCAGGCATAAAATATAGATGGATTCGGAAAGACAGGCAAAAAATGGTCCTACCATCAATCTGAGTACTCAGTACTTCTTTGCAGAACACTGTACTAAGTGCTTGGGAGAGTACAATAACCAAGAACAGACTCAGAATGGCCTCACAGCTAATCTTCCTTTTTTCTTTTTTTAATGATACTTGCTAAGCACTTAGTATGTGTCAGGCACTGATCTAAATGCTGGGATAGGTACAAGGTAATCAGGTTGGACACAATCTGTGTCCCTCATGGGGCTCACGGTCTCAATCCCCATTTTTTACACAGGGAAGTGAAGTGACTTGTCCAAGGTCACACAGCAGACAAGTGGCCGAGCTGGGATTAGAAGCCATGACCTCCTGACTCCCAGACCCGGTCTCTATCCAGTACGCCACACTGCATCTCTCTGGGACCCGGTTTCAAAAAGAGCATCTGGATTTTAGCAGAAACCGTTTGCCAAGAGAATCATTTTAGAAACAAAACCACTTGATAATTTAGAGAGGGAATAGCAAATGTTTCTGATTTCAAACACATTTTGGTCATTTCCTTCCTGGCAACATCTCTTCTCCCTTCCGTTTACCTGGTCTTGTTAAGCCTGTGTCAGATTCTTCCTATACTATCAGCTTCCGGGCCAAGAGTGGATTTGAGAACAAGTGGGGAGGAGTGAGATTACACAGTAATGTTGATTTCTATAGACTGAAATCTCACTGTGGGCAGGAAATGTTTTTTGAGCAATTGAGTTACCTATGCCAGGCATAAAATATAGATGGATCCGGAAAGACAGGCAAAAAATGGTCGTACCATCAATCTGAGTACTCAGTAGTTCTTTGCAGAACACTGTACTAAGTGCTTGGGAGAGTAGAATAACCAAGAACAGACTCAGAATGGCCTCACAGCTAATCTTCCTTTTTTCTTTTTTTAATGGTACTTGTTAAGCACTTAGTATGTGTCAGGCACTGATCTAAATGCTGGGATAGGTACAAGGTAATCAGGTTGGACACAATCTATGTCCCTCATGGGGCTCACGGTCTCAATCCCCATTTTTTACACAGAGAAGTGAAGTGACTTGTCCAAGGTCACACAGCAGACAAGTGGCCGAGCTGGGATTAGAAGCCATGACCTCCTGACTCCCAGACCCGGTCTCTATCCAGTACGCCACGCTGCATCTCTCTGGGACCCGGTTTGTCCAGCCGCACAAAAAGAGCGTCTGGATTTTAGCAGAAACCGTTTGTCAAGAGAATCATTTTAGAAACAAAACCACTTGATAATTTAGAGAGGGAATAGCAAATGTTTCTGATTTCAAACACATTTTGGTCATTTCCTTCCTGGCAACATCTCTTCTCCCTTCCGTTTACCTGGTCTTGTTAAGCCTGTGTCAGATTCTTCCTATACTATCAGCTTCTGGGCCAAGAGTGGGTTTGAGAACAGGTGGGGAGGAGTGAGATTACACAGTAATGTTGATTTCTATAGACTGTAATCTCATTGTGGGCAGGAAATGTTTTTACTAACTCTGTTGCTTTGTACTCTCCAAAGTACTTAATATAGTGTCGGGCACACAATAAGAACTCAATAAATACCATTGATGATGAAGATGTTGATCCTAGAACTTGGAGTAATTGTTAATGGGAGTAATAAGGCAAGTTAGTAATAAAACAAGTCTTCCCCTATATTTTTTTAAATCCTTCGTGTTACTCCCTTGGTATTCATTCAATCAGTAGCATTTTTTAAGCTCCTCCACTAGATTGAAGTTCCCCAAGGGAAGGGATGGTATCTATCAATCAATCAGTGGTATTTCCTGAGCACTTGCTATGAGCAGAGCACTGTACTAAATGCTTAGGAGTGTACAGTATGACAGAGTTAGCAAGCAAGTTCCTTTCCCATAATGAGTTGACAGCCTAGATGGAGAGACATTAAATACTATATAATATATAAAGGTATATATATATATATTGTCTACCAACTCTATCGCACTACACTCTCCACAGCGTTGAGACCAGTGTTCTGCACACGGTAAGTGCTCAGTAAATAACATCGATTAAGCATCTTCTTGTGATCAGGGAACATATCTACCAGTGCTGTTATATTGGATTCTCCCAAGTGCTTAGTTGGTCATCTGCATGCAGAAAGCACTCAATAAATATGATTGTGTGACGAGCACTGTGCAAAGCCCCTGGGAACATCCAGTAGAGTGAGTAGACATGATCCCCACTCTTAGGGACCTTACAATAAGAGAAGCAGCGTGGCTCAGTGGAAAGAGCCCGGGCTTGGGAGTCAGAGGTCATGGGTTCGAATCCCGGCTCTGCCACTTGTCAGCTGTGTGGCTGTGGGCAAGTCACTTAACTTCTCTGAGCCTCAGTTCCCTCATCTGTAAAATGGGGATTAAGACTGTGAGCCCCACGTGGGACAACCTGATTCCCCTGTGTCTACCCCAGCGCTTAAAACAGTGCTCTGCACGTAGTAAGTGCTTAACAAATACCAACATCATTATTATTATTATTATCCTCTTATTCACCCCTTCCTCAGCCCCAAAACACTTGTGTACCTATCCATAATTTCATTATTTATGTCTGTCTCCCCCTCTAGACTGTAGGCTCGTTGTGGGGCAGAAATATGTCTTCTGACTCTGTTATATGTACTTTCCCCAGCACTAAAGCAATGCTCAATAAATGATCGATTGATTGAAAAAACAGCTTATATGTGTGTGTATAGTGCTGAAGCCCCCTCACTTAAGTGCTTCTTGAGGATAAATTGGTCAGTAGGAAAGGTTTGAACTTTAATATTGCCTCTTCACATGGAATGTTGTTTTCCTAGTGATTTAAAAGAGCCCAGTTGAACTTCTATAGCTAGTCCTTCTGAGGTTATAAGTATTTATCATCCGAGCTATAAAGTCTAACCACCTTTGTAGAAACCTGCCTTCAGATTCATTCAGTAGTATTTATTGAGCGCTTACTATGTGCAGAGCAGTGTACTAAGCGCTTGGAATGAACAAGTCGGCAACAGAGACAGTCCCTGCCCTTTGACGGGCTTACAGTCTCGCTTTGGCCCAGCAGGGTGTTGGAACAGGACCCACAAGTCAGGAAAAGGTGGTGAAGTAACGAGTGTTTGTAACTTAGTAAAGACAAATCAAGATGAAAAGCCTCTGAAATGGCCTTGGCAAGTTTTCCCTTTAAGTTTGGCTGTGTTTTAAGCCATGAGTTGGCAGTGATCATTTAGAATAAAATGGTTGGAAAGAATCAGACTAGCTTCCCTCTCACTTAAATTAACACTATCCCATTTTGGTGCCGCATTACTTGAAAAGAATTCGACTGGCAAAAAAAGCAAGCACCATGACTGGCTCACCTGGGGAAGCAAAACCATCTAGTTTTAAGATCTGTTAACTGCATACTTTGCCAGTGTTGTTAAGCACACAGGTGTCTATACCGCCCTGTGTTTTTTTTATACCTCTGGGAAGTGAAATCTTATTAGGCTTGTTAATTTTCTTTGCGGTACCAGCCAAATAATAAATACAGCACTTCTATAGATACTATGTGGTAGATGCTAGAAATGAACTTGTTTTGGCTACTAAAGACAGTTTTGTAAGAGATTCATTCAGTTGCATTTATTGAGCACTTACTGTGTGCAGAGCACTGTACTAAGCACTTGCAAGTATAATTCAGCAATAGAGACATTCCCTGCCCACAACGGGCTCACAGTCTAGAGGGGGGAGACAGACATCAATTCAAGTAAACAAACATAAGTATAAATAAACAGAATTATAGATATATACATAAGTGCTGTGGGGCCGGGGGAAGAGCAAAGGGAGCGAGTCAGGGTAGAAAGAGGAGGGAGCTGAGGAAAAGTGGGGCTTAGTCTGGGAAGGCTTCTTGGAGGAGGGGAAGGCTTTGAAGAGGGGAAGAGTGATTGGCGTATTTGAGGAGAGAGGGCATTCCAGGCCAGAGGTAGGACGTGGGCCAGGGGTCGTTGGCGAGACAGGTGAGAACGAGGCACAGTGAGGAGGTTACCGGCAGAGGAGCGGAGTGTGTGGGCTGGGATATAGAAGAAGAGAGGGAGAATGAGGTAAGAAGGGGCAAAGTGATGGAGAGCTTTTAAAACCAATAGTGAGGAGTTTTTGTTTGATGCGGAGGTGGATCAAACCACTGGAGATTTTTGAGGATGGGGGTGACATGCCCTAAAAGTTTCTGTAGAAAGATAATCTGGGCAGCAGAGTGAAATACGTACTGAAATGGGGACAGGCAGGAGGCAGGCAAACCTTCAGCTTAATAAATTCGTAAATGTGTGTTTGGAAGTGGACATAATTCAGAATAGTATATCGTGGAGAGAAAGCACAAGGTTGGTGACCCTTGCCATTATAAGAGCTCCTCAAATACAAAGAGGTGGGATGATCTTGTAGATACATTAGATGGATTAGATGTTAGATATTACATTAGATATTTAGATACATTTCATGGATTTTTAAATACTGGACTGGATCCAGTAATTATATGCAATTATATGACCCAAAAGCTTTGAGGGTTTAGGAGATGGGTGATGTAATTTTGTAGAAAACTACACCCAAACAAAAGAGGCTCATGGAGCAACAAAGAAGTCAATGCTGCTACTGAAAATGGCAATCTAGACAGGGCATTTCCAGTGACAGAGAAGCAAGTAGAAAAGGGCATCAAGAAAACGTGCACGTCTTTGGGGGATTTTTAGCTTGGTGTCAAAGGGGCATCATTCCAGAAGAAGGTCTGAAGAACCTATTATTTATTCATTTATTTCTGAATATTAATATCTGTCTCTACTTCTAGACTTTGTTAGCAGGGAATGTATCTGTTGTTAAATTGTACTCTCCCAAGCACCTAATACGGTGCTTTGCACACAGTAAGTGCTCTAGAAATATGATTGAATGAAGTTTAGTAACCAGTCTTCTACATAGCCAAGGACAACGGGAGGCCACTCACTTTTAGAACATTGAGGATGTCACCTCTAACCACAGCCGTGACTTCTGGGATTGATGGCTTGAGCCATGAGGAGGATGAAAGCCTGCTATCCTTTCGGCGCTGGTTGTCTACTTTGTATTTTTGTTCATTTTGCCTTGTGTCTCTTGTCAAACCCCTCCCCTCTTTCTTGGTATTCATTCATTCATTCAATCATTTATTGAGTGCTTACCTTGAGAAAAGCACTGTACTAAGCAGTTGAGAGAGAACAGCATAACACATACATTTCCTCTTCACAGTGAGCTTACAGTCTAGAGGGGGAGAAAGGTGTTAATATGCATAACTAAATACATAAATTACGGATATGCACGTAAAAGCTGTAGGGCTGAGAAATAGCCAAGGCTTTTGTGTATACCTCCTCAGTGTACCTTTCCCTCTGCCCAATGTCTAGTACAGTGCTTTGCACATAGTAAGCACTTAGTACTATTTGAATTAATACCACATGGCTATGATACTTGAACCGACCACCAAGGATGCTCTCGGAACAATTTCTTCAACAGCTCCTTTGAACTCTTCAACATAAAGTGCTCTCAGTTCTGCCATTCTCTATGTTTCCACTACCCATTTTGGCTAGAACGTCATTTAGGGAACTAGGGCATGTTTGTCGGTTAACACAAGCCTTTTGGAAGAGATGGCCAGTGCACAAACATTGACGACGTGCATGTGCAGGAAAATAAAGGGGAGCACTGTCGAGCGAGTTTTCCAAAACGTGGGCTCTTGCAAGGACTCAACCCTTGAGGGCTAGGAGAACTCAGTGTACGGGACAGAATCGGTAACACTGAGGTCCTGGAATGCAATGTCGGCTTGCTAGCACCGAAGCACTGTACATAGCAACCCAGCTTTGGGATATGTGAGAAGAATGGATGATAACAGGATACTCCAGCAGCTGCTGTGTCCTAACTGAAGTGGGGCACGGTATAATATGGAGGACAGAATCCACTTTTAAAGCCACAGCATGGTACCGCAGCAGGGTGTGAGGGGAGAACTATAGCAGGTAGACCAGCAGACTTTTAACAATATGTGTGGCGGGGGGGATTGACAGAAAGACATTGAGAAATTGAGAGAGAGAGATCGAGTGAGATTGAGGGAGCAATCAAAGGAGATGGAGATTGAGAGCAAGATCAGAGATATCTTTTGATAGTAACTTTGGCATTATCCTCGACTCACCTCTCTCATTCAACCTGCCAATTCAGTCTGTTACCGAATCCTGTCAGTTCTACCTCCATAACATATCTAGAATGGCCCTTTCCTTTCCATCCAAGCTGTTACCACACTGAGCCAAGCTCTGCTGCTAGCCCGCCTTAACTACTGCCTTCTCATTGACCTCCCTGACTCCTGCCTCTCCCCACTTTAGTCCGTATTTCACTCTGCTGCCCAGATCATTTTTCTAAAAAATGCTCAGTCCACATATTCCCCCTCCTCAAAAACCTTCAATGGTTAGTCACCCATCTCCACATCAAACTCCCTACCGTCAGCTCTAAGGCACTTAATCGGCTCACTCTCTTCTACCTTATCTTACCTCGCTGATCTCCTACAACCCAGCCCACGCACTCCTCTCTTCTAACACTACTCTATTTACTGTATCTCCTCCTTCTCATCACCGACCCCTTGCTCACATCCTCTCTCTACCCTGGAACTCCCTTCCCATTCAATCCATCAGACCACCACTCCCCCCCCGTCTCTAGAGGCCTACTCAAGTCACACCTCCTCCAAGAGGCCTTCCCTGAGAAAGCTCTTCCTTCTTTCATTTTCCCTCACTTCTGCATCACCTATGCACTTGCGTCTGTACTACTTAAGCACTTTGATATTCACCCAATTCCTACAGCACTCAAAAACCTATCTATCTGTAATTCATTTTAATGTCTGGGTCACCCTCTAGTATGTAAGCTAGACGGTATGTAAGTAGTGTGACGGGATCACGCTTACCTATTCTTTTGTATTGTTACACTAATTCATTCATTAGTATTTATTATTTGCTAAGCATTTACTCTGTGCAAAGCACAGTTCTAAGAACTGGGGTGGATTAGAGGTAATCGGTTTGGAAACAGTCCCTGTCCCACATGGGGCTCACCGTCTTAATCCCCATATTACAGAGGAGGCCACTGAGGTCATGGGTTCGAATCCAGCTCAGCCACTTGTCAGCTGTGTGACTTTGGGCAAGTCACTTAACTTCTCGGTGCCTCAGTTACCTCATCTGTAAAATGGGGATTAAGACTGTGAGCCCCACGTGGGACAACCTGATTCCCCTGTGTCTACCCCAGCGCTTAGAACAGTGCTCGGCACATAGAAAGCGCTTAACAAATACCAACATCATTATTATTATTATTAGAAGTTAAGTGACCCGACCAAGGGCACACAGCGGACTAGCGAGGGAGCCGGGACTAGAATTCACATCCTCTTAACTCCAAAGCCTCTGCTCTTTCCATCCACCTTCAGCATTAATGTATACGCATATTCAAAGAATCAGTTGGTCACTTCACCCCAGTATACTGATGTTACTAACCACTACATCCTTGTTCTTGCTCCTGCTGTACCTACATGATTGACATCTGCTGCCCTGCAGCAGGGATCATGGTTTTGGCACATGATTACACTTACCAGAACAGTAAGCACTGAATTACCATCGACTGGTTTGACTAACAATTAAATTCATCAGAGACCAATGCAGACAGAAGGTCCTGCCTGGTTAGAACTTTGCTTATAATAGTAATTAAGGTATTTGTTAAGCATTTACTACGTGCCAAGCACTGTTTTAAGCTTTAAGAACTGTGACCTAGATAACATGACTTATAGCCACAGCTGATTTCCTCTTGACCAAAGAGTTATTTTGTTGACACCAAATCCTCAGTTTTCTCTTCATTTAACAGTGTAGTTCAATATAGGTTTTGAATGAGCCCAAGTTCTATAGTCCTTACATTCAAAATAAGACCCAAGCCTTCCACATAATGAAAATTGGAATCTCATGAGGAGATCTATTCCTACCACCTATGAAGCCCACTGTGTTCAGCTCTTGGGTTTGATGCAGGTAGTACTGTGGAGCCTCAGACCTGACCTAAACTCCAGGTGCCTGTAAACTCCAGGTGCCTGCTGCATTAAGCATCTTCTTGCTTTAAAGGACCAAGTCACAGTCTGTGATGTTGGAGGCTTTATTTGATTGCCAGAAACAGCCTTCCAACATGGCTAAGCGAATTCCACCACCTTTCAATGGGAGCACGTTGACCTGCTGAAATAGCGTACAATTCTTTGGAAGGGGAGATGAGAGCAAATCAGCACCCGAGTAACCTTTCTACTTGTGTTGGACCTATATTCCTTCATTTTGAGGTCACCTGAGGAGAGCTGAGTTGGCTCCAGAAAACCTCTTCTTCCCCAGTTCCAATGAAATGAGGAACACCGTTGTTCTCAATCACTCAATGAGTGACCTGAGCTGGTGACCTGAAGCAGCCAATTGATGGCCCTGGCAAGTTGGCAAGGTTCTAAACCTCTCAACATATAGGTTGAAAGGAGTGTAAACCTGACCCAAAGAATTTCTCCCTAAAGTGTAATGTCCTCTGGCAGCTAATGCAGTATTGATAGTGGCAAATATCAAGAGTCATTTTGACGAGTGCCCAGAACTTTGTACTAACCCGAATCAAAGCAACTCAATGCAGTATTGATATTGACAAAGCCCACAGTCATTTTGACTAGTGTATGCAACTTTACATTAACCCAAACAAAAAACAAAATGCAGCATTGATATTGAGAAATACCAGCAGTCATTATGACTAGTGGAGAAGCAGCGTGGCTCAGTGGAAAGAGCACGGGCTTTGGAGTCAGGGCTCATGAGTTCGAATCCCAGATCTGCCACTTGTCGGCTGTGTGACTGTGGGCAAGTCACTTAACTTCTCTGGGCCTCAGTTCCCTCATCTGTAAAATGGGGATTAAGACTGTGAGCCCCACGTGGGACAACCTGATTCCCCTATGTCTACCCCAGCAGTTAGAACAGTGCTCGGCACATAGTAAGCGCTTAAACAAATACCAACATAGTGTACACACTAGTACAGTTCGTATAGTGCTCTGCCCACAGTAAATGCTCAATAAATATAATTGAACGCAACCCCTACCTCCACTCAAAACTTTTGGCTGTTCCATCCTAGGCCTCTCTTTCCCCAAACCTGGGAATGTCTGTCATCTGGGGAGTGACGATAATGTCTCCGGATGGAGACTTGAGAGAGGGGAAAGGTGGAGGAACACAGCTTTCCGTGAATTTGTTTTGATTTGTAGAGTGGGGGAGAAGGAGGTGTTTAAGTTCCTCCTGAAGGATTTTCTCCTCGGGCAGCAGACCCACAGTGAAAATCCTCAAAAAGCCACTTCCTCTTTGCCAAGAAGGCCCCAGTGCTCTCCCCTGAGCCATCACCACAAGGGAGTGGGAGTGTCTACCCCGGCAGATGGACGACTGCCCCCACCCCGGGATCCGAACACAGTTCGCTCTCCCCGCGGGACTCCCGACAACGCCCGGCTTCTCCTCCATCCTAAACTGGACGTCAACCAGCAGCCCAGAGGTGAAAAGCTCCGTATCACGTTTCTGTTTCCTTGGGCCATCATCCATTACTCCTGCCCAACATGTCATTTTTAATAAGCTTTAAGAGTCTGCAGGTCTTCCAGGCTGGGGCTTGATTCTAATCTGAGGCCCTCTAGTTCTGGCTCGCATGCCTCTGGATCTTGGAAAACCCGCTACTACACTCGCGTGCTCACGCAAAGCAGCCAGACTTTCAAAATGAGTGGTGATGTATGCTGGCCTATTTCAGATTAAGATGGATTTTCTTCGAATCAAGGGCTAAAGAGAGCAGTATGGTGTGGGGCTGCTTCACCTTGAAGAGTTATTGGTCTGTCAGGCATCTGGACTTCTCAACTCCTGGTTAGCAACAGTAGGAGGTTCAATCTTGGAAAGGTATTGGCTGACCTCTGAAAGGTCGGCAAAGATAGATGCTCCTAGATACAACATAGCTATGTTCAGTGTTGTTTAATATTTATTTGCTCTTCGTGACCCGGGTCTTGTATAGAATATATAGAAGAGGCACACAGCTTCTGCCATCTGGAGTTTATATTTCAAGGTGACAACACAGACAGGCATCCAACTCTTCCTTTATTTTCTTAGATGGTAATAATAACTGGGTAGAGCCGTCTGCATTCCTCTTCCATCCTCCTTCAAAAACCAGCCTGGCAGCTCATGACAACCTCCAAAGAACTGATTCTCCTAAGCTTTTTACGGGTGGGGTTTGTGTACCACTCTATAGTATTGTACTTTTCCAAGTGCTCCTTGGCCCATGCCCTTCTCCTTGCCAGGAATTCCCTCTTCCTTCAAGTCTTTCTCACCCTCTTAAAAATCTTTCTGAAATCCCACTGAGTCCTAGAGGCTTTCTTGCAATTCATTTTTCTTCTCTCCAGACTACCATCTCCCATCTCAGCACTTCCGCCTCGCCTTGGCTCTCTTGCACTCATTCATTCATTTAAGCGTATTTATTGTGTAGAGCACTGTGCTAAGTGCTTGGGAAAGTACAAAACCACGACGAAGTAACAATCCCTGCCCGTAACAAGCTCACAGTCTAGAGGTGGGGGGAGACGGACATCGGTACAGATAGACATCAATATAAATAAAATTACAGACATAGACACTGCACTTTAATATATATCCTTGGACGTAGTCTACTATTTAAGTGCCTTTTCCTCCTGTTTGTAAATTATTTTGTTTCTGTCTCCTTTGCGTGAGTGCTACTTGTGTTACCCTTTGTGGGGAGAGATATTTTCATCTTCTATTGTACTCTCACAGGGGCTTGTATAGCGGTCTGCGTAGAAACTCTTGGTCTTTCACTCAAGAGTATTTATTAAGCACTTAATTTGTACTGGGCACTCTACTGAGAACTTGGGCGAGTACAACAGAACAATATAACAGTCACATTCCCTGCTCACAATGACCTTACAGCCTAGGTGGGGAGAGTGACATTAATACAGTAAATAATTTACAGATATGTGCATGTGCTGCAGGGCCGGGAGTGGTGAATAAAGGGAGCAAGTCAAGAGGACGTGGAAGGGAGTGGGAAAAGAGGAAACGAGGGCTTAATCAGGAAAGGTCTCAATGGAGGAGTTGTGCCTACCATAGGTCTTTGGAAGTGGGGAGAGTAATTCATCTATCGAATATGAAAAGTGAGGGTGGTCCAGGCCAGAGGCAGGATGTGGGCAATAGTTTGGCGGTGAGATGGAGGTGCAGCAAGTAGGATGGCATTAGAGGAGCAAAATGTGCAGGCTGGGTTGTAGTAGGAGAGGAGAGATCCAATCTTTATCCAATTCATACATATCAATAGCAGGAATGTAACCTTCCCCAAGCATAATTTGTCATAGCTGTCTGATATTAATAATAATATTTATGGTATTTAAGCACTTACTCTGTACCAGGCACCGTACTAAGCACTGGGGTGGATACAAGCAAATTGAGTTGGACACAATCTCTGTCCCATGTGGGGCTCGCACTCTTAATCTCCATTTTACAAATGAAGCAACTGAGGCACAGAGAAGTGAAGTGACTTTCTCAAGGTCACACAGCAGGGCCTCAAGTCCTCTCTCTGAGGATGACAGTCACTGCTGGATAGAAACAAAAGACAGTTGCACTAGCTGATCTAGAATCCTAAGCTGCTCTCATAAGCTTTAGGGTTATTGTCTGAGAAAACAAAGTTAATAATCTTAATGGTGGTATTGAATGCTTACTATGTGTCAAGTACCATTCTAAGCATGGAGGTAGATACAAGAAAATCAGGTTCCATGTATTACCGTCTGTTGGAGGGAGAACAGGAATTGAATCCAGTTTTACAGATGAGGTAGCTGAGGCACAGAGAAGTTGATTGACTTGCCCAAGGTCACACAGCAGACATTGCAGAGTCGGGATTAGACCCCAGGTCCATGCTTTTTCCACTAGACCACGTTTCAGTTCCCAACTTGAATTTCAAACCAGGCTTTTCTGTTGGATGTTTTTCCTAAGATGGTAGCGGTTGAAACTAATTTGTAAAGAAGTTCTTTATCGTGGCACTTGCAGATTGTTTTCATAATTGTGGTATTTTGTGGTTTTAATAATTGTTGTGCGAGAGGGGCTGCAGTGGGCTTGCCCCTCCTTCTAGTCCTAAGCTTATCTGCAACCAAGCGGGGACACAACCGCCACGGGGGAAACCCTCACCCTGTGGGGTGCGGAAGGCCAAGCTGGGGCACACCAAGGCCCCAACAGAACCTCGAACTGTGGACCAGAGGCTTTTGCCACTTTGAGCGCCTGCCGGGCCCTCAAGCGGGTCCTCTTTTGGCCCGCTCCCTTCGGCTGCCTGACCTCTGTGACGGTCGAATCTGAAATCCCAGAGGGATCCGGCCTGAAGTCAGGACGGCTGAGTCTCGAGCGGGAAGGGTTCCCTTGCTCTTCTCCCTCAGAAGCAGTGTGACCACTGGGACCAGGACCTGGGAGTCGGAGGACTTGAGTTCTCATTCCAGCGCCGCCCCGTGCCTGCTATGTGATTTTGAAAAAGTCACTTGAGTACTCTGGGCCTCAGTTTCCTCATCTGTAAAATGGGGATTCAGTACCTCCTCTCCCTCCTACTTAGACTATATGCCTTGCCATGGGATAGGGACTGTATCTGACCTGATGATCTTGTATACACCCCAGTACTTAGTGGAGTGCCTGGCACATTGTAAGGGCTTAACAGATGCCTTTAAAACAACAACAACAAAAATATTTGCTAAATGCTTACCCTCTGTCAAGGTCTGTACTAAATTCACAGGGCAGGTAAGGCATAAACAGGCTGGACTCACTCCCTGTCACGTCTCACAGGAGACACTCACTCTACATGAGGTATTTTATCTCCATTTTACAGATGAAGTTAAGTTACTTGTCCAACTTTACGTAGCAGTCAAGTGGTAGAGCCAAGGTTAGAATTCAGGTCCTCTGACTCTCAGGCCAGTGCTCTTTCCGTTAGGCTACACTGCATCTCTGAATATTTAGAAGGAATCTAGTTACATTTTGGCATTTGACAGACGTTTTTGTGGCTCGTCAAATACTAGAAGTGCACATTAAAAGAAACTTAAGCAAATACGTGGATTGAGTTTTCCAATAACTTCTTCAATTCAAGATAAATCCAACAAAATAACTGATAGTGGACACCTTTCTCTGCACCTAGTCTACATGGAAAGCGACTTAGCAAAAGTAATTATGAGATAGTTAAATGTGGAAGAAAATTAAAACAAGCCTGCTAACAAGGCAACTGGGGAAGATTAAGATTTTAGATTAAACATTCATGAATAAATTAGCTAGGATATACAAATGAAGGGATTGTGGAAATTCATGAAGCACCCTACTGGCTCTCTTTCTCCTCTGGTATAGCAAATGAACTCATTTTATTCTTAGTAGTGTCTCGAAGAAAAAGTTCTGCCAGAAATAATGCAATCTATTCTTAAATGAGATCTCGGTACCTTATTTATTTCTCCTCATTTCTTCAAGTCCCATCTCCCTGTCATTTTTGTGGTGGTTAGGATTCATAAAATTTCTTCTGCAACTTTCTAAGCAAGAGGTTACAAATTAGGGCGATGACATTTCTGCAGATGTGTATTTGGTTATCATTTACTCCCAAGGGACTGATTATTATGAATTTTATCACTTGATAAGGGTGACGAGAGTATTTGCTCTTCCAGAATGATTTCTCAGTATGCAGGCAGAAGCAGAGTGGTCCCTGAGAGATTTGATCAGTCTGCCCGGAGGCAGTTCACCATTTGAAAAAAAATCAGTCGAGTGAATGCGCAGTGTGCCAGAGACAGCTTGAAGAGAAACACTATCTTGGCCCAAGAGGCCCTTTCAACCTAATGGAAAGCACGCGAGTGTGTGTATGTCTGAGTGGAAAGGCCAGTGTGCATACTCTCTGAAGATTTTAGTCAAATGAGTTATCAAAGGTTGCAAATATGATTACTTATATTCAAAATTTTTGACTACACCCAAGAAGGAGTGTGCAGAGGGGGAAACCACTGAAATGAAACTAAGGGTTTGGGGATTTTTTTTCTTCCAAAAGGCAGGTAAATATTAGATTTTCATCCCCACCTTCCCTATTTCTCAAGGCAGAAGTACATCCTCTAATTTGGGGGCTGTCTTTTCTGTATTAGGCCATCTGCTTTCTTGCTTAGCGAACTTTGTTAGAATCCTCCTCCAGTATGTGCCATAGAATAGTATACTTTCCTAACCTGGCCTCACGTAAACCAGTCCCCCTCCTCCCAACTCAGAGATTTCAAACAGTTGCTTCTGGGGATTATCCAGAAGTCCTGTACCCAAGGCCACTGTGAATGATTTTTTTTTAAATCTTTTTTCAGTGTGAACTTTGTTTAAAAATGCATCTGTGTGTATGTGGTGAGGAAATCACAGTTCTGGAAGTGGGGACAAACTAAAAGTCATGATAAATGGGTATCTGATAATGGGGATGGAGTAGTGTTCTCACCTTTCTAGAAGACTTCAGCACATTTTGTGGTTTCATGAGCACTTCGGAAACTTTTATTGGCCTGGATGATGTTTCAGCTTCAACAGAAGAAGCCATGTGACCTAAAATAAGCAGCAAAGCCTAGTGGATAGAGGACAGACCTGGGAGTCAGAAACAGCTGGGTTCTAATTCCTGCTTCACTAGTCTGCTGTGTGACCTTAGGCAAGTCACTTCACTTCTCTGTGACTCAGTTACCTCATCTCTGAAATGTGGATTCAGACTGTGAGTCCCATGTGGGACACAGAATGTGTCCAATCTTATGAGCATGTATCAACCCCTATCTCTTAATATAGTTCCTGGCACATAGTAAACAGTTAACAAATTCCATAAATAAACAACATAGGCAGTTCTCATATAACATAGGGATTGTGTTCCTGAAAAATCTCACCCTATTGGAAACCTGGCTTATTGTACTTCCACCTTGACCGAAGAAGCACGATGTGCAAAACCGTTTCTTCTGACGTCACATCAGGTTTCGTTCAGACAGTTGTGAACTGTGGGAGCAAGTTTCCTGATTCCTCATTTGTATTCTAGCCAACGCATGTGCTCTGGCAGAATTGTACTGACCGAATTTAAATTTCAGAAATAGGAAAAACATAGTTGATAGAGGATGTCAATGGGGACTAAATAAGCACAGTTTATGAAATGGGGATTGACAGTCCCTTTAAAAGAATCAGTATAGAGGTAGATGTGAAAGGAAAGATGGGAATATGAAGAATTAAAATATGTGTATAAACATGATCTTTTTAATAATGTGTAGGCATGAAATACCTAATAATAATGATACTTGTGGTATTTGTAAAGCATTTACTATATGCCAGGCACTATGCTAAGAGCTGGTGATTGGGCTGGATGAAGTCCCCCATGGGGCTCACAGTCTCAATCCCCATTTTACAGATGAGGTAACTGAGATAACTTGCCCAAGTCACACAGCTGATAAGTGGCAGAGCCCACATTAGAACCCGGGTCTTTCTAACTCCCAGGCCTGCCCTCTATCCACCAGACCACACTGCTTTCCAGCTTTGACCTTAAAGGCTGGAAAATGCATTTGAGGTTTTGATTAAAAGTACTAATGTAGATTAATGCTAAAAATCTCTTTTGGTTTTGGAGTGTTTACTGTAGGGGTGAATTCTGTACAAGAAACCTCTGTCCCAGCTTTCTTGAATAACCATTTTTCCCCCGTTTCTGCTTTTTTTGAGCTTTAAAATAAATCTGGTTTTGGGCATCTTCACAAGGACATTGTCACCATTCTCATCGTAGTCAGTAACATCTATCGAACACCTAACTAGACAAGAGTATACAGGGATATACCATAATACTACCTGGTTCTGGTCTTGAAAGTCTGATTATATCATAGATGATTGTATTGTGGGGAACTTTTTGCTGTAGACTTGTGTTAGTACAAATGAAGATTCCTTCCAGAACCTTTGGAAAAGTGGGAGAAACCCTTTAAACTATATATGGTAAAGAGAAACATAACTAAATTATCGGTTAATTTTTTTTAAAGAAATTCAAAGCAAAATGCAATTATAAGTAAATGAAGAATTGCAGTGTGCTTATAAATAAATCTTGACACCAGACCGTAGAAGTTCTTTCTGTTGATTGTGGTGATGATTTTTCATCTTTATTGGAAAGTTTGTTCACATGTGTTTCTTATTTTTGTCTTCATCAAGTACCTTGTAACCAATTAATCTATTACATTTATTGTGCACTTACTGTGTGCAGAACACTGTATTAAGTGCTTGGGAGGATACAATATAACAGTCACAGTCATTGCCCAAAACAAGATTTCAGACTAGGTGGAAGACAGACATTAATATATAAAAAAATTATGGGTATGTACTAAAGTGCTGTGAGGCTGAGGAAGGGGGGTGAGTAAAGGAAGCAAATCAGGGTGATGCAGAAGGGAGTGGGAGAAAAGGAAATGAGGGCTTAGAGGAGGCTTATTGGAGGAGTTGTGCCTTCAGTGAGGCTTTGAAAGTGGGGAGAGTAATTGCCTGTTGGATATGAAAAGGGAGAGTGTTCCAGGCCAGAGGCAGGATGTGGGCGACTACTAGACAAATACCCTCTGAATGCTTCTTCACCCATCTGAACCCCTCTATCCACTGGGGGTTCCCATTTTTCATCAGCTCTTGAAAATATATGCAAGCATTTTCAAACCCAAAGTTTTACCTGATGATAGAAAAACCCAGAACTACTCTTTCATCTGTTTCAACATCTTTCAGAGAGGCATCAGATTGTCCAAGTTTCCTGAGCTCCTCTTTGGATGGCTTCTTTGAACAAGTTGTAATGAATGCACCAAAATCTCCCTGATCTATCTCTATACTGTTACTTCTCCAGTTCAGTGACTCCTCCTTTGGTTTGGTCAGGAACTCTTGAACATTTTGAAACACCTGGAAAATCTGACAACTACTGTAGGAAGAATATTCTTCAAGCTTGTCAATTGTTTAATCTCAGCCCAAGTGTGGAGAGAATGGATGAGGGATTTACTTTCCTGGAGCCCTCATCCAGATCACTGGAGTCGGTCCCGAGTATGTGTAGGGTAAAGCATCAAATATAGGTTGCCCCCCTAGAATAGTTCCACTGTGGGGTAGTTGCAACCTGGGGTATGCTGAGAAGCATCATGGCCCAGAGGATAGAGTACGGGCCTGGGTGTCGGAAGGTCTTGGGTTCTAATCCTAGTTCTCCACTTGCCTGCTGTGTGATCTTGGGCAAGTCACTTAACTTGTCTGTGCCTCTGTTCCTCATCTGTAAAACGTGCATTGCCACTGTGAACCCCATGTGGGACAGGGACACCATCCAACCCGATTTTCTTGTATGCACCCCAGCGCTTAATACAGTGCCTGGCAGAAAGTAAGTGCTTAATAAATACCACTGTTATTATTATAAAGGGCTTCAGAACAGACAGTTCATGTAAAAGATATACCCCCTGCCTTCATGGAGCTTACAATCTAATTTTCAGGCACCAATTGCCAAGTATACATTAGGTAATGAAATAAAAATGATAAAACCCTACATAATAATGTTGGTATTTAAGCGCTTACTATGTGCAGAGCACTGTTCTAAGCGCTGGGGTAGATTTACAGGGTAATCAGGTTGTCCCACGTGAGGTTCACAGTCTTAATCCCCATTTTACAGATGAGGTAACTGAGGCACAGAGCAGTTAAGTGACTTGATCACAGTCACACAGCTGACAAGTGGCAGAGCCGGGATTCAAACCCATAAGTACTTAATTCTGAGCAAGCCTATTCTTCCCCTTCCTATCCCCTAGTTCTTGGTTGCAGTATTTCACCCGATGCTGTCATTTCTATATCGATCAATGCTGCTGTATCGATTGAGCACTTCCTCTGTGCAGAGTGCTGTTCTAAGCGCTTGGGAGAAGAGCATGATAGAGCACATGATCCCTGGCTTCAAGGAGTTTACACTCTCAGTCCCGGTTCTGCTGCCATTTGATCACAGCTGGGAGCATCTTCCCTCTTCACATCCCCTTTCCTAAAGTGAAGGGTGAAGACAGTGAGAGCTTTAAACGTGCCACGGCATTCCCCTCAGTCTTTCCCTTTCTTGACCCCTTATTGGAGTCCCTTTATCCCAGAAAGATCTGAAGTCCCCCATCAAGCCTACTTTCTTTGCTTTAAACAAAGAAAACCCTTCCCAGACCTCCACCTCCCTTATTCAGAACACCCCAAGCTTGCCTACATTTTATCGTCCTTTGTCTTGACTCCTCAAGTTTCGGTCACAAGTACTGTACGTCCCAGGTGGCTTTTCTCTGAAGGTTCCATCCATCCCTTCTCCTAGGAAGGACAGCTAAAAAATTACAGAAACCAAGACTTGGATGTCTTCATGTTCTCAAAGAAAGAGGAAGGCAAAGGAAACTCATTTCTCTTTTGTATATTTGGAGGGTAGGTGTGTGTGTTTGTGTATTTGATGCATAAAGGACCCTGGGGAACAGAAGATCTCTAGTTGTGGACTAAATACTTGATCAATCCACAGTGGTATATATTAAGCACTTAGTGTATGAAGAGCACTGTAGTAAGCGCTTGGGAGAGTACAATACAACAGATATTAGAGAAACATAGGCACTTCTGAAAGTTAGAAATAGGTTAGGTGGGTTGTCCCTCAGGCATTAGGTCAGAGTCACTGCTGATCTTACTGGAAAAAGTCAGCCATAAGTAATTGTGTGCTCATTGTCACTTTCACCCTCAAAGAATGTCAAGGCCTAAAGAGGAAAGCTTTAGACCATGGCTTAGAACTCCCTCCCTCTTCATATATGACAGATGATCACTTTTTCCACCTTCAGACCCTTATTAAAATCACATCTCTTCCAAGTGGCCTTACATGACTGAGGCCTCATTTTCCCCTACTCCCTCTCCCTTCTGTGTCACCCTTGAGTCTGTACCTTTTAAACACTTGATATTCACCCCACCCTCAGCCCCACAGCACTTATATACATACCCCTAATTTATTTTGATGTCTGTCTCTCCCGCTAGACTGTAAACTCTTTGTGGGAGGGAATGTGTCTGTTGTACTCACCCAAGCATTTAATTTATTCATTGATTCATTCATTCAAACATATTTATTGAGCGCTTACTGTGTGCAGAGCACTTTCCTAAGCGCTTGGAAAGTACAATTCAGCAACAAAGAGAGACAATTCCTGCTCACAATGGGCTCACCGTCAAGAAGGGGAGACACAGACATCAAAACAAGGAAACGGGCATCAATAGCATCAATATAAATAAATAGAATTATAGAGACAAGTGCTGTGGGGTGGGGAGGGGGGTAGAGCAAAGGGAGAGAGTTGGGGTGATGGAGAGGGGGAGCTAAGGAAAAGGGGGAGCTTAGGGAAGGCCTCCTGGAGGAGGTGAGCCTTCAGTAGGGCTTTAAAAGGGGGAAGTGTGATTTAAAGGGGGAAGCATTTATTACCATGCTCTACACACAGTAAGTACTCAATAAATACCACTGATTGATTGATTTTTGAATTCCTTGCTATGCCACTAGGGTTCTTCCTTCGGGGAAGCAGCATAGCATAGTGGCTAGAACACTGACCAGGGGGTCAGAAGTTCATGGTTTCTAATCCCGATTCCGCTACTTGCCTGCTGGGTGACTTTGGAGTCACCTGACTTCTCTGTGTCTGTTACCTCATCTGTAAAATGGGGACTGAAACTGTGAGCCTCACATGGGACAGGGACACTGTGTCCAACCTGATGTGCTTGTGTCCACCCCAAAGCTCAGTGCAGTGTCTCGGCACCTAGTAAGTGAATAACAAATGCCATGATTACTATTATTATTCACACCCCATGTTCAGATTTCCTTCATCCCTAAGAGCTGCCTTATGGATTTGGTATAACCCTAGGAGGCTAAGGTGCCAGACTGGTCTTGTGGGTATGGATCTCTTAAGCTCTTTTCCTCAAACAGAAGGCTTGGCTTTGGCGTCCGGCCATGGCTCGTATAAGACACCATCACCACACCGTTAGTTCCTCTGGACTATCATAGTCATTGTTAGAATGGGATTAATAATTATGTTATTTGTTAAGCACTTACTAGGTGCCAGGTACTGTACTTATCACTAGGTTGGATGCCAACAAATCGGGTTGGACACAGCCCCTGTCCCACGTGGGTCTCATGGCCTCAGATCTCATTTTACAGACGAGGTAACCGAGGCCCAGAGAAATTAAGCAACTTGCCCAAGGTCACACAGTAGACAAGTGGCATAGGCAGGATTAGAACCCACGACCTTCTGAGACTCAGGCCTGTGATGTATCCACTTACCAAGATATCTCTCTTCAGATTGCCTTAAGAGTACTACCGCCATGCCTCCTTGCTGTGTTTCCTCTCTGTCCCCTGGGAAATTGAATTTATACTGATACTTTATGTAAAAGGATGATATTGAACAATAATATCGACTGTAGAAAATTGTTCTTCAAAAGGTGGGATCACAAGCCAATGTGGGGTAATGGATACCTCACCTCATGCCAGTTTGCCTGATTGCAAAAACTAATGGGTTTCTTTTCTGGGCAAGATAACTTCCTTGAAATGAAGTGAAAGAGGTTGGCATCACATTCTGATTGTACCCAGCTGGGCACTAATCCCAGTTGCAGATGGGTTTTTGATATTGTGAAATAAAAACCTGGTGTTCAGTTCTGAGCATTGCCATGATTGTAGTATAATATATTGGCACCAATGCTCAGAGGATTCAATTTTAATGTGTAAAGGGTTTTAGGCTCCTCTGTAGTGTTAGAGAGGAAGACTGTAATGTGAAAATAAGCATATTACAGCCATCTAGCCATCTGGGTCCCCCAAAATGATTCTTCTAGAATTTTTAGTAAAAATATACATTCCGAAGTAGGTTTCTGAATATTCTTTAATAGGAAACCATTTGTAGACTATTTCAGTTTATACATTTAAATGCTTTACAAGAATCATACAATAATTATGGTATTTAAATGCTTACTATGTACCAGCCACTGTACTAAGCACTGGGGTGGGTACAAAAAAATTGGTTTGGACCCAGTCCCTGTCCCACTTGGGGCTTACAGTTGCAATCCCCATTTACAGATGAGATAACTGAGGCCCAGTGAAGTGACTTGCCCAAGGTGACACAGCGGACAAGTGGTGGAACCGGGATTAGAACCCATGACTCCCGGGCCTGTGCTCTATCCACCACACCATGCTGCTCCTCTAGTCTTCTGTGACAGGGAGGTCAAGCTGAGCTGCCTCTGAGCTGGATCCCAGAATTCCCTTGTGCTTACCTTGTCCCTCCTGGCTAAACAATAATAATAATAATAAACAGTGTTACTTGTTAAGCACTTAGAAGGGAGGAGTTCCTTTTTGATGGAGAGATGGGTGGACAACCATTATCCCCTAATCAATTGTAATTATTGAGTGCCATCTCTATATACAGCACTGCACTAAATATTATAGAAATAGACATGATCCCTGCTCTCACAGCTTTTTTTGTGGTACTTGTTAAGCGTTTACTATGAATCAAAACACGGTTCTAAACTCTGGGGTCGATACAAGTCCCACATGGGGCTCAAGGTCTAAGTAGGAGGGAGAACTTGGGCCCAGAGAAGTTAAGCGACTTGCCCAGGGTCACGCAGCAAGCAATTGGCAGATCTGGGATTAGAACCCAGGTCCTCCGACTCCCAGGCCTGGGCTCCTTCCGCTAGTGATCTGTCTATAGATGAAATAAGGTAAGAGAGTATAAAGTGACATGCACAATTGTTCCCAGAGGGTTGGGAATGGCATTCAAGTGTTTGGGTGGCGTGGAAGTGGTGAGGAGGCAGTTGGGGTGGGGTATACAATGGGGAGATTGCGGAAGGCATCCTGCCAAACGAAACTCAAGTCTCGAGACTGAAGAGCTTGTGTGGGCGTTCAGTACACTGCGCTACACACTTTCACGCTCGATAAACACCATTCTTTGGTCAGTAGTGAGCATGACCAGTACAAGATGATGAAAACATTTAGATTAGGAACAAATACACTCTCCAATGATTTGTGCCATCTGAAGTCATTGCAACGGCCTGTGTGAACTCACTCAAATTAGACCATGAGCCTCTTTGAGGGACAGGGACCATGCCCGATTCCCACATGTATATTCTTTCCCAGGGCTTAGTACCCTACTAAGCATTTAATGCATCCTATTAATACTACTGCTACTCAACATAATTACTGCAGACATAGAACAGAATGGACTGCATTAAATGGGACCTAAATTGAATAGGTCTCCTTGGACTATGCAATAAAGTGGTTATTCCCCTGCTGTAGAGAGCTTCCAGTGTTCTTCCAAATACATCAGAAATTTCAAGAATCGTAAGGCTTTGAGCCTCTACAAATGGGCCCATGATAACATGGTTATTTTTATTCTGATTCATTGTTTTATGTTTTCATTTTGCCACGTAGCAAGAGGAAGCAATAATCTCCTTTCAAAGGCACTTCAGTCAGCTGTTCTATTGAGCCTCTAATTCTGCCAAGCATATCTTCACAAACCAGCTTGCAAGAACAACTGGACATACCTCATTTACATTTGGCCATTACAGTAAACAGTGGGCAGGAAAAACTCCAAATTACCAAGCAGGCTAATGGAGGATTCAAAGCTTGTGAGTGAGCGTGGCTCAATGGAAAGAGCATGGGCTAATGGAAAGAGTCAGAGGTCATGAGTTTGAATCCCAGCTCTGCCACTTGTCAACTGTGTGACTGTGGGCAAGTCACTTAACTTCTCTGTGCCTCAGTTACCTCATCTGTAAAATGGGGACTAAGACTATGAGCCCCATGTGGGACAACCTGATTCCCCTGTGTCTACCCCAGCGCTTAGAACAGTGCTCTGCACATAGTAAGCGCTTAACAAATACCAACATTATTAAAGGGGCTTATCTTGTGTCTAACTCTTGTAAAATTCTCCAACCTGGGCCCCCTACCTTATGATTTTATTCTAATGTGCTCTAGGCTATAAACTCACTGTGGGCAGGGATCGTGTCTACCAACTCTTGGACTCTTCCAAGAGCTTAGTACAGTGCTTTGCACACGGTAAACACTCAATCATTACCATTAATTGATGTTTTTTCCTTCCCTCATTCATTCTTGGCATGAATTTCCATTTGCTTTAGGACCTTGAAGAGGGCTAATTTTTAGTATTACACCTGTTTGGACTCTCAGGTCACTAAGTAATAGAATTTCAATTGCAAGGTAGTTCAAATGATCATCTTTTCCAGAGACTCCAGGGGAATGGGAAAGGCCTACAATACTCGATACAGGGACTAGGGAGATAGACACAGCAATAGAAAGAGAACGAAAGATAGAAAGAAGTAGGGGAGAGGGAGAAAGAGACATAGGGTGAAATATCACCATCACAGCACAATATGAGACTTGATATTTCAGTGAGATTTCTTTTTGGGTGACAATTGATCAATGGAATTAAGTGCTTATTATACGCAGAACATTGTACTAAGCACTTAGAAGAATACAACAGATTATGTTGAAACATTCCCTGCCCACAGTGAGTTTCAGCCTAGAGGGAGAGACAAACATTAATATAAATATAAATCATTTACAATATATAACTTACCTGGAGTGAAATGCTTGATGGTCTCAGTAAGGGTGGAGTAGTTAAATACCATCAATCAGTGGTATTTATTGAACGTTTTGCACAGTGGATTAAACTAAGCACTTAGACGAGTACAGTAGAGCTGGTAGAATGATCCTTGCTCTCAAGGACCTTACAGTCTAGTGGGGGAGACAGAATTGAAGTAAATTACAGATCAGGGAAGCAACAGAGTTTAAGGATATGCTGAAGTACTGTGGGGCTAGGGTGAGTATCAAAGAGCTTTAGGGGTAAAGACCCACTTGCATAGGCAATACAGAAGGGAGGGCAAGTAGGGTAGGGAGATAACTGGTATATTGCAGTTTGATTAGAATCTGCTCAGAGCCAAACAAAAATCCGATCCTAGTAATCTCATTCCAGTCTGGGGTTTTCCCGAGAGCAGAAGGTCACAAAGAATACACAAAGGCATGTGAAGGCAGTGTGGTCTAGTGGAAAAACACGAATTGAGGAACCAGGTGACTTGGGTTAGAATCTTATCTCTGCCACTTGGTCAACTGTGTGACCATGACAACTCACCTGCCTTGTGCCTTGGTTTTCTCGTCTGTAAAATTGGGGTGCATTATTTGATCTCCCTACTTATTAGTTTGTGAGCCCCCATATAGAATAGGAACTGGGTCTAATCTGATCATCTTTATCAGATTAAAATGTGCTTGGAAGCACTAAAATCTCATTATTATGTGAAAATGTTTAAATCGCTGAGCTCGGCTTATTGTGTCCGACCACTGCAGGATTCCAGCACAGTGCTATCAATCACACTTTAGTTTGCACTTGAAGTAGGTATTACTGACAGCGAAATTTACTCTTGCTTTCTTACTTTATGATCTTTAAGGAGCTTCTGCTTAAAAAGAAGTTGCTCCTTTCCTGATTGCAGCGTTCCATGTTGGTTTACCTGCGACAATTGACTCTTAATTTTCAGATAGGTGTGGGATTGTCTGGGCTATGTTTTACTGCATCATCAAAACCTTGCTTTTGATTTCCTAAGGTGGCAGTTGGCATTTTAGCAGTTATAACTGTGGTACCTGTTAAGCATTCACTAAGCCCTGTGCTGAGTACCGGTGTAGATGCAATACAGTCAGATCGGACACAACCCCCGCCCCGGGCCTCACAGTCGATGAGGAAAAGAGATCAGGTATTTCATCCCCATTTTACAGGTAAGGAAACTGAGGCACAGAGAAGCTTACTGACTTGCCCGAGGTCACACGTCAGGCAAGTGTTGGAGCCAATTTAAAACCCTGACTTCCTGATTCACCTGATTCCCACTCGCGTCCCAGTCTTCCCTTAGGCCACGCGGCTTCTTAGCGTTGCTTCCAGGTTTGGAGACTGACTTCATCCTAGGATCTTGTCTGTGATCCTGTCTGGCCTTTCGATGTTGAGTATAGTCCATCGGGGAGACTGATGAATAGCTCGTGGAACCCACTGTGACATCCAGGTCTCCCAGCTGGTTGGACAACTATATCATTGTCATTTCTGGAATTCAAAGATGATAGAACTGATAGCGCTTGTGATCCAGGTGTAGAAGGGGCTGAGAAACAGAGTACGATGAGCAGTCATTTCTAGGGCAGTAGTGCTCTTTGGAGTAGAACAGCAATCGATATTCACAGAGTCTGGTGCTGTTTTATGACTCTGTGTCTTAGCATCACTGCTTTATTGATGCTTTTGTATAGAGGGAATGTGTGTGTTATACTGTTCTCTCCCGAGCTTTTAGTACAGGGCTCTGCACACAGCAATCAATAAATACGATTGGCTGATTGACTAGATTCCTCCCTATCCCCTGTTTCCAATGGGAAGACTCTGATCTGGTCTCTCTGGCCTCAGATCGCACAATTTCTTATGAACTCATAACAAAAGAGTAACTTTTTTAAGGTTATTGTGGAAAAAAAAAGGTTCTCGCAAATGGAGTACTTTTTCATATAATACGAAAAATCTGCAGAAGAAATTAAGAATGTAAGCACTGTGGAAAGCCTCTGAGAGAGAAACAGGTCAGGAAGAAATCCGGACTGACTCTGTAATGGATGACATTCTGGGGTTAGCCAAGATGAAAAGGCAATTAGACAGTCCCCACTCCCGGCCTCCTAACCACCACCCCCCCAAAAAAAGAAAAAGGAAACCACACCCCAACCCACTTCCATATTTTCGTGCAACCCCCACCCCCAACAAATTATCCTCCAATGGGTGATGGCCAAAGAATCGAAGGGACATTTATCAAATACCCTTTGCGATAAATTTCAGTCACTTTAAAGAAAAAAGTGAGAAAAGAGACTCCCCCTGTCAGAGTTACAAATGACCTCCTTCCATTTGCAGATTTTGCTTTCGGATCTCTCCTTATCCTAAGGCACTTGATCTTAGTACAGCTTTCAACACCATTGATTATGATATAGGCTGAAAAGGCTTGAGGGAGTTGGCTTCTCAGTCTGTTTCCGTTTTAAGATGGTTTCAGTCTTCTCCGTCTGACAGTCAACAGTGCGTATCAATAGCTGACCATTGTTCTCCGGCCCCAGCGAGCAAGGCCGGTGTTCTGCACAGTTCTTACCGGGGCCGAGACTGTTTAATATCTCCAGGCTGCTCTGAGATCAGGCTTGTCTAGGTCCTGCGGTGACTGTCTGGGTTATGCTGCTCTTACTTAATGGTCAGCCAATTTGTTTCAAGAGAATTCCACTGTTTTTTATTCTTGCAGTTGTTGAGGGAGAGGAAGGTGAGGTAAAATGCTATTTTTTTTTCCAAAAATGCTAGGGCTCTAGGGTTGAAAGAGAAGTGTAGGAGTTGTGGAGTCAATTCCAGACCACCTTTCCCCATACCATTGCAGGCAGATGGGTTGTCTCCCACACTTAGATGTTGTGGATATTGTTCTTGTCTGTCCGTCTCCCCCGATTAGACTGTAAGCCCGTCAAACGGCAGGGACTGTCTCTATCTGTTGCCGACTTGTTCATCCCAAGCGCTTAGTACAGTGCTCTGCACATAGTAAGCGCTCAATAAATACTATTGAATGAATGAATGATATCTATTTCCATTACATATTCCAGTTTTTCCAAACACAAGCTTCACTATCTACATGAAGTCCCTCAAGCTACAGTTTAAATCCCTTTTCTCCTGTTTTAGCCTCAGTAGAGATGGAAGCTAATTGGCCATCAACTGACCCCATTGGAAACTACCTCATAGGAGGCGGTGTGGTCTAGTGGACAGAGAACTGGCCTGGAAATCGGGAGGTCTGAGTTCTAGACCCAGATCCATCTCCTTTTAAATTTCATTTTACGGTATTTAAGTGCTTACTACGTGCCAGGCACTGTACTAAATGTTGGGGTAGATTCATAATGATCAGGTGGGACTCAGTTCGTGTTCCATATGGGGCTCACAGTTTTAACCCCCATTTTGGGGATGAGGTAACTGAGGCACAGAGAGGTTAAGTGACTTTCCCGAGGCCACAGAGCCGACGAGTGGCTGACTAGGAACTCAGGTCCTCTAATTCCTAGGTCCTTGCTTTTTCCACTAGGCCACATTGCTTCATAACTTGTCTTGGGGTCTAGACGTTTAGAACAGTGGTTGGCACATAGCCCTTAACAAATACCATCATTAATTATTATACCATCCATTTTTGACATCTTCCTACCTTTCAACAGAAAGAGGAAAATGAGATCTGGTCATGGTAAGATCTTCAATAACAGTAATCTTCATAAGTTTTGAATGCTTATGTGTACTAAGCATGATTTTCTGCCCTCTGATTGAGAAACACTAATGGGCTGGAGGGCCCCTCCCCCTTGAGATTTTATTTCAATGACTCAAGAGGTTTCTTAACTCGTTTTTAGTATTATTAAGTGTCTTCAAGTCGTTTCCGATTCACAGCCACTCCATGGATATACTTTCTCCAGAACGTCCTGTCCTCTGCCATAGTCTGCAGCCTTTCTAATGGTTCTTCTGTCATGGTTGTTTCGGTCTCTATTCATCTAGCTGCTGGTTTGCCTCTCCACCTTTTCCCTGGACTTTTCCTAGCATTAGTTTCTTCACCAGAGAATTAGTCCTTCTGATTATGTATCCAAAATATGCTAATCCAAGTTGAGTCATTTGGCCTTGCAAAGATCATTTGGGGACCTATGAAATGCCTGACCTGGAGCTAGGGGCATAACTAGGAGGTTAGTGGACATTTAAAAGAAAGATCACTTTATGGGAATCATCACTATCCTTTCCTAGGAGTTCCGGACCAGGAGGAAAATGTCACGCTTATAATTTGTGACATGACTAGAAGTCCAGCTCCTAGTAAGTTAGACTACTCTGAGGCTTAAAGAGCACCAGCTCCTACATCTCTTAGGGATAGAGTGTTTTTCACATTACACAGTATTTGTTAAGAGTTTGCTAAGTTCTAAACCCCGGGGGTAGTAGGGCCTCTGTCAGGGACAATAAAGGGGCCTTAATCTGAGATTTCAGGATTGAGAACTACCTGGAAGGAATTGATTCTAGCGACAGCAATTTGGGCACTGCCACTCCTTCTGCCAGTTACATTTCTGCTGGAATAATGAGCAAATAGGCAGGCAGAGATAATGCACATTGCAAAATGAACCAAAGTTTGCTAGGGTCAGGATCCACTGATCCCACAGACAATTACTCTGTCCCCTTCAAAGCCTTACTGAGGGCACATCTCCTCCAAGAGGCCTTCTGTAAATCCCCCCTTTCCTCTCCTCCCACTCCCTTCTGCCTCACCCTGACTTGCTCCTTTTGTGCATCTCACAGCACTTAGGTATATATCTGTAATTTTTTATTTATATTAATGTCTGTCTCACCCCCTCTAGACTGTAAACTCATTGTGGGTAGGGAATGTCTCTGTTTATTGTTACACTGCACTCTCCAAGTGCTTAGTACAGTGCTGTGCACACAGTAAGTGCTATTCTGAATGAACCAGAGTAGAACCCCGGAATAGAACCCAAGTCCTCGGACTCCGGGCCAAAGTTGTTTCCCGTTAGGCCGTGCTGCTACTTTGCTATTGTGGTCTCAGCTAAAATTATGTTGTAAGACCGCAGACCAGCTTTATTCCAAAGCTGACTGCTGGAGGTACGGGGCCTGCGTGAGGGAGTATGGATGGTTCGGTGCGAACCCGTCACCACTATTGCAAAAATGACTCAAGTGACTGTCTTGCTGGATGGAGAACATGCCATTCCCTTCTTAATCATTGACACCTGAGAAGCACTTACCCCTAAGTTATAGGGTCGGGAAAGTCATAGTACTGCTTAGGCATGGACAGAGCAGGTGAGTGTGCAAGAGATATAATAATAATTGTGGCATTTAAGTTCTTACTATGTGCCAGGCACTGTACTAAGCGCTGGGGTGGATACAAGCAAATCAGATTGGATGGTGTCCCTAGTCCAAATGGGGGCTCACAGTCTTAATCCCCATTTTACAGATGAGGTAACGGAGGTACAGAGAAGTTAAGCAGCTGTGTGCCTGGGTCCCACAACAAGTGGTGGAGGTGGGATTAGAACCCAGCTCCTTTTGACTCCCAGGCCCATACCCTCTCCATTAGGCCACGCCGCTTTTCAAAAACATTATCAAAGGCACCCTCGTGGATGCAGTCTCCCCACTGGCAGCAGCATCTTTGAACCAAAGGGTGATTCTACTTAGGGAATGTAAATGAAAAGAGATGGGCAAGGTTCTCACTGCAGTCCTGGATCCTTAGCAAGAATTGAGGCATCTCAGGGAAAAGAAATTTGTAGAAGTGGTCTTTAGGAGGCAGGAAGTCAGGACACATTTCAGTCGTTTTGTGAAATCTGGGGCCACAGAATCTTTTCTCCTTGTCATTGATTTCATGCTTCCCAGAATATGCCCAGCGCAGGTGCTTCCAAACTGAGCCAATACCAAATAACAAGTGATTCACAGCATGGGCCATTTCCCCTCTGTCAGTCAAGCAAAGCCTAACCTAATATTCGGCATGAACCAGAAGGTGACGATTAGATGGCCAACGGAACAAAGCTAGAACTAGGCCAAAGGCAAATTGATCGGAAGACGGTAAGAACTTTGTCCCAGATAAATGCATGAGCTGCCGGCGGCTTTCGATTTGTGATGCCACTTAGGGAAGAAGAAAGAGATTCTCTAAGGTTGTCCCCAGAAAGAAGAGGAATTTCAAGATCAAAATTACCACTGTTAAACAGTGAAGCCGTATGCTTTCAACCCCTTCAAACAGGCCTGACAAGAAAATTGCAAGGAAACACAGACCACAGAGCTTAGATTGCCAGGAAGCTGGCATCATCTATACTTATCAGAAGCTGTTGGAATTCCTAGAGGACGTTGGCTCTCTGGACAGTAATGTCAGAGCACAAAATCCCGCTCTCTTTCTTCTTGGACCTGGGCAGAGATCTCCTCAGGGAAAGGTTGGGGACAAACTTGGCTTGAGCTTCCTCAGTTGTGCTATATTGTGCTTGCCTATTTGTTCCCCTGAGACTCTGCCAGAAGGAAGTCCACGTCGTAATAAATACATCTTTGCTTAAGCTAAACCTGGGATGAAAAGGAAGCTAGGAATGAGCTCGTTTGGGGTTATTTTCGCCTATACTCTTTTCCAGCCACTTGCCTCCAGTAAAACTCTAGGTTTGCCATACAGCTAAAGATATGGTGATTGGCTTATGGGAGTCAGGCAGTGCAGCTTTGCGTTTGCAGTTTTAAACATCAGCGGCTCTAAATATCATCCTAGAAATCTCCACATTGGTATTATCTGTCTCTATTCTTTCTGACCTGTAGTCATGTAACTTTAGTTATCATCCTGTTTGATTATCTGGTTCAGTTTAGGATTATCAGGGCCTTCACAGAGCCTGTCTGGATCCTGTCTGGAGGTTTCTAATCATACCTCTTTCTTGGATCTCTGTGAACATAGGGTGGTCAGTAGTCCTTGTTCAGTGTTATCTAGAATAATGGCCCCAATCTCAATCTCATGAAGCAGAAGCTTCGGAGTAAAGTAAGTTACTTTAAGTAAGTAAGTAAAGTACCTCAAAGTAGAATCAGAATCATAGCAGCTAGCAGTAGCTCTTCCAGCAAATGTAATGGCAAATTTTCCCTTAAACCTGCCTTCATTTTAATGGTGCTGACAGTATGTGCCTTTTTAGCCAGCTCGCATTAGAGGAAGAGTTGTACTAATACTTTTTAATGCTGCTCAGCCCAGAAGGACTGAAAAGCATTAAGTTGAAGTTCTGCAGACAGGGTGATATTTTTTTTTTCCCTCCACGAGATTGTTTCTGTTAGGATTATATCTCCAAGAGAGGAAAAGCTCCTGAAGATTAAAAGTGTGGGGGAAGCCGGTCAAGCAACAGGACAGAATGAGAAAATTTTACCTGAACTTAGTTAATACCTGAAAATAAACTAGTTATTCAATGTTCAGTGAAATATACAGTGACTGGTTCAATTACAACTGATGAGATGCAGCTTGAACTAGTGGAAAGAGCACAGGCAGAGTCAGAGGATCAGGATCTAATCCTGGCTCCACCATATGTCTGCTATGTGATCTTGGGCAAGTCACTTCACTTCTCTGGGCCTCAGTTACCTCATCTGGAAAATGGGAATTGACTGTGAGCCAGATATAAGAGAGGGAGAGTGTCCAAACTGATATCTTGTACCTACCCCAATGCTTAGGACAGTGCTTGGCACATAATAAATGGTGAAAAATGCCATTAAAAATACATAAGTTAGTAGGAATGAAAACAGAAAACAGACTGGTGAGTCAGGAAAAGAAATGTTCAGTTAAGGAAGCACCAAACTCATGTAACTAAGGTTTTAAAATGGAGCACAACTCATGTCTGGAAATGTTCTGAAGAGCAGTAGACTGTAAACCTGGTGTGGGCAGAGATTCTCTCTCTCTATTGCTGAATTGTACTTGCCAAGCACTTAGTAGAGTGCTCTGCACACAGTAAGTGCTCAGTGAATGAATGAATGAATCTCTTGTGTAAACAGACGAACTATAGCTGAAAGAAGATCTTCCAAAGTTGTACTCTTCCTAGATATAATAGGGGAATAGCTGTTTCATCATTAATTAGCTTTAATATTGCAGGACTTGGAAATCCAAAAATTGCAGGAGTACTATTACAAGATGAGAGAGATGAAAGATTCATATTATGTATGAGCTATTCATTTGAAGATGATTCTTTTGCAGCCTAACAATGCTCAAGAATTCCAGTCCAAGTTGCAATTTTGGAACTCAGGCAGATTCTTTTATTAAAGATCAAATAGCGATTGGAAAAAGAAATGAGGACATATGGAAAGAATTTCTTAGAAGCAAATGGATTAACAGAAAATCATTTAATATGTTGTGCAGTTGAAGCTAATTCATTCTGAATGCAATTGTTGGCGTAAAGTTTAACAGAGTTATGGCAGAGAATAACCAGAATTTGGTGAAGTGAATTAAATAACGTGACAAAAAACTAAGCATGCGAATGACATCAAATTGCAGATAGTGTGTTAGGAGTAATGCCCCACAAATACATTTTGCATTTGGAAAAATCTCTTACTACTAGATGGATATAATTATTTTGATAGAGTTTGAACCAGAGCTCATTGGGGGCAGGGAATGTGTCTGCTATATTGTTGTATTGTGCTCTCCCAGTTGTTTAGTACAGTGCCCTGCTCACAGTAAGTACTCAATAAATGTGATTATTTGATTGCTTGATCAGGGCAGCAGTGTTGCCTAGTGGAAAGTGAATGGCCTTGGGAAGCAGAGGACCTGGATTCTAATCCCTGCCCTGTCAGCTGCCTGCTGTGTGACCTTTACAGTTTTCTCATCTGTAAAATGGGGATTCGATGCCTGTTCTCCCTCCTACTTGGACTGTGAGCCCCATGTGGGATGGAAACCGTGCCGGACTTGATTAAAATTGTTTCTACCCCACAGCTTTAGAATGACACATAGTGCTTAAATACCACAATAATAATAAAGACCATAATTGAAATAACATGCATGGTGGAGCAATTCAAGGGGTGAAAAGGGAAGATGACAATTGTGGTTTTATTCAGATGGAAATGATAGGAAATATTATTAGAGGAACATGATAGGAGGTTTGAGCAATAGATGTTGACAATGATAATGTGAAAGCATAGATGAAAAAATGCATGAACTTTAATCAAAGTAAATGTAAACTTAAATTGAAGGACATTTCAAATTTGAGAAAAATGGTCTGCAGATGATATAGAAAAAGACTAAAATTGAACGTGGGCAATTAGAAATGGGGGTCTTCTAAGCAACATGGAACTGAGGCAAAAGATATTGAGCGTGGACAGTTCATTCAAAATCTGGTTCGAGGAGCAAGGCATAACCTTTTTTGCTAAATGAATAGAAAGAGCAGTACAGTTAGAAGGAATACCATCAGAAAGTGCTCAACCAAGTCCAAAATCATGAATTAAAAGAGAATCAAAGTTAAAGTATTTTGATAGAAATGAAGAAATCTAAATCCCTAGGGACGATTGAGAGCAAGGATAAGGAGCAGAATTCATCTAGGAATTTGGATGTCCAAGAAGAGCCCTCATGAACACCAGGCAAGGTGAGACACAGCATGGGGAAATGCCATGGGGAAGCACTGTGGCTTAATGGATAGAGCCCAGGCCTGGGAGTCAGAGGACTTGGTTCTAATCCAGGCTCTGACAATTGCCTGCTGTGTGACCTTGGGCAAGGGACTTAACTTCTCTGTGCCGCAGCTGTAAAGTGGAGAATTCAATACCTGTTCTACCTTCTGCTTTAGGCAGTGTCTGACCTGATCAATTTATATCTTCCCATGTCCTCACCCTAGCCTGGAAATCCCCCTGCCCTCATATATGCTAGACCACTACTCTCTCCACCTTCAAAACATAATTAAGGTCCCGTCTTCTCCAAGAGGCCTTCCCTAATTAAACCCTCTTTTCCCCGGCTCACAATTCCTTCTGAGTCATTTATGCGCTTGGATTTGTGCCTTTTGGACCCTGGATATTCGCCCCAACCTCACAGCACTTATGTACACATCTTAAAATAATATATAATATTCATATTAATGTCTGTCTCCCCCTCTAAACTGTAAGCTTGTTATGAGCAGGGAATGTGTCTGCTAATTCTGTTGCACTGTACTCTCCCAAGTGCTAGTACAGTGCTCTGCAGATAGTAAGCACTCAATAAGTACCGTTGATTGAGCTACCCCAGTGCTTGTCACACAGTGCTTAATAAATACCATTATCACCACACATGACATCACCTGCATTATGCTGGCGTGTAAAGGTATTTGTGAAGTGATTACTATGTCCAGGCACCATTCTAAATACTGCGGTGGATGCAGGCATATCGAGCGGGACGCAACTATGGGGTTCACAGTCTTGACCCCCATTTTACAGATGAGATCACTGGGGCCCAGTGAAGTGACTTGTCCAAAGTCACCCAGCAGACGAGTGGAGGAGCGGGGATTAGAACCCGTGACCTTTCGACTCCCAAGCCCAGCTTCTATCCGGTACTCCATGCTTCAGTGATGTACTATGAGTTGTCTTTGGGAAGTACGCTGATTTCACGTGCTTGTGGATCATTCTCCTAGGGGGTCTCGAACTCCCCCCCAACCAGAGTCTTTGCTTTCCCCTCCCCAGTCAGCGTGAAGTCTAGTGCACCATCTGAGCTTTGAAACTCAGCTAAAAGATCCATAGTGGGGGAGAGCTCAGCACTGAAAAATTTTAAAGCAGACATGACTACATCTGGTTCTCTATCTGCTTGTATCCACTCCAGTGCTTAGAACAGTGCCTGGCACATAGTAAGCGCTTTACAAATGTTATAATTAATTTCATTTGGTTGATACATGTAAGCATCCTCAAGCCTGACTCCTAAACTAGGTGTTCACTTGATTGATAGCTGTTGGATGGACACCCGATTGGAAATAGGAGTTAGAGACAATCATAGGCAAATTTGAACCAACGACGGTAACGGAATCGATTGGAAAATTTTCTCACAGTCTCACATGGAAGCAGCGTGGCCTAGTGGAAAGATCATGGGCCTGGGAGTCAGTTAGAAGACCTGGGGTCTAATCCCACCCCTTCCATGGGCAAGACACCTTCTCTGTGCCTCTGTTTCCTCAACTATTAAATGGGAGTTCAGTACTGTAAGCTGCTCTAGACTATAAGCTCATTGTGGGCAGGGAATATCTCTGTTGTATTCTACTCTCCCAGGTACTTTCTAGAGTGCTATGCACATAGACGCTCAGTAAATATTCATTCATTCAAATATGATCAACTGACAGAACTTGTTCTCCCTTCTATTTAGACTGTGCATTCCATGTGAGACAGGGACCATGTCCAATCTGATTAACTTGTATCTAGCCCAGAGCTTAGAACAGTGCTATTCACAGAGTAAGCACTTAATATATGCCATTATTATTAGTATTATTATTATTATGATTTGAATATACTTGCAAGTGTATTAAAAACACAAATTGTGGAAACTTTTTTCGGAGGGTACTTATCAGGGTGACACATGTTAAAAAATTATAGTTGAAATGCAGTTGAGCTTTTACCAAAACAGAGTTGTGCCATTGATGGTTCTGGCATTACTGCTTAGTACAGTGCTGTGCACACAGTAAGCGCTCAATATATACGATCAAATGAATGAATGAATGGAGAAAGTCAAAATTAGACTTCTACCATTTCAGATATGAAACCAGTGACAGAGGACATTTAGTAGAAGACAGGATTATCACAAAGCAAAAAGAAATTTAGTGATGCAGAGGTTCTCTTCTAGTTGCCTAAATTTAAAAAGGAGGATAGGTTTTCAGTGGTTGTGGGGTAGCAGAGCATATGATAAAATTGAAAAAGGATGGATCTGTGGAAGGGATGGGGAAAACTTGCAAGTACTATCAGGTAGTAATAAGAATAACGAAAACAGGTATGAACGACCAGACTTTGGAAAAAAAGAAGACACAAGGAAGATGAATAGGAATAATAATGTCGGTATTTGTTAAGCGCTTACTATGGGCCGAGCACTGTTCTAAGGGGAACATAGGGGAATCAGGTTGTCCCACGTGGGGCTCACAGTCTTAATCCCCATTTTACAGATGAGGGAACTGAGGCACAGAGAAGTTAAGTGACTTGCCCACAGTCACACAGCCTACAAGTGGCAGATCTGGGATTCGAACTCATGAGCCCTGACTCCAAAGCCCGTGCTCTTTCCACTGAGCCACGCTGAATAGCATCTACTAAGTTATATATGGGAGGACTAATGACAATGAGTAGATAGAGTTAAACAGGATGAATATTTAAGAAGGTTAGAGTTGGAAGGCATCCTGGAAAAGTAATTGGAACGGTTTAAAATACTTAAATTATATGCTAGATTAGATTATCATATTTATTAGGAAAGAGATGTTTTGATAGTGCACTTTTAAGAGAAAGTTCCAAAGCACTAAATAGCAGCAGAACAGATAATTTCACAGATTCTTTTGAATTTTTTTTAATAAAAACTTGGAATGATTAACAATTGTAAGTGAAGGTTGAATGATTGATAATAGTCTTTTTTAAGCCCTGGGGTATATACAAATGATCAGATCATATTAGAATTGGATGAATTCTCCTGTGTGTTTGGGACTATTTGATTTTTGGGGGCCCCTGTATCCACCTCTCTTTCTTAAAACAAAATTACAATAATTCTGGCATTGACATTATAAAGACATTATAACATGGAGAAGTTGTTCTGTTACTCTATTTCAATCTTAACACATATAGAATATACTTTAAATTCAAAATAGCCTACCTCTTTCTTACATAATTTATGAACAGCTGTTATATGCCCCAAACCATACTTCACAAATAGGTTTTCAGGTCTAAAATTATTGATCAATTTTTGTGGCACTGGATTGCAATCCCTAAATCCTCTGCATTAATTCAAGTAGCATGGTGGTGTGCATAGAGCATAGGCCAGTGAGTCAGAAGGTCACGGGTTCTAACCCCGGCTCTGCCACTTGTCTGCTGGGTAACCTTGAGCAAGTCACTTAACTTCTCTGTGCCTTAGTTCCCTCATCTGTAAAATGGGAATTAAGACGGTGAGCCCCAAGTAGGACGGGGACTGTGTCCAATCCGATTTGCTTGTATCCACTCCATGGCTTAGAACAGTGCTTGGAATATAGTAAGTGCTTTACAAATATTATTATTATTTTTATTCGGTTGATATACACAAGCATCATCAAGCCTGATCGTAAACTAGGTTTTTACTTGATTGACAGCTGTTCCTTCGGTGTGGTTGACTTTCCTGCTATTCCATCAGCCTCTTCACCAATCTACTTGAGCTCTGGGAACTACTCTGAGCCCCCGCCCACCCCTAGGTCTTCAGCGTGGCTCAGTGGAAAGAGGCCGGGCTTGGGAGTCAGAAGTCATGGGCTTGAATCCCTGCTCTGCCACTTGCCAGCTGTGTGACTGTGGGCAAGTCGCTTCACTTCTCTGTGCCTCAGTTCCCTCCTCTGTAAAATGAGGATTAAGACTGTGAGCCTCATGTGGGACAACCTGATTACCCTGTATACCCCAGCGCTTAGAACAGTGCTCTGCACATAGTAAGCGCTTAACAAATAACACTATTGTTATTAATATTATCAGGCTGGGGTGATAGATCTCCAGAATGGAAAAATCCCCCAAACAGAACAGCTAGTCATGTGTCTCTTTTGTTTGTTTTAATGGGATTTGTTAAGCATCTATTATGTCAAGCACTGTAAATGCTGGAGTAGATACAAACCAATCAGATCAGACACAGTACCTGTCCAACATGGTTGCTCAGTATAAGAAGGAGGGAGACTATTGAATCCCCACCTTACAGTTGAGGAAGCTGAGTCACAGAGAAGTGAAGTCACTTGCCCAAGGCCAAACAGCTGGCAAGTGTGAGAGGCAGGATTAGAACCCAGGTCTTCCGACTCCCAGGCCCATGCTCTTTCCACCGGACCACACTGCTCGTCATTGTTTTGAGGTGACTGTGGAATTGGGCCTAGAGAAACACGATTACAGAATTGTAGGTCCCATTGGTCCAGCACAATTTCCACTTAGGCTAAATCAAGTTTAGCTCTCCCAGATTAGGGTCAGAAAGGTTAGCCCGGGAAGGTTGGCGGAAGGAAGGGTCCGGGGTCACTTTTCCACCAGGATGGGTTTCTCAGAGTCTTCTTGAGAAGCAGTGTGGCTTAGCGGATAGAGCGTGGGCTTGGGAGTTGTAATGCCGGGTCAGCCACATGTCTGCTTTGTGACCTTGAGCAACTCACGTAACATATCTGTGCCTCAGTTACCTCATCTGTAAAATGGGGATAAGAGTGGGAGCCCCATGTGGAACAGGGACTGTATCTAATCTGATTATCTTGTATCTGTCCCAGGGCTCAAAACAGTGTTTGGCACATAGTAATGGCTTAACAAGTACCATTATTGTTATTTTTATTATTATTATTGTTCTAGGGCTACCCTGGGAAACAACATTTTGACACAATGATCTGATATTTGGGCCTGGTGAAGACAAGCCCATTATAGGCCAAAAGTGCCCTTAGCCCAGGGCAGCTGCTTCCTAACTCAACCTATCAATAGCAATAATAATAAACGCTTACCATGTATCAGGCATTTTTCTAAGTGCTGGACCAGATACAAGCAAGATGAGAAGCAGTGTGGCTCAGTGGAAAGAGCCCGGGCTTGGGAGTCCGAGGTCATGGGTTCGACTCCCAGCTCTGCCACTTGTCAGCTGTGTGACCGTGGGCAAGTCACTTCACTTCTCTGTGCCTCAGTTACCTCATCTGTAAAATGGGGATTAACTGTGAGCCTCACGTGGGACGACCTGATGACCCTGTATCTCCCCCAGCGCTTAGAACAGTGCTCTGTACATAGTAAGCACTTAACAAATACCAACATTATTATTACAAGGTAATTGGATTGGACACGGTCCCTGTCCCACATGGGGCTCACAGTCTTAATCCCCATTTTACAGATGAGGTAACTGAGGCCCAGGGAAGTGAAGTGACTTGGCCAAGGTCACACAGCAGACGTATGGTAGAGCAGGATTAAAACCCAGGTCTTTCTGACTCCCAGGCCTGTGCTATTTTCACTTGACCACGCTGCTTCTATCCAGGGACTCCTCTCAGACTGTGAATTGCGAACATTCTCTCCAAAAGTCTGCCGCCAGGGCCCTGGAGCCCCTTGGCAATGTGACCACTCTTTGCAAGCCTCCTCTAGAGTTATGGAACGCATTTAGCACATCTGGGCAATAGATGGCTTGGCAGCCTGAGCGGTTTTTGCAACATTTGTTATTGAGAAACAGCCCGAAGAGGGATTTACGGTGGTCAGAACGCTTGCCACGAGGGAGCCTTCAGCAGGATTCTATAAAGGAGGAGAGGGTGTGCAGGAGGCCAAGGAGAGGGAAGTCACCATAGAACCACATGGGGGAGAAGGCATAGATACATATGGAAACGTGAGAGAGAAGAGAGGGGAAAGAGGGAGAGAGAACGATTGAACACGTGAGACACTAGCTCACTTTAATTTTCCAGATTTGGAGATATTACAGTAATTATGGTACTTGTTAAGTGCTTACTATGTGCCAAGCACTCTTCTAAGTGCTGGGATAGATACAAGTTGATCAGGTTGGACACAGTCCCTGTCCCACATGGGGCTCACTCTCTTATCCCCATTTTTTTTACAGATGAGGTAACTGCGGTACAGAGAAGTGACTTGTCCAAGGTCACAAAGCAGACATGTGGCAGAGGCGGAAATAGAACCCATGACCTCCCGACTCCCAGGCCCATGCTCTATCCACTAAGCCAGGCTGTTTCTCAATGATTGTTTTGTTTTGTTGTCTGTCTTCCCCCTTCTAGACTGAGAGCCCATTGTTGGTTAGGGATTGTCTCTATCTGTTGCCGAATTGTACTTTCCAAGCGTTTATCCAGTGCTCTGCACACAGTAAGCGCTCAATCAATGCAATTGAATGAATGATTGACACTAAATGATGAGTCGAATGCAAGACGAACAGTTTCTTCCCCAATCATGTGCACGTGTACATCCCTGCCTCCTGGACTGTTATAATTGGAAGCACTTCTGATTCTCCCGCCATCTTCCTGAAACCTCTGTTCTCAGTCAGTCACTCCATTTTTAATTTCTTTATGCCATAGCGATCTGTCTCCTACTGCAGTTAGTCAACTGACCACATCTCTGCCCCAGCTTTTGAGGTGTCGCTTCATCGCACTTAAAAGTGCTGCTTCTATTCAAGCTGTTTACCTTTTTTTTTTTTCCATTTCAATTCCCCATGAGCCAGCTGTTTCGGTAATTTTCCGTGTCCATTCTCACCCGTCTCCTTCAGTAAAGGTGTGACGTGTGGCGTGAAAAGCTGAACAGTGTGTCTTTGCAGAGATTGACTCCATTGCCTGTGATTAAATTGCCTTGCAATTTAATGCTGTGTCGCATGTAGGTGACGTTGTGGAAATGCCCTAAAATTTGAATGTTGCATTTGTGTATCAAGTTTTCCACCAAACTGTAAGCTCTCCCCCATTATATTGTAAGCTCCTTGAAGGCAAGGGATCTTATCTACATATCCTACTGTACGCTCTCAAGGGGATGGGAAAGAACTCAGAAAGTACCACCGATTGATTTCTTTGCTTTCCCAGCTAAAAAGAAGCGTGGATGTTAAGGTTGCCCTATAGATTAATTTGGTCTGAATTTGAATACACACCAAAATGCATCTATGTGTCTTCTCACTTAGTCTTTTTCCTCCTTTGTCTATCCCTGCGTTACTGGACAGTAACTGTCTAAGCAGAATGAGGAAAAAATCAGGAAAAAGTCACTAGTCCTTGGCTAGGGTTGGGTTTGCTTTGTGCGGGTTGGTAGAGCATCTCGGTTGTCTTCGAGCTAATTGTCAACAAGAATGCTTTGCTGAGTCTCAGAAGCGGTGCGTAGTCATCTTCGTATCATCTCTGGTGTGTGCTTCCAGAACGATGTCATCAGCATACAAGAGTTCATTCATTCAATTGTATTTATTGGGCACTTACTGTGTGGAAAGCACTGTACTAAGTACTTGAGAGAGGCAATGTTACTCTCATACAGTAGAAGAATTCCTGTATGAGTGATTCTAAAATCTCCATGATGCTCCCAGACTGTTGAGTTGAATTTCCCAGTGGATCAGAGTCCCGTTCTAACCTCAACATCTACATTCCATCTGTCTTCTAGCCTGGATGATAGTAGGATAGGTTGAATAAGGCTTTATAGTGCACAGCCCTAATTAAGTGATACTGGGGAAGGATCGGATAAGGATTATCCAAAGCTGGCACAGTCAGCCATATAAGTGGATCTTGATAAATTTTTGGGAGAAGGCAAAACATCTTAGGGGGATAATAATAATGTTGGTATTTGTTAAGCGCTTACTATGTGCAGAGCACTGTTCTAAGACAGGGTAATCAGTATGTCCCTTGTGAGGCTCACAGTTAATCTCCATTTTACAGATGAGGTAACTGAGGCACAGAGAAGTTAAGTGACTTGCCCACAGTCACACAGCTGACAAGTGGCAGAGCTGGGATCAGAGTTGGGTTTATGAATACTGCAATGAGAACACTATACTTTTCCTCTTTGTGTCTGCCTTCTCTAGGATAAGTGTGGGTGTGTCCATATACACTCTTAAGGTATGGTAGAAGTCCTTGATTTGGTTGTGATCTGAATAGTCTTGTTGTCCCTCTACTTGTCTCTTTATATTTCTATTCACCCCACCCGCAGAGCTTAAGTACATATTCATAATTTATTTAAATTTATTTGTTGTTGCCCCTCTATACTGTAAGCTCGTAGGTAGAGTAATAGTAATGATGATGATAATGGTATTTAAGTGCTTACTATATGTCAAGCACCTTTCTAAGCGCTGGGGTAGGTACAGTAAAATCAGGTTGGACACAGTCCCTACATGGGGCTCACAGCCTTAATCCCCATTTCCCGGCCGAGGTAAATGAGGCCCGGAGAAGTGAAGTGACTTGCCCAAGATCACACAGCAGGGAAATGGTGGAGCCAGGACTAGAATCCAGGTCCTTCTGACTCCCGGGTCCATGTTTCAACCACTAGGCAATGCTGCTTCTCTTTCACTCTATTACTCTTACTACTAAAATAAAGGTAGGGAGAAATGGGGTAGGAAAGAATGAAATAGTAAATGTCAAACTACAAGTCACGGACAAAAATAAGAACATTTAAGAGCTTTGGAAAATTATGAAAAATGGAGTTCAGTTTCAGTCTTCTTTCATTCTCAGGAAGGGCTGTTCAGGGTCAAGCAGTTCTGACAGTCTCAGCCTTGACAATATTCTAAAGTTTGAGAAGACTTCTGGCTGTTGTAACAGAAATGGGATGGTTTAAAGAAAAAAAAAAAACCCAAAAAATCTTTAGAGCCAAACAATCCACGGATTATTACCCCAAGCCAGAGACCCAAAGGGGAGGTGAATGTATCTTAAAGTCTCATGTATATCTAAGGGCAATAGAACGAGGACCAAAACCCAAATCTAAAATCAGCCGAATGTTCTTTTTTTCTAGAGTCTAAGCTACACCGCTTCTGTCTAGAAAACTATAATTGGGGATTTTAGCCTCTGCATCTCATTTTCTGTGGCACTAAATCTTTCAGAAGGTCATGGATTCTAATCCTGCCTCTTTCACTTGTCTGCCTTGTGACCTCATCTGTAAAAGGGGGATTGAGACTGTGACCTTCACGTGAGACAGGTTCTGTGTCCAACTCAGTTTGTTTGTATCCTCCCCAGCGCTTTGTACAGAGCCTGGAACAAAGTAAGCACTTAACAAATACCATCATTATTATAATAATTTAGATTATTTGAATAAAGGCCAGGAAGTGCATTCATTTTATTACTGGTCTCAGACAGGCCTAACATGAAACTCTTATTTTTAATGGCTTCAGACTCCTATCCTGACTTGAAGCTCACTGAACTAGGAGGATCTTTTGCTCCTCTAGACTGTAATCTCACTCTGGGCAGGGAATCTGTCCACCAACTCTGTTGCACTCGTCCAACCGCTCAGTACAGTGCTCTCTACACAGTCAGCGCTCAGTATATACCACTGATGATGATGCTTCGAGAGGCTTGTGACCTAATGTAGGTTTGGCCCAAATTGACATACCGAAATAGCAAGAGACCGTTCGTTCAATCATGTTTATCGAGCGCTTACTGTGTGCAGAGTACTGTATTAAGTTCTTGGAGAGTGTAATTTGGCATCAAATAGAGACAGTCCCTGCTCAACAACGGGCTTACAGTCTACATCCCTCCTTAGCTAATTTTTATTTTATTTTTCCTTTTGGATATTTGGAGATTTCCTTAAATACTTATCAGTTACCCCAAAAGAGAAGTGAAAAGTTGTAATTTGCAAGACTTTCTTCATTAATTTTGCCTAACTCCCTGAAATGGTAAATCGGCTCTGTGCTTTTTTTTCCCTTTGGATTGGATTTTCTTCTTACTGATTAGTGACACAATTTGCCGGTCGTGTCCCTCAGTAAAATGATAATGCTTCAGATTCTTCATTGAGTTTGGGGGAGTCTTTATGATGTCATGAAGAAGATTTTGATAAAGGAGGCAGAGTTTTCACCTGTGAGAAAGCCATAATAGAGTGGATTAGTTGTTTAAATGCAATATGGGGTTACAGTTGGCAGTCAGAGTTATTGCACTGGATGGCTTCCAAGCTACTGAAGATACATCCAGCTGGCCATCTAGGAGCAATTAAAAACTTCACGGAGCTCATGCTGACTTCTGGGTTCGGGGTAGTGTGTGCTCTACATTTACATAATCGTTTTTGCTTTGTTTTTGGTTTGTTGTTTGAAACTGTGACAACCTTTTGGTCATGTTAGAGGACACTCTTTATTCCCCAGTGAAGTGGCTGTTCATGTTTGGTTGTTCTTTGAGTGACTTTAAATTACGCTGGGAGAAACACATAGTCACTCATGGGATTCCTTTCTCTTTCTGTGTCATTTTTCTAAGATGGAGTCACCCTTTCAGAAGCACTGTTATTCCTCCTAAATGATATGGTTGCTGTTTTGGATTATTGAAAAATAATAATAATCATAGGCTTTGTTAAATGCTTATTATGTGCCAAGCTCCAGGGGAAGACACAAGATAAGCAGATCAAACCTCATTCTGGCCCAGAGCCTGAAGAAGGGAGAAGAGGTATTTTTATTCCCATTGGACAAATGAGGTAACTGAGGCATGGAGAAGTGAAGTGACTTGCTCACGGTCACATAGCAGGCAAGTGGCAGAGCCAAGATTAGAACGCAGGACCTTTGAGTCCCGGGCTTGTGCTCTTTCAATTAGGCCTTGCTGAAATCCCAAAATCATTTGATTTAGTAAGAATTAGAGAAGCAGGGTGGCCTAGTGGATAGAGTACAGGTCTGGCTGTCAAAAGGGCCTGGGTTCTAATCTTGGCTCCGCCACTTGCCTGCTGTGTGAGCAGGAGCAAGCCACTTCACATCTCTGTGCCTCAATTACCTCATCTGTAAAATGGGGATCAAGACTGTAAGCCCCATATAGGACAGGGATTGCATTCAATCTGATTTGCTTATTTCTACCCCAGGACTTAATAATAATAATAATAATAATGTTGGTATTTGTTAAGCGCTTACTATGTGCCGAGCACTGTTCTAAGCGCTGGGGTAGACATAGGGGGATCAGGTTGTCCCACGTGGGGCTCACAGTCTTAATCCCCATTTTACAGATGAGGGAACTGAGGCCCAGAGAAGTGAAGTGACTTGCCCACAGTCACACAGCTGACAAGTGGCAGAGCTGGGATTCGAACTCATGAGCCCTGACTCCAAAGCCCATGCTCTTTCCACTGAGCCACGCTGAATCCTGATTTGTTTATATTCACCCCTGGCACATAGTAAGTGCTTAACATACCATTAAAAAAAAATAATGATCTGGGAGGTAGATAGTTTAAAGGTACCACCATTACTTGCATTTTTAAAAGTATGAATTCAGACATTATTGTTATGGCTACCATTAGTTGAATTCTTTACCCCCTTGGTACTTATTGTTATAACTTGTTATTCTATCACCCTTGACTCTTCTGTAACATAGGACTTTTATTCTTAACAAACCCCACATTAAGGAAAACTCACATTATATGAAGGATGTCTCAATCAGCACCACAGGGATTTCTTTCTGCAGAGCAGCAGCATGGACTAGATGACAGAACATGGGTCTGGAAGTCAGAGGACCTGAGTTCTAAATCCCAGCTCTGCCAAGTGCTTGCTGTGTGAATTTGGGCAAGTCACTCGTCTTCTCTGCGCCTGAGTTTCCTCACTGGTAAAGTGGAGACTAAATACCTGTTCTCCCTCCTACTTAGACTTTGAGCCCCATGCGGGACAGGGACTGTGTCCAACCTAAATAACTTGTATCGTCCCCAGAGCTTAGAACAGTGTTGGGTACATAGTAACCACCTAACAAATACCGTAAAAAACCAGGAAAAAAAACCCCATTATATTCTATCCAGGTGGAGGTGCATTGTCAGGAGAATATTCCCCCCATTCCCTAATAGTTTTATAGCCCCTAAATCCTAGGGAAAGTATGCCTTAGGATGGATGTCACTCTACCTTAGAGTCACAGAATCACAAAGTACTGTGTGACATGATACAGTAAGCTGAGGCAGAGACTGGGAAGGGAAGGAGCAGAGATCCATGACCAACGTCACATCCAGCGCACAATCGCTTCATCCTATATCAAATTCATGTACTAATAGTAAAAATAATTGCGTAAAGTGCTTCCTATGAGCCAAGTACCATATTGGGGTAAATACAAGATAATTAGGACTTACATGAGGCTCACAGTAAAAGCAGGAGGGAGAACGGATATTAAATCTCCATTTTGCAGATGAAGACCTGAGGCAGAGGAGAAGGTAAGTGACTGGCCCAAGGTCACACAGCAGGTACATGACAGAATTGGGGTTTCTGACTCCCAGGTCTGTACTCTTTCCACCAGGCCATGCTGTTATTTCTACCAGTTATGGATCGTGATATCCAAGAGCAGATTTATACTGTGGGAAGTTTGTCCCCTAATTCTTCCATCATTATATATCCAAATCGTGTAAGGAGAATACTGGCTATTACAGAACTGGCTGTATAGCAACACCGGGATGAGCTAGCCATTCTCGAGAGGGAGAAATCATTTTCTGCATTAGCCCCGATCCTCTGCAGAGCATTGTCTGGGGGAATAAAAAAAGGCAAAAAAATCCAAACAAATGGAAAAAAAGCCCTACTTGTGGAGAGGCCCTTTTTAACTAAACTGTTCCTTCTATCGCTGCACACTGTGCTGGAAAGGTTGGTGGTGTTCACCCAGATGAGAGATGAACACTTCAGTTACCATTTTTAGGGATTTATGCCGTTCTTTGCAGTCAGTTTTAATTACCAATCCCTCGCAGGCTTGGGGAGGAAAGTGAATACTGTCTTTTGAGAAAAAATGAGGCCCAGCGTGATTTGCCTGCCAGTGGTACAGGAAGGCTGAGATCTAACAGGACCAGACTTTCTACTTTTGTTTAATCTGCTACTCCATATTTACTTTTCAGGGAGAATGCTTTGGCATTTGGGTAATGGATGAGGGAGGGATTTGGCTACTCTTTTGGGATGGGGAGAATGACATCAGCCATTTCAGAATTTTCCCTCAGTCTGGCTAATTGGGCACTGTGGCCTCTGGTCAACCCAAACCCGTCCTAAACTTTCGGATGTTGTAGCAAAGGCACATCAACACATTCTTACCACTGCCTGTGGTGTGTTAAACCCCCAAAAAAATTAAATGCTATTAGCCGATGCAGGGAATTCTTCCCAACAAAACCCGAACCTTGAGTAAAGATTTGTGGAGTGTAAGTAATGTACTTTCCTATTGATGGAATATTTTCTCTCTGAAAACAGTATCCCAGCGAGAATCGTACAGAATTAATGAAACCAGGAAATTGACTTTCTCTAATTTACCGGTGGTGATGGTTTTTCTAAAATTAATAGAAAAATAATTGTCCAAATTATGTCCCGCTTTGTTATGTGCCAGGAAAATGCTATTTTAAATTAACGTTTTTGTGAATTCTGACTTCTTCAGTTAGCATTTGAAAAAGAATTTAATGTCAGCTTCAGGAAGGTCAAGCAAAGACTCTGAAGGGACTGGATCAGCTTGGGGAAGATGTTAGCGTTAAAATTAAATAGAGGATTGGTATGCGTGGGTCATACAAGTTATGCGCCCCGCTTAATCTTACACTATTGCATTTCATCATCGGTTGCTGCAGTGGTGTCAAAAGTGAAATGAAAAACCTCTGCATTCACCGAGCACTTTAATCTGTCATCATAATCATGAAAGTCTTGTCAGTCTTGGCTCAAAAGTTAAGCTTGCTGATCAGAACTGTTAAGAGACACCTGGGCTGTCTAATTTAAAATAACTATTTTTTAAGAGTAGCGGTGATTTACATTTGTCTCGGATTTTATGTCATTATTTCTTTTCCAAATTTATGCATCATTATGCTCAAGATAGAGGAATACTGCGCCTTTTTGCAGAAGGAGCAGTCTAATCAAGGACACACCAGGCACATGCTCACGTTTCCTCCAAGGGACTAATGAAGCATTATTAAAAATCCCGTTTTATTTGGTTTAATGTGTAATTACCTCTTAGTGCGCCAGAATAATTCTGTCAAATGCCTCTGGAGACAAGGAAAAGCTCTGTGAGTATAGGAAACTGATCGGGTCAGATTACAACTCATAGATAATGGAAGTAAGGACTAGTTTTTAAATCAGAGCAACTTGTGGTGCATTTTTTTATGATATTTGTTAAGCATTTACTACATGCCAGGCATTGTACTAAACAATGGAGGAAATAGAAGCTAATCAGGTTGGACACAGTCCTTGTCCCACATGGTCCTCACAGTCTTAATCCCCATTTTACAGATGACATAACTGAGACACAGAGAAGTGAAGTGACTTGCCCAAAGTCACACAGCAGACAAGTGGTGGAGTTGGGATTAGAACCCAGGTCCTCTGACACCCAAACCTGTGCTCTTTCTACTAGAGAAGCAGCATGGCATAGCGGAAAGAGCACAGGCTTGGGAATCAGAGGTCATGGGTTCTAACCCTGGCTCTGCCACTGATCAGCTGTGTGACTTTGGGCAAGTCACTTGACTTCTGCGTGCCTCAGTTACCTCATCTGGAAAATGGGGATTAAGACTGTGAATCCCACGTGGGACAACCTGATTACCTTGTATCTACCCCAGCGCTTAGAACAGTACTAGGCATGTAGTAAACAGCGTGGCTCAGTGGAAAGAGCACGGGCTTTGGAGTCAGGGCTCATGAGTTCGAATCCCAGCTCTGCCACTTGTCAGCTGTGTGACTGTGGGCAAGTCACTTCACTTCTCTGGGCCTCAGTTCCCTCATCTGTAAAATGGGGATTAGGACTGTGAGCCCCACGTGGGACAACCTGATTCCCCTGTGTCTACCCCAGCGCTTAGAACAGTGCTCTGCACATAGTAAGCGCTTAACCAAATACCAACATTATTATTAAACACTTAACAAATGCCATCATTATTATTATTATTATTACTAGGCCATGCTGTTTTCCCGTTGATTTTAATGAACAGTTACTACTTCGAGTGTCTGTGACGACAGTGAATGTGAATTGGGTGTGGTACTTGTGACTACTGGGTTGCTAGCTCCTTGTGATGTGAGAATGTGTCTACCGACTCTGTGTTGAGACCTCTGAACTAAGCTCTTGGGAGAGTACAACAGAACAAAGTGCTCCGTAAATGTCATTGATTGATTGATCAATGGAATGGGAGGCAGAGGATGAGCTGGTGAAAAATTGAGAAAAGTTGACTAGAGAAGTAAGAGGAGACTAGGAGGGAACTGTCACGGGGAAAAAAAAAATCCTGTTAGTGTTTCCAGGAGAAGGGAGTGGTCCACAATATTGAAGGCAGCCAAAAATTTTGCAAGGATTAGGACAGAATTGATTAGGACCGAATTCATCGGTGACCTTGGAGCGAAGAGGATGGAAATCAAATGATAGAATCAAGAAAGAGAGGAAGTGGAGCTAGCAGGGTGATAGAAGCCATTTGAGGAGCTTGAAAAGGATGTGGAGGAGGACGATGGACTTAAGTGGTGCAATTCGGTGTTTGCTCCGTGAATTCTCAGGATGAACTTGATTGAGGTGTACCAGCCTGCGTTTGTGATGGAGATGATCTACCCTAAGGACATATCGAAAGTACGTGTCCTAGTACTGCCATGGGGCAGGACTGTCTGTGTCTGCCCTTTCACAATTCTGCATCCCCTCTAGGTCATAGTGACTTTGTGTTATGAGGAGGGTTAATGTTAGACCCATATTTTTTTATTCCTACATCTGGCAAATAATGCCACCAGGTTGTACAAATACCTTTCCCAAGAATACATTGCCAACGACACAAAATTCCACTTACAACTCATTTGCCTGTAGGCTAGAAAGTCTCTACCGTGACCTCTTTTCCTCTAATTTCAAACTTGAGGGGTCAGCAGCAGGGAGCCCTCTCTCGCTCCCCTTTCACAAAGGTTATCTTTCCACCACTCTGCCGGGATTGATTGGTGTGAAATTCACATGCCCTCATTCAAGTTCCTTACTGGCTTCTGACACACATCCAAATTCTAGTATGTTCTGAGGTTTCCTTGTGTGTTAGAAGAAAATATACCAGATGTGAGAGACTTTGAAAAATTGGCATGTGAGTTTTTCCTTTCTATATGAGGTCATAGGAGTATTTGTCTATCTGCTGAATAATAATTTGCTTTAATACTTCACCTTCCAGCTTAGAACACATATAAAAGACGCTAAAGTTTGTCAAGAACGTGTTTGAAAATTTATTTCATTGTGTTTTCAAACTGCCCTTCTACAGTTTCAGAATTTTGGTATGATGGACATAGCAGCCAAATGCTAAAATTATGATGTATTCATATGGGAAAACATTTTATTCATATTATATAAAACTAGTCGTAATATTTTTGTGTTCAAGGGAATTATTCTGTCAAGATTAATCTGTGATTTAACAAGAAGGAAACAATAGTCGATCATCTGAAGAAGGCAGCGAAACAGTGCGTGGTGAAGAGAAGCTTTCTAGTTTGTTTTTCAATGTGCAGGTAGCGCTGGTTTTCCTGATGAATGACCTTTCATTCAATAGTATTTATTGAGCGCTTACTATGTGCAGAGCACTGTACTAAGCGCTTGGGAAGAACAAGTCGGCAACAGATAGAGACAGTCCCTGCCGTTTGACGGGCTTACGGTCTAATCGGGGGAGACGGACAGACGAGAACAATGGCACTAAACAGCGTCAAGGGGAAGAACATCTCGTAAAAACAATGGCAACTAAATAGAATCAAGGTGATGTACAATTCATTAACAAAATAAATAGGGTAACGAAAATATATACAGTTGAGCGGACGGGTACAGTGCCGTGGGGATGGGAAGGGAGAGGTGGAGGAGCAGAGGGAAAAGGGGAAAATGAGGCTTTAGCTGCGGAGAGGTAAAGGGGGGATGGCAGAGGGAGTAGAGGGGGAAGAGGAGCTCAGTCTGGGAAGGCCTCTTGGAGGAGGTGATTTTTAAGTAGGGTTTTGAAGAGGGAAAGAGAAGCAAAGAGTCCAACCCTCTTGCCCTGCAAAGGAGACACCTAGGCCTCATAGCCTGAGACCTATAATGTGATGTTGTTTGTCACCCAGCCTGTCAAGAGCAGCCCCCAAATGCTTCACTGTTGAATAATACCGTAACTAAAAGAAAGAAAATAACCTACTTGGCTAAAATTGGGGTTTGGAATAAGACCGAGGATATTCATTCAATAGTATTGATTGAGCGCTTACTATGTGCAGAGCACTGTACTAAGCGCTTGGAATGTACAAATCGGTAACAGATAGAGTCCCTGCCCTTTGACGGGCTTACAGTGCTAAAGTTGTTGCTGTTGTTGGAGGAAGGCTATAGTTTTTAAAGGGAACTGCATCGATATTATTAATGGTGATATTTGTTAAGCGCTCACTATGTGCAAAGCACTGTTGTAAGCGCTGGGAAGGATACAGGGTGATCAGGTTGTCCCAAGTGGGGCTCACAGTCTTCATCCCCGTTTTACAGATGAGGTTACTGGGGCACGGAGAAGTTAAGTGACTGGCCCAAAGTCACAAAGACAAGCGGCGAAGCCGGGATTAGAACCTCTGACTCCCCAGACCGGGCTCTTTCCACTGGGCCACACTGCTTCTCTAAATTCTTCATTATGACTAGTAATAATAATGGCATTTGTTAAGTGCTTACTATATTCAAGCACTGTACTACGGTCTGGGATAAATACAAGATAATCAGGTCCCACTCAGGGCTCAGAGTCTATGTAGCAGGGAGAATTAGGAAACAGCGTGGCTCAGTGGAAAGAGCCTGGGCTTCGGAGTCAGAGGTCATGGGTTCGACTTCCGGCTCTGCCACTTATCAGCTGTGTGACTGTGGGCAAGTCACTTAACTTCTCTGTGCCTCAGTTACCTCATCTGTAAAATGGGGATTAAGACTGTGAGCCTCACGTGGGACAACTTGATTCCCCTGTATCTACCCCAGTACTTAGAACAGTGCTCTGCACATAGTAAGCGCTTAACAAATACCAACATTATTATTATTAATAAATATTGAATCCCAATTTCCAGATGAGGGAACTGAGGCCAGAGAAGTGAAGTGACTTGCCCATGGTCACACAGCAGATATGGGTGGCGCTGGGATTAGAACCAAGTCCTCTGATTCCCAGGCCTGTGCTCTTTCCATTAGGCTGTGCTGCTTCTAAATCAGTGACCAATGAACCCATCGGTGTGTTGGAAGAAAACTAGAGTGTGGCCTGAACCCATTATAACATTAAAAAAAAGGGTTGGGATTGTTTATTCAGTAAGTGGCATTTGTTAAATGCCTGTAGTATGCAGTCAACTGTACTAAACATTTGTCTGTAATATTTTTGGCCAAATTACTTTCAAAACATTAATAATTATGGTACTTAAGTGCTTACTGAGGGCCAAATATTGTACTAAGTGCTGGGGTAGATACAAATGGAATTAGAACTGGGATTAAAACCCAGATCCTCTAACTTTCAGGCCCAATGTCTTTACACTAGACCATGCTGCTTCTCAGTCAAAAGCAAATAAAATGGGAATTAGGAAATAGAGACCAGAGTTCAGTGGAAGTTGGGTTTTTTTGCCATGATAGACAAGAGAAAAGAGGAAGAATAAAGTGTGACGAGGAATCAGAAAATGAGAGATCACCCATCATTTCCTCCAATTTCTCTAGATCATTTCTAGATGTTTTTATTCAATTTTCTGAAGGAAAATAATGGAGATTGGCCAGGCCTGAGTGGAGAGGAAAAATACTGTTTCTGAGGAGTTGAGGGAGGCTGATTCTTGATTTTGCCGGACAGGAAGCTAAGTAATGAGGAAAGTGTTTTTTTCCTTTTCTTCTCTTTTTGCGACTTACGACATAGTTACAGGTAATTTCCTCTCCTTTCACTTGAAGATCAGTCATAAGTCAACAAAATTACTTATTATTTTTTATCCAATTTCTAACAAGGGATATTATAGAATGGGCTCATTTAATACCATTGATTAATTGATTGATTGAAAATATATATGCATACCTAAAATTTTTACATGAAAAATGAAGGCATGTATTTTTTCAGGGTCTGAAGGGATAGAATCTTCTTGTTGCTATAGGAAAGAGTCAAAAGTTGAGCTTTTTTCCCCTTGGCAAGTTTTGAAGGCAACTCAGTTTCCGCTATGAAGAATATAAGTAACGCTGACAGAGTAGCACTTTCAAACAGCAGCATGGCCTTGGGAGTCAGAGAACCTGGGTTCTAATGCGCTTCTGCCACTTGTCTGCTGTGTGACCTTGAGCAAGTCACTTGATGTCTCTGTGCCTCAGTTACCTCATCTGTAAAATGGGGATTAAGAGTTCGAGCCCCATTTGGGATATGGATTGTATGCAACCGGATGATCTTGTATCTACCCCAGCCCTTAGTACAGTACCTGGCACAGTAAGCCCCTAAATGCCACTAAAAACAAAACAAACAAAAATAAACAAAATCTCCCACTCCCTCCTCTGTCTGCTCTTCTGACCACCTCCCTCCTTCCCTTCTCCTGTCAAAAAAAAAAAAAAATAGAATTGCAGAGGTAGAAATGCTAGTTCCATAATAATGAAACACTTTATGAGTGTGTGGGGAAGAATGATAGAAATAACAACTGTACCACATCAGACCTTATTAAAGTCAATGAACTGCAACTTTGGGCTGTTTGTGGGCTTTAACCATTTCTAAGAAATATCCCTCTAGTTTTATTATTTAAATATTGAAAACAGCTCCCGGTTTACCGGAAATCCTGTCCTGAAAAGAAAATAGACCTCGGTGCAAAATATAAAACCAAGGGAATTTCCCATTGTATTCACTTTGAAAGATCCTTATTTTTTTGTTTATGGATGTTTTATTTCCAATATGGTCTTATGAGCTGCTCAAATTGCCTATCAAATATAGCTATTCCCCTTTAGCTCATAAAATGAAAGGTATCCCCAATCTCAGTTGAAGTTCTCAGTTGTACTGGAAATACTTTAATTCCCACACTCGTGCTGGAACAGGAACTTATATTGCCGGGGCTGGTACAGTAGAAGGGAGACGACTGTGCTTTCCTGTTGCCATTTGGGTATTAGCAACTGAGAGTTTTGATCCTCGGTGCGCCAGGAATATTGTCATGAGGTATGGTCCTTAGCTGGCTTGAAACCTAAGAGGATAGATGAGACGTGGAAGGGAATTGGGTTAATGGTGATTCTTATCAGTTGGTTGGCCCAAGAATGATGGGGAAGATCAATAAAACTGGGAAAACATCTGACTTGGAATGAGGCAAACTCAGCATGTCCAAAATGGAATCTGTCTTCTCCCTTCCCCAAACTGTTTCTCCACCTAATTTCCCCATCATAGTTGACACCTTCATCCTTCTTGTCTTTTAATATCATAACCTGGACTCCTCCTTCTCTTTTAACTCCTATATGCATTCCATCATCAAATTTTATCATTTTTTTAATGGTATTTAAGTGCTTACTATGTGCCAAGCCCTGTACTAAGCACTGGAGTAGATACAGATCATTAGGTTGGACAGAGTCCGTGTTCCAAATGGGGCTCATAGTCTTACTCCCCATTTTACAGATGAGGTAACTGAGGCGCAGAGAAGTTAAATGACGTGCCTTAGGTCACACATCAAATAAATGGCAAAACTGGGATTAGAACCCAGGTCCTTCTGACTACTAGGCCTGTGTCGTATCCACTGGGCACACGGCTTCTCCGGTCTGTCTCCATGTCATTTTCAGACTCCACCTCTTCTTCTTCATCCAGACTTTCTACGTTGGTCCTGAAACTTGTCGTGGCCCGATTTGCCTAGTGTGTCAGCCTCCTCACTGACCTCCCTGTCTCCAGTCTCTCTCCTCAACTGTATATATTTCCATTACCCTATTTATTTTGTTAATGAATTGAACATCACCTCGATTCTATTTAGTTGCCATTGTTTTTACGAGATGTTCTTCCCCTTGACTCTATTTATCGCCATCGTTCTCGTCTGTCCGTCTCCCCCGATTAGACTGTAAGCCCGTCAAACGGCAGGGACTGTCTCTATCTGTTGCCGACTTGTTCATTCCAAGCGCTTAGTACAGTGCTCTGCACATAGTAAGCGCTCAATAAATACTATTGACTGAATGAATGAATGAATCCTCTCCAATCCTTACATCACTTAGCTTCCCAGAACATTCTTCTAAAACATCATTTTGGACACATATTTCTACTCCCCACTCAGAATCCTCCAATCGTTACCCCATTACATTTTGCAACAAGCAGAACTCCTGATCACCACCTTTAAGGCACTTAGTCCACTATCTTCCCGCCTACTGATCCTCTCTCTTGTCCCACTACACTCCGCCTCATGTGCTTTGTTCCTCTCAAGGCAATCAAGTCACTGCTCTGCTGATCATTTACTCGCACTTCGGCCTGTAGTTCCCGTCTTCAGATGCCACTGAAAAAAACCACACACACACACACACAAACATAAAATCTTCTGGGCCCCGCTCTCTCCATCTTCAAAACCCTTCTGAAATCACATCTCAGACATTTCAGTGTCTACCTCCCCAACTAGATTGTAAGATTCTTGAGGGCAGAGATCCTGCCTCCTTATCATCTTGTACTCTGCCAAGCACTTAGTACAATTTTCTGCTCTCGGTATATACTCAGTGAATACCAGTGAATAATTTATTTTAGGATTATAAAAGTACTCAACTATAACTATATCACCGTTTCCTAACTTCTTACTTCCTCTTCCATTTTCACTGATAAATCAGTGACCATTTTGGCAAGTCTAACAGGTTTTCGGCCTAGTTTAGTGACCGGATCCCGATTGGATTACTGCATGAGCCTCCTTTCTGATCTCCCATCCTCCTGTCTCGCCCTGCTTCAGTCTATACTTCACTCTGCTGCCCAGATTATCTTTCTACAGAAACGCTCTGGGCATGTCACTCCCCTCCTCAAAAATCTCCAGTGGTTGCCTATCAACCTTCATATGAAGCTAAAACTCCTCAATATTGGCTTCAAAACTCTCCATCACCTGGGCCTCCTCCTCCTTTCTCTCCTTCTAGAGCCCAGCTCTCACATTCTGCTCCTCTGCTGCTAACCTCCTCACTGTACCTCGTTCTCACCTGTCCCACCGTCGACCCCTGGCCCGTGTCCTACGTCTGGCCTGGAATGCCCTCCCTCCCTCACATCCGCCAAACTAGCTTTCTTCCCTACTTCAAAGCTCTACTGAGAGCCCACCTCCTCCAGGAGGCCTTCCCAGACTGAGCCCCCTTTTCTTCCGCTCCTCCTCCCCTCCCCATCGCCCCTACAGCCACCCTCTGCTCTACCCCCTTCCCTGCCCCACAACAGTTGTGTATATTTCTACACATTTATCATTCTATTTATTATATTAATGATGTGTATAGAGCTGTAATTCTATTAATCTATTTTGATGCTGTTGATGCCTGCCTACTTATTTTGTTGTCTGTCTCTCCCCTTCTAGACTGCGAGCCTGTTGTTGGCTCTGTGTGTTGCCGAATTGTACTTTCCAAGCGTTTAGTAGAGTGCTCTATCCACAGTAAGCGCTAAACAAATATGATTGAATGAATGAATGAATGAATGAATAGCGAGAATAGCAAAGAAAGAATAATTCTGGTAGAAGTGGGCAAAATCTTTGTGATTGCTACCTAAATCATAATTTAAGATCTAGGCCGTTTTCAAACCACATGGTCCAGGGAAACAAAGGAAATGTCTATGTACTTCTATGCAGTAATGGCTTGCAACTCATTATTAAAGGATATCATACCCATCGCTGGAAATATGAGAGGGGATATAAATGTCTTTGTTTAAATATTGTTATGCTCCAGGCATCTAGGATGGATAATAGAGGATTGGATGTATGCGTCTTAATTTGAGCATTAATGCCCCTGCCTTGTTTGTCTAACTCAGAGGTTGTGGGTGAGAAAAGTATTGAAAGCTGTTCATGTGTAAATGATTTTGTCCATCCATTAACTGGCAGCGAATGCATATATTTTCATATTTGCTACATGCTAGAAGCTATTACTCTTCAGGCACAATATACTTTAAAAGTTCACTTTTAAGCTATTCTAGTCACACACTCGGTACAGTTGTTTTTTTTTTTGTTATTACAAAACTGTCCATCTGTGCAGAATTTTAACAAAGACATAGAGCATTTTGCTTTGGATTTTAGCCACTTGAGAATTGTAACAAACAATTCTAATGATAATTACAAATTTCCTTGGTGATCATAGAAAACGTGCACTCCATAAACCATTCAGTTGCATATCTATTGATCACATGGACCAGTTGATCTCCGAATATGGAAAGTCACAATTATATCCTCGGCTATTTTATACTTCAAGAAAAGGAATTTTTTTCCCCTTTCAATTCCACAAATAAAAACTTGCAGGAAATGAGCTTTTAGCGGTCACCTCGTACAGCTACAGAAAATATGACCGAGAACAGATTTTTCAGATTTTCAAGTTACCCCTCGTAGGAAAATTTTGTAAATCTGGTTGAACAATATGTTGACAGCTCCCAAGATCGGCTACTGTAAGTTGTTTTTCCTTATGCCACACCATTTGGTATCATTAATCTTCCTAAAGCCAACTTATCCCATTGAGATTTAAGTCTTCCTTTTAAGAGACTGGAAAATTGAAAAAAGACATTTAAAACAAGCAAGTCTAGTTAAATATTTGGTGAGGCAGCTGATAGTAATTCCACCTAGAAATCTGCACAGACGTTACAGGGCTTCCCCCGGTAACAAAAGGTACGGCCTATTTGTTTTCACATGACAATTTGGAAAAATCAGTTTGAGACCACCTTTTATATATGAATTAACGTTCTCCGCTAACCAGCATTCAGTTCTCTCACTTCTAAGACTGAAGTAGAAGCTGCAGTGATTTGGCAAACTGAAGAACTTTTAAATTGCACAAAAGAAAATAAAAACTGGGGAAAATACAAGATGATTAGATCAGGCACAGTTCTTGTCCCACCTGGGGCTCACAGTCTAACAGGAAGAGGAAATAGGTATTTAATCCCCATTTTACCGATGAGGAAACTGAAGTACAGAGAAGTAAAGTGGCTTGCCCAAGGTCCTGCAGCAGGATTAGAGCCCAGCTCCTCTGACTCCTCTGATCCACATTTGAAAATCAGGTGGTTTTGTTTTGAGCAGAACATGAGGTGCAGAGAGTTAGCTGAAGGATGTTTGGTAGCATCAAAGGTCCCTGACTGCAGGGATAGAGCCACCATTCCTCCATAGCCACTGCCCCATGCATAATAATATGAGAAGCTGTGTGGCTTAGTGGAAAGAGCTCAGGCTTGGGAGTCAGAGGTCGTGGGTTCTAATCCTGACTCCAGCACTTAGCTGTGTGACTTTGAGCAATTCACTTAACTTCTCTGTGCGTCAGTTACCTCATCTGTAAAAGGGGGATTAAGACTGTGAGTCCCACATGGGACAACCTCATTACCTTGTATCTACCCAAGTGCTTAGAACTGTCAGCTGTGTGACTGTGGGCAAGTCACTTAACTTCTCTGGGCCTCAGTTACCTCATCTGTAAAATGGGCATTTAGATTGTGAGCCTCACATGGGACAACCTGATGACCCTGTATCTACCCCAGCACATAGAACAGTGCTCTGCACATAGTAAGCGCTTAATACCAACATTGTTGTTGTTAGAACGGTTCTTGGCACAGAGTAAGTGCTTAACAAATGCCATCGTCATCATTATTAATGATAATAATGCTTAATGATAATAATGGTATTTAAGTGCTTACTATATTCCAAACACTGTTCTAAGCACTGGGGTAGGTACAAGATGAATGGGTTGGGCACAGTCCCTGTGCCACACAGGGCTCACGGTCTTAATCCCCATTTTACAGATGAGGGAACTGAGGCACAGAGAAGTTAAGTGACTTGCCCAAGGTCACACAGCACCTAAGTGGCGGAGCCGGGGTCAGGACCCAGGTCCTTCCGATGTCCAGGCCCGGGCCCCGTCCACTAGGTCACGCTGCTTCTAACGGGCAGTGAATGGTGATGACGAGCACAGAGCCACCCTTCTGGATGCAACCGTTTTCCAGACTGGTCGCTAAATCCTGCAGCGGGGAAAAGCTGGATCCCTGTAGTTAAGCCCCTTCCTTCTCTCCAAAGCTGGGCTGCCTCTACCTACCGGATCAGTCCATCAAGCAGTCAGTGTTGACTGAGTGCTTGTCTGCAGAGAGCACTGTAGTAAGCGCTTGGGCAAAGTATGATAGGAGAGAGAAGGTAGACACACTCCCTGCCCACACGGAGTTTTTACAGTCTGTAGGAAGTCTTGGCCCTTTCTGCAATCAGTGGCCTGGATAGAGAAGAGCACCGACAGGGGGAGGATGGAGGAGGGATCAAGAGGAAGGTGGATGAGTGTCTTGCAGCAGGTGAAGGAGAGGGCAGAGCCCATCAGATACTAAATTTAGAAGGGGCCCGGGCCCACCAATGTAGCCACTTGGTTTAATTTCCCCTGCTGACGCTTCTGTCTTTGGGAAGCATGGCCACGTGGAAAGAGAGTGGCCCTGGGAGTCAGAGGATCTGGATTCTGATCCCAGCTCTGCCACTTGTCCCTTGGGTGACCTTGGGCTTAACTTCTCCGTGACTCGGTTCCCTCGTCTGCAAAATGGAGAGTCGGTCAGACGACCGTATTTATGGAGCGCTCACTGTGTGCAGAGCACTGCACTAAACGCTTGAGAGAGTACCTATAACAATAAACGGACACATTCCCTGTCCACAGAGACCTTACTCTTCTCCCTCCTACTTAGACTGTGAGCCCCATGGGACACCCGATTATCTTGTATCTGCCCCAGAGCTTAGTATGGTGCTTGGACATGGAAGCATTTAACGAATACTATTATTATCGTTGTTATTACTATTACTATCCTCTTTACTCAGTTTCCTCTTTTGCAAATTGGAGATTCAATGCCTGTTCTCCCTCCTACTTAACACTGTGAGCCCTATATGGGGCCCGGTTATCGTGTATCTGCCCCATGCTTAGTACAGTGCTTGATACATAGTGAGGACTTAACAAATGCAATTACTGTTATTCTCTGTGACTTTGTTTCGTCATCTGCAAAATAGGGGTTCATTATTCGTTCTCTTTCCCGCTTGGACTATTAGCCCCATGGGGGACAGGGACTGGGTCCCACCTGATTATATCTACCCCAGAGCTCAGGACAAGAGAAGCAGCGTGGTTCAGTGGCAAGAGCCCGGGCTTAGGAGTCAGAGGTCATGGGTTCGAATCCTGGCTCCGCCACTTGTCAGCTGTGTGACTTTAGGCAAGTCACTTCATTTCCCTGGGCCTCAGTTCCCTCATCTGTAAAATGGGGATGAAGACTGTGAGCCCCACGTGGGACAACCTGATCACCTTGTATCCCCCAGCGCTTAGAACAGTGCTTGGCACATAGTAAACACTTAACAAATGCCACCATTCATTTTTATTTATTTTACAATGCTTAGCACATAGTGCTTAAGAAATACTGCGACTGTTATTATTTGTTGTTGTTGCTATTCTTGTAGGAAATTTTAGGCCTTCATCCACTGCTTATTTCCTTATCCCCCCCGCCCCCCCCCCCCCGCCCCCCAATTCTTCTGGCTAAAGAAAGCTGTTTAATAAGTCCTTTGGACTGGTCTTGAAAATCAATCAATCAATTGTATTTATTGAGCACTTACTAGGTGCAGAGGCCTGTACTAACCACTTGGGAGAGTTCAATATAATAATATAATAGAGTTGGTAGACACATTCCCTGCTCACAGCGAGCTTATTCCTGCCAGGATCAACTACTCTGTAGCTTCAGGAACTCTGGACTGAGATGCTAAAATCCCGAAGCAGGAACAGACTCTAAGTGATTCCAGTGGCCCACTGGATCACTGGTTTTTTTTGGTGCTAGCTCTGTTACTTTATTTTATTTTTCTTTTGGCCTCTTGCAAAAATCACATATGGCCAGACTTATTCTAGGAGAGTGAGGGGAAACTCACTAGCCCACCAATATTTTTGTTTGAGATGATAATTTTACCATGTGGAAGTCCTTAGCTATGGATCCAGTCGATGGTCTCCTGGGTGCTGAAACCATGTGCTAGCTACATTCTGAACTTGCTGGAGTTTGAAAATTGTCAGGACTACTTAGCAGCTCATTCTTTTAAAACCCAGCAGTTCTTTATTTTCCTTGGACTTTTTTTCAATAAATATTATAAGAGCTCAGCGTTCTCACTGTGGGCTAATTACTCTCTTTTCTCTGCCTGGGACATAACTCACTAGGAGCTACCAGGGCCTATGGAAATGAGGACAGATCTAGTGTAATTGAGAGTAATGGTCTGAAAGCCAAGAATATCTTAAGTCTTAGGACCGAGACTGAAACACTGGTGGTCTCGGGTAGGTCATTCGCTGGAAACTGTCTGCTTCAGTTTCCCCACCTTTGAAACGAGAATAATGAACATATAGAAGATGAATCGCAGGCCAACAATGGCAAGGTCCCATAGAAATATAGGAGGAAACATTTTTGCCTGAGCTTCAGTGTGGACCAGCCCACAAAAAGCCGAGTCAAAGGGAACTATCGAAGGAGATGAGAAGGTAAATTTGCTTTAAAACTGGTAGCCCAAACTGTAGGACAGCATCAAGACTTGTAAAGCAAACTTGTACCCAGAGACCGAAAGAAATGAGTCAAAGATGGGAGAGAAGGGAACCCCCTCCGTTTCCTATCCAACCAAAAAGGCTACCATGCTGATCCACCCACTTATCTTAATCCGGCTTTGCTCCTGAATGAGCCTCCCGGTGACCTCCGTGCCTCCTGCCCCACTACTCCAATCCACACTTGACTCTGCTGCTCAGATCATTTTCTTAAAATAAGTTGGGCCCATGTCTTCCCACTCCTCAAAATCCTCCCACTGTTTCCCATCCACCTCCATGTCAAACAGAAGCTCCTTACCATTGACTTTAGGGCATTCAATCGGCTTTTCCTCTCCTATCTTGCCTTGCTGATATCGTAATATAACTCAGGCTACACATTTCACTCCCCTAATACCAGCCTACTCATGTATCCCCAATCTCATCTCTCTTGCAGTTCAAACCCTGCCTCTGTCCTCCTCCTGTCCCGGAATGCAACCCAGTTTTCTTGTATCTGCCCCAGCGCTTAGTACAGTGCCTGGCAACGTAGTAAGCGCTTAACAAATATCACAGTTGTTATCTTCTAGACTCTAAGCTCATTATGGGCAAGGAATGTGTCAGTTTATTGTTATACTGTATTCTCCCAAGCGCTTATTATAGTCTTCTTAGCTCACAGAAAGCACTCGATAAACACGATTGCCTGAATGAAAGAACTCCCCCTTCTTAACCAACAGTTTATCACTAACAGCCACCTTCAAAGTGATTTTAAAATCACATCTCCTTCAAGAGGCCTTCCTTAACTAAGCCCTCATTTCTTCTACTCGCTCTGCTTCCTGGGTCACTTATACATTTTGGATCCATCCCCTTTAAGCACATGGTATTTACCCTACCCTCAACCCCCATCGCACTCATGAGAAGCAGCGTGGCTCAGTGGAAAGAGCACAGACTTGGGAGTCAGAGACTGTGGGTGCTAATCCTGGCTCTGTGTGACCCTGAGCCAGCCACTTGACCTCTCTGTGCCTCAGTTACCTCATCTGTAAAATGGGGATTAAGACTGTGAGCCCTACGTGGGACAACCTGTTTACCTTGTATCTTCCCCAGTGCTTAGAACAGTGCTTGGCACATACTAAGCACTTCATAAATGCCATAATTATTAAAACTGTACATATCCTTTTACCTGGCCATTTCCCCCATCTGTATTTATTTTAATGTCTATCTTCCCATCTAGGCTGTAAGCTCTTTGTGAGCAGGGATCGTGTTTACCAATTCTGTTGTAGTAGTCTCTTCCAAGTGCTTAGTATGGTGATAGCCAAACAGCAAGTGCTAAATAAATACCATTGATTGATGGGACAGATGAGCTGCCCTCCAAAATGTCCAACTACACCCCCAGAATGAGCGCCTTTGGGAGCAATTGAGATGGAAAAACATTCTGAATGTGCTTGAGATTTCATAAATTCACATTAATATTGCCTTTTGTCTTTTGTCTTTTATGAATTTTCATGAAGTATGTCAGAACATCACTTTTTAAACACCGGAAAAATTGTTGAGAGAAATAGAGTTGAGCAGGAAAAGATGTGCAATGAGGAGTTCTCACGCCTCGAATCCAATCTTCATAAATATACTCTACTATTTCCTCTATCCATAATCGATTTTAGTGTGTCTCCCTCTATAGATTGTACGCTCCTTCTGGGAAGAGATCACATCTGCCAACTCCGTTTTATTGTACTTTCTATCTCAAGGGCTTGGTACTGTGCTCCGCACCCACTAAACATTCAATAAATAACATTGATTGATTGAAATAAGCTTAGAAATGGAACTCAAATAAACCCTGACTAACCTTCTGAAGAGTTCTAATAAAGTAGTGGAGTGGTTTACCGCCTACCCGTTCAGAGGAAGCCCAAGGTGGGGTGGGAGAGTAAGATAGGAAGGGCGCATGGAGACAAGATGGAACCAAGCCCATCCAGAGACAGGTCCGAGCCCATCCCGTCCCCATCTCTTCCAGAACCTAACCCTGCCTCTCTATGAGGGCCCTACTTTGACTCTCCAGCTCTATAGTTCTATGATTCAAATAACTCCTTTTGATGTAGGATACCGCATTCTCCCCTAAACGACTGACCGTTCATTATTTAAATGCAGTTTCAAAAATCAGGTTATTTAAATAGCATAATAAAGTGAATAAGGCTGCCAGAGAGACTTGTTCAAATCGAATCAACTCGAGGATTATGAGCCAGGATGGCACCAAGCTTTAGTTGGTGGGCTTGACCCCCTTTAGAATGCCAACTTGAACTTGGGGTTAAATTACAGTGATTATTTTGAACTACGTGGAAATAAATGAACTCAAGGGAATAAACTGTAAAATTGTAGAGAAACCATTTTTTTAAACATGGCTTCTTTTTCAGGTCCTCCAGGGAAACGAGGGAAGAGGGGCAGAAGAGGAGAGTATGGTAAGTTTTACGCTGAGCAGAAAAATGTCGCATTTTGATTTGTCTGTGGATGGCTGCTTGTTCACACGATTTGCTCGAAACCCCATTTTTCCTACTTTGAACGTGTATGTTATGCTATTTTAATTAGCCTCGTGATTTTTTTTTTCCTGTGGTTAGTGAGCTTCTAGCATTTTTTAATTTCTTTCCTTCAATTTGTGTTCAGATTGTAAAGCTTAATGACTTAGAAAATTATTTTGATTATCGTTTAGTGAATTTGTAATTCTTGATTGTTTTCTGGCCTGGGCCATTCTGAGTACACTTGTGAGGATTTTCTTATCTTGTACAATACCCCAAACTTCTATGCTTTCATCGTGTGACTCACTGAGATTCCTACAGATAGTAACAGTTGTGCTGCTGAGAGTGCTTACTATAGAGAAGCAGCGTGGCTCGGTGGAAAGAGCCCGGGCTTGGGAGTCAGAGGTCATGGGTTCGAATCCCATCTCCGCCACTTGTCAGCTGCATGACTGTGGGCAAGTCGCTTAACTTCTCTGGGCCTCAGTTACTCATCTGTAAAATGAGGATTAAGACTGTGAACCTCACGTGGGACAACCTGCTTACCCTGTATCTACCCCAGGGCTTAGAACAGTGCTCTGCACATAGTAAGAGCTTAACAAATACCAACATTATTATTAGGCACCAGGCACTGTACTAAGCACTGGGGTAAATACAAGATAATTATGCCAGACCAGTCACTGCCCTACATTAAGATTCACAGTCTAAGGGGGAGATATAATAGGAATTTAATCCCCATTTTACAGATGGGGAACCTGAGGCCCAGAGAAGCAAAATGACTTGTCCAAGGTCACCCAGCAGGCAAGTGACAGAGCTAGGTTTAGAACCCAGGTCTCCTGACTCCTAGGTCTGTGTTCTTTCCACCAGGACAAGCTGAGCACTTCCTGTGTGCAAAGAACTGTACTAAGTGCTTGGGAGAATACATTATAACAATTAACGGATACATTCCCTGCCCACAACAACCTTACAGTCTAGAGATTCATTCATTCAATAGTATTTATTGAGCGCTTACTATATGCAGAACACTGTACTAAGCATTTGGAATGTACAAATCGGTAACAGAGACAGTCCCTGCCCTTTGATGGACTTACGGTCTAATCGGGGGAGACGGACAGACAAGAACAGTAGCAATAAATAGAATCAAGGGGATGAACATCTCATTAAAACAACAGCAAATAAATAGAATCAAGGTGATGTACTGACAAAATAAATAGGGTAATGAAGATATGTACAGTTGAGCGGACGAGTACAGTGCTGAGAGGATGGGAAGGGAGAGGGGGAGGAGCAGAGAGAAAGGAGGGAAAACAGGTTGGACACAGTCCCTGTCCCATGTGGGACTCACAGCATTAACCCCCATTTTAAAGATGAGGTAACTGAAGTGACTTGCCCCAGGTCATTCAGCAGGCACGTGGTGGAGCCAGGATTAGAACCCGGGTCCTTCTGACTCGCAGGCCTGGTCTCTATCCACTAGGCCAAACTGCTTCTATAATTGTCCTTCCTAATTAGGCACATTTACTCCGAGGCAACCTATCTCATCATTCCAAGATCATCTCTGCCTGCAAGCTGTGGCGCGAGACTGTTCGGATCTGGGAGGCTATTGCTAACCCACTCATTATTCCAACATAATTTCCCTGGGCTCTGTTCTCCCGTCCAATATGAACTGAACAGGGGATGGCAGACTCCCTCTGACCCAACTCCTTTAATCTCTCCTGGAGGCAGGCTTACATCTGCAAGTCCGAGTCCTGCAGAACTGCCTACTAGGTAGCAACTGCCCCCTTAGGCTGTCATTCCAAAACTCCCGGTGTACCGCTGTCAGATGTGTGCTAAGTTGTTGAGGGTTAATGGAGCACTGGCCCCGGGGTTCACGGTAGAATTGATTGCCATGAATACATTCTCTCTACCCAGTTGCGGCCCATGTGATATTGATGGGGCAAGCGCGACAACACTCCCGTTATTCTTGTGCTATTCTCAGCTTGTGCTACATCATATTCTGCACCCAGTAAGCGCTCAATAAAAATACTATTGGATGCATGAAGGAATTAATAGTCTCCCTCCTCCCCTCCTCACCCTTAATTCCAGATATGCATGTGATCCTAGGTGAATTTGTCCTTTTGGGAAGAATACAGGTCTCAGGATGTAGAAAAATATGAATACAAACATTTGACATTCTCTCTCAGAACCTCATCTTGGCTTTAACATCACTCATGGTTCAGTCCTAGGTAGTTAATAATAATAATAACAATGATGATGATGGTTTTTAGGTGCTTACTATGTACCAAGCACTGTTCTAATTGCTGGGGGAGATACAAGGTGGTCAGGTTGTCCGGCAGCTGTGTGACTGTGGGCAAGTCACTTCACTTCTCTGTGCCTCAGTTACTCATCTGTAAAATGGGGATTAAGACTGTGAGCCTCGTGTGGGACAACCTGATTACCCTGTGTACCCCAGCGCTTAGAACAGTGCTCTGCACATAGTAAGCGCTTAACAAATACCAACATTATTATTAGAGCTCACAGTTTTCTAGACAGTTTAACTGTCTAGAAGAGGGGAGGCAGACATCAGAACAAGTTAACATCAGACAGTTAACCTGGTGTGGGCAGGGATTGTCTCTCTTTATTGCTGACTTGTACTTTCCAAGTGCTTAGTACAGTGCTCTGCACGCAGTAAGCACTCAGTAAATACGATTGAATGAATGAATTCATGCTTCATGTTAGCCTTTTTCAAATGAAACCTGAGCAGCGGAGCTGAGAGATGTTTGTCTTCACTAGCCTTGTTCATCGCTTGGCAACAATGACATTTCTCTCCTTGAGGCCCTCTGGTAACTAGGCTGTAAGTTCACTGTGGGCAGGGAATGGGTCTACTGTTGTATTTTACTCTCCCAAGTGCTTAGCACAGTGCTTTGAGCACAGTAAGTGCTTAATAAATACAATTGAGTGAACTGAAAGAATGAATGAACTATTTAAAATTCAAAAAGAAAGGGTACATTCTGACTTCAGAAAATTACCTCATTTGAGAAAGTAAAAATGGAATTATGTACTCTTGATTCTTTGGAACTAAGGAAAATCAAATTCATTGCAGAAGAGTAAATGATCTTTCGAGGTTTTGCATAACGTGTTAAGAAAACATTTGTGAGGCTAACACTTTCAGGAATGGTGAGTGAAACATTCAGATGTGACCAAAAAAATTGACAGCTTTAGGCATCCAGAGGATAGTTAATAATCTGTGCTTCAGTGACTTCTGACTAAATTCATGTTAGTTGAAGTGTCAAAGGCAGAATGAGTTCTGATTGACGAAAACGTCTGAGTCTGGGAAAGTTGGGAATCCTGATTTTGCTCATTGGCATGCTGAGACATGGGGGTGAATCCCTAAATCTTTTTTGTGCTACATTTTCTCTGTGTTAGCACTTGGCAAAGTATTGAAAATAAATAACTAATGTTTATATATCAAAAAGCACATCAATTAGCTGATCATGTTTACTGAGTACTTACGGTGTACAGAGCACTCTTTTAAGTGCTTGGGAGAGTACAGACACATTCTCTGCCCACAATGGGCTTCCGCTCGAGAGGGAGAGACAGATATTAATATTAAAAAATTATGGATATGTATGTAAGTGCTCTGGGGCTTGTGGTTGCGATGAATAAAGGGAGCGGGTGAGGATAACGCAGAAGGGAGTGGGAGAAGAAGAAATGAGGGCTTAGGGAAAGCCCCTTAGTGGAGATGTGCCTTCAATAAGGCTTTGGGGATGGGGAGAGTAAATGTGTGTAGGCTATGAAAAGGGAGGGCGTTCCAGGCTAGAGGCAGGGTGTGGGTGAGAGGTCGGTGGCAAGATAGAGGAGATCGAGGCACAGTGAGTAGGTTGGCATTGGAGGAGCAAAGTACGCAAGCTGGGCTTTGGTAGGAGTGTAATGAGGTGAGGTAAGGGCAAGGTGATTGAGTGCTTTAAAGCTGACGGTAAGGAGTTTCTGTTTGATGCAGAGGTGGCTGGGCAACCTCTGGAGGTTCTTGAGCAGTGGGGAAACGTGGACTGAACATTCTTGTAGAAAAATGATCTGAGCAGCAGAATGAAGTATGAATTGAAGTGGGGAGAGACAGGAGGCAGGGAAGTCAGAGAGGAGGACACAGTAATCCCGGCTGAATAGGATAAATATTTGGATTAATGTGGTAGTTAGGATGGAGAAGAAAGGGAGACTTTTAACGATGATGTGAAGGATGAACCGACAGGATTTAGTGATGGATTGAATATGTGGGTTGAATGAGAGAGAGGAGTCAAGGATAACACCAAGATTATGGGTTTGTGAGACAGGATGATTGGTGGTATCATCTACAGTTTTGGGAAAGTCAAGGGGAGGACAGGGCGTGGGTGGGAAGATAAGGGTCAAAAATCGAAGCTCACTCTTGGAGGAAAGAAAACAATGGCCCCAAACTTGTTAGGATCTAATGGTTTTGATATTGGTTTGGTCGATTCTCGACATGTCAATTCAACATCTGGAAATTGAATCAGTCATTGGTTGTTTGTGAATGAATTGTGACTGAGGTTTCAGAAAAAATAGCTGCTTTCATTCTTAAAAACTCTAATTGTGCATGATATTACCCGGATATACAAAGCCATTTTGAGAGGCAGTTGGTATTTCATCTAATCTACTATTTGTCCCTCTTTCCTTTCCATTTAAATAATCTCAACATAATTAGTTTTTGTGACAAAAACACCACTGTTGAGTTTTACTTTAAGATGAGATTGATTGTCCCTTTGAGCCACTATGGAATGGACATAGAGGAGTTTGTATGTCAAGGAAGTTAAAATGAGGACCATATCTTAAATTGCATGCTTGTCCTTTAGAAACTAATTTGGAAATGAATGCAGACTTTATATGTGTCAGAAAGCATCAATCTTTGGTAATGACCAGTCTTTTTGTATATTCAAGCCCAAATTAATAATAATAATTGTGTTACTTGTTGGATGCTTACTATATGCCAAGCACTGTTCTGAGCGCCAGAGCATATACAAGTCAGTCAAGTGGGACACAGTCCCTGTTCCACATGGGGCTCACACTCTTAATCTACATTTTTACAGATGAATGACCGAGGCCCAGAGCAGTTAAGTGACTTGCCCAGGGTCACACAGCTGACATGTGGCAGAGCCAGGATTAGAACCTAGGTCCTTCTGACTCCCAGGCCTGTGCTCTATCCACTGTCACGCTGCTTCTCTAAAATGCTATAGAAGGATCAGATGGGAATTGGGGCTGAAATTTACCAGAAATCTGCCTCTACCCTCTATTTCCTTCAACCCCCAAAGACCAAGGAGGGCATTACAATTTGTTTGCAGAACCTGAGGAGAATCTCAAGAACAATTAGATTTGGTACTAGAATTTTTTTCAGGATTCTCTAGGAACTTTTACTACAACAAAGGAATCTAGCTCTTGACTGTGAAACACTTTCCCATAAGGAAGAAACACACACATTATCAAGGGCAGAAAAAGTACATTAGTTGTTATTTTATGCCCCTTTTGTGCCCCCTGTTTTATTTTTTTCCCTTGGAAGTCAGTGGGAGGCATAAAAGCTAATGAAAATCCATTGATTTGAAAGCTATAAGTGCTCCATTGAATAAGATCGAAATATTATATTTGATTTGTAAGCCTTTGATAGGGCATTCAAAAGTTTCAGTACAAAAGTCCTTAAATCTATATAATTGGAAAAATATGCACATATTTCAGCAACTGGGTCTTTTCATAGACCCACGTTTTTCTTAGAAAAGAATGTGTTGAACATTATGAATACGTTTTAATTGATAAGTGACAGGAAAAAGATCTAGGTGTGAGTAATTTATCCTAACGCAAAGGAACCATAGGGGAAAATCTGCTATTGAAGTTTGCACGCAGTATAAAAGTTCATACTCAGTTGCGTAGATATTGGAAGCCAATAGCTTAAGGAAATGTTGCCTGTATGACAGTTAGGTAGAACCAAATATTGTGTTGAGTATTTAATTGGTCTGGAATGCAATAGCATGAGAACAATTTATTCTTCTTTGAAGACAATGATCTCTTCAGACAGGCACCTGTATGCTGTCTTTGCCAACAATTCTGTTCCCAGGGTTCATCTAGGGGAGCAAAATTTTTAGGTAATATAATGTGTTCATTGCTAGCTTGGCCAATTTTGTAAATCTCAAACAGACAAGTTCTAATCATCCATACCTCGGTTACCAGAATGAGCTCCTAATGTCCAAAAGATCATTTTTCCATCAAAATTTCCAGAGTTTATCTGGCTGCTTGGCTCCTACATTTTGCAAAATTAAATCTGAATTAAAAGCGTATGTTTGGCATCTTATGTGTTCGTCTTTTCTACTTTATAAGCTAATATATTATTTTTTTCTCTCTCTCTTTTTTCCCTACAGGACCTCCTGTAAGTACAATCGATACATTGTGGGAATTCCATTTTAACCAGAGATAGAAATGTTTGTGTTTAATCACCAGTGAAGCAATTGCAGTGGAGACAATTTCCACAAAATTATCAATGCAATTTTTAGTACTTATTAATTTTGGAGGAGCTAAGTAATCGTATAGAAGCTTTCTGTTTGGAAATAACTCTTAAGTGTAACAGTATTTGGAATCAACATTTGAAACAAAATAATCTGTAAGTATGACACAGTTTTTTGTTTTGGGGATGCTTTCTAAAGTGTAAATTTCTGTTTTCTCACATTGTGGCTCACTTTCAAAATTGACAGCCTTGGAAAGGACTTAATACAAGTTCTAAAGTGAAATATTTTGAGTGGAAATTCAGTTGCTTTTCCTTGAGTATTTCAAAGCTATTTAATATTACTCGTGTCTGCGATTTACACTTGTATCTGAAATATTTGCTAGCTGACCAAGTGGAGATGGTGATTCCATCATGAAAATGATATCGCCACAGGCCTTGATCCCCTATTCTCTTCCTCAGGCAAAACCTCCTTTGGAGTCAATTGGACCTTTGTCTGAGTAAGGAATGGAGGATTGAGCCCTAAGAGAGTTTCATTTTTTTTCCCCTTCTTTCCAAGGTTTGTGCTAGTTGTGCTTCCAGGATCTCTCTTTCCAGGAACAGATTATCTTGTCAAATCCAGGTCGGATGCATTGTTGACTAATATTCTGGATCTCGGTTGTCTGACATAAATGTTCAACTGTTGCTCTGTGTATTTACAGTAGCTAAGACTGCTGGCCTTGAGACATTTTCACTTCCAATAGCCAGTTTGCTCCAAGATTTCCCAAATACACTTTGGCAATTCATTTAACAGGCCAGCAGAGAGAAAGAAAGAGAGAAAGGGAAGGAGGGGTGCCGTGGGGGTAGGGGTTAGTGTACACTAGTTTTCTTTATTCAGAGGAAATGTTGGCTTCCCAAATATCTTTTGCAGCCCTCTTTAAAAAGCAAAGATGGAACATAAATCATTAAGCAAGCGGCTTTGATCCAGTAAACGACCGTTAGCCGTTGGTTAATGTTCGGCAGATGGCATGCCATAGGTCTAGAGGCTTAACTCTTTGGCTTTATCTTCAAACCACTATCTCTTTAACTAGAAACAAATTATTATTACCCAGAGAGAACTCCGGAGATTGTATTCACAATAGCTTCCTCCTACACCCATAAATATAAGGAAGCCCAAGAAGTGGTTAAATCCCAGTTCTGTCTCATAGTCACTTATGGGTTTCTAGAATTTCCCTTTTGGTTCCTCTCAACCTTAAGCAATGGTATATTTCTTTGCTTATTCAGGATTGTCATCCTAGACACAAAGACTCCAATTGTTCTTATTCTACTTTTTATTACATAAAATTTTCATTGTTATTAGGTGATATATACAGGTGTTTTCTTATGGGTGAAAAAAGTTATTGACCATCTGTTGCCGGATTGTACTCTCCAAGCGCTTAGTACAGTCCTCTGCACAAAGTAATCGCTCAATAAATATGATTGAATGAATGATTGAAGCAAGATTTAAAAAAAAATCAAATGATTCTGTTATGTGGAATGATATCATCCCATGTCTTGTCTTATGCTTTTGATTCATTTCTGACCCATGGCGACACCATGGACACATCTGTCCCAGAACGCCCCACCTCCATCTGCAATTGTTCTGGTAGTGTAGCCATAGAGTTTTCTTGGTATTTTGGTAAAAATACTGAAGTGGTTTACCATCGCCTCCTTTCGTGCAGTAAACGCGAGTCTCTGCCCTTGACTCACTCCCATGTCGTGACTGCCCATTCCAGGGGAGTCTTGACTTAGAGCAGATTGCCTTTCGCTCACTGGCCAAGCTTGGAATGGAATGGGTTTGCCTCTGCTTGATTTTCCCTCCCGTAGTTGGGACTGGTAGAGGACTGGAAACTCTCCAGTTGCGATCCTGAGAGGGTATCAACCCGTGTAGCTGTAGTTTCGAGTAGCTGTAACATCGTCAAATGTTTGTAACAAAACATCAAATGAGAAGAAACAACAAAAGAAACAGAGACATCTAAGACCCCAATATTTATGAAATGGAGCAAGCTATGCCAGTATCTGCTTTAATTCCCAATGGGGCATGTTTTTAAAGCTTTGAGCCAGAAAAATGTATGAAGCCCAGTTGATTTTGTCTTCCATTCAGGGAGAAATCTGGTACTTGTTCTTTCCAGTGTGGGTAGCTCTGTTTTTTCCCCTTCTCATTTGTTTCTTTTATAAGAACTCAAGGCTGTTTCCACACAGGCACAATGAAGCCATAGATTGGTAATAGAAATGCTATTGATGATAATGCTTCTGGCTATCATTTCAAGAGGGGATACAATTTCTTGGTAGTTGAAGTGATAAAATGGTTATTTGGGTAAATTAGAAGACTTCACTTTTACTCTTTCCTTACCCATGAATTGAAGTCTTGGTGTTATGATATTTTTATTCATTCATTCACTCACTCATATTTACTGAGCGCCTACTGTGAGCAGAACACTGTATTAATTGCTGTATTAGAATATTTTGTAGATCTAATGACTAATGAGAGAGATGCAGCAATATTGTTTGATTCTATAAATTATTTATTTATTTATGGTATTTATTAAGTCCTTACTATGTAACAGGCACTGTACTAATTGCTGGGGTAGATACAAGCTAATCAGACTGGATGTAGTCCTTGTTATACATTGGGCTCACAGTTGTATTGCCCATTTTACAGATGAGGTGACTGAGGCACAGAGAGGTGAAGTGACATGCCCAAGGTCATACAGCAGAAAAGAGGCAGTGGGATTAGAACCCATGACCTTCTGACTCCCAGGTCCACGGTCTACCTACTACCTCACGCTCTAACCATCATAGCAAGGAAATGATATGCAAAGACCAATGGTTAAGGAATGCTTTGTGAATTTCAGTCATTGTCTAGTGAAGGACAAGCTTTTACTTGAGCTTTATTCATTCATTCAATAGTATTTATTGAGCGCTTACTATGTGCAGAGCACTGTACTAAATGCTTGGAATGTACAAATCGGTAACAGTTAGACAGTCCCTGCCCTTTGACTGGCTTACAGTCTAATCCGGGGAGACAGACAAGAACAATAGCAATAAATAAAATCAAAGGGATGAACACCTCATTAAAACAGTAGCAAATAAATAGAATCAGGGTGATGTACATCTCATTAACAAAATAAATAGGGTGATAAAAATATATGCAGTTGAGTGGACGAGTACAGTGCTGAGGGGAGGGGAAGGGGGGGAGGGAGCAGAGGGAAAGGGGGGAAGAAAGGGCTTAGCTGAGGGGAGGTGAAGGGGGGGTAGAGGGGGAGCAGAGGGAGCAGAGGGAAAAGGGGAAGCTCAGTCTGGGAAGGCCTCTTGGAGGAGGTGAGCTTTAAGTAGGGTTACTCTTCTGTTGCCCTGAACTAGGTAGCTAGCTAATGATGATGGTATTTGTTAAGCACTTACTATGTGTCAAGTGCTGTTTTACGTGCTGCACTTACTATGTGTCAAGTACTGTTCTAAGTGCTGGAGTAGATACCAGCTATTCAGGTTGGACACAGTCCCTTTCCCAATATGGGACTCACAATCTTAATCCCCATTTTAGAGATGAGGGAACCGAGGCATAGAGAAGTGAAGTTACTTGCTCAAGGTCACACAGCAGACAAGTGGCGGAATTGGGATTAGAACCCAGGTCTTCTGACTCCCAGACCCGGGCTCTATCCCCTAGGCCATGTTTCTTCCCTAGCTTTAAAACTAGCCGTCACTGTGATGCTCTGCACAGGCTCCGGTCAGTGCCGAGGTTCTAAATCCTAATAGTTCAGTAGGGCTGGGTCAAGCAGGGTTCTAGCAGGGTCCCTTACAGAAGATCGCCTTCTAAAGCTTTCATTTCTCATGATGGAGGTGCTGTAATTAATGCTGGAAAACGAAATTCTTCCTGGATCACCCACGGAGAAAGAAATGGAGGGATGCTGGGATGGATTCATGTCCCAGAAGTTACTGTAGGTCCACCATCTTGAAGTCTACAGTCCGGATCAGCAACTTCAAGGGAAAAAAGACCACTGTAAAATATTTCTCCTACTTAGGGGAATTTTGTTTCTAGGTTTTGCAGTCCAGGTGGGTAAGATGACATCTTTTCTAGTGCCTGTTGGGTATGGGCCAGGCTCAGGTGGAACCAATTCTAAAATTTCAACTCATGTAGGGCAGTACCGCTCCCATTACTCTCCCAGGGTCACAGAACAAAATGAGTGATGTAGTAACCGAGGAGCCTAAACTTTAGAAGCCCTGCCTGTCAAAGTAACGTAGATCTTATTGAGTGACAGAGAGGATGTTATTCTTGGTGGCTTAGAACTCTCGGAGGTGTAAAACAGGCATCAGTACAACCTGTTTTAAGCTTGTGCCAACCACAGTTTTCAGCTGGGTTTGAACCTTAGACTCTTGTTGACAGATGAGTGGAGCTGACAGGGCCAACGTAAGCCTATGCTTGCTTATTCTGGCAATATAGAAGATTGAAGCCTAGGAAAAAAGTTAAGATGCAAATGAAAGAGTTTAAATAGCTGCATTCCACATCCTCTTAAATGATTTAAGTATCTAGTCCTGCAGTGAGGTTTTTCAAGATTTCAGGTTATCTTTGGCTCATCACCCCACCTTCCTACCTACTGGCCTTCAACTCCATTTTCTTAGCTGCCTAATAATACCGATTGTGGTATTTATTGTGAAACGTTTACTATGAGCCAAACATTGTACTAAGTCTTGGGATAGGTACAATATAAGCAAATAGGATACAGTCCTGGTCTCACATGGGACTCACAGTCTAAGAAGGAATAATAATAATAATTATGGTATTTGTTAAGACTTATGTACCAGGCATTGTACTAAGCGCTGGGGAGGAAGCAAGCAAATTTGGGTTGGACACAATCCCTGTCCCACAAGGGGCTAACACTCTTAATCCCCATTTTACGGATGAGGTAACTGAGGCCCAGAGAAATGAAGTGAACTTGCCCAAGATCACACAGCAGACATGTGGTAGAACCGGAATTAGAATCCAGGTCCTTCTGACTCCCAGGCCAGTGCTCTACCCACTGAACTATACTGCTTCTCTTCTGTGAGATATGTAGACAAGTGCTGAGGGGTTAGAGGTGGGGCGACAATCAAATTCCCAAAGGTCCCATAGATGACCCAGAAGCGCTGTGCACATAGTAAGCACTCAGTAAATGCCACTGATTAATTCAAAGTGGGAATAATTCAGCTCGCATCTCTCATTAGATATCATGAAGCTGTTATGATTTAATTCTCGGTGGGTGTCTATGTATACTCGGAGGTATGCCCAGGGTTGGAGCGAGGGGTCCAACTGCTGAGGGTGATCTTTACAAACAGGAGTAAAAATGACTGATTTTCATATGTTTTTGCTGCCAGAACAATCCATCAGTAGTATTTACTGAGCGCTTCCTGTGTGTGGAGCACTCTGTTAAGCACTTGAGCAGAAAGCAGGCATCTGTTCAGGAGGAGGTGGCTGTGAATCAGGATGGGGTTGCTGGCCAGACTCATGACCAACTCTGTTGGGAAAAAATCTTCTTTCACCTGGCTTAGTGGAAAAAGCCCAGGTTTGGGAGTCAGAGGTCATGAGTTCTATTCCTGGCTAAGCTGCTTGTCAGCTGAGTGACTTTGGACAAGTCACCTAAGATCTCTGGGCCTCAGTTACCTCCTCTGTAAAATGGGGATTAAGACTGTGAGCCCATGTGGGACAACCTGAATACCCTGTGTCTCCCCCAGCGGTTAGAACAGTGCTTGGCACATAGTAAGCGCTTAACAAATACCACTATTATTATTCCTTGCCTCTTTAAATGGGATGGTAGTGAGTGAGATGGCAGTGGTGCTTCCACCCTGCCGAATGTTTTAGGTACAGGGCAGGAGACTACCAACCAGCTAACCCCTTTTATTAGGTGTTATAATGATTATGATAATGATATTTGTTAAATTCTTGTTATGTGCCAGGCACTGTACTAAGCGCTGGGGTGGATTTAAGCAAATAGAGTGGGGTACGAGCAAGTTGAGTCCATGTCCCATGTGGGGTTCACAGTCTCAATCCCCATTTTTCAGATGAGGTAACAGAGGTGCAGAGAAGCGAAGCGCCTTGCCCAAGGTCACGCCGAAGACAAGTGGTGGAACTGGGATTAGAACCCAGGACCCTCGAAATCCTAGGCCCCGGAAGGTCATGAAGACAGATTCCGCCCCGCTCTTGTGATGGCTCCATCTCCCCTATCTGCTCCACCCTCACACAGATCATCTGCAGAGGTCACCCTCCACCAGGGCCAGTAGGATCCGGAGAAAGTTCATCGTATGAAGTCCAGGGCACCCCACAGACTACCTTCACGGTGGGGATCCCTGCTTTAGAGACGCTCTACTGTGGATCCTGTGTCTCACACTCTGCCTAGCTACCTTGACCATGGACCTGGAAAACCTAGGGAATCCATTCCTGAATGTATATTTAAAGTTCCCAGGGAGGATGGAATGAGATTGCAGACCCAGAACTTCCATCCCTATTAGTTGGGGAAGAAATAGCAAATTGGGGACCACCAATACAGTTGTATCTGAACTCTTTGTCAGAGCCTCATTGCGGATCCCACCGCTACCCTGTTTATGATGTGATGGTCGAGGCTTGGTAGGGGGTTCACTGGGAGATAATCAGATGGCAAGCTCCCGCTCAAAACAGCAGCAAGGTTTCCCCTGAGAAGCAGAATGCTCCTAGGCCAAAGGGGGACTACCTCCCCACCCCCGCCACCCCCAGCAAATGGTCAAAATGCAAACACCATCGATTTTAGCTCATTTTTGCAGCCATCCTTGAATTAACGCTGGCAGCCCTGGGCAGGATATTATGGGAAGGTGTGACGGTGGAAGAGGTGGACGACACTTTTCGTGATTGGGAAGGGAGTCCACGTTATGCCGCTGGCTCGTTTTTCAATCCCGCAGAGTTGATTTAGGAAGCCTTATATTGAATAGCCATTGTACTGTAGAATAAAAACATCAGCCATAGATTAACCAGGAATTGAGTGTCTGGGAAAAAAAAAAAAGCTTTGGGACAGAAGGGCTTTCTTTTTCCTGAGAAAAAGAGGAAAACATCATCAAGGGGCAGCCAAAAGAGGAACTAAGGTGGACATGGAGGTTTCAGTTAAGGACTATCATGACCTTCCATCAATCAGAGACTTGAACCAGGTGAGTCTTAATCGTGCAGACTACAGCCCTGTACTTATTTTCCCCATTAGAGTTTTTCTTTTTTGTGGCACTTTAGTCCTGGATTGGAACTGGGACTGTACCTCTCAGCCCACCAAAGAAACACCCACCAGAAATTCCCCTGCACGAAGCAAGATTCCAGCCCATTTTATAGACCCAAGCAGTTCAGGCTAGTGACCAAGTTTTTAGAGTACTATAAACGCTTTCGGTGAGTCGTTCCAATCAAGAGTTTAAAGTAGGAACAGAGATGGAAAGAATCATCCAGAGGAAATTCTTATGTAAAGGACAGGCAAAATCGGGAGGAGGAGAGGGAAGAGAAGAGGAAGGGTGTTTATGCCTAGCAGTAGTGGCCAGTGGGAATAGGTCCTGCCCCTGGAAACATTTGGTAAAAGAACCAGTGATGCCTGAGTCTGCTTCCTTTAATATTGGAAGGAACACAGAATAGCCTCATTCTTAGAAGATAATTGACATGAAAACCTTCTGAGTATCCAAGTGTCTCTCCTTTTCACAACGATTAATCTAGCTGTACACTCCTTCCTAATATCAGCTTCCTGGGATGCCACCCAACCCTTTTTTAATGGATCACCTCCCAAAAGCCTAGTTCAGTAGAGTCATTTGGTGAGCATTGATTTGTTCCATTTTGCCTTCCCTGTCTGGTGGTGGTTGTTACTGCTCTTATATAGTAGCCTGGCTTAGTGGAAAAAACATGGGCTGGGAGTGAAGGGGTCCTGGGTTCTAATCCTTACTTGCCACTTGCTATTTGATATTTGGGCAAGCCATTTAACCTCTCTGTGCCTCAGTTTCCTTATCTATAAATTGGAGATTAAATACCCGTTCTCTTTCCTATTTAGATGGTGAGCCCCATGTGGGAGAGGGATTATGTCCAATTTGATCAACCCTTATCTACTCCAGTAAATAGAACAGTGCTTGCTATGTAGTAAGCATTTAAATGCCATAATTATTATTATTTTAATAGTGGTAGAAGCCCTGGCATTTATTGAGCACCCTCTGGGTGCAATGTATGAAACTAAGAGCTGAGGAAAGTGCAACAGAAGCACAAAACATCTTCCTTGCTCATAATTAATGTACATTCTAATGGGAAAGATGGACATAAAAATACTTACAAAAAGAGCAATCAGAATGAATAATTGACTTTACAGTTTGTTTTTACATATACACACGTTTTGGGGAAGGGCGAAAATATGGTCCCAGGGGCTAGAGGTGGCTTTGGGGAATTGGAAGGTAGACATGTTGAAGGAAGTGGAATTTTGGTGCTCTTTCAATGAGGGGAGAGCTGTGGTCTGTCAGATTTGGGGAGCAAAGGAGTTCAAGATGAAAGGAGCAGAATGAATGAGAAAATGGAGGCCAAACTGTCAAGAGCAAGAAATACTAGAAGTTTGGCTTTGGGGAAGCAGTGTGTCTAGTGGAAAGAGCATGGGCTTGAGAGGCTCCGGACTTAGGTTCACATTCTGGCTCTGCCATTTGCCTGCTGTGTGACCTTCGGCAGGTCGTTTAACTTCTCTGTACTTATTTCCTCATCTGCGTAAATAGGATTAAGTACCCGTTCTACCTCCCTGTGGGCTCTGAGTGGGGCAGGGACCAGGGCTAGCCTTTGGTACTATATCCTAGGTTCAGTGTTTGGCACATTGTAAGCACTTACCAAACACTACTAATTAGTATTATTATCATTGGAGGACCAAAGACAGCGAGATGGGAAGTAGTGGGAAAGCCTGTCATCGACTTTCTTGGTTAATAGGTCTGGCAGATGTAGTGTGGTTTTTACATGGTCTTAAAACATGAGTATTTCCATACACATAACAATCCTTCAGCGCAAATCACCTCACTAGAGGAGGTAGGTTCTTTTTATAGTCTCTTTCCACCTTGATTCTATGACCCTGGCAGAAATTCTCAGAGTTGGGGAAAAAATTGACAGGAGGGAAACCTGCTTCTACTTAATTCCTTCTGATGGGTGGATTTCATCTTTTGTAAGCACCATGTGACAATTGAAAATCTCCCCTTGCAGGGAGTTTGAGATAGGATTTCTCTGCTTTTTGAAGAGGAAAGAGACACTATATATAGCTTCTAGACTTGTGTTATATTACTGCTGATAGGAAATCAGAGAATATTTTAATTAAACATGTTGCACATTGGTTTTGACAGAGTAGAAAAAGGATAATAAAAGAGAAACAGAGTGAATGATCCCAACTGGTGAACAGTTGCAAATCAAGTTAACAAGAGTTTTTCTACCAAGGAGAAAAGATAGTTATTTTTCCTTTTTGGGCACCATGATTCGGGAGTTTCCACTGGGCCAGGAATGTGCAAGTAGAAGATAAAGTTCAACTGCTTTGGATGATTTATTGTTTTGTGTTGGTCTTTACTAAATTATAGGCTCAATCTATAGGGTAAGCTAGTAGATAGATTGCAGAACTTCAAGATGAGATCCAATTTGTTGCCTATTGATACAGTTGTCTGAGTGATGATGAGCAAGTCATTTCATGTTTTCAATCATATTTATTGAATGCTTACTGTTTGCAGAGCACTGTACTAAGTGCTTGGACTGTACAATATGGCAACAGATAGAGACAATCCCTGCCCAGCAACGGGCTCACAGACTAAAAGGGGGAGACAGACAGCAAAACAAGTATTCAGGCATCAATACCATCAAAATAGATGAATAGAATTATATATTTATACACATCATTAATAAAATAGAGCAATAAATTTGAATTGGGTTGTGATCAGGATAAACAAAGTATAGTAGCAGCATGGCCTAGTAGATAAAGCTCGGGCCTGGAAATCAGAAAGATCTGGGTTCTAATCCCAGCTCTGCCACTTGTCTGCTTTGTGACCTTGGGCAAATCACTTAATTTATCTGTGCCTCAGTTACCTTGCCTGTAGAATAGGGATTAAGACCCATGTGGAATAGGGTCTGTGTCCAACCTGTTTACCTTGTATCTACCTCAGTGCTTAGAACAGTGCCTGGTACACAAGGAGTGCTTAACAGATGCCACAATTATTATTAGGAGTAGTAGTAGTAAAAGTGATGTTTCAGTGCTTTCTGTGTGCTAAACACTGGGGTAAGTATTAAATAATCAGATTGGATAAGGTCCGTGTCCCAAAGGGACTCACCATCTACGGGAAGATGATATATATAACAGTAAGAAGACATGAGCTGTCTTGTCTTATGGTGTTAAGTCATCTCCGACCCATAGCGACACCATGGACACACCCAGTGCTTAAAACAGTGTTTTGCACATAGTAAGCGCTTAACAAATAACATAACTGTTATGGACACATCTCTCCCAGAACGCCCCACCTCCACCTGCAGTGGCTCTGGTAGTGCATCCATAACAGCGGTAAATTATCTTTGCATCCAGCAAAGATACCAATGTTCCGGTGAGTGGTACAAACAGTAATTGAAGTGTGCAGTGTTCCAGCCCCGAAGCACACCTGGTAACACTTTTAACCTCATCAGCATTCTGAATGTTCCCCGATGGTTGGTGCAACTTTATTATAATAATAACAAGGCCCCTGCTTCTAGACTGTGAGCCTGATGTTGGGTAGGGATTGTGTCTATCTGTTACCGAGTTGTACTTTCCAAGCACTTTCTGTGATACTCTCCACACAGTAAGCGCTCAATAAATACGATTGAATAAATGAATGGAAACTGAACCTGCCCCAAGCCCACCCCTGTGGGCTCCAGAGGGTCCCGGTGAGGGGCCGGGGGAAGGAGATGGGGCTTCTTTCTCCCTGTAGACCGTAAACTCCTTGTGGGTAGGAATCAGGAATATCAACTCTGTTGAACCTTCCTAAGAACTTAGTAGAGTGTTCAGCATACAGTTAACACTCAAGAAATAGCTCTGATTGATTTCTGCTGAGGGCCAGCAGAAAGAGTGACAATAAATGGCAAGTTTGATGCATCTTTTAAGATTGTTGAACTTTGGGGGCCTGTGTAGTGGAGCTGTGCTCATTGCTATTCTGATTATTACTGCTAGCAGCTAATTGGATTCATTCACTCATTCAATAGTATTTATTGAGCGCTTACTATGTGCAGAGCACTGTACTAAGCGCTTGGGATGAACAAGTCGGCAACAGATAGAGACAGTCCCTGCCGTTTGACGGGCTTATGGTCTAATTGGATGTAAGTAGGTGGGACAGAGAGCAATTTTACAACTAAAATCTCATGTCAGAAACTTGCAAAAATACATTTCTAAGACTTCTAATGCACAATGATGGTCTTGGATTGATTAATATTTCAACCTCTAAATTCTATTTTCACCTTGAGGTTTTATACTTTTGATTCTGAAATCCTGTTAAAAGTAGCTGATTAAATGCTTGTTAAAAGTTGATTTGGAGCACTTATAATCACTGATCTCATTTTAAAACTCTTAACCAGGAAACATTTAATTCAGGAGAATGGCTAGTTCTTTCTTTTTTTTCCCTCTACTTGAGAGTGGTGGAATTCTCTCCACACGGAAGTAGAAGCCAGATGAAGCCTTGCTACTTTGAGAAAATTTCCAATGACAATGAGGGGTTTTGTCTCAATCGCCATTTCTTTTAGATTCATTCAATAGTATTTATTGAGCGCTTACTATGTGCAGAGCACTGTACTAAGCGCTTGGGATCTTCTCCCTATGTTCATGGAGGTTTCTTTGCCACACCATCATTTTTAAAACAGAATAGGGAAATATTAAAGACTTAGACAAGAAGAATGAACTTTGGGATCCTCAGTGTACTTTTAACCAAGAAATACCTATAAGCACAGGAAAGATTGAAAAGCCAAAGGACAGTAAATCACCATTTAAAGAAGTGCAGCTTTATTGTTTGTCATTACTTTTATGTGAATGAAGTACCAACAGTTCACCTTCTCTTTACTATCCTTTCATGGACAACAGGAGATGGCAATTTGTATTTTTCAACAATGGGTCATCTCAAAGACAGATCTTATACTTGGCTGCTTCCAAATGATCACAGATTATGCTTTTGACTTCATTTCTCGCAAAATCTAGACATTGGCTCATTCCTAATCATGAACTTCATGAAGCAGGCCTCTTTTTTGGCCCAAAATACGTGGGCTACTGCCGTCTGGCTCACCTTATAAGATTCTGATCTTTGCTAATGAAAGGAATTCCCCTTCTCTTATCAGTAAATTAACTTTGATCAGTGTAGTCGTTACCAATACCTGGGGAATCTAGGCATTCTAAACTTTCTCTCAAATTGTTCTGTTCTGCCTCAGATCAGCATATTGTATTTTCTTTTCAACCTGCCTCTAGTTTGTTTCAATCCTAACCCTTTTAGTTTCTCATCACATCATCATATATAATAATTTCATTGCACTTTGGATCTTCAATTTTAAGCACTTGAAGCTTTAGTCTTTCTTCTCCTCAAAGAGGTTCTTTGAGCAACAAGCGGTGCTGGCTAAGGACATTGCTAAAAGCTGAGCCCGTTTGTCCTTCTCTTGGAAAACAGCCAAATTACTTGAAAGGAAAAGGGTTTATCTGCTAGGACTGGGTGATCATATCTTGCCAAATTTGAGCTTGAGGGTTTGGGGTCTGACTTTATTCATCCTTTGCAAAAAAAAAAAAAAAAAGAAACTCTTTAAGAGGAGCAGTTTGAGGGATAAAACAGGCTAGGAAGTCTACTGAACATAAGGTAGCACTTAAAACAATAAGGCTAGACTCTCACTGATGCCAGAAGATTCCCACAGAACTGCATTATGCATAGGATGAGGGGCTAGCCCATTACTTTGATGAGTTCAGTTCAGATGAATGAAAACAGATGGGGAACCTCACTTAAAACGCCCTTGGGATTAAAAAGCACAGATAGGAAAAGGAACAGGGTGGTGGTGCCTATTTTGAAATTTTCTTCGCCTGAAACATTTGAAAAAATGGTCTGAGAATTTTTTTCCTTTTACATTTGACTCGCAAGTGCATATAGGCATATGTGTTTACATCACTGTTTTTCAGATTCAAAGATGATGGTACTGATAATGGGAGTCCATCCGTTTGTCCACGAGGCCGAAACAACTGATACGTGACCAGCAGTCGTGGTTTTTAAGTGCCTATCGTGTGCAAAGCACTGCCCCAAACACTGAGCAAAAATACACGTACGAGAATGAGACACAGATGGTGCCACATTCCTCACCATGTGCTTGTTAAGAAAGTCTTTTGCACATTTGCCAGTTGAAATACCTCTCTTTATCTCCCTGTAGCTCCCAAATCTGCTCAGAGACTCTTCTGAGTCTGCCAGGCTGGGGCATTTGGAGAAGCAGTGTGGCTCAGTGGAAAGAGCATGGGCTTTGGAGTCAGGGCTCATGAGTTCGAATCCCAGCTCTGCCACTTGTCGGCTGTGTGACTGTGGGCAAGTCACTTAACTTCTCTGTGCCTCAGTTACCTCATCTGTAAAATGGGGATTAACTGTGAGCCCCACGTGGGACAACCTGATTCCCCTATGTCTACCCCAGCGCTCAGAACAGTGCTCGGCACATAGTAAGCGCTTAACAAATACCAACCTCATTATTATTATTATTAGTTGTCTCCCAGCAGTCTGCCACTGCTCCCAGAAGACTACACTAGAGAAGTAGCGTGGCTCAGTGGAAAGAGCACGGGCTTGGGAGTCAGACGTCATGGGTCCTAATCCCAGATCCGCCACTGGTCAGCTGTGTGACTTGGGGCAAGTCACTTAACTTCTCTGTGCCTCAGTTACCTCATCTGTAAAATGGGGATTAAGACTGTGAGCCCCACGTGGGACAACCTGATTACCTTGTATCTCCCCCAGTGCTTAGAACAGTGCTTGGCACATAGTAAGCGCTTAACAAATACCCTCATTATCATTATTATTACACTGTTCGAGACTCTTCTCCTCCATCCTCCATGTTGTGTGAGCCCACTTCAAGTTTCCAATGCAATGGCTACTTCCATCAGGGAGCATCACTGGGCAACTCCTGATGCATTTAGGCTTTAGGCATATATAGTCAGCCCAATACAGTTTTTTAAAGAATATTAGCCCACTGAGACAGCAATTAATTTGTCCTGGGATTATTTCTGGTGAATGAACTGTATAGATTATTCTTTTTAGAGTTGGTAAATTACATACAAAATGGAGAATGATGAGTCAGTGGTATTTACTGAGAGATTATTTGGAATGAAAAATATAATGCCTGCTTGAGTAACAAACCGATGCGTGGAAGATAAATTTACCACAGCATTTCAACTGGTAGGTTTCTCGTGACCTATTGTCAGCTATTTTTTCCCAAGATTCTTTGACACAATGCCGTGCCTCGTGTTTCGCTGATCTTTTCATTAATTCAAAATGCTTCACGTTCCCACTGCTATCTGACAAGACCAAATGGTTGAGCACTCTCACTCTCCAAAAGTGTCTTAAGCAAGCATGCCTCCAACTCGGTGCTATCTTCTTGCTTCCATTAGGGGCTGGCGATTTGGAGGTAATAGGGTGGGTTTCCTTCCTTTCATTGACCTTTCCCCAGTTCCTTCATTCCACACACCTCTTCTGCACTCATTGTACTCCCTGCTGGGGACTCAGATTTATGACTGCCAGGTAGCCTCTGGGCTACTGTGAAATTGGGTTAATGTGTAGTTGAGGAAAACATATGCCCAGGAGCCCTTGGGCTCATACTTCATATGTCACCACAGCTAAAGAGAAGGACCTTTGGGGGCTTGGTCCTTTTAACTTCCTCCCTGGCTCCTACGATATCTGCCTGCCCGTAGACCGATAAGCAAGTGGTTACGGTCAGATGGCATCTTTGGACAAACATTCCTGCATATAAGCCTTTGGGATGGGGAGAGTCAAGGGACAAGTTGTCAGGTCACTTGTAGGGATAAATTGGAGGTTTACCTCTTATTTAATGGCATTTCTTAAGCGCTTACTATGTGCCAAGCACTATACTACGCACTGCGGTAAATACAAGCTAATCATGTCCCACGTGGGACTCACAGTCTTAATCCCCATTTTACAGATGCGGTAACTGAGGCACAGAGAAGTGAAGTGACTTACCCAAGGTCACACAGCAGACACATGGTGGTTCTGGGGCTCGAATACAGATCCTAGGTTCTAATTTGCATTTGCATGGTATTTCCTGGCGTTAAATAATGGTAAATGATACCATTTGCATGGTATTCCCTTCATGTACCCGCCCCAGATGAACTGGGGTTGGGGTTCTGTGCCCACCCTGGGGTCTGAGAGAGAAGAGGAGGTCTGTAGGGGAGAAGGAGGAAAGCCCCCTCCCCCCGACCCCTCCTCATTCCAGCTGACAGGAAGTAGCAGGAGCCTCACCTAGGCCGGGGCCTCTCTAAGGATGTTAGAATTAAACCTGGGTTGGAAGGCCAGGAGAGGGAGGAGGAGAGTGAAAGGATAATTTGGTTGAAGACCACCCTCTGATATATTTCAAGTTCTGCTTCCTTTCACCCCTACACACCCACCCCCGGCCACCTTGCCTAAGATCATACACCTGGTAAGTGGTGGAGTCGGAATTAGAGCCCAGATCCTCTGACTTCCAGCCAATCAATAGTATTTATTAAGCGCTTATATAGCAGAGCCGGAACACGCATCCCCTGCCCGCAAGGAGCTCTTTCTTGAAACATATCCCTAGAAATGGCAATTTTAAAGAACAGCAACTTTCCCATTCAGTTCCGCACAGGTTTTCATTATGCCTTTTGGATAGAATTCCATTGGCGAATCAGGGAACATTCTTCCAACAACACATAGCACCTGAAGAGAACACGATGCTGTCGGAAGAAACTTCTGTGCACATGCAGATAAGCCGGATGAGGTGGAAGTACTATAACGCGATCTCTCCATTACGGGGGCTTCGTCCGGAAAGTAGCGCCTGTGTTAGAGGACGGAGGGAATCTGAGTATATACATGCTCTAGAAGCTCTTTCTGAGACTTCCGCTCCTTTGAGTTCCATCTAAATTAGGACATACTTCTGGGAATAGAATTATAATCACGCAGGAAAAGCTTTGGTGCTCAGAATCCATGGATTTTACAGTGCACATGAAAGACATGCTTTAGTGTTGTGCTGGAGCCTGGTTTTATGTTCAGATATATAGTTTCATTCTACAGTAGTAGACACGCATACTTTGTCTCTTGATTTGCAGTTGTGGGAACTATTTCAGCCTGCTACTTAAGTCTGTTCCAGAGAGCATTATTAACAACCAATTCGCATAGAGTTTCAGGCTTCTTCACAGGTGAGAGTGAGGATTGAAAGCATGGATTAGAGACTATTCTGCAGACATCCAGGGTAATTTATCACCCTTCTGGGTAGTTGCTTAAATGTATATCTTTCACCACATGTAGCCTTTCAGTTAGGCGCCTAATCAACGTTGAAGAGCAAGCGCAGATTTTTTAACAACAATCCCTGGAAGTGGAACTAATTAAGCTGTGGTTTTTCTTCAGGTAGTCTGACCCATTATAAAACTCTTCATCAATCCCCTGATAACCGAAAAGTTTAGGTCACTCTCCGTCCACTGAGGGGGGCAGCCATCTGATTTCCCTCCGTTCTATTTCACCTCTGATCACTGAGTTTCTAATTGTTGAGTCTTTGACCCTCAAGTTGAGGAAAATATAACTTGATATCGCCACTTCGGGGTCAGCAATATCCTTCACTATATTGTCCAGGTGGGTCCAACTTGAAAAATGGATATGTGATCGGGAATATATTTCCCTGGACTTGGGCTCATATCTCCTGGGAATTTTCTTGGCTGAGAATGAGGTTTTTCCAGAGGGCAATGAAGGATTGGAGTGGAAATGACAAGAGTTATTCTGCTGTTTCAACTAAGGCTCCTGGAGCCACCACCCACTCGTGTCCCTAGCTACCCAGTTCAGAACTTCATGTTCATCCCCTTGAGCTTGTTGTGGGAAGGAAGGTATCTGTTGTTATACTGTACTTTCCCAAGCGCTTAGTACAGTGCTTTGCACACACTAAGTGCTCAATAAATACGATTGAATGAATGAATGCGGAGTCTGGAAATATGCACTAGAGAGTCTTGTAGAAAATGAGGTCAGAATGGGTGTGGAAATGAACCCAGGTGAAATGCAGCATGGCCTAGTGGCAACAGCTCGGGTGTGAGAGTCAGAGGTTGTGGGTTCTAATCCCAGCTCTGTCTGCTGTGTGACCTTGGGCAAGTAACTTCACTTGTCTGTGCCTCAGTTCCCTCATTTGTAAAATGGGGATTGAGTGTGAGCCTCATGTGGGACAGGGACTATGTCCAATCTGATTACCATGTATCTGCCCTAGCATTTAGAACAGTGCTTGGCACATAGTAAGCGCTTAAATGCCGTAATTGCTGTTATTATTCCAGGGACCTATGGGGTTTACATGCTCTTTATTTTCTTTATCTAAATAACATTTTTGAGATTTGTATTATCTTTGCTATTGTCCTTTAGTTTGAAAATGAGGGCATATGTGTGAAATACTAAGAAAGATCAGGTAACTCCTTCATGTCTCTGAAATACAGACTGTATATGTATATAGTTGACCTTTATCTTCCAAGGAGATGTCACTGATGGTTGAAATTCACCTATGGTACCTACGCCACATAAAAGGCCAATGTGCGGACTACAGTTGTGCCCCCATGTCTGTGGTTTGCAGAGTCTTACATCGTTTTAGCTTGAGACCTTCTTGCTTTGTGATGATTTTGAAGTTTCTGCTTGGAAAAAAAAACCAGCTACTCCTTTCTTCATGCAGTACACCATGCTGGTTTATCTGAAGCAACTGACTACCAGTTATTGAAATGGAATGTATTATTTCCTAATAAGAGAATTGTACTATTCCAAGTACTTGAAAAGGTGCGACAGAAGCCAGTGACACATTCCTTGTCCAAGAGGAATTTGCATCCTAATGGGGGAGACAGTCATAAAACTACCTCTAAACGGTGAAATCAGAGTAAATAGATGTTCAATTAGGCGTTCAATTTATCTGTCTATCTCTTAGAGGGTGTCATATGTGAAATTTGGGATGAAACTACTCCAGCTTGCCTTATGTTGGGTTCTGGGGATCATTTTGAAAGGAAGCTCCAACAATCTACTTTTGCAGTATAACTGAAAGGTTTGACTGAAAAAAATGTTTTCACCATTGTTCACTTGAAATAGACATGTGTATAAAGCTATATCCCAATAAAAATGTTGAAAATGGGTGTAACTAGGTATATAAGAGCAAGATCAAGTGCAATTAATAAGCGCTATGGTATTTTTTAGCACTTAATATCCACCAACCACTGTAGTAAGTGCTGTGGTGGATACAAGGTTGTCCGCTCTGTGACCTTGGACAAGTCACTTAGCTTCAGTGGACCTCAGTTTCCTCATCTGTAAATGGGGATTAAGACTGTCAGCTCCATTCAGGACATGGACTGTGTCCAACCTGATTATCTTGTATTTACCCCAGCACTTAATACAGTGTCTGGCAGAAAGTAAGTGCATAACAAATGCCAAAAATAGAAAAAAAGGGTGGGACACAATCCCTGTCCCACATGGGACAGTTTAATTAGGAGCAAGCAAGAAAGAACAGTATGGAATCTCCTTGTTACAGATAAGCAAATTGAGGCAAAGGAAGTGACTGACCCAAGGTCACACATCAGGCCCATGGCAGAGCCAAAACTTGAACATAGGTCCTCTGACTCAGAGGCCTGTGCTTTTTCCACTAGCCAATGGTGCTTGCTGTTGGGTTGGAATGACCCAGGATGTGGATGATGATTTTCTTGAAGATAGTGGTATCCTGTAGATCCTATGACACATCCCAAGTGTTCCATAGGATTTTTTTTAATGGTATTCATTAAGCACTTACTATGTGCCAGGCACTGTCCTTTGTGCTGTTGATTCTCTCTTTGTGATGAACTGGAGCAATCTCCATTCTTCAGAGGTGCTGGGATGGCATATTCAAGGCCAAATATAAGCAGAACCCAGAACTGAGTTGCTTTTTAAAGAAAGCCCAACTGTTTACTTGTTTGGGACACATGAAAAATCTGGCTGAAAAAAAGGCTATTTGTCCGGACCACCATTTATCAGTCTACCACTTAGACGGTGTCATGCATTAAATTTGGGATGAAGCTACCCCAGCATGCCTTGTGGTAAGTTCTGGAGATTATTTTGAAAGAAAGCTCCAACTGTCCATTTTTACAGGATAACTGAAAAATGTGGCTGAAAAAATGCTTTCACCATTTATCAGCGGGCTATACGTAGGTCATCATTATTAAGAATGTCCTCTCAGCTTTAGGCTTAAGAGGAGAGAAGTTTTTTTCAGAATAAATTTAATAATAATATATTTTAACAATAAATTGAAATGCTACTTCCTGAATTGAGGGACATTATTGAAATACTCTAAGAAACTGCATACGTTTTATATATCTTACAACAAACTCATGACAAATATTACACTGAATTCTTTTGGTCTGTAGCCTGAAGATTTGGAGAAGTCTTGTATCCTTAAATCAACTAGACAAGGAGGCTCTCACACCATTTAAAAAACATTCCAGTCCTGATAGCATGAAAATTGGCATTGCATGGCTTCAAGAAGTGTTTGAAGTTGATTAAGAACTAAAATGATGGATGGAATGGTTTTCTGATTCATCAAATTCTATGATTCACCAAATTCTATCAAAAAATAAAGTTAACCAAGATATCTTTCCCTCCCTTCCTCCCCACCAACCCCTCGCCATATAACCACACCTGGGATGGAAGTACACGTGTCTACTGTAGCAAAGTCAGGACAGAGAGAACCATAACCCACTGTAGCTGAAGTTATAATAGTTACCATCTTGTAACGGGCTGCACAGATTAAGATATTAAAGGATTCTCTAAGTACTTGCTGTGATTGATTATACTTGAGTTGCATGGTCAATAAATTAGATTTCATGGACATCTTAATAGACATTCCTTCTGGAAGCACCATTTTAAAAGCAGTCAGGGAGAAGATTTATGTGAGTGCCTTTCTTTTAGGATTGGAAGTTCTGTAATCCTTTGTTCAGGTATAGAGTAGTTTCCTTGATACATCCTGCTTTTGTTATCAGACAGCAACAGCAACAGGTCGACACTATTAAACTCAGCAGGGGGAGCCTATAGGAGGATGAAAAATGTTGCAAAAATTCCTATTAACTTCCTTGCCTTAAATCAACTTGTTGTAGTATTACTGACTGTCCAGCCCTGCCCAGGGGGAGGATTTCCAGGCAGGAGAAGGTTCGCGAGCAAGGGGTTAACACTGTTTGAGTGTGAGAGCCAGGAGCAATTAAGTTATTTCGAGGAGTGAAATCCACTGGTACCTTGAATCCAATGGTGAGGAGCCTCTGCTTGAAGTAGAGATGGGTGGGCAGCAACTGAAGATATTTGAGTGGGGAGATGTGTGCAGAGCTATTTTTTTGGGAAATATGATCAAGGCAGCAGAGTGGAAAGAAGAGAGGCTGGAGATGGGGTGGTCAGTGAGGGGCCTGATGCAGTAGTCAGAGAAGCAGCGTGGCGCAGTGGAAAGAGCACGGGCTTTGGAGTCAGGGCTCATGAGTTCGAATCCCAGCTCTTCCACTTGTCAGCTGTGTGACTGTGTGCAAGTCACTTAACTTCTCTGTGCCTCAGTTCCCTCATCTGTAAAATGGGGATTAAGACTGTGAGCCCCACGTGGGACAACCTGATTCCCCTGTGTTTACCCCAGCGCTTAGAACAGTGCTCTGCACATAGTAAGCGCTTAACAAATACCAACATTATTATTATTATTATTAGTCGAGAGGGGCTGTGCAAGATGCTTGAATCAGTGTGGTAGCTGATTGGATGCAGGGGAAGAAGTGAATTTTAGAGATGTCGCGGAGATGGAGTTGATAAGATTTAGTGACCGGACTGAATATGTGTTTGGACAGAGAGAGATGATTTAAGGATAATGCCAAGTTTACAACTCGTGAGATGGGAAGGGTTGTTTTTCTGTAGTGGTGAGAAACTCAGGTGGAGGATAGAGCTTGGGAGAGATTTTCCACTCTTTAAATTCTCTCCCATCCCATAACTGAGTTTCTCAATCCCACAGAAACACCTCTGGTTCTATAGCTTAACCAGGAACCCCGTCATATTAGACTTCTCTCTCCAAACAAGAATGCTCCTCCAATAAAAAAAAGCCATTTTCTCTTCCAACATCTGGGTAGCTGTGGAAAGCACCTGCACTGGTATTAAACTTAACATTTGGTTGGCATTTGTAGTTCTGACTTTTTCCCCCCCAACCCATATGGGAACACTGCGCCTATACAGACTGACAGCATATGATTCCTACTGTCAGATTGGTATTTGTAGGTCAGAGACTTGTAAAAGCAAATGGCAATTGTTTCTGAAGGAGTAGGCCCTTTTACAATGATGCAGTTCCAAGCAAATCTGTGCAAGCTACAGGAACAGAAGAGCAAAAATGGGGTATCATCACATCAGCACAAAAATATTCAGCAGTAATGAGAGAGCACAATAAAAACAGATTGCTATTTGGTGGTGTGTGAGTGCACAAATGGATTCATTTCTGAGGGGGTTCTTCAGAAATGTTCCAGGGAAGGGAAAGAGAAAAACAACCCAATTCATCAGTCATCATACCACAGCTGTTACAAAGATTCATCTCTTGCTGACCTTCAGCCAGCTAATTTTCAAAAAGTGACATTTTTCACAGTTGATTGTTTTCTCATCAACATGGCACAAACCACATCAAATATATTTCCTGAGTGACATTGGCATTGATGAATTACCCATGTGCTTTTTATTTCTGGACCCAAGAGTTTCAGTTTCTTCCAGAGATATGAGAACTTTGAGGTAAAAGATGTCTGTCAGTATTTTAGACAGCTTTAACCTCTTCACATTACATATTTTAAAGTGCTTGCCTAGTTAGGATATAGAGTACCGTTGCCCTGCAGCATTTAGTTTCCTGGTCTTTGTCAATAAATCATATTTATTGAGCACTTGTGTGCAAAGTACTGTTCTAAGCTCTTGGGAGAGTACAGTATAATGGAGTTGGTAGACATATTCCCTGTCCACAAGGAGCTTACAGTCAAGTGGACGGGTATTTTAAATAAATCATGGCTTTGTATATATGTGCTGTGGGGTAAATAAAGGGTGCAAATCCAAATGTAAGAGTGGGAGAGGGAAAGGAGGGCTTATTTGGAGAAGGCCTCCGGAAACAGATGTGCTTTTAATAAGGCTTTGAAGATTGGGTAACCTTTAATGAGTTGTGTTTCTATCAAACTCGTGAAGCTGAGGGTGAAGAGGCTTGGTTAATCTCTTTGAAACTCTATTAAATTAGCATCTGTTGCCCTTCATTCCTCCCTGAGATTCACATCAGCATTCAGCATTGACAAGTGACCGAAAAATCCTTGGTTAATAATGAGACTAATGAGACAATGATGTTGAAGGGATGTATTTTCAGGGGAGTCCTTGCAGGCAGAGACCAACTCTCCCAATTCTCCCAAATGTTAAGTTCAGTGCTCTGCATATAGTAAGAGCTCAGTAAATACCATAGATTAAAAAGATTTGGGGATAAGCGGGTGGTCTTTCAAAACTGGGGCCCAATGTAGGCTTACGTGACAGAGAATGTGAGTAAACATAATGTAGTTGTACTTTGTGGGTGAAAGAGATGCCCAGTGGTGAAGTTCACCAAAAGGTGAGGTTTTGGCTGAAAAAGACAACTTGGCTTCTTTGGTCTCTAGCCCACTGCGTATCTACCTAGCCCGTCCTTTGTTGTGCTGCACGTTTGTTCTTGTCTCACGATCCTTAGCAAGTATCAGCTAGAAAAGAGTCTCTTCTTTCTTGATAGCAGTGTACCAGGCTGATTGATCCCTAGAAGCAGTGTGGCTTAATAATAATCATGGTATTTGTTAAGTACTTACTATGTGCCAAGCACTGTTCTTAACGCTGGGGTGGATACAAGATAATCAGGTTGTCCCATGTGGGGTTCACAGTCTTAATCCCCACTTTACAGTTGAGGTAATGAGCACAGAGAAGTTAAGCGACTTGCCCAAAGACACACAGCTGACAAATGGAGGAGCCGAGATTAGAACTCCCGACCTCTGATTCCCAAGCCTGTGCTCTTTTCATTAAGCCAAACTGCTTCTGGATAGAGCACAGATAGAGTGGATAGAGCACGGGCCCGGGAGTCAGAAAGGCCTGGGTTTGAATCCCTGCTCTACCACGTGTCTTCTGTGTGACCTTGGGCAAGTCACTTAATTTTTCTGTGCCTCAGTTACCTCATCTGTAAAATGGAGATAAGAGTATGAGTCCCATGTGGGACAGGGACTGCGTTCTGCCTGATTAAATTGTATCAACTCCAGCACTTAGAACAGTGCTTGGTTTCCTGTAATTGATGACTCTTGGTTTCCAAGTAAGATGCAACATTGTAGATCACGTGAGCTTTATTGTATCCTTAAAACCTTTAATCATCCCCTCTGCTTTCCTTTTCCCAGTTTCACCTCACAGTATCGCAGCTGTTTGGGTATCCTACTGTCTGTTCTCCTCCAATTCTCCACCCAGCACAACTACGTTGTGGAAAACATAGTTTAAATGCTAGAAAACCAACTTTTTTTTTCAGAAACTTGTTACATTTGCTGCCATCTTGCCATTTGATGCTAAGAGCATTTGCTACTTTGGTTTTTCTGGGGAAGCAAAATGGGATGGGCATTCATGTTTAGTATTTGAAAAGAGTGCAAATTGCAAGTTTTATCCAAACTGCCTAAGGCCACCTTCATTGAAGGCATGGATTTTTTATTATTATTATTATTAGTGTATTTAAGTGCTTAGTATGTGCCAATCTCTGTTCTAAGCACTGGGGTAGATACAGGTTGATCAAGTTGGAGACAGTCCCTGTCCCACATGGGGCTCACACTCTTAATCCCCATTTTACAGATGAGGTAACTGAGGCACAGAGAAGTTGTGACTTACTTGAGGTCACACAGCAGACATGAGGCAAAGCTGGGATTAGAATCCAGGTCCTTCTGACTCCCAGGCCCATGCTCTATCCACTAAGCCACACCGTTTTTCAGCTAGATTCTCCAATCTGTGAAGTGCTTTGAAGCAACTTCCTCCTGCTTGGACGTTCCTACTCCTTCAAATCTGACAGACCACAGTTCTTCCCCTCTTTAAGACCCTTCTGAAATTCCACCTTTTTGAGAAGGTCCTTCCCTAATTCATTTCTACTGTCCTCAGGTTATATCCTCCAAATCCTACTTCACTGCTGGGCCACCACACTTCATTCAGTCAGTCAATCATATTTATTGAGCGCTTACTGCATGCAAAAGACTGTACTAAGCGCTTGGGAGAGTACAATACGAGAACAAACAGACACATTCCCTGCCCACAATGAGTTCATGGTCATATGTTCATAGCTACATACCCTCTTACTTAAGGAAAAACACATACACATACACAAAAGTTCCCTTTTCTTTCTTCCTTCTATCTATACATTATTTTAGTGTCTATCTCCAGGAGACTGTCCCTCATTCATTTCTAAACTCCCCACTCTACATTCCCCCAACTGCCGCTTCAGGTCTCCCACTTTATGTAAGGATTTATGTTCACACAACCCTCTAAATGTATATTTATATGTCTATAAATTCCTATGTTTAAATGTTTTTTTGTTATACATTTTAGGTTTACATGTACATACATATGACAGTATTTTATATTATTTCATATTTAAATACTCCATTACTTTCTAGCTATATTTTAAGGTCTGCCTGCCCAATTAGGCTGCAAGCCCCTCAGGTATATTCTCCCAAATGCTCTGCAAACAGCAGATGATGAATAAATGAGATGGAATTATTGATTGAAAAACAAGACCACAGCTCTACCCACGATGCATCGATCCAAGACCTACCCTCAGCATTTAGAAATTTAAACACGTCCTCAGCATTTGTGTACGTATGTCTCTCAGATTGCACAATCACTTCTTTTTTCAGCTGTTCCATCTCCATATGCTCGTGCGTCTACCCGTTTTTATATCCTTGTTGTTCCTCCTTGCTCCCACCATTTGCAAATAATTCCCTTCTTCCAGGTCCCCTCATTGGAATTTATCTCTCTTTGAGAACGGGGGCCATTACGTTGCTTCTGGTATACTCTCCCAATTGCTTAGTTCAGTGCTCTGCACAAATTAGGCTTTCAGTAATTGTCATTGATTGATAGATACATGAGCGAGACACGTGTGATGGTGGAAGGTTCAGATGAAATTCATTTATTCAATGGTATTTATTGAGTGCTCACTGTGGGCAGAGCACTGTACTAAGTGCTTGGAAATTACAATTCTGCAACAAATAGAGACAGTCCCTACCCAACAACTACCTCACAGTGTCTCTTGAGATCCTGAAGATTTCACGTTTATCCCAGCTCTGCCTCATGTCTGCTGTGTGACCTTGGGCAGGTCACTTAATTTCTCTGTGCCTCAGATACCTCATCTGTGAAAAAGGGTCTAAGAGTGTAAGCCCCATGTGGAACAGGGACTGTGTCCAACCTAATTAACTTGTATCCACTCCAGCCCTTAGTACAGTGCTTGAAACATAATAAGTATATAATAAATACCATTATTATTATTATTATTATACTTTATTTAAAAAAACACACAGATGGGAATGTAAGCCAGTACTGGTTTTTCTACTGGATGGCCACTGAGTGAATTCTGCCTGCCTGTCATAAGGCACCATGGCTCCATAGAGGAATGGACGAGATCCCATATATTAGGAGAAGCAGCGTGGCTTAGTGGAAAGAGCCCGGGCTCGGGAGTCAGAGGTTGTGGGTTCTAATCCTGGCTCTGCCACTTATCAGCTGTGTGACTTTGGGCAAGTCACTTCACATCTCTATGCCTCAGTTACCTCATCTGCAAAATGGGGAGCCCCATGTGGGATAACCTGATTACCTTGTATCTCCCCCAGCGCTTAGAACAGTACTTGGCACATAGTCAGTGCTTAACAGATACCATAAGTCAAACTGAGTTTATTGAGAACTGTAGAATTTCTCCAGGTCTGGACAGAATGTAGAATTACTGACAGCCATCAGGGAGAGAGGCACCCTTTTCTCTCCACCCAAACAGCTACCACCACGGAACACGGTCTGGTCCGTATCGCTACTCAGATGATTTTGTTAGCCTCCCTCCTGGTCTCCTTTTCTTCACCCTCTCCAGTTTTTACTACACACAGCTGAAAGGATCAGCTTCCTCAAGTACTTAAACTGTGAGCCCCACGTGGGACAGGGACTGTGTCCAACCTAATTAATCTGTACCTACCCCAGCACTCAGAACAGTGTCTTGAACACAGTTGGTGCTCAACAAGTACCATTAAAAAAAAGGTGGTCCCAAACATCTTTCCACGTGTCAACACCCACCTCAAGCTCCTCAGGTCTCTCAACATCAAACCAAAGCCTGTCACAGTTGGCTTCCAGGCTTCCCACCAGTTTGCCTTGTCTTACCTATCTGCTCTCCACACCTGCCACCCCCAACCCCTTCTCTTCATTCTTCCCAAATTAACATTCTAGCTCTATGTACCTCACTCTTGACTCTTCCACTCCGTCCCATCCCTTCCCCTCACTCAATCTGTTCCGCCACCCAAGACCTTGGAACTACACCTGCCCCACAACTGATAATGATGATGGTATTCATTCATTCATTCATTCATTCATTCAATAGTATTTATTGAGCACTTACTATGTGCAGAGCACTGTACTAAGCGCTTGGAATGAACAAGTCAGCAACAGATAGAGACAGTCCCTGCCGTTTGACGGGCTTACAGTCTAATCGGGGGAGACGGACAGACGAGAACAATGGCGATAAATAGAGTCGAGGGGAAGAACATCTCGTAAAAACAATGGCAACTAAATAGAATCAAGGCGATGTACAATTCATTAACAAAATAAATAGGGTAATGAAGATATATACAGTTGAGCGGACGAGTACAGTGCTGTGGGGATGGGGAAGGAGAGGTGGAGGAGCAGAGGGAAAAGGGGAAAAAGAGGGTTTAGCTGTGGAGAGGTAAAGGGGGGGTGGCAGAGGGAGTAGAGGGAGAAGAGGAGCTCAGTCTGGGAAGGCCTCTTGGAGGAGGTGAGTTTTAAGTAGGGTTTTGAAGAGGGAAAGAGAATCAGTTTGGCAGAGGTGAGGAGGGAGGGCGTTCCAGGACCGCGGGAGGACGTGGCCCCGGGGGTCGACGACGGGGTAGGCGAGACCGAGGGACGGTGAGGAGGTGGGCGGCAGAGGAGCGGAGTGTGTGGGGTATTTAAGCGCTTACTGTGTTCCAGGCACTGTACTAAACATCGGGGTGGATACGAGCAAATCGAGTTGGACACAGTCCCTATCCCACATGGGGCTCCCAGTCTCAATCCCATTTTTTACAGAAGAGGTAACTGAGGACCAGAGAAGTGAAGTGACTGCTCCCAAGGTCACACAGCAGGCAAGTGGTGGAGCCGGGATTAGAACCCATGACTTCTCAATGACCACGGCTCTCCCCAAATTCAAATCCCTCCTGAAAAGCCCACAGCCTCCAACATGCTTTCCTTGATTCATTCCCAGAAACCCAAATCATATAAATCCATCAGCCATCTTTAGCATTTATGTACCCACTTATACCGATCCTCGGCTCTTATGTGTCCATGGTCTTTCAAGTGTACATTTGATTATTTTGTTTACTCTATGAATACCTTTCTGTCTGTCAACCCCATTTTAGAGAGCAAACTCCCTGAGAGTAGGGAGTGTGTCACTTGTTTTGTATTTGCCTTGCACTTACAGCATGGGCTAGTGGCTAGAGCACGGGCCTAGGAGTCAGAAGGACCTGGCTTCTAATCCCCGCTCCACCACTTGTCTGCTGTTTGACCTTGGACAAGTCAATTCATTCTTTCATTCAGTCATATTTATTGAGCACTTACTGTGTGCAGAACACTGGAATAAGCACTTGAAATGTACAAGTCGGCAACAGGTAGAGACAATCTCTCTGCCTCGGTTCCCTTATCTGGAAGGCTGTGAGCCCTGTGTGGGACAGGGACCGTCTTGCATCTACCCTAGCATTTAGAACAGTGCCTGGAATATAGTAAACACCTTAATCAAATATCACAATTATTATTACTTGCTTCAGTGTATTGCATTTGTTGGACACTCAAATATTACCACCACTACTACATATAATTCTGAGGGATAAGTTCTAGCTAAAGGTATATTTGAACCGAAAAAAGGGGGTAAAATGGAAGGCTGTATTATCTTTAAATGTCTTAAAAGAATTACTTTACCAGACTGTCATTTCTAGGCATTTTTTTACAAGACTTCTCCCTTAGTAGCAGACACCCTGAGGGAGAGTCTCAGTTACTTCCTTCTCTGCAGGCACCAAAGCTGACCTTGGCCTTAACCCTCCTAACCATGGGGGTTTGGGATGTGGTTCTTTTGACAGGCAATCATCAAGGCTACAGGAATGAGGCAGGGAGACTGATAAATTAGAGAGAATCTCACTTCCTTTCCTTGGCACAATGTTGGAGCAAACTGCTTCTGCAGCTCCAGTGGTTTGCATTTTCTTGCCTCTTCTCCACGACAGTTTTTTAGAATCATTTTTTTAAAAAACCAAAAAATTAGCAGAGCTTCAGCAATAGTTGTGATTTATGCAGTGGCATGTCACTAAAATATTACCAAAACAGATTCCAAACATTCGCTATTACGAAGACTTCATGTTCAGAGTATCCTGGGTAATAGGATTACAGTGGCTAATTTAAAGCCAGCATTTCTAACCACCTAATTAGCTGTTACAATAATGGAGATAGTTTATTTTCAGTTATTCCATAAGCAACAGATTTTATTGCAGTGGGGTAAGGATCTTTAACCATTACACATCTTTCTCAATTATAGGCCATTTCGAAAGAAAAAGATGGCATTTTGAAAGAAAAAGGTGGAGAGAACAAAGCAGTTACCTAAACCTGTATTATTGCCACCAAAAGAAAATAACTTTTTGATGAGCAAAATTGTCTGTAAATCATTCCACTCTCTAAATGGGGGAAAAAAAATGGTACTGCCTTATAGCTGACTACATGAAGATTCACAGTTCTCCCCTTGGCATTTCCATGGGTTGATAAAAGTAGCACTCATTTTCTTGGGGAAGAGAACTGGATGGGATAACACATCTTCATTCCTAAGTAAAACCATTGAAAGGTAGAATGGTCCAACTAGAATTTGTCAAAGGCACAACCATGTCCAACTAGCCATATCCTATCAGTACCTTGGCATGTTCTGTTTTAAATAATACGGAGCCTTCAGCTGTGAATGTCTCAGAGAAAAATTCCAGATTATGCCCCAGGAAATTCTGTCCACTGGAGACCCATCCAATCTTTTTCCAGATGCATACGCAATACCCAAGGCAGTGAACTCTGCTGCCAGTGTTCTTCCTTGAATGGTTACCCACTTGGCTGGGCCTTAGCATCTTTATCCCTCATTCTAACTTCCCGTTTGACAGCCATGAGAAGGAGGAGAAGATGAAAATGAAGTCCAACGTTCTTTGAAAGTCACAACTGTTGTTGGCCTTTTTCCTCGAGTTCTCCGGCATTCCTGCCCTTCAGTCCTTGCATTTTGGTCACCCTGTCCTGCCTGCTCTTCCCCTTCTTCTTTGTGGAAAATAGAAAAAGGAACCTGAAGGTCAAAATCTACAAGGTTCACAGTAATTTATTTGCTTTATTTGGTGAGTGAGTGCTATTAAAGGTAGGAGTGGGTGTACTGACAGACAATTCCCTATATTTCCAATTCAGAGGGCAAGTGTATCATGATGATAATTATATGTACACATATTTTAAGAGCTGTCACACAAGTGACTCAATTTATCATCAGTTTTATGAGTCCCATTTTACAGATGGAGAAATGGAAGATGATTCCAACGCAAGGTCAGCATTAGCTGGCAGGAGAATTCAGAATTTGTCTTCCAGGTCAGCATCCTCTCTATGAGATGACCTATTTTTCAGTTGCCTGTATAGGAAGGGTTACATGTTAGAAAGCAGCATGGCCTAGTGGAAAGAGCATTGGCCTAGGAATCAAAGGACCTGGGTTCTAATGCTTGTTCTGGCCACTTACCAGCTTGTGACTTTGGGCAATTCGCTTAATTTCTCCATGCCTCAGTTCCCTCATATGCAAAATGTTTTCTTTAATGGTGTTTATTAAGCACTTAATATGTGTCAGACATTGTATCTACTGGGGTAGATACAAGTTTATCAGGTGGAACACAGTCCATGTCCCACATGTGGCTAACAGTCATAATCCTCATTTTACAGATGAGGTAACTGAGGCACAGAAAAGTCAGGTGACTTGCCCAGAGTCACACAGCAGACATGTGGCAGAGCTGGAATCATAATCTAGGTCCTTCTGACTCTCAGGCCCAGGCTTTATTCACTAGGCCATGCTGTTTCACTAATAGGTTTGAATACCTGTTCTTCATCCTACTTAGACTGTGAGCCCCGTGTGGGATTTGATTAATCTTTTATCTACCCCAGCATTTAGTAGAGTGCTTGGCACATGTAAGTACTTATCAAATGCCCAATTATTAGTAGTATTATTAAAAGGAAGGCCACATGTTTAACACCCATGTTCAGTTTTCCCAGTGTAAATGCAGACTGAGGATTTACTTTTCAAATAGAAGAGATTAGCAGTATGGAGTAGAGTTTCCAGATTCCATTAACAGGTGGAGCATGGATTTGCGTTTTCCAGCGGGTCTGTTTTTATTCTTCCTCACAGAGTTCTTGTTCTGAGCTTTTCATCTTCATTATCATTTCTGTCATGCATAATTAGTGAAGTGTGATTGAAATGGTGGAGTCTCATGACCCACTGGGGAGCTTAAAGGACTTTTTTCTAAACAAGAAGCAAGCGACGTGCTGCTTCTCATACTGCTAGCTGAATGAACTGCAAGGGTGGATCTGATAGCCCTTTCCTTCCCTATTTTCTATGATCTAAAGCAACATCACCTTTAAGATTTTTTTCCACTTGCCCTTCATATTTAGATAAATATTGCTTGCACTTTGAGACCACATTGGGTTTATGCAGGGCCCCATCTTCACCAGATAACCCAGGACACCACACCTGGGTACGCATTTAAGAGGTGCCAGGAGCTCATCAACCCTTGACCTCCAGGACAGGCAGTTTTTAAATGAACATTTGTCTTCCTGTAAGTGAAACCCAGGTGTGTAAACACTTCAGAGATTCTGAGCCCCACGAAGGTCGGAGACCCTGTTTAATTCCCACCTCTGAATTTTCACTATGCGAGTGTTTCCCAAATGTACATCTCCAGCCCTGTCTCTCTGCTTCTCTTCAGATTCACATTCCTCCTGCCTTTATGACATTTCTACGTGGATGTCCCGCCGACACCTCAAGCTTAACACATCAAAACAGAACTTCTTATCTTCCCGCCCAAACCCTGTCCTGCCACTCACTTTCCCATCTCTGTAGACAGCACCCTTTCATTCATTCTGTCATATTCATTTTGCACTTACTGTATGCAGAGCTCTGCACTAAGCATTTGGGAGAGTCCAGTATAACAATAAATGGACACATTCCCTGCCCACAGTGAGTTTACACCATTCTCCATGTCTCACAAGCCAATAACCTTGGATTCATCCTGATTTACCACTCTCATTCAACCAACGTATTAAATCTGTTACCAAATCCTGGCACTTGAGCCTTCACATTATTAAAATCCTCCCTTTTCTTGGTATTTGTTAAGCATTTACTATGTGCCAGGCACTGTACTAAATGCTAGAGTATAAATACAGCTAATAAGGTTGGACATAGTCCCTGTCCCACGTGGGGCTCACAGTCTTAATCCCCGTTTTACAGATGAGGTTACTGAGGCACAGAGGAGTGAAGTGATTTGCCCAAGGTCACACAGCTGACAAGTAGCAAAGCCAGGATAAGATTATTTTGTAACTACCCCATGCTTCCCCTCTCAGGATTGCCCCTGGAGAGTTTCCAATACTCTATCAGTTTCAGCTACGGGAGGGAGAGTCAAGCAGAGGCCTATCCATTCCATTCCTAGCTTGACCAGTGGCTAGGGAGTGGAAGGCCATCTGCTACAAGTCAAAACTCACCTGTGCTAGGCAGCAGCAGCATGGGAGAGAGTCAAGGGTAGAGACTCTAGTTTTTACTGTGCAGAAAAAGGCAGTGGTAAACCACTTCTGTATTTTTACAAAGAAAACCCTATGGACACACTACCAAAATGATCGCAGGTGGAGGTGGGGCGTTCCTGGGAGAACTGTGTCCATGGAGTCGCTACGTGTCGGAGTCGACTCGATGACATAAGGCAAGACAAGACCCCATGCTTAGGACAGTACTTGGCATTCGTACGGGCTTAATTACGTCACTATTATTATCATTATTATTACTATAGAGCAGGGGATTGCCTGGAGATAAGTGCAAAAGACAGACCTGCAGCATTCTGCAAATAGGAATTGCTTTTTTATGCAGAGAATTTGGGAACGTTGGAAAGAAGACTCATATACAAAAACAGCAACAGGAGTAATCAGGGGTATTTATCAAGTGCTTACTGTGGGCAGAGCACTGGATTAAGCTCTTAGGAGAGTACACTATCACAGATTTGATGGAAATGTTCCCTGCCCACAAGGATTTTACAGTGTAGTCTACAGTCTGGCGATTGCACCAGCATTACAAAGGACAAACTTTACGTGTCCATCACCCATGTCTTTTCGACCACGTACACGGACGCAAATATATTCTTGTTTCTGTAGCGTCATCTTCTAATATGAAGGTGAGCCTTGTCCCAGAATACAGACTGCTCACCAATGGAGCCAACGACTTCACAAAGCAGGACTTCTCAGTGGTATTTATTGAGCACTTACTGTCAGTAGAGCACTGTACTAAATGCTTGGGAGAGTACAGTACCACAGAGTTGGTAGACACGTTCCCTGCCCACAGTAGAAGCAGCGTAGCTCAGTGGAAAGAGCAGGGGCTTTGGAGTCAGAGGTCATGGGTTCGAATGCCGGCTCTGCCGCTTGTCAGCTGTGTGACTGTGGGCAAGTCACTTAACTTCTCTGTGCCTTAGTTCCCTCATCTGTAAAATGGGGATTAAGACTGTGACCCCCACGTGGGACACCCTGATTCCCCTGTGTCTACCCCAGTGCTTAGAACAGTGCTCTGCACATAGTAAGCGCCAACAACCCTAGAGTTAGAGGGGAAGGCAGAAATGAATAGAAATAGATTACAGATATATACCTAAGTGCTTTGGGGCTAAGGGTGGGATGAATACTAAGTGCCCCAAGGATGTGGATCCAAGTGCATAAACGATTCAGAAAGGAGAGGGAGTTGGGAAGGAGGGCTTCATCGGGGAAGGTCTCTACATAACAAGACCAGAGAAAAACACGATACCCAAGTAGGTGGTGAATTGAAATGAGACAATCACTCACAGGGAGGATTGAACTAAAATAAAGCACTGCTTTGAACAATTTCAAGTTGTACAGTTGGGAGTCAGCTACAGGACACAAAGCAGCCAGTGGGTAATCCCCTCGAGCAGCGACGTCAGGAAGAATGGGAGGTAAAGAGACACATTCAAGAAACGTGACTGTCACTGCATTTGGAAAACTTGGCGCTGTGACCAAGGTTAATCTTGAGTACAGTACTGTACCCCTAGTGAGTACTAGAGAAGCAGCTTGGCTCAGTAGAAAGAGCCCTGGCTTGGGAGTCGGAGGTCATGGGTTCTAATCCCGGCTCCGCCGCTTGTCAGCTGTGCGACTTTGGGCAAGTCACTTCACTTCTCTGTGCCTCAGTTCTCTCATCTGTAAAATGGGGATTAAAACTGTGAGCCACACATGGGACAACCTGATCACCTTGTATCCCCCCCCAGTGCTTCGAACAGTGCTTGGCACGTAGTAAGTGCTTAACAAATGCCATCATTATTATTATTAATAAATAACATTGATTAATAAACTGATTCATATGCACATAATAAAAAGAAGGTCAGTAATCCACACGCACACATAGGTCACGTATCAACTGTCATTTGGGTCATGTTTGATAGTTATTACCTATGAACTTAGCAGAATTTCCAAGAGCCATTTTATCGCCGCTCGGAAACTTCAGTTAGAAACCGTTTAGGATCTATTTATTTAAATAAGGGCCTCAGGACAGCTGCAAGTCACAGTCTCACAGCTCAGGATTGAAAAACTTGGAACCATTTAGTCACATAAATTTAATCAGATTGCGATGACTTAGAGTTGGCATCGGTATACGTCTGCAGAAGTTAAAACACCATTTTAAAACCCTGTCAAATGAAGCAGTAATGAGATTGTTATTCACTGTGAGCCATGCAGTGTAAGGTGTCAGACCTCCCTAACCTCTTGAAATATTTTGACTGACGTGACTGGGGATTTCAATCCCGTTTCAATTAGTTGTACCACGGGCACTCTGTGCAGAACATTGCGTTAAGTGCTGGGAAGAAATGCACAGATTAAAATGGTGTAGCCCATGGTCCTCAGAGGGTGCTCACAGTAGAATAAGGGAGGGGGAGAAGAGCGTGACAACAGACCCATAACAGTTTAAAAGACAATGATGGAGACAGGAGGGATAGGACATTGTGAATACACGAATGGGACTTTGGACTCTTCAGCGTTCAGAACCTTCATAAAGTGCTCTGCGCACAGTAACCTCTCCCCTCTAGACTGTAAGCTTGCTGTGGGCAGGAAATGTGTCTATTGTTATTTTGTACTCTCCCGAGTGCTTAGTACACTACTCCAAGCGTTCAGAAATTACGATTGAATGAATAAATGTCAAGCCCTTAGTACAGAGCTCTGCACACAGTAAGTGCTCAATAAATAGGATTGACTGACTTTTTGAAGCACACTGGATTTTACTCCCTGAAATTGAGGGATTTCCAGGTGCCCCTTTCTTGTATACTAGCCTCCCAATTTTCTTGGGAAATGTTGCCGGGACCTATAGTTAGTTGAATACACCCTTGGACATACTCATCACCCCCACTTGCAGAACATAGAGCCCCCTTATCTCTTCTTTCTTCTTTTCCACCCTTTCCTCTCCATCCAAACTTCTACTGTGTTGATCCAAGAACTTACGTCTCACATAGATTACTGGAATGCAGGCCTGAAGTCGGAAGGACCTGGGTTCTAAGCTCAGTTTTGCCACTTGTCTGCTGTGTGTTCTTGGGCATGTCACTTGACTTCTCTGTACCTCGTTACCTCATCTGTAAAAAGGGGATTAAGACAGTGAGCCCCTTGTGAGGCAGGGACTGTGTCCAACCTGATTATCTTGTACCTATCCCGTTGCTTAGAACAGTGCTTGACTCACAGTAAGCACTTAACAAATACCATTTTTTAAATTATAATTATCATTACATCGGCCTTCTCAGCCTTCTTCCTGCTCTCCCTGACTCTTGTATTTCCCCAATCCAGTCCTTACTTTGCTCTTCTGCCCAGATCATTATTTTCAAAATCCATTCAGTCCATGTTTCCACACTCCTCAAGAACCTTCAGTTTTGGCACATCCACCTCTGCAGCAAACAGAAACTCCTTACCATTGCCTTTAAAACACACTATCACTTTTCTAGCTCTTCTCTTTCTCCCTGATTTCCTACTACAACCCGGCCCACACACTTTACTCCTCTAATGCCAATGTACTCACTGTACCTTGGTCTCCTCTATCTCGCTGCCAACCCTTCAGCCACGTCCTTCCTCTGGCCTGGAAGGCCCTCCTCCTTCACATCTGACAAGATCTCTCTCCCTAACTTCAAAGCCTTATTCAAATCACATCTCTTCCAATTGACCTTTTCTGACAAAGATCTCATAACCCCTACTTCCTCTGGAATCTCCATACTTAGCTCTGCACCCTTTAAGCACTTGATAGTCACCCCACTCTCAGATTTTAATGTCTGTCTCACCCTCTAGACTGTTAATTTCTGACAGGCAGGGAGTGTGTCTACCAACTCTGTTGTTTTGTACTCTCCCAAGCACTTAATAAAGTGCTCTGCTCCCAGTAAGCGCTTAATAAACCCCATTGATTGATTCTCTCTCTCCCTACTCTCCAGCTAGCCAGAAGGATGAAGTCATGTGTAATGATCTTTTTTTTTCCCTTTTCAGATTTCAGACTCATTCTATATCAGAAACTTTACCTAGTGGAAATATCAGCTGGCCTAATCATATATGTCATATTTTCTATTAGACTTATTTGGGTTTGAAAAGCTCCTCGTGGGCAAGAGTCATGTCTATCAGTTCTTACTGTACTGTATGCCCTCAAACGCTTAGTATGATAATGATAATGATGGTATTTGTTAAGTGCTTACTATGTACCAACCACTATTCTAAGTGCTGAGGTAGATACAAGGTTATCAGGTTGTCCCACGTGGGGCTCACAGTCTTACTCCCCATTTTACAGATGAGATAACTGAGGCACAGAAAAGTGAAGTGACTTGCCCAAAGTCACACAGCTCATAAGTGGCGGAGCCGCATTTGAACCCACGACCTCTGACTCCCAAGCCCTTGTTCTTTCCACTAAGCCACGTTGCTTAGTAGCATAGTACTCTGCCCTCAGCAGGTGCTCAGTAGATAACAACGATTGATCATAACAACTAAGAGCAGAAAATGGGAAAAAAAAACCCTCAATGTAAAAAAAAATAGCATTATTTTCCACACTAGATGTGTGGAAAATAAATTTCTGGGTTTTCTTAAAGGGAAGAATGCCATATTATTGGAAGAGGTCTCTGCTATCTCTAGAGTGATGAACTAGTGATGAATTACTAATTCCTTTAGTACCACTGGATTTTGGGTTGTAAGATCTATAGAGCTGGGCACACACACTTTATTTCTCTAATTTTTCACTAGTTCTCTCTGGCTTCTTGCCTTATTTCCCAAACCTGGTTCAATATCTCAGTGGACTTTTCTTTTGGCAATTAAAATTAAAAAAAATATAAATCTTACCCCTCCAATGCTCAAGAAAGCAACTTTCCTTTTTCAGCAATATTATTAAAATGGAAAATGCATCTTGTGAGTTATCATTGCACTTACACACATTTATTAAGCAAATGACCTGGAAAAGAGTTTTCAATTCTCCAATGAATTTGCCATTGTTTCCTTGCAAATTGGTAAACCGCCCTTTACAAAGTGTAGTAAATCTCATTAAGCTTGAGGGTGTAGTCATTTTCAAACTAGAATAAAACTCTCCTTCTTTCACCCCAGCCCCTGAGCATAAATTCTAGGAAAATTGATCGTTTAGACAAGGAAAATCTGCCACTGATAGACCCTGACATAAAGTAATGTTACATGTCTAGAGCTAAAGTAAGATGGCAAGAATTATTAATGTCTGTCCTGGGGTAAGGTGACGCCACAGGTGATATAAATTATAAATAATGTTTATTCTCTACTAAGTATGCAGCATTCCTTTTAGGTTATGATCTTTGGCACCTCAGAAGTACTAGCATAACTATGAAGCAAGAAGCAGTTTTAGGGTTTGAATAAAACCATTTTGGGAATTAGCAAGCCCCCACCAGAAGACAGTCAGATAATTGTGGGTTTAGGGGCAGTGGGGTGGTTTCACCAAGGTGCAGTTCTCCCTGTTCTTGCTGCTCAGGTATGGGGGGAGAGGGGCTTCAAGCTTTTCAAATACTGAGAGGCAAAGAAGAATCTGTTTATTCAATCATTGAGTCATATTTATTGAGCGCTTACTGTGAGCAAAGCACTGTACTAAGCTCTGGGGAGAGTTCTGATCCCCGGGGCAATCTTACCTGCTGATTGTGCAGATGCCACGATTCTCCTCAGTCATGTCAGGAATAGCCTAGGGAGAAGTCCCAGATGCCCCCATAATCAATCAGTGGTATTGGGTTCGATCATGGGTTCAAATCCCAACTCTGCCACTTGTCAGCTGGGTGACTGTGGGCAAGTCACTTAACTTCTCGGTGCCTGAGTTACCGCATCTGTAAAATGGAGATTAATTGTGAGCCTCACATGGGACAACCTGTTTACCCTGTATCTACCCCAGCGCTTAGAACAGTGCTCTGCACATAGTAAGTGCTTAAATACCAACATTAGTATTATTATTATTTCTTGAGCACTTAGTTTATGCAAAGCACTGTACTAAGCTCTTGGGCCAGGACAAGAGAATTGGAAGACACGATCCCTGTCCTCTCTGAGCTCAAGCTTTCCTGTCCCCGAGTACTATAATAGTGGACTGGTTGGAATATCCAGTGGAATGCTGATGTGGTACATGGGCTAATCAGCACTTGAGTAAGCATTAATGGGCTTCCATCCCAGGGAAAAACACTGTTCCTCTAGCCCTCACAGAGGGATCTTCTCCAAGAGGCCTTCCCTGACTAAGCCCTCCTTTCCTCTTCTTCCACTCCCTTCTGTGTCACCCTGATTTGCTCCTTTTATTCATCCCTCCTCCTAGCCCCATATTTGTATTAATCTCTGTCTCCCCCTCTAGACTGTAAACTCGCTGTGGACAGGGAACGTGTCTGCTGATTCTTCTATTATACTCCCCCAAGTGCTTAGTACAGTGTTTGCCACGCAGTAAATGCTGGGCAATGGATTGGATTTCTCCTGCATGGAGATTTATCTTGTGCAATGCAGTTGGAGTGACTAGAAAATTTGGCCACCTGTGGGAAAGAGCAAAGGTCTGGGACTGAGGAGGCCTGCGTTTGAACCAGTCAGGGGGCATTTATTGAGAGCTTTCGGTGTGCAGGGTATTGTACTAAGTCCTTGGAAGGACAAAACAGTAGAATTGGTAGATACAATCCCTGCTTACAAGGAGCTGAAAGTCTAGAGGGAGAGACACATATTCAAATGAATTACAGATGTCTTTATTGTGTGACCTTGGTTGAGTCACTTAGCTTCTCTGTACTTCAGTTTCCTCATCTGTAAAATGGGGATAAGACACCTGTTCTCCTTCACGTGTAAACCATAAACCCCATGTGAGACAGAAACTGATCGGATTATTCTGGAGCTATCCCAGCATTTAGTGCAGTGCTTGGTGCACAGTAACTGTATAACAAATTAACAAATACCCCAAAATGTCACAAGGGTGGTATTGAGCCTTCAGGCATGCCCTATTTAACCCCCATACTCCCAGGCAGATCATCCTAACAGCCGCTTCAATATTTCTGTATTTATCTGTTTGGTAGTATTGATTTTTTCCCATTTTATATTTGTAACTATTTTCCCGCTCTATCAAATGTTTAATAGTTATCATTTCAAGTCCACTAGCTTCCCCAGGGGACTGTGGGTTCCTTGAGGTCAGGGAATACATCTTTTCGTTAATATTTGTGGTATTTAAGTGCCACTCTGTGCTAGGCACTGTACTAAATGCTGGGGTAGATACAAGCTAATTAGGTTGGACACAGTCCTACATGGGTCTCACAGTCTTAATCACATTAAGGGAACTGAGGCACAGAGAAGTTAAGTGACTTACTCAAGGTCACACAGCCGACAAGAGGTAGAGCCAGGATTAGAATCCAGGTCCTTCTGACTCCCAGGCTGGTGCTCCATCCTTTAGGCCACACTAAATGTTCCCCCACCATTTATTCACTCATTTAATTCATTCCATCGTATTTGTTGAGTGCTACTGTGTGCAGAGAACTGTACTAAGCATTTGGGAAGTACAATTCTGCAATAAAGAGAGACAATCCCTTCCCACAGTGGGCTTATACTCTAGAGGGACTTGGATAAGCTTGGTTGATACTAACACTGGAGATGCCCAGGGTGGGAGAAAGTAGTGAAGTCCAAAAGTGCCACCTTAAAACATGCTATTCATTCATTCAATCGTATTTGAGTGCTTACCTTGGGCAAAACAATGTACTAAACGCTCAGAAGAGTAGAATGTAACGGTAAACTGACATATTCCCTGCTATCCAAGGCCATGTCCAACTGCCCACATTTCAAGTTCTATCTGACAGACCACCAGTGTCTCAGAGTCTGATAATAATAATAATGTTGGTATTTGTTAAGCGATAACTATGTGCAGAGCACTGTTCTAAATGCTGGGGTAGATACAGGGTAATCATTCATTCAATAGTATTTATTGAGCGCTTACTATGTGCAGAGCACTGTACTAAGCGCTTGGAATGAACAAGTCGGCAACAGATAGAGACAGTCCCTGCCGTTTGAAGGGCTTACAGTCTAATCAGGTTGTCCCACATGAGGCTCACAGTTAATCCTCATTTTACAGATGAGGTAACTGAGGCACAGAGAAGTTAAGTGACTTGCCCATAATCACACAGCTGCCAAGTGGCAGAGTTGGGATTCGAACCCATGACCTCTAACTCCCAAGCCCGGGCTCTTTCCACTGAGCCACGCTGCTTCCACCTAGCCAGAACACTCCTCTTAATCAATCAATGGCATTTATTGAGCACTTACAGCATGCTGAAAACTATGCTAAGCAGTTGGTAGAAGTAGCATGGCTCAGTGGAAAGAGCGTGGGCTTAGGAGTCAGAGGTCATGGGTCCTAATCCTGGCTTTGCCACTTGGCAGCTGTTTGACCTTGGGCAAGTCACTTAACTTCTCTGTGCCTCAGGTACCTCATCTGTAAAATGTGGATGACGACTGTGAGCCCTATGTGGGACAACCTGATTACCTTGTTTCTACCCAAGTGCTTAGAACGGTGCTTGGCATATAGTAAGCGCTTAACAAATATCAACATTATTATTATCGTTATTATTATTATTAGGGTACAGTGCCATCGAGTTGGTAGACACTTTTCTTACCCACAGGGAGCTTATTCTAGCTTTCAGCCTTTTAAGGGACTAGTGTCCCTAAACCATTCCAAAAACTGTGCTTTGGTCTTAAATGGACTGTATTTAAATGAACTGTAATATTTAAATGGACTATAAATATTCAGTGTCTGTAGGTTGTCTGATTTTGTAAAGAAATCACAATGAATAAGCCGACATAGAGGTTCTCCACTATGCCTCTTACCTCTGGTGGGACACTGGGCAAGTCACTTAACTTCTCTATGCCTCAGTTCCCTCATCTGCAAAATGGGGATTCAATACCTGTTTTCCCTCCTACATAAACTGTGAGCCCCATGTGGGACCTAGTTATTTTAAATCTAACCCAGCGCTTAGGACAGTGCTTGGCATACAGTAAACACTTAAATATAGATTATCATCATCTATAGCTGATAGTGATTCCTTGGAGTGTTTTATGAACTGCAACAATCCCCAGCCTTTCAGATCTTTGAAGGATGGAAAACATTTCATTTCATTATCTTTGCAATCAGAATTTCAAACAGCCAAGCCTGGTGGGTTAAGAAATGACCATGCTTTGGATCCATAAGTTGTAAGTCCCAGGAGAGTAGAATGTACTGCAGAAATGGTCATTCTAAAACAATAAGACCAAGACAGCTCAACAGATTTTTAATAGAAGAGCGGTATTTGTCTCTTCTTTGTGGCAGTAATACAAACTCCCCATCACTTTCAACTATCATGTAGTGAAATCTAATTGTCTCAGTCAGAAATCTAAATTACTCTGAGGTTTAAGAGTGGAGTGTTTGCACTTTATTGAGGCCATAATCGTGATAGGAACCTTGCAGGAAATGACAGGCCTAATATAGTTCTTTAATTGTTTAAAGCCACAGTACATATGCCAGATGTATTATTCCATGTCATGTCGTATTGTTCCATTGTGGTTTGCTGGGTTTGCACATTTTTTGCGTTGGTATCGACCACTTTCTTATCAAACACCAGCTACTGATGGTTATTTCTACCTCACTACTCAGATTCTATTTGCTTGGTCTGGTTCTTCTGCTGGTTTTTCCATCTCGCTGTGCCTGTGGTATCTTAAGAAAATCATTCCCTCTGTTTGCTGATCTATAGTTAATCCTCTTCCAAAGCCTATGGTAGCAATGTGGTGCAGTGGAAAGAGCAGGGGCTTGGGAGTCAGAGATCATGGGTTCTAATCCTGGCTCCGCCACTTGTCCACAGGCAAGTGACAGATACAGGACTGGAACCCAGGTCCTTCTGACACCCAGGCCTGTGTTGTAACAATAATAATGTTGGTATTTGTTAATGGCTTACTATGTGCAGAGCACTGTTCTAAGCACTGGGGTAGATACAGGGTAATCAGGTTGTTCCACATGAGGCTCACAGTTAATCCCCATTTTACAGATGAGGTAACTGAGGCACAGAGAAGTTAAATGACTTGCCCACAGTCACACAGCTGACAAGTGACAGAGCTGGGATTCGAACACATGCTCAGGCTCTTTCCACTGAGCCATTAGGCCATGCTCCTTCCCCAGTCAATCAAGTGATCAATCAATCAATCATATTTATTGAGCACTTTCTGTGTGCAGATCGCTATTCTAAGCAATTACTGCATTTTTTGAGTGCAGACTCTGCAGACTGTCCAAATGTGCTTAGTACAGTGCCTGGAACATAGTAAGCACTTAATAAATACCTCCCAAAATACCACAATTATTATTTGTAGTAGTAGTCATAGTAGTAATAATAATAGCATTGGTTAAGCACTTACTACGTGCCAAGCACTGTTCTAAGCGCTAGGGGAGGTACAAGGTAATCGAGTTGTTCCATGTGGGGCTCACAGTCTTCATCTCCATTTTACAGATGAGGTAACAAAGGCACAGAGAAGTTAAGTGGCTTGTCACTGACTCCCATGCCCATGCTCTTGCCACTAAGCCAATGCTGTGTTTTTGGGAAAGGAGATAAATGAGCACGTTTAAAAGCAGTGGAGAAAAGCCATCTGTGGAAGATGGCAGTCAGGAAGAAAGGGGGCAAGTATTACTTTAAGTAGTGAAGGAATTGTGTTAACGGACCAGGTGAAGGGTGTAGATTTTGAGAAGTGGTTGGAGTTGGGAAAGATGGAAGACTCAAAGGGGGGAAGGAGGAGGGAAGGATTATATGAGCAGGGAGATTTGGGGGCGATCACACCTAATGATTTCAATTTTGTCAATAAAGTTCATGGCCAGTCGATACTGGTGGGGTTTGGGGGAAGAAAGAGTTTGAAGAGGAACCTAAATATCTGAAACAGCTGGCATGGACAATGGGTAATGGGAGTCAATAAAGTTGGAGAAATAATGTTCCCAGGTGGAGGGGAGGGCAGAAATAGAGTAGGTGAGAATGAAGTTGAGATGGATGAGGTCAACGTGATATTTGGATTTCTCCCAGCAGAAATCCGCAGGTTCATCCGCAAGAGCGGAGGAAGCGGACTGAGTAGGTGATCCAGGCCTATCGATCAGTGGTACAAAATGGGAGGAGGGTTTGGGAAGGGAATCACCTGAGTTCAGTGGAAGGTATCACTTTGTGCATTAAGAGAAAGTACCCTGGATACTGAGACTTTTGAAACTGAGGCACAGAGAAGATAAGTTACTTGCAAAATTTGCTCATACCCACCCCAGAGGATAGTACAGTGCCTGGCATATAGTAAGCTCTTAACAACTGCCATAATTATTATTATTATTGTTACTTGCCCAAAGCAGGGAAATGGCAGAACTAGGATTAGAATACAGGTCCTCTGATGCTCAGGCCCGTGCTCTTTCCATTACGCCACCTCTACAATCTTCTTCCTGACTTTGGAGTGCCTTTGATTTTAACTCTTTCATTTGGTTTTGGCTTTGGTTATTCTAACATCCTGCTGGTGTGGAAAGAAAGCTGGTTAGGTGACATTCAAAACTAGCATGACCCAGACATTCCCAGGAACTATAAGTCACTTCAGTTTAATTGTACAATCATTTCAATTTAGAGCCAGCTTTTTGGATCCAACTTGGCATAGGAAAAACAGTTACTCTCCACTTGGTTTACTGTCACTATTACTTAAAGTCAATCATGTCTTGTTAGCTCTAAACTAGAAAGGGAACGCGAAGGTTTCAAGAAAAGAATGGGTGTTTTTTTAGGAAAAAAATACTCAAAAGAAACTTAAGGAAGTCGGAGAACTAATGGGAAATAGCCCTTCTGCCAGAGTCAGCTGAACAATCTACCATCAGATCCAGGATTTTTTCCTCCAACAGTCAAAATGTTCACCCACCTAAACTGAATCCATCATCATTTTTAGAAGTTTTCTCCAAATGAAACCTCACCCAAAGATCAATCTCCGATCTTCAGATTTGTTCTTTAGGGCCAAGTCTCTGAACCCCTAGCATAAGAAGCAGAGAGAAGCAGTGTGGCTTAGTGGAAAGAGCGTGGGCTTGGGAGTCAGAGGTCGTGAGTCCAAATTCCGTCTCTGCCACTTGTCAGATGTGTGACATTGGGCAAGTCATTTAACTTGTCTGTGCCTCAGTTACCTCATCTGTAAAATGGGGACTAAGACTGTGAGCCCTTCGTGGGACACCCAAATAACCTTACACCTACCCCAGCACTTAGAACAGTGCTTGGTATATAGTTAGTGCTTAACAAATACTATCACTATTATTATTATTACAAACGTTCCTTCCCTGGTCTTCTATTGTTTGAGTAATACTGAGAGTCCTTATACCGTCTGTGGTTTTGTTTCCCAGACTGTATCTTACACATTCTTTTGCTGTCTCAGTAGCGGCATCTTTTACTTAGCACAGCTTCCTCTCTGTGCCCTAGAGTCTTCTCTCCTTCAAACCACTCTCCCACTTACAGCTGCCATCGCCACTCACCGCACGACAACTTGAGTCGCCTCGACTCCATCCCTGGGCCAGGTGACTTTTTATGATGGTCAGAAAGCAACAGCTGTTTGGTCCACTTTTCTTACAGTGTTAAAATTCCACGTTTAGTCTCCTGTCTGTTTATGTCAGATTGGCCAGGGTGGCCAAGATTGCATCACGAGACAAGATAAGTAAACTTGTATTCTGTAATCATGGCATGGAGCATCGAGGACAGTATTTGCCACCTATTACGTATAATTCCTGGTGCTAATTCAATATTGTGATAAAATCTATGCTACAATGGCTGGAGACTGACAATCTTGTGCAAAATCTTGGTTCAGTGCCTCGAAGATCGCAGTAGCACATCAGAAACATTGCTGTTTCAATGCAGGTGACCTTATAGGTCTCTACAAGAAGACTGGAAACTGGCTATTTTCATTCTTTTGGTTCTTGTTTTTTCTTTGTTTCCTAGCATATCCTTCTAGATGCATGGCTTTTGATACTTAACGCAGAATTTCCACCATGGATGCCCAATTTATTTGTATATTAATTCCCACTTTTTCGGATCTTTTTTATCTTACTTCAAAGCAAAGGAGGAGCAATTATGTGGGTCATCTAAGAATTAAGTCTAGTAATAAGGCGATGAGATTGGAAAGAGGGGAGAAGAAAGTAGGAAGGGAACTCACTTCTTATGCATTATCCCAAGGGCTGCGTAAAATAGGCACTAAATGACTTAAACCCCCACACTCTGCTAGATTGTTGTATTCTCACCCTCCTCCTCCTCTTCTCGTATAAAGAAAGCTCTCCTCCCTGCTGGGTCACATGCTCATCTTCCTCCTCCTCCACGATGTGCTGTTATTACTGCTTTCAGTTCTGTGGTTCAAAACATAATCTGTCATTTCTCCCTCAAGAGTCTGGCTGGGACAATCGTGTGGTAGAGGCAGTTGTCTGAGAAAATAATGTACTTCCGCTCTGTGGCTGTCGAGGCAAACATTACTAAAGAAAGTAATAATAATAATAATAATGTTGGTATTTATTAAGCGCTTACTATGTGCAGAGCACTGTTCTAAGCACTGGGGTAGACACAGGGGAATCAGGTTGTCCCACGTGGGGCTCCCAGTCTTCATCTCCATTTTACAGATGAGGGAACTGAGGCACAGAGAAGTGAAGTGACTCGCCCACAGTCACACAGCTGACAAGTGGCAGAGCCGGGATTTGAACTGAGCCACACTGCAACACCAACCCAGGAAATAGAATAAACAATTGCCTAGTTTAGGAATCCACCTGTCCACCAGAAAGGGCCTGGACCAAAATGGACTATTGAGATGCCTTCCAGTTTTGTGATTTCTGTTTCATATATTCAGGTGGATAGAACCTGAAACGTCGGTTTCAGAATTACAGCAAGGTCTAGTGGACAGAGGACAGGACTTGGAGTAAGAAGGACTTGGGTTCTTATCCCGGCTCAGCAATTTGTCCGCTGTGTTATCTTGGATAAGTCACTTCACTTCCTCTGTGCCTCAGTCACCTCATCTGTAAAATAGAGATTAAGACTGTGAGCCCCACATGGGACAGGGACTCTGTCCAACCTGATTAGCCTGTATCTACCTCAGCGCCTAATAGAGTGCCTGGCACATAGTAAGTGCTTAACAAATGCCATAAAAAAGGCTACTGAAAAATTGTTAATGCAATGGAGGACTTGGACTCCATCCATACAACAGTAGTTAGAGAAGCAGCATGGCATAGCGGATAGAGCATGGGCCTTGGGAGTCAGAGATCATGGGTTCTAATCCTAGCTCCACCACTCATCTGCTGTGTGACCTTGGGCAAGTCGCTTCACTTCTCTCTGCCTCAGTTCCCTCATTTGTAAAATGGGGATTGAGACGGTGAGCCCCACTGGGGACAGGGACTGTGTCCAACTCGATTTGCTTATATCCACCCCAGCGCTTAGTACAGAGCCTGGCACATAGTAAGTGCTTAACAAACACCACAGTCCCCAGAGCGTGGACCTGAACTGGCAGTCCCCATCCAGATCCAAGCATGTCGGTTTGAAGATTGCCCTTGGTCCAGCAAGGTCCCCACTCTTCCCATTAAGAGGTCCATCCCTTGGAGAAGCGGGGTGCTAGGTCAGTAACAATTTGTTTTCCAACATCCCTCTCAGTAATTTAGATGGAGAGTTTCAGGAGATTTGTCAGCCGACAAAATTTTTCTCTTTTCTCTTCCAAATTGAAAATAATGGTATTTGTTAAGCACTTACTATGTGCCAGCCACTGTGCTAAGCGCTGGGGTAGATAGAAGATAATCAGGTTGGACCCGGTAACTCATAGGGTTCACAGTCATAATCCCCATTTTACAGATGAGGTAACTGAGGCACAGAGAAGTTAAGTGACTTGTCCAAGGTCACACAGACAAATGGCGGGGTCGGAATTAGAGCCCAGTTCCTATGACTCTTTCCACACTTAAGCCACTCTGCTTCCGAATAACAATATGATAATAAAAATTGTATTTTTAAGCCCTTACCATGTACCAAGCAACATTATTAAGCACTGCGTGGGTACAGTATATACAGATCAGAGACCACCTCTGTGTCTTCTCCCCAATTTCCTGAGAAGTTTATACAGCTTGGGATTAGAACCCAGGTCCTCTGACTCCCAGGCCCATGCTCTTTCCACTAGGCCACACTACTTCCACAGCATTTTACAGAATTGAACGCCTTGCTTTTCTATTTGGGTAGTGAAGGACACCAGTATTGCCATCAGCTCTACCCTGAGGAGAGGGCAAGCTTTCATGGCTTCTCTGGTCACTGAGTTTCCCCTGTGCTCTGAAGCGATGTCCCAATACGACACCCTGAGGCGGTGTTTCTGCCATCAAGACCCTGCATCTTATTTCACTCCTTAATTTATTTCTTAAAACTGACCTTTTCCCTCATTTCATCTGAGGTAAAATCTGATTAGAAATGGCTAAGGAGGTGATGTGCAATCAATACTTTTGTTCACAGGTAATAGTTCTTGGGTGAAAAGTGTTTCTATTACGTTGTTTAGAAAAATTTAGTAGTCTGAAAGCCCCCAAAATGACATTATAAATGAATTAACTTGGTTAGAGGTCATAAAACCTATTGACTACTTGAAGAGTTATTACATCTTATAATTTAGCCGAAGACATTTCATATCCTTTTCCCTGCCCTTAGCCCGGTTGTGTTGAAAAAAGGCAAGGTTTTTTTCATTAACTTAAAATATTATTGAGACATCTCTGAAAAGCCAAAAGCTCAGTGACTTTTAAAACTTAAGTATTTACTCTTTTTTAGACGTTCCTCTCTGTCTTGATATATGATCTCATCATATTTGAGGTTGAAGTTCATAGTCGCACATAAAATGCTTCGGTCCCCTATCCCATTAAGAAATATATTTATTTGAAGATTTGGTAAGAGTTAATTCTCCCCTTTTCATCCCCCTAAATTTTAGAGTGTAACTAACTTAATCCGCCAGTTTGTTAGATGTGACTGAATTATAAATTTAGGGAATTTAAATGTCAGTTTTGTAACAGGCATTTGTAACTTTGTTTCTCCTGGGACCCCATGCTATTTAAAGAATTTGCCCATTGAAGATTTTAACTAGTTTTCCTATCTTTCATCTTGTTGGATGGTCACAACTGCTTTCACTTTGTTTAGTAGTGATGAACCCTGAATATACAGTTTTTTAATTCACTTTTTTGTTTGTTTTCTTTTGCAGGGCCAACCCGGTCCTCAGGTAAGTGAGGAATCCATCTTCGGAAAATCCACTTAATTGAAATATCCGACAATTCTTTAAATCTGATCACAAAAAGCTCTAAACCTGTAATCATTATATAAGTCAGTAGACCAAAAATATTTCCCAAGAGTAAAGCATGGGGCCTCCATAGGGTTTGTTTGAGTTCCATCAGCTGTTTGACCAGGTGGTGAGCTTAACAATGTACTATCAAATAAAGTCCACCTCTTAACTGTGGCTTGAAAGAATGCCAATAACTTTAAAGTAATATAGAATAACTTCGAAAATGCGGCACATCAGCTGGTCTGCATTGACTGCTTTTTAATCCAGTGCTAATAAGGTTAATGTAAATCCATGAAGATTTTGTTATTTATAATATAGTTTTGTGAGCCACTTCAGTTACATAGCAGTCCTCAATTTAATGCAGACCAACTGCCTCTGTAATTAAAGAAATATGAATTTAATCAAAAAGGAAATCTTTTGAACCCTCAGTCCCAAAAAAGAAAATGAAAAATTGTTGGATATGGTAAGAATATGTGTAAATGATTTTAGGAAAATACTTCAATGTCAGAAGACCAAGAGGAAATGAGATGATCAAAATTTAAGCATAGTTCAAGTTGAAGAAAAACTTAGACATTGTACTCCATTGTATCAATCCGGCAGTGGTATTTGAGTGCTTACTGTGTGCAGAACACTCTACTAAGCGCTTGGGAAAGTTATGATACAAAAGAGTTGGAAGACACAATTCCTTCTAACAAGGAGCTCACAGTGGAATTGGGAGACAGACACTAAAATAGATTAGGAGTAGGCTCAAGATTAGGGGTAGGGGACATGACAGCATAAAAATATGTATCGTATTCCACTGTACTTCACAGTACTCCATCTTTAACAAGGGAAATGAGTAGAAACTAATTTGGGGAAAATAATTTATTCTGGGACTCCACTGAGTGCTTACCATGTGCAGAACACTAAACTAATAACTTGGGAAAATAAAGCATGATATAGAGTTTGATGGAAGTGATCCCTATCCACAAGAATCTTACATTCCAGGTGGGAAGACTATAGTTGTGTTAAATGCAAGTAGATTGGGCTGGAAGATCCTGATATGCTACAATTCCCAACAGATGCTGATTTAACTTTTTGAACCAGTATTGATCACCCAACTAGCCCCATTTTAGCTCTTGTTCATTGATCTTTTCACTGAGATCCTTTAAAAGAGACTCTATCTGATTGCTGCTGCCTGCAAATTACTGGTGGACTATTAGGAGGAAACTGGGATACACTTTATTTGAGAGTAAATAAATAAATGGATTTCCACATCAATCCACATCTAGAGCAGGATTTACTCTTGAGCTTTCTTTCCCAAGGCCAGATCTGTGAAGGGATCAGATGTGAGTTATGTAGTGCTTCCTTTCAGGAATTTATCTTTGTTCATAAAAGTGCATTATGTATGGTGGTGTCCTTTGGTCTAAGTGGATTTCTAAGGAATTCAGATAATTGAAATAAATGTTACCTGCGCTTCTGAAGTGACTTGAAGGAATGCAGCTAGGGTTTAGATTGGGGAAAGAGAAGAGAGGATAGAGAATAATAATAATAACAAATAAGTATTTGTTAAATGCTTACTATGTGCTAAGCACTGTTCTAAGTGCTGGGGTAGATACAAAGTCATCAGATTGTTCCACTTGGGGCTCACAGTCTTCATCCCCATTTTAAAGATGAGGTAACTGAGTCAGAGAGAAGTTAAGTGACTTGCCCAAGGTCACACAGCTGACAGGTGGCAGAGCCAGGATTAGAACCCACGACCTCTGACTCCCAAGCCTGGACTCTTTCCACTGAGCCAGGCTGCTTTTATCTGGTTCCCATTCCATCCACAGTTTGACCTCAGGGTTTTGAGAAGCGTCTCTTAAAGCTCTTCACCATTTCACCATTTTCACGGCTCTACAAAACACTGTCATTACAACGTTCAGATCACCTTGTACTTCATGTCAGGACTGTACCTTAGCTAGAGAACTGCTGGAACAACTAGGTGAAGCTGTTATAGCTGTCCCTCATTTCCAAAGATATTGCTACCGGGATCCTAACCAAGTTTGTAAACCTCGCGGAAAAGACACCTGTGGCACCTAAACTCCTTTTCCGCATTGTTTGCATGTAAAGATAAATCCTTTCCACGGTAATGGCAGGAAGTAGTGTGCTCCAACTCCCTGATGCAAAACTCTTTGGACTGAGGACTTCATTTTCTATTGGTCTGACTGTGATTTTTGTTGCAACTTAAACTGCATTACAACTGATTAGCAAGTTTAGGATGATTTATTTTTTGTCATGAGCCTTAAAGGTCACTCATTATAGATGGAGGTTGTACTCCCTAAACTCCTTCGACAATTACTTCTTTTGTATCTACCATTTACACTTTTGCCAACCACAAGTCCTGTATGATCATTAAACTCCAAAGGGAAATCTGTATTGATTTTCTGCCCCGCTGAAGAAATTTTCATTTCCTGAATTCATTCCCTGAGCAGGCAAAATGGCCTCATGGAAAGAGCACAAGATTGGGTTTAAATTCCAACTCTGCCACTTGCTTGCTGGGTGCTGCTGCTTGCTAGCTACTTATTAAACGGTCCCTCAGTTTCCTCGGATGAAAAATGGGAATCAAATGCTGTTCTTCCTCCCTCTTAAAGTGTGAACCCTATAGAGACTGTGTACCATCTGTTGATCTTGTATTTTGTCAGCTGTGTGACTTTGGGCAAGTCACTTAACTTCTCTGTGCCTCAGTTGCCTCATCTATAAAACATAGATTAAGCCTGTGAGCCCCACGTGGGATAACCTGATTACCTTGTATCTACACCAGCACGTAGAACAGTGCTTGGCACATAGTAAGCACTTAACACATACCATCATCATCATTATTATTATTACCCCAGCATTTAGCACAGATCTTGGAATACTATTAAATGCTCAATTACAATTGTTCTGTTTTAATGTGGGTATTGGAGGTTTTCATTAGCCAGCAACTCACAAATACTTGGAGGAAACTTTGGAGAGATCATATAGATTCTATCCATTTGTCTCATCTTTCTCATCACTGTATCTGTTTTGTTAATGATAGATTTTTCCATCACCTGTGCCACTCATGAGGAATTTCTGTTGCCAAGTGTTAAGGGATTTTGTTAAAATATATGGTTTTATGACTCCAAAAAGCAAGTTTCTTCTACCCATGAAGTGAATATTCAGAAATCTTTCTGTGCAATGGGAGTATTTAAGTCAGTTTATCATAGCTAAATTTCAGGGTTTGGTATATTTTCTTATTAGGGGTCTCTGTAGAGAAACTATTAATTGAATGCGTTCTTAAAACACTTAATCTCTTGAATAAAAATGCATCCACTAAGCACATGCAGCAGACATCTTCACTGCTCTTTAAACTGATAGAAGAAACGTTCAGTTGTAAATGTGAACTAGCTGATGTGGTGTTTCTCTTTGTGATTATATTTTATTTAAATTTGACTTTGTTTTTCAGTTGGCTCAGTAAACGTGATCTCAGTAATATAAATATTAAAATACCCCAGGATAGTGCATTTCCTGGCAGTGTTGATCATAGGAAAAAGCAGGTTTATTTTTGTTCTTTAGCAATAGGTTTAATCTTTAAAAATATTTATTAGCTTTCCATTCATTCAAAGTGGTGGGGACATGACAAACTCAAAATTTAGGTTGTTAACATATTGAGTTTTGTTTGCCTAGTATTGATCTAGTAGTAGTAATAGCATTTATTGAGCACTCACTTTGTGTTGGGCACTGTACTAGGTTCTTGGGAAATACAGAATAAAAAAATAGTTTGTTACCTTCCCCAAAAGATCTTACACTTTTTGCAGGAGAAGCAGCTATAAAAATAGTTACAAGTAGGTTAGTTAAAATAAATAAATTGAGCAGGTATAAATACACCTGAAGCTTCTGAAGGAGGATTCCCCAACTCTCACATTCCTTAATATTGGGAATGAGCAATGGGAGTCTTTAAATCCACAAGAAGCTATTCTGATCCTCATTATTCAGGTCACCCTCAAAGCTATTCTAGACATTGGACCCCACTCCTTGAGGCATAAATATGTGCTAAGGAGGGTGCAAGTAAGTCTATAGGTGCTCAATTTTTAATCAGTTATCCAAATGATCTTCCTGTTAGACTATTGCCATTGGATTTTCATCCTAATGAATCCCGAGGAGATTATTGACATTGATTTATCCCTCTGGACAATCTCCAATATCAATAAAGATATGAGGCCTCCATTGTGATCCTTATCCCATTTTCCTCTCCTTCTTGATAGGCTTTCCTCTAGGCTGAGCACTCTCCTATAGCTTTAGAGCCTCAGTGAGTTAACATCCTGTTTACACATGTAAATATCAATTTGTTCCGTAGTGGAGTTGTTTTACCCAAACTCAAGTCCTAAAACAGAGAAACTGTATTCTGGATGGTGCAAGTTAATTTTCATTATATTGCCATCATTCCGTTTTGATGGGTAGACCTGGAAGAATACCCAAATAATATAACCTGGAGATTTTTAAGAGATCTTGGAGCCCAGTCGGCAGAACTATTGAATTACTATTCTACTTCACTCCTCCGGGAGATGGTCTGCTGTGTGACTTTGGACAAGTCACTCACTTATCTGTGCCTCACATACCTTGTTCATAAGATGGGGGTTAGAATGTGAGCCCCATGTGGAAGAGGGACTGTGTCCAACCTGACTAACTTGTATCTACCCCAGCGCTTAGAAAAGTGCTTGGCACATACTAAGCACTTAATAAATACCATTATTATTATTCTCTCTCCCTTCCTCCACAGGCCATTGCTTCTCCCTCATCTTGCTTAAAGAAGGAAGTAAATTGGTGGCCCCTGGGGTAGGAAAATCGCTTATCCTCTATATCATTGTACAGCCTAGAACAGGCTTTAGTCTGAAATTTGATTACATTTCATTTCCAAATCTAGATCAGACTCAACAAGTAGAAGTCACAAGAAGACTGAGTTGCATAAAGCTTATTGTTTTCTGGAATTTACTTCTGATTCTTTCCCAGAACAAAATTATAGGCTTATAAGAATAGAAACATAACCCTAGCAACCAAAAACCCAAGTGGTCATTAACTCATATCCTGTGAATTGAGTGGTGATCTACTTGTGTCAAGCCATTCATTCTGACACTGTCATCCAGTTTGTTTTACATTTGCCTGTACAAACTATTAGCCTCACTGCATTTCATTTTATTAAATTGTTTCTCTAAAATAGTAAAAATAAGAGTTGGCGCTCCATATGAGGGATATAGAGAGGGAATACTAAGAAATTCAGAAAACTGTGCTGGAATTATATGTCTCTTCTGATTTGTAAAGAAAAGATGAAGAAGAGAAGGCTACAAAGGACGGGGTGAGAAAGGACATTAAGGGTACTGAAAGGAAGAGGGATGAAATGTAGTAAAGGTTAGCCGAAAGATTTTGGGGATGGGGAAGTTAAAAAATAATAAAATCAAAAAGACTTAAGAAGAAAAATAAGACCAAAGGAAAGGAGGGAACCCATCAAGAAAGGATTTTGAAGCTAATGCAAAACATTTGGGGGCATAGTGTGAGATCCAAGTTCACAAAAGCTCATCTCTGAATTACTGAAATTTATCTCTTTGTGATGCTTACCAGGAGAGAGTTCATTACTATCATTCTCACACTTATTCATTATTAGAAATAAAGTGGTTCGCTTCTTTCTGAGAAACTGCTTTTAAGACAGTGACTTTCCCGAAATCTTTCTCTCTTGCTCAATCCAGCTCCCCTAGGTTTCAGTGAATGCAAGTGTTGTATGTGAGGCTGAAACTGCTCAAATACTAATACTCCTCTCCCGGCTCCCCGCACCGTGTTGAGGATAGAAATGTGTGGATTCATCCAACAATACTTATGAAATGCCTTTTGCATGCAGAGCACTGGGCTAGGCACTTGGGAAAATACAAGCGCCTCTCTAGAATGTAATCTCATTATGGGATCTTAGAAATTAGAGAAATTGAAGAAGTTCTGCTAATTTTGTAGTACAATACTCTCCCAAGTGCTTTGCACAATAAATACCACTGATTGACTATAATAAAATCAAAGCAAGAGCAAAATCAAAGCACCCCACCCTTCTGGAAAAAAAAAATAGCCCCCGTTGAAAGTTAAGCCACTTTTCAACCTAAATATTAAGCATGCCACTTCTTGGGATTACATTTAAATACTGGAAGTTGTGATTGTTAGCTGTGTATCCAGAAAAAAAAAAATCTTGGCTTTATTAGTACCAGTGATGATATTGAATTCTACTGTTAGGTAAACTCAGATAACACTTGGACTGTCAGCATGCCTGGGCTTTCTCTTTGTGCAACTGATAAAACCATTAACACATAGTGGTAGACAGTTACTGCTTATCAGGAGTCTTGTTGAAAGCGGAAACACAGAACTTCTAAGCAGAGGATGGTGGGAGGTGACTGAACAAATTTCAACACTGTTTTCAAGGCTATCATTTGTATATTTGTCATGTACACAAATCATCCCACCTTCCTGAATTTTATAATCTGTTCTTCTCTTATCTAGTTGTGTGGTATATCCTGGAATGTTAATCACACTAAAGGATGGGGGTGGGGGGAGAAGCAACAAAAAGAACTATATTTCATAATTGTGATTTTTTTTTCCTGTTGATAACAGGGCACTCCATAAATTATTTAGGCTAAATTGCTGAGAGCTAGGAACTCTAGGATTTTACGTTTCATTCTGCACAATTTCACTGGTGTTCTACCTTGTTTTTTAAAAACATTAGGTGACAATCTCTTTTTCACAACTCTGTCTCTGGGAAAATACTGAAATTTCTGTAGCAATAATAGTATTTATTAAACTCCTGTGTTCAAAGCACTGTACTAAGGCCTGGGGGAAAAAATACACAGATGAGAATTAAACCCAGTCTTTGGCCCCCGCAGAGGCTCATAATCTAAAGAATAAGTTGGGGGGTGGGGAGGTTGGTGACAGACAGTTGTGGAAAGATGCAACAATGTAAGGGGCCAGGATGATGAGAAATTTAAGTGCAAGAGGGAGCTGTAGCTAGAAGACCAGAGTTTCAGCCTCCTGACAGCCCAGTCTTATGGTCACAGCTTCAGCTTTCCCAACTTTCTAAAGTGTTGTTCAGTCTCAACAGTCCCAGCCTTCGCAGCATGGACTAGTGGATAGAGCCTGGGCCTAGGAGTCAGAAGGACCTGGGTTCTAATCCTGGCTCCACCACTTCTCTGTGACACTGGGTAGATCACTTCACTTCTCTGTGCTTCATTTCCCTCATCTGCAAAAGGGTGATTAAGATCCTGAGCCGTATGTGGAACAGGGGCTGTTTCCAATCTGATTATCTTGAATCTACCCCAAAGCTTAGAACCGTGCCTGGCACACAGTAAGTGCTTAAAAATTACTACAGTTACTATTATTGTCTTTCTCAAAGTTGTATAGTCTCAACAGCCATAGCCTTCCCAACTTTCTGAAAATAGTACTGTCTCAACAGTCACAGCTGCATTCTTCCCAATTTTCTAAACATTGTACAGTCTCAACAGCCACAGCCTAGCCCAACTTTCTAAAAGTTGAGGAATCCACTGCAAGAGTGAGTTTCCTCTCTCCCTCAGCTGGAGCAACGGTTCACAGGTTCCCGATGGCAAAGACTTGAACAGCTTCTCTCCCTTGTGACCGGCCCCAGGCGGGATCGTTTATTAGGGGACTGGTTATGGACTCTCTCCCAAGAGCTTAGTAAGCGCTCAACAAATTCGACTGAATGAATAAATGATTCAAGCCGCAGTGGTTTCCTCACCTCTGGTAAGCTTTGTTGGAAACACACAATCAAATGCCCATACCCATGATTTATAATCATTTATTTACAGTATGTTGTTTGCTTACTCCAGGGCTTGGTTTTGGTTTGCAGCAATGAAAGGATACAGGCAGTCAGAACCACAGTGCTGTAACACAAAATAAACTTTTCCCAAAGTTATTTCATTTTAGTAAACTGGTTGTTTTCCAAGAACTGTCCTGATTTTCTACTGTGAAAGAAACTCAACGGAAGTAATTCCGAAGAGGAGACTGAGTCAATGAGACTATTTCATCTCTTGAGATAGATAGTTCTTCCTGTCAAGTTTATCTTTCCTGTATGAAGGGTCCATATTCCTTACTTCCCAACTCCAAATGTTAACATTATATAAGAAGTAGCATGTCAAGAAGACATAATCCCCCTAAGAATTCGCAGGACCAAAGTGGTTTTTATGCTGTAATTCTGTATTACTCACTGGGAAAAAATGCATGTAAAAAAACCACACACAAATACCACCAGACAACTCTGCACCCAGAATTGTGGCTCTTATTTGTAGTCTTTAAAACCATCTCTCAACAGATAATGAAAGGTGGTCAGAAAGTCCATATCCTTCCCTGTCTGTCTCTGTCTCTCTCCCCCCTCACTCTTTTTTCCTCACTCTGAGTTATTTCATCATCATAGATTCACAGTTCTCTTCTAAAACTTGCAAAAAATAAAGCTGCTTGTGTATCATATTTTATTGGGAAATCTGACTTTGCAAAATGCTATACCATTTTGAGGGAATCCTGTGGAATTTTCCTTTCCCTATGCATATGTTTTTCATTCTCTCTTAAGTTCCTTCTTGCCTATCATTTTAGTAATCCCCTTGTTTTAGGTTTGAATTCCAATCCAATCCTTTGCAGATCCCTGAATTCTTATTGTGGAAAAAAAAATTGTATGTGCTTCTTCAAATAATTTGAAAGACTTTATTGTTTAGGAAGTTACTGAGTGGTATGTATTTTCTCAGTGCAAGATTGAATTGCTATAATATATACAATTTCACAATTTGGTTATGCTGACATAACAGTGAATAGCTGTAAAAGCTTAGTGTGTGTGTGTGTGTGTATAAAAATTAGGATAGGTAATGCTAATTTGCAATTAACTTGATGTGAAAAGAAGCCTTTGTGCTCAAAATGCCCCTTACTGCTTTGTAAGGATTTGCAAAGAAATGCGTGTGACTGCAGGGGTGACTTCCCATGTCAGTTCTATTTTCTGCCCTGTATGTGATGTAAAAATGACACTCTGTCTTCTTGTCTCACATCAATTCCAACCTTTGCTCCAACTTAATGCCCAGTGAGAGTAATGGACGTTATCCTATCAAGTCCATGCTGGTTTCCATCACATTCGTTTATTTTTAACACCTCAGTAGAGACCCCCACGCTGGTCATCATTATGAAGCCCTTGAAAACGGACTGTAGTAGATGAAGAAATGGCTGATTTGTGACTGTGCCCAATTTTCTTCTTGCTCTTCTATTTGGCTTCCCTGAGAATTCTGAGTGTCAAGGCAGCCTTCCAAACTGCGGATTGATCTTATCTACTGCTTTGAAGCAACTCTAGATTATGTAAAAATCTCTTTCACTGCTAGCTTTTAGGCGTGTACGGATTTAATTCACACACACATAAACACAGAGGCAAGCTGGGATTTCTAGTTATGCTTTCCATTTGCACTCCATTCTGCCATAGCACATGTTTTCAACACACATTTTGGCTAGTACTTTATTTAGCAATTAGGGAATATTCACTTGACAATTCAAACCTATCTGTTTATGACCTATCCCAGTTTTGGAAGAAAAAGCTTGCGAGCATGGCTCTGGAACCGTTCTCCGGTGTGATGCTATCTTAACGTGGGGTTTGGCCAAAGTGCAACCTTCAGTGTTACATACTGGCATACCGTTTTATCCACTTTAGCTTCCCATAAAGGCATTTCCTAAAACCGGGAAGCATGGATAGTCATTTAGAGTCTAATTCCCACCTGTGTGTTCTTTCCTTAACACTTAGTCTAATGCTCTGCAGACAGTATGCACTTACTAAATACCACTGCTACAAGTACACTTAAGGAGCAAGAAACAAAATACAGTTTCACTGAATTGTTATGTCCGCACGTGAGTTTCTGTTGGAAGTTTTCATTTATGTGCACATTCACATAGTTGAATAGTTTTCCCTGAAGATAGTCCCTAAACTTTGTAAACCAAACGATGGGCTTAGGATCATTTCAGTTTTTGTTTCCAATATATTTTTAGTAACTGGAAGTTAATGGGCTGTATTTCTTATTAACTCCCTAAATTTGCCTCATCCCGGACTAGCGAATAGAGCCTAGGAATCAGAGGATCTGGGTTCTAATCCCAACTCCACCACTTATTTGCTGGGCAACCTCGGGCAGGTCACTTCACTTCTCTGTGCCTCAGTTACCTCATCTGTAAAATGGGGATTAAGACCGTGAGCCCAAAGCGGCACAGAGACTGTGTCCAAACTGATTACTTTGTATCTACCCCAGCCCTTAGAACAGTGACTGGCACATAGTAAGCACTTAACAAACACCATAAAAAAATAAAAACACAAAACAAAACCCCAGCTCTCTTGGATGGCAAAAGTGCCACCTGGAAGGAAAAGAGGCAGGAAAAAAAAGTGTGAATGATGGTAGGAAGGAACATGGACTGTTTTAGCATTTAAGGGCCTTTCTCAGTCCAATCATTCTATGAATTGTTAAAAATCTACCTAAATTTCCCCTCACTGAGCTAGGCATGTCCCAGAATAATCTGCTTGTAGAGTCCCAAATGCAACAATAGGGAAAGCACTAATAGAAGGAATATTTGGGTAGAGTGTATGGATTATGAAATTCTTTAATTTGACTATGCATGTATATAGAATATATATGTTTACATTCATTAATGTAGTTATATACACTACACAGATTGACAGACATTCTTAGAATAACAATAATAATAATTACAGTATTTGTTAAACCCCGATTAGACTGTAAGCCCGTCAAACGGCAGGGACTGTCTCTATCTGTTGCCGACTTGTTCATCCCGAGCGCTTAGTACAGTGCTCTGCACATAGTAAGCGCTCAATAAATACTATTGAATGAATGAATAAGCACTTAATATGTTGCAGGCACTGCACTAAATACTGGGATAGATACAAGGTAATTGGTTTGGACATAGTCCCTGTCCCGTTTTGGGCTCCCAGTCTTAATCCCCATTTTACAGATGAGGTAATTGAGGCTCAGAGAAGGGAAGTAACTTATCCGAGATCACCCAGCAGACAAGTGGTGGAACCAGGATTAGAGCCCAGGTCCTTCTGATTCCCAGGCCCCTGCTCTATTCGCTAGGCAATGCTGCTTCTCGGAATTCTGTTGTTTTTGATGTCTGCTGTGTTTTTAAAAAATTCCAGATCTAGGGAGGTTGTTAATGAGGAAACATTCCGCCACCTTCGTCACAACCTTGTTTGGAGCCTTCTTATCCTCTCGCTTTTTTACAAAAGTTGTGTCACGGGGCCGAATATTGTTCAACAGATTCCATGTTTTCCAGCCACATTTTACACATAATGAAGATCAGATTAAAGCTGGGCAGGCTCTTGGATCGTATAACACTGTTTTTTATAAGTTACAGCATGTAAAAGCTGACTCGGCCAAATTGGAGCATCCATTCCTCTTTGGTTTGCCTTGTAAATCTTGGATTGAGTTCATTATCACACTGTGTCTCAGGGATGAAGGCTGGTTGATATCACTAAAAGTTGGTCTTACCAAAAGGCTGGTTGGGTTCTGTTGGGAAGGTGCTTGTCCTATTTTTGATCACCCAAGTTAGTCATGGTTTGAATAACTGGTCATCCCAGACAACAGGCAGCTGATTGGCTTCCTTCAGGAAGGCCATAAAAAGTCAGAGGCTTCAAGTTCCTAGAAGTGAAGGTTGTCAGTTTAGGTAGACTGCGGAAAGGCCATTGGGAAGAAAGCTTTCTTCTGACCCTGCCCGTTCAGTTCCTTCCGATCACCCAACCCCTTTTAATCCGGGTAGGCCAAACCCAAACCCCCATTGCCGTTGACCTGTTCCCCAGCCTGCATCCGGCCCCTAGGAAGAACAACCTCTCTGGGTCTGTCTTCCCTCCAACGCTGGCATCGCCAGATCTGCTCACCAGGCCAACCTCAGAGAAGGTCAGGAGTCACCAGTTGTTGTTGCTAGGCATGCTTCAATACCCAGGCCTCTGGATGTCCAGTTGGCACCTTGGCAGATGGCCCATCTGGCTAAGCACCCCAGAGCCACACGGGCTCAATCCAGCATGGGCCGCCCCAGGAGCTCGAGGACTCAGTCGCCAGCGTTAGCTCTTCCCGTCGTGAGCTATGTCTGGGGGTTGGCCACTCTCCATGCTTCAGGGCTGAGATTGGTTGCAAGACCTGGACACAGTTGTTGACAGAGGGATGCAGACCACCCCAGTCCCCGGTAACTATCCCCAAGAACCTTGTCAGCTTCTCTGCGGGTCTTTCAACTAATAACCAAAATCCCCCCACACCAAGAGACCCCTACAATTAGGCACAGTCCCCACTCCCCAAAAGTTACCCTGAACTCCTTGTAATAATAGTAATAATTATTATTATGGCACTTGTTAAGCATGTACTATGTGCCAAGCACTGTTCTGGGGTAGTAACAAGTTAATCAGGTTGGACTCAGTCCCTGTTCCCCATGGGGAGCACACTCTGAATCCCCATTTTACAGATGAGGTAACTGAGGCCCAGAAAAGTTAAGTGACTTGCCCAAGTTCACATAGAAGAACTGGGATTAGAACCCAGGTCCTTTTGACTCCTAGCCCCTCGCTCTATCCACTAAGCCATGCTGCTTCCCGTAGTCAGTGTAGTCAATCGCAGTCAGTGTTATCCAACATACCCCTTGCCAAGTCATGTAGATAAGTCAGTCAATCGTATCTGAGTGCTTACTTTGTGCAAAGCACTGTACTAAGCGCTTGGGAGAGTACAGTACAACAATAAACAGACACATTATCTTCCACCGGTTCGGCATTTGTAAACTCCTTGCAAATCCTTGAAATAGTGAGGTTCAACAACAATGATCATGAATCTTCAAGTGTTCTCTTGCACCTCCTGATTTTACCAAGTTTTATTCGGATCAGTGATGAAGAAATTTCTTCTCCCCATCTAAACTATAGGCTCATAATGGGTAGGGAATATGTCTACTAATTCTGTGGGATTATACTCTCCCAAGCTTAGAACCGTGCTCTTCGCATAGTTTCAGTAAATGCCACTGATTGATTTGGCTACCGATCTATAGCTAAGAGGGGAAAAATGCATTGCTACTTCAAAACGTTAAGCTAAATCCTAAAGAGCTTAGACAAATTCATATCACATCGGTGTGCATGTTGCTGCATAAGCTTTCTGCTTCACTTATTTTTCCACGGGGGCAAATTAATGTCCTCTGCTTGGAGGTGGAATGAGGAAGCTTGGGTGCCTGGCCCAGCTTGGGTCCTGACTCTTCACTGACGTCACACTCTCAGGGACTGAAAACACCACACAGAGAGCCTGCTCAGATTCAGGAGGGTAGTGAACCCTCACTGCTCTCAATCAATCATATTTATTGAACGCTAATTGTGTGCAGAGCACTGTACTAAGCTACTGGGGCGAGTACAGTATGACAGAATAAGGTAGAAAAGTTCCTTATTAAACACTAATTGTGTGCAGAGCACTGTACTAAGCTATTGGGGCAAGTACAATATGACGGAATTGGTAGAAAAGTTCCCTGCCCATAAGGAACTTGGAGTCTAGAAGGGAAGACAGACATTCATATAAATAAATTAATTACAGATATATACATGTGCCATGGGGTGGGGTGAATAAACGTGACATATAATAATAAAAATGATGGTAAATGGTAAGTGCTTATTATGTGCCTAGCACTGTTCTAAGTGCTGGGGTAGATACAAGGTAATCAGGTGGTTCCATGTGGGGCTCACAGACTTAATCCCCATTTTACAGATGAGGGAACCGAGGCACAGAGAAGTTAGGTGAGTTGCCCAAAGTCACACAGCTGATAAGTGGCGAAGTTGGGATTAGAACCCAGACCTCTGACTCCCAAGCCCATATTCTTTTCACTAAGCCACTCTAAGTCAACTCTGTTAACCTCAGCAGCACTCAAGATGCCACATCTCTACGGGGAGCAGACTAATTGAATACTGTTGGCATCAACAAGGTTCCCTCTCACCGGGCTGTTTCTAGGATGTTGTGGAAGAAAGGTCGGGGTGGGGAGGTGTAAACTCTTGAAAAGCAGGTTGGGTTTGAAGCTCAGAAACAATCCTTTCTGCTATAGATCTTGGGATTCAGTAGTGCCATTCTCCTGCCATGCTCCAGATGCCACCTGAGTAGAAGCAAAGAATGTTAAGGCAGGGGGACAAGGGGTCCTCGGCTTGCAGCGTGGGTGGTACTAGGACTCCCAGAGCCTCCAAACCGGGGATTCCCAGAGATGGACCGAATCTGTTTAGGTGCATTCCGAATGTTGAAGGTGACAATAGACGGAGCACTGGAATATGGGGCTCTGGGCATGAATCTCAGTTCTACGTCGACTTCACTGCGTGTTTCTTTCCGGGCCTGATTAGGTGCTGGGGATCGGTGGCGATCAAAGGCTTGGGGCGGGATGGCAAGCTAACCCACGAACAACTGAGTCTCAAAGCCATTAGGGTAGGAGGTGTCCTGAGGAAACAACTCCTGACTGGTCAGCCAGTGATTCTATCCCAGAAGCAGGCATGGCAGAGAGTGAGGATGACTGCCACACATGTATTCTTTGCTTTCGTTACCTCTGGACCCGGCAGTTATGGAGAGCCGTTAACAGTACTAAAAAAAGCTTTGCCGCAAAATGGCAAGCCTGCACAAGGTGTAACTACTGCCTCTCAAGAGGCCTTGGCTGCTGAGAAAGCAGCTCTCTAGAAGGAATCGTAATAGTAATAATAGCATTTATCGAGTACTCACTGGGTGCGTTGCACTCGGCTAAACACTTGGGAGTAACAAAACAAGCAAGCGGTATATTCCTTAGGAGGTGCTTATGCTCTAATGGGGAAGATAGACACAAGCGTGTTTAAAACAGAATTATCAAAATCAATTCATCGGTGGTATTTATTGAGCAATTACTGCGTGCTGAACACCGTACTAGGTCCCTGGGAGAAAACAATACAATAGAGTTGGTAGAGAAGCAGCGTGGCTCAGTGGAAAGATCCTGGACTTGGGAATCACAGGTCATGAGTTCGAATCCCGGCTCTGCCACTTGTCAGCTGTGTGACTGTGGGCAAGTCACTTAACTTCTCTGTGCCTCCATTACCTCATCTGTAAAATGGGGATTAACTGTGAGCCTCACGTTGGACAACCTGATTACCCTGTATCTACCCCAGCGCTTAGAACGGTGCTCGGCACACAGTAAGCGCTTAACAAATACCAACATTATTATTAGACATGATCCTTGCCTGCAATGGGCTTTCAGTCTAAGAATGAACAACTGCATGAAATTATATACATAAATCTTGAGTATAGGTTTGAGTCCATAAATGCTAGAAATACTGAAGTGTTTTATGACCTGGGAGGCCGGGGTAAATCAGAGAGGGCATGTTGGAGGAGGTGGGCTTTCTGGTGAGTTTTGAATGTTAAGAGTGGTAGAGAACAGAAAAACAGAAAAACTTCATGCAGGCCGGTCCTAGTGGCATAAATGGGACTGTTACAGGTTAAGGATAGCTGAAAGTCTCATCCATCTAGCAGTTTCAACGAAGACTACATGTTGAACATTTTTAAAAAGTAACAGTACTAATAGCCAAAGAACTCAGTCACTGTGGAATGTTAACTATCATCTGGTCAAACTGAAGGGAAAAGAATTGTAGAAACAATGCACTTTCAAAGCCATGTCAAGAATTTCTACTCTCCTTCCATGGAGCAAGTTTCATTTTGCCTCAGGACTAGTGGAAGAACTTGATAACGCAACAGAAATGGCAAACTGATATGTAAAAGCGCTTTACAACATCTTAAAATGTTTATAGTTAGAAAGATGTTGAGGAAAAGGAGTTTCATGATTTTGATTGGCAGTACCTATAATTTAGATGTATTTAATTTGTACTGTGCTATAAAAGAAAGCCAGAATGAGCTTCCGGGTCCCTGTAGTTTTATAAGCCCTTAACTCTATCAGGCTCTATTGGTCTTTATTTTTAAGACCTTTTTTTTTTTTATGTTTGGTCTTCCTAAATTTTCTTTTTGTTGTGCACCTCACTAATTGTTTCCACATGGCACCCATTTATGAATTCAGGCTGAGGCTGGGCACCCTATAGACTTTTTTTTTTTGTTCCAGCCTCAAATGGACAAGGGGAAAATAGAGGCTTAGCATTTCAGATCATGAAACAGAAAGGAGCAAAGACCTTTAAAAAGGCAAGGCTCCTCTACAAGGACGCTAATTGGGAAATTATACAGAACTATTTATTCTTCCTTTTTGGTGTGATTTTTTTTTTAATTCTTCAATGCAACATTAAAAGTGGCAAGTCTGAAACTATGAATCAACTTATGTAGCTCAAACTCCCTCCCCTGGCTTTGCTGAGTTTGACACTGTATTAAACAGGGTGCTCCAACAGACATGGAGAAGCCTGTCATACATTTGCTTACAGTTTATTTTCTACTGTGAGTACTTATGCAGCCTTGGAATACTGTTTAAGGTCTAAGATTTGGAAAGCTTTTACTCTATATTTTCTCTATCTCAGAGAAGCAGCGTGGCTCAGTGGAAAGAGCACGGGCTTTGGAGTCGGAGGTCATGAGTTCGAATCCCAGCTCTGCCACTTGTCAGCTGTGTGACTGTGGGCAAGTCACTTAACTTCTCTGGGCCTCAGTTACCTCATCTGTAAAATGGGGATTAAGACTGTGAGCCCCATGTGGGACAACCTGATTCCCCTATGTCTACCCCAGCGCTTAGAACAGTGCTCTGCACATAGTAAGCGCTTAACAAATACCAACATTATTATATTTCTTTCAGAAAATCATCTATTATAGAGGTGTGATAGCTAGTTTTCATTCCTCAAATTACTTTATTCATTCATTCAATAGTATTTATTGAGCGCTTACTTATATGCAGAGCACTGTACTAAGCGCTTGGAATGTACAAATCGGTAACAGATAGAGACAGTCTCTGCCCTTTGACAGGCTTACAGTCTAATGAGCAACTGCTTAGTCCCTTGTGTTTGAACCCAACTGATTGACCCAAAATATTTACCCCATCAAAAAAAAAATGCCTTTAGATTTCAGGGGATCTCAGAGGATTCCTTTTTGATTATTCCCTCACCTATTACTCAAGAATGGACATTGAGCCCATTTGATGTTTGATCTTTAAGTGCACAAATAGCAATTATGACTTCAGGGAGTCTGAACCATATTGACCCAAGAGACAGTATTTTCTGAGATGCTTAGTGGCTCACCGTTAGGAAAATAGAAGTGGCTTTTATTCTGCTGTGGCAATACAGCTGTGAAAGATGGATAATCTGTGTGACTTGCCTCCCAGGTGAACTTAGAAGATGATACCGTAATGGTCTTAAAGCGCTCTGAACTCACTGGAGAAAAATCAGACATGGGCAGCGTTAGGAAGCAAAGCCGGGGTGATAGTCAGGAGAGCCCCCTCTTTCCACTGCTTCCTTCTCTCTACTCTTTTTAATTTCTGCTCTTACCTTTCTGTGTTTTTTATTTTTTTCAACAAAGCACCAGGACATTTCAAATGAAAGCCCATTGCAGTGCATCCTTGGGGTTGTGACTTTTTAAAAAGGATAAATAAGCAACTCAAGCCATTTATTTTTCCCAGCGTGATTTTCAAAACTCAATTTGGAATCACCTCCAGAGCAAAAAAGCCAAACTTACGTGGTGGAAGCAACATGATCTCTAGAACTTTTCACTTTGCAATGACGAATTAAGAATCTGGTCAGCAGTCAGCTCCTGCTCACCTGCCAACACCTTGCGGGATGTTGGCTTTGCAGAGTTATATTATTAAGGTTTTAGGTATCAGAAGTCCTTGGAATAGAGTACTGAGCCTGTGTTTGGTCAGTGAAGTTCTATGTCCATCCAAATAATGCAGAATTTGCATCTTCTGCCTCCTTTGTCGTCTCTCCCAAGTGCATTACGCAGTACTCTGCATGCTGTACTGATCGATCAGTACAATTTTTTATGGCATCTGTTAACTGCTCACTATGTGGCCAGGCACTGTACTAAGTGCTGGGTAACTACAAGCTAATGAGGTTAGACACAGTCTGTCATCGTGGAGCTCACAATTCTAAACCACATTTCATAGAAAGAGAGTTAAGTGACTTGCCCAACGTCACACAGCAGACAAATGGCACAGCCGGCAATAGAACCCAGCTCCTCTTGACTCTTAGGCTCTTGCGCTTTCCATCAGGCAACACTGCTTCTACAGTCGATTGATAAATAGGAATATCTAACTCTGTGTGTTCTGTGCACTTAGATCAGGATTTTTAAGCACTTGATATTCACCCCACTCTGAGCACTATTTATTTTAACATCCGTCTCCCCTTCTAGACGGTAAGCTCCTTGTGGGAAGGGAATGTGTTTACCAACTATGCTGTGCTTGCTCAAGCACTTAGTACATTACCCCCAGCGTGGCTCAGTGGAAAGAGCCCGGGCTTGGGTGTCAGAGGTCATGGGTTCGAATCCCAGCTCTGCCCCTTGTCTGCTGTGTGACCGTGGGTAAGTCATGGGGATGGGGATGAAGACTGTGAACCTCACGTGGGACAACCTGATTACCCTGTATCTACCCCAGTGCTTAGAACAGTGCTCTGCACCTAGTAAGCACTTAACAAATACCAACATTATTATTACAGCGCTCTGCACATGGTAAGCCCTCAGTAAATACTATCAATTGATTGATCAGAATACAAACAGGGGAGCAAAGTTTAGTATCATTTTGAAGTATCAAGAGCTTAGTAGTAGAAGTAATAATCATAATAATTATTCAACACTTACAGTGTGGTAAGCATTGGGAAATAATACCAGGTGAGAATTAGGCATGGTCCCTGCCCCTCAAGGGGGCTCACAATCTAACACTAAAGGAGTAAAGGTGATCTACGACAGACGCAGAAGGAAAAAATAAAACTAAAGCACAGAATCAACATGAAAGATGCGGACAGGGATAAATAGAAAATAGAAGAAGATGAAAGTCACAAAGTAATCAGTGCTTCTTGTGTGCCAGGCTTTGAAAGCGAGGGGGCAGTTACAAAAGAATCAGAGGAGATAGTCCTGTTCCAAATGGGGCTCACCATCTCAGAGGTAGAGTGAATAGCTTTGCCTATTTTTCAGATGAGGAACCTGAAGCACAGAGAGGTTGTTTTGTTTCTGTTGTTTTGGTTTTGGGGGGAGGTTTTATGGGCCTCATGAAGTACTTACTATGTGTCGAGCAGTGTTTTAAGCGCTGGAATAGATCAAAGTTTATCAGGTTGGACTCAGTCGCTGTCCCACATGGGGCTCCCATTCTAAGTAGGAGGGAGTAGGATTTAAACCCCATTTTACAGATGAGGGAACTGAGGCATAGAGAAGTTAAGAGACTTGCCCAAGGTCACAAAGCAGACAAGTGGCAGAGCTGATATTAGAACCCAGGTCTTCTGATTCCAGGTCCATGCTGTTTCCACTAGGCCACGCTGCTTCTCAGTGACTTGCCCAAGGTCACACAGCAAGCAAATTAAGGATCTGGGATGAGAATCTGGGACTCAAACCCTCCAATCCCAAGCACTTTCTACTAGACCACACTGCTTCCCAAGTATTCTTTTGGACTTTTGAATTAGACCCTTGCCCTAGGACTCTCAGGGGACTAATTGAATTCTTTCTGAAATCCACATCTTGTATCCAATTTTCTGGCTGGTTCTAAAGATTACTGGTTGGACTCAGGCCTCACAAGAGAGCTAGCAAGTGAAATTTACATTGGTTTTAGCTGATGGCAGCCAGATATAACTTCTCGTATCCCACTCGTAGTTTGCATGTGGAGCGGGATCTTAACTCACAGCTTGGGCACATATGATTACTTTTTTTTCCCCCAAGTCATATGAGTCATATTTATCTTTGAATTAAGGCGCATTCTTGGATAAAATTGTGGTAGTGAAATTGTGTGTTTGATAAGAAATCTACTTTAGATTTCAGGAGGTTGATGTGGCAGTTGATCAATTACCTCTATGTAGATTATATGTAAATAAGAAATCTACTTTAAACTTAGATTTCAGGACATTGAGGTGCAGTTGATCAATTAACTCAATGCAGATTGTATGTAAATAACCTTGTGTGTGCACATATTAGAATAGAAATTTTTATCAGGTGAGGAAAGCCACTTGGAATCAGATTCTTTAGAAGTATAATTTAAATCAAAAATATTCTCCCATGTCATAGATTGAGCGTTCGCCCAGTTCAAAATGGAATCCAAATCATAAGAACCTCAGCAGGTGACTGTTAGTCCTGTCTGAGTTATTCAATATGTAGGATATTGTCTTTAAGGGATTTAGGACAAAGTTGCAGTGAAGCAGCATCATTCGACAAGTGAATTCATTCATTCAATTGTATTTATTGAGCACTTACTATGTGCAGAGCACTGTACTAAGCAAATTGGCATCTCATACCTGTGAAAGCTGTAGTCTTGGGAAGAAACAGAAAACAAAATCCAAAGTGAAGTCATTATGTGTACCCCAATATGGAAATTTTAGTTTTCAGTACTTTAAGTTCAAACTTAAAGTCAGGTGGTCTAGGGTTATGTGATTGATAATAACTATGGTGATATTTCTTTAAGTGCTTACTAAGTGCTAAGTACTACACTAAGCACTGGGTAGATGGAAGAAAATCAGATCAGATAGGGTGCCTGTCCCATATGAGATTCACAGTCTAAGTAGAAGGGAGAAGACAAATGATTAGTTCCCATTTTACAGATGAGGAAACTGAGGCACGGAGAAGTTATGAGTCTTGCCCATAATCACACAGCAAACAGCGGCAAAGCTGGAACCAGAACCCAGGTCCTCTGCCCCTCCAGGCCCGTGCTCTTTCCACTACTTGAATAAGAGTTTCCTTAGATTAACCCATTAAATATTTTGAAAATTCAGAGTCAGGAATTTGTGAGCAGATCAAATTGCTCACACTCGACTCTTCTAGGCATCATTTCCACCCCTCATTCAAGTGTTCTGCACGCAGTAAGTGCTCAATAAGTGTGACTGCTTGATTACTTGATTGATCTCCAAAGAAGCTTGGGGAGTTACTCTGTCAGGGCAAGAACCCCGGCAAGAGGAGAGTTAGTCCAAGAGGGGGCCTGCAGAAGGGGTGGAGGGAGACCTGTGAAAGTGGGAGACGGGGGCTGAAGAGAAATGCCTTAAGTTTTCTGTTGCCCGCTGTCTCCCTTAACCCAGATACACAGGGTGCTAATTGGCTCTATGCATATCCAAGTCATGCAACAGATTATCGCTTCAGAAATCTAACAGGTAGATTCGGAGTCAAGCAGTGAAATGCAAATGTCTCCCCATCTAGAGAAGCAGTGTGGCTTGGTGAATAGAACGGGGGCTTTGGAGTCAGAGGTCATGGGTTCTAATCCTGACTTCACCACTTGTTAGCTGTGTGACCTTGGGCAACTCACTTTATTTCTCTATGCTTCAGTTACCTCATCTGTAAAAAGGAGATGTAGTCTGTGAGCCCCTCGTGGGACAACCTCATACCTTGTATCTGCCCCAGTGCTTAGAACAGTGCTTGGCAAATAGTAAGCACTTAACAAATACCAATATTATTATTATTATTATCTAGAGCTCTAGAGCACAAGCTTCCCGGCAGGGAACATGTCTACCAAATCTGTAGTATTGCAGTCTTAGTGCTTAGTACAGTGCTCTGCATACAGTAAGTATTCAATAATTGAGGGTGGAAGAGATGATTTTTATTGCTCATCTAAAAACACAATCCAGCTAGAAAAGTCAACAAAGGACCCAGTTAAAATAAATTTTCTATGCAAAGGTTTCTTTGACTGAGTAATGAACAGGACAATAGGAAAGCAGCTGTTTAGGAAAGACCCTAATCCCAAGATACTTTCAGGTACAAACTTGTCATGAAAGAGCACAAATAAGGGTTTTTTTATGGTGTCTGTTAAGAATATTACTACGTGCCAGACACTGACGTAGATAGAAAATAATCAGGTAGGACACATTCCTCGTCCCACCTGGGGCTTACTTACAGTCCTAATCCCCATTTTACAGTTGAGGTAACTGAGGCACAGAAAAGTGAAGCGACTTGCCCAAGGTAACAAGCACGGCAGGCAAGTGGTGGAGCTGGGATTAGAACCCAGGTCCTTCTGACTCCCAGGTCCATGCTGTACCCACTAGGCCACACTGTTTCTCTAGACTGTAAGCTCATGAGCAGGGAACATTTCTACCAACTCTGTTGTACTCTCCCAAGCGCTTAGTACGGTGCTCTGCATGCAGTAAGTGCTCAATAAATACTCTTGACTGATTGATCCCAAATCCACTGCTGGTTAAACTTCCTTGCCCTTTTCCTTATAGTGGAAACTTATTTATAACAATAAGGAGAAGATTGAGGAATGATGCGGTAGTTTCAATTAGAGAGAGAAAGAAGCATCCACCATTAATCACGAAGGTGCCAGTCTTTGTCACTCTTGCCTGCCTCATTCTGAGGATGGAGGAATAGCCTTTTATATTCTTCTTGACTTTCCTCTCAGTTCTGTTCTGAGCTATAAGGTGATAGGGTGCCTTTCCCTCTACTTGGCGATACCTTATTTCAAAATGGGGTTGATCTTTTTTTCCTAATTCCGAATGCAAATTGTACATATGTCTGTGATTTATGAACCCTGACTTATGCCAAGCTGGCTCTAAACTGGGGTTTGAAACGTATGGCAGCTTCCAGTGGGCAATTACACTTGGAGGAAAGAGCCTCTGTTTCCACTGAAAACACTGTATAAGTATTTGAGAAATGTTGTGACCTCAGATGTTTCATAATGACTAGCACATAATGTCTAGCACGCTGCTGCTACATCTAGAGATTTGATCTCTCCTAGCTCCTAGTGTAAACAATTAAAATGCTTAGTAAAAAACCGAGGCAGATCCGCACCAATAGCTGGAAACCACACAACCTTGGTAGAATTTATCTTAACTAGGAAGAGGGGCAAAGCCATCGCAAAAAATATAATAAGCCTAAGGATGTGTTCCTGGTAGAGCTTACCAAGATTTATTGGAGAAGCTGAAATAAAGTTTATTTTTGTGTTCTCCTAAAATCTCATTTCTGTTTCAAATGCAATCCACAGGTCAAGAAGTGTATTAAGTTGTTGATGCTGTCAATTTTACTAATGGATATTGTATCTGTGAGAAATAACTGTCTTCAAAATTAATTCAATTATTTCATGATATGGTCATTTGAGAGGACCAAACAAGAGGAATTGCAATTAAAGCAGAAGTTTCTGTTAAACATGAGGAACCTCTTCCTGTTGGGTGATAAAACACCCTAACTAGCTATCAGAATAGTGGAGCCCCAACTTTTTTTTAGAGTTCGAGATCTTGAAATCTTGATTTCCCTCGATTTCTCCCTCGCTCAGTTATTCTGTGATCCTCCAAACAATTATTTGAATGTCTGAAAATATGATGGCATATTCTCTAGTCTGTAAACTCCTTCTAGACTGTAAGTTTGTTGTGGACAGGGAACATGTCTACCAACTCTGTTATATTGTACTCTCCCAAGAGCTTAGTACGGTGCACTGCACAAAAGTCCACACAATAAATATGATTGATTGATTACTATATTAGGAGTTACCAAGACTATTGCAAAGCCCATGGGAGCAAAAAGAAAGGTATTACGCTAATCCCCAGCCCCCACTTCAAAACCAGGGTCTCTGCTCCTTCAGCTGTCAGTCCAGAACCTTCTGAGGAGAGGAATCCAAGGAGAAAACAATCTCAAGGCAACCAACTTTAATCTCTCAGTCAAGGAGAGAGTGGGGAGGAAATCATAGTGTGATTTAGACACTTTGCACCTTCAGTAGTAACAGAAGAAGTGCAAAGTCATTCAGGAAGGAGCCTACAGGGAAAGAGATTCACTTTCCTTCAACATCCCCTTTGCCAGCCAATCCTGCCTAGAACCATCATAATTAAGAGGCTCAGTGGAGAGTGGAAAGTGTCAAGTGGCCGTAGATGGTCTCAGTGGAAAAAAGCCCTGCAAAATAATTGTCACAAGACAGAGAGTTCACAAAACATCTCTCTGACGGTCATACTGGGGAAAGAATATAAAGTATAGAATGTACTGTGAGCTCGCTGTGGGCAGGGGATGTGTCTGTTTATTTTTATACTGTACTCTCCCAAGTTCTTAGTACAGTGCTTTGCACACAGTAAACACTCAATAAATACAGATGAAGGAATGAATGAATACTCCTATGTAGAACAGTGGACTGCCAGAGGTAACAGTTGCGCTCAATCAATTGTATTTACTGAGTGCTTACTGTGTGCAGAGCTGTGTATTAAGCGCCTGGGGGAGTACAACACAATATAACAGACACATTCTCTGTCCGTGATGAGCTTACAGTCTACAGGGGAAGAAATTGCAAGGAAGTACCCATTTTTCAACTAGTTTAATCTCAATAAGTTTAGTCTCAACAACTTTCCTACCTGCAAGAACCAGAGAAGGGCAATGGGGCACAGACTTGTGTCAAATCTTTTGCTGAAACAAGAAAGAATTTATCATTTAAACTTTTGGATTGGAGGAAATAGTGGGATATATGTATATAATCACTTATGTGGTTACAGGAAATCACTCATAAAATTGTTGGAGATAACATCGGCCTGATTTTATACTGAAGTGGTATGGTCTTTCCTTAAGGAACTGTCCTGTAGAACACTCCTCTGAACTCTCATTCGTGCTCAGTAAATGTTGTTTGACTTCTAATTAATCACTCATGAGGATTCATTCGACCCATCTCTACAAATGAACCACGTTCACTTATCGGTAGTAAATCTATAAAAATGTTTCCATTCAACAGAAGGAATGGGACACAGAAATCATCGAATTTATGAACCAAGGAGAAGCAAAACTTGAGAAACTGCATGGCCTAGTAGATAGAGTTGATGATGATGGTATTTGTTAAGCGCTTACTATGTGCAAAGCACTGGGGGGATACAAGGTAATCAGGTTGTCCCATGTAGGGCTCACAGTTTTAATCCCCATTTTACAGATGAGGGAACTGAGGCACAGAGAAGTGAAGTGACTTGCCCAAAGTCACACAACTTACAAGTGTCCGAGCAGGCATTAGAACCCATGACCTCTGACTCCCAAGCCCAGGCTCTTTCCACTGAGCCATGCTGCTTCTCTAGAGCATGGGCCTGGGAGTCAGAAGTCTTGTCCCGGCTCTGCCACTTGTCTGCTTGTTGCTGTGTGAGTTTGGGCTAATCACTTAGCTTGTCTGTACCTCAGTTACCTCATCTGTAAAAGGGGGATAAAGATTGTGAGCCCTGCGTGGAATAGGGACTGTGTCCCACCTGATTATCTTGTATTTACCCCAACACTTAGTACAGTTCCTGGCACATAGTAAGTGCTCAACAAATACCAGCATTGTTATTAAATGATGATTTTCAAATACCACAGAAGACCCCCAGCCCACTATTTTTGTGTTTTCAAAGTTGTGGATGGAGTTGTAAAGACCCTCAAAGTCCCACCTGCATGGTGGCAGCCACAAGTGCACGAGAGCAGAGAGGAAGCAGTCTTGCTGAAGCTCCAGTTTAGACGTTAGTGTAATGAGGAAGGGGCTCTCCACAGAAGCTCTAAGCTCCTGGTGGTTCCCCCGATAAAGTCACCAGGTAATAAGCTAAAAAGCAAGGATGTGGCCAGTGGGAGGAACTAGGAATGCTAGATTGTAAATTCCTTGTGGGACAGGGATCAGGTCTACCTCCTTCATTGTACTCTCCCGAGCTCCTAGCATAATGCTCCTCACACAGTAGGAGCTTGATAAATACCACTGATTAACTGAAACTGCCTGTAGGCAAACAACTTGTGTCCCCACTTTCTCTTCCCTCCACCTCTAGACTGTAAGCTCATCTTGGGCAGGGAATGTCTTTTATATTGTTATATCGCACTCCCCCAAGCGCTCAGTACAGTGCTCTGCAAACAGTAAGTGCTCAATAAATACTGAGTGACCTGCTCCGTAAGTTCTCATGCTACCAACCAGGAATACAAGCTCGTTGTGGGCAGGGAATGTGTCTATTTAGTGTTATATTGCGCTCTCCCAAGCGCTTAGTTAAGTGCTGTGCACACAGTAAGCGCTCAATAAATGAGATTGAATGACTGACAAGTAGCGATCAGACACCTCAGGGGAAAGGAACCTCGTTGGTATATTTAGCTCCTAGGTCAGCCCAACAGAGATTGAGGCTTTTAGATGTTGACTTTTTATCCACCCCATCAATCAGTCAGTGGTATTTATTAAGCACTTTTTTTTAAATGGTATTTGTTAAGCACTTCCTTTGTGCTAGGCACTGTACTAAGAGCTGGGGTAGATACATGATTAACAGGCTGAATACAGTCCCCGTCCCACATGGGACTCACAGTCATAATCCCCATTTTACAAATGAGGTAACTGAGGCCCAGAGAAGTGAAGTGACTTGCCCAAGGTCACATAGCAGACTAGTAGTGGAGCTGGGATTAATAATAATAATTATGGTATTTGTTAAGCACTTACTATATGCCAAGCACTGTTTTAAAAGCTGAGGTAGGTACAAAGGTAGTCAGGTTGTCCCACGTGGGGCTCACAGTCTTGATCCCTATTTTCCAGATGAGGTACCTGAGGCCCTGAGAAGTGAAGTGACTTTCCCAAGGTCACACAGCAGACAAGTGGCAGAGCTGGGATTAGAATCCAGGTCGTTACTGTGTGCAAAACACTGAGATCATACTAATAAATGTGGTCTTTGTTAAGCACATACAATGTGCCAAGCTCTGTACTAAGCACAGGAGTGGATACAAGAAAATCAGGTATCACATGGGACTCATAGTCTAAGTAGACGGGAGGGCAGGTATTGAATCTCCATTTTGCAGATGAGGGAACTGAGGCACAGAGAAGCTAAGTGATTGGCCCATAATCACACAGCAAGTGAGTGGCAGTTGGGATCAGTACCCAGATCCTGTGATTCCCAGGCTCCTGCTCTTTCCGCTAGGTGACACAGCTTCTCAACTAAGCACTTAAGAGAGTACAAGAGTTGCCCTTATAGTACTTGTAGGCCCAATTACTACCGTCAAGGATCTAACAGTCCAGCGGAGGATCTTGTCACCCACTTAGAGTTCTTGCAGTAACAAAGAGAGCATACTTTCCCGAGTCTCTATAACCATAAAGGGAGATTTCACTTATCCTTTTCAAATTCAGAATTCCTACCGATGTTTAACTCAGAAAGATCAAAATAATTTCAGTGTCAGCCTTCTGGCGGTTGAAAATGCTGTTTTCTACCCAGCTCTGCTGATTTTTTTCTCAGAACATATCTGTTGCTTTAAAATCCTAAACTTCCCGGGGAAACATATCACTGGGGGCTGGAAGAGGTTGGACTATTTCTATCTGCTGCTTGGCCGTCCCTTCAGTCACTCACAGGAGCATTCTCACCTGTTCTTTCTCTTCTCCTTTTTCTAGGGCCCCCCTGGTCCGAAAGGCGATAAGGTGAGTAGACACGGCTCCGTCCGTGGAGCCAACGGAAACCGGTAGTGGCATGACTAGGGAGCTAGTTTGTTTGGAAACCGTTTGATGTGCGACTGAAGAGAGTAGTGCATAGACTCTGTGTTAAAATATCATCTCGTCTTTCCACTTTGCAGGGAGATCAAGGTGATCAGGGTCCTCGGGTAAGCAGTCTCCAAAACGTTTCACTCCTCCTACCCTGAGTAGGTGATTAGTTCTTAGCACCGAGCGGACGAATTCATCCGACTATCTCGGTGACCCCTTGCTGCTTAGCTGCATTCCCCGCGACCCCCCGCATGTTTTAGTAACTGCCAGCAGAACTGTCTGACCAACTACAACTGGGATGGCTTCCACCAGCCCTTTTAAGTCATGAAAATCGAACTCAACGAGAGCATACTTTACGTAGCCATTCTGCCACCTGGGATTGATGAGGGGAGATTTACTAAGTAACAAATTTATCCTGCCACCCAAGTTTTAATTTCAATTCAAAAAACCTAGCCGCCTCTGCCATCACTACCACCATTCCAGTTGCTAAAGGAGTCTTTCAGGGTCGAGTGAATTTCTACAGGGCAGAGACCTTGCTGATTTTTCTTGGATCCCGGCCTGAATTTGCACTTAAATTCTATGGGCTCTTTAATATCCAGAGTTATGTTCATTTAAGAAGTATGCATGGGCTATTTCCTTCTTTTTTGGGAGGAATATTTGAATAATCCTATATGGTCTTTTGCATCCTGGAGTTTGTTGGTAGATAAAGGATGTATCCTTTAACACCAGGAAAGTAAATCCCAGAAATTGCTACTTGGGTAGTTTTCTCTCTCTCTAAAACTGGTTGTCTTAACCACCACAATTCAAGAGCAAATGTTTGTTGTCACCTTGGTAGTGCCAGTTCCTTTGCTTCACATCTGGATTTCGTTGCCTCAACATTTAGACTTATTGTTGTAACAGTGCCAGGCCTTGATCCAGCTACTTACCTCGCCGTTTTTTCATGCCTCCAAACGATCACAATTTTTAAACTGTGAGGCGCCATTTTTTAAGAATTGATAAATAAAATGTCAAGCACCTGGTTGGAAATGGTAATATTGCTCTCCTAAGAAGACCCTGCAGTGTGTACTGTGCTTCATCAGTTACTGAATTGGTTTATACTGTGGTGATGGTTCTGTTTCTAACCAAGATGGAGTACACTTCAAGTACAAAATTAGTGCCCCACTCGTGTTTAGCGAAGTGAATTATGATGCTTTTTGCTTTTCCTCTTCTCCTTCAGCTGGTAGAAATATTGGGACGGTGATTTTTGCCGCCGAGGATTTCATTTTTCATGGCAGTCCTTACGGATTGCTGTCTTCAAGCTAAATACTCATCTCTGTGGGCAGGATGATTAAACACGATTCCTTCTGCCAGGAATATGAATAGGGTAGTGCCACAGACTTCACAGTTATGATCTAGCCACTTGCATCGTGCTTGATGATTATTTCAAATGATACCTCGCCGTTTGATGAGTCCCTCTTCTCTCCCCACCCACCCGTCAAGATGATTGAATTCGCCTGCTCCAGGTAAGGGGGAAACTGATACTCTTCCGAGAGATCATCTTTAAGCCTAGCGGAGCTGAATGGTGGTTCTCGGCTTAGCTGTCATCCAAACATGCATACGGTGCTGGTTTTTGAAGGTGTCTTGGCTTTCATCATTCCAGAGCGTGATGACTGATGATCACTCTGGGACAGAACCGAATAATGAAACTCGAAGCCACGTGCAACTCACCTGGTTTCATGTTGCATGACGAACCCGAGACTTGGACAGTGTTCGTTGAAAGTTGTGCCAGAGTTCATGAACTGTTTGGCAAACCTGACTGCATTTCTCACAGAGTCCGGCCAGTTTTTGAATCGACCTCCAGTCAGGTTTTGCATGATTCCGGGACAATGTAGGGTTTCAGAGGTGGAAACCAGGCAAGAATTTGAACCTTTTTTTGTTGTTTCACTTTGCATCCAGGAGATTTGGTTTCAATCCCAAATTCATAGGGAAGGTTAAGGGGTGGAAGTGGGTTTGAAATCCTGGGTATGGACGATGACAAAATAAGGAGGAGAGTATTATGGATTACCTGTAAGAAAAATTAAGCTCACCATGAAATTAATCTGAAAAGGCCAGGGCCAGTGTTACCTGGTCCTAGGGCTTTTAATATATATATTTATTCCTACTTCCAGAAGCTAAAAAACAATCAATAATGTCTGTCAAAAGTTAACGGTAGTCAAAGTATCTGCAACACCAGTGATAACATGATGTTTAGTCATGGGCAATACTTATGCATAAGTATATTGATGGGCATATTTATGGTATTTGTTAAGCACTTACTATGTGTCAAGCACTGTTCAAAGTGCTGGGGTATATACAAGTTATCAGGCCAGACACAATCCCTGTCTAACATGGGGCCTACTGCCTAAGTAGAAGGGAGAAGAGGTAGGTAAGGCATTAATATACTTAACGAGAGGGATTTTTTTTTAAGTTATAAAGTAGGGGAGATTCTTGACATCGGGATCAAAAAACCGAATTAGAGGCTAAACTAATATCTTTTGGTTACTTAATTTGCAGGTGTCAAAGAAAATACTGTTTTATGTGCTTAATTATTTGTTTGCCTAGAAGCAGATTAGATTAGGTGATCTCTTTGAGCCACTTTCTTGTTAGCAGCAGCAGCACCACATCCTCTTTGACTCTTGGGAACAAACAATAAAAGCACTTGGTTACCCCCTGCAGTAGCAATTATGTACATAGTTTATACTCTGCTGCTTCCTCTTACTAGTAATTTATTTTACTCTAGTCCACCCAGTAGATTGTAAACTCCTTGAGCACATGAACATCATGTCTACTAACCATATTGTACTCTCCTAAGTGATTAGTACTATGTTTGCACACAGGAAGTTCTCCATAAATTCTAGTGATAGATTGATTTCCCAAACTTAACAGAGTGTTTCCCGTACCCTATCACACCTCCATTGGCATTCTCCTAAAGAGCCTGTCCTCTGGCCTTGGCTCTGAGCCTTTTTTCTCTTTGGCTTTTCCAAATCAAATTCACCGCCCCGAAAGGAAATAATTCATCTTCATGTTTACCACAGCTTTTCCCTGAGACTCTGGTCAACCCGTAGCACGAGATTTGTACTTTTCTCTGCTGGATGAGTTGCTCTTCATTGTGAATTCTGTCACTGGGCTAAAATTCCAATGGGACAGTTGTCAAAATACCACAATTAGTATTATTATTATATATGCTGTGTGGCAGTAGGGTTTTTTAAATGGTATTTATCAAACACTGTGTGTCAAGCACTGTTCTACGCGCTGGGGTAGACACACGTTAATCAGGTCAGACACAGACCCTATCCCAAATGGGGTTCACCGTCTAAGTAGGAGGGCGAATAAGTATCGAATCCCAATTTTACAGTTGAGGGAACTGAGGCACAGAGGAGGTCAGTGACCTGCCTTAGGTCACACAGCAGGTGAGTGCTAGAGCCGGAATTAGAACCCAGGTCCTCCAATTTTCAGGCCTCGATTCTTTCCAATAGGCCACACTCCTTCCCTTTCCTGTAGTTCGTTCCTATATTTCATAACTAGTGTCAGATAGCATCCCAGTGCTATATTTTTTCTTCATGAGGTTGCCCCTACATTGTAATGTTGTGATACTTAGGTTTGCCCACAAGAGAAGGGGGTTAAAGGTGGCCAGCACAAGGACAAACAGGCAGCTTTACCTCATTTATTAATAATAATAATAAATAATGGTATTAAGCACTTACTATGTTCCAAGTACTGTTCTAAGCACTGGGGTAGATACAAGGTAATCAGGTTGTGCCAAGTGGGGCTCACAGTCTCAATTCCCATTTTACAGATGAGGTGACTGAGGCACAGAGAAGTTAAGTGGCTTGTCCAAGGTCACACAGCCGACAAGTCGTGGAGCTGGGATTAGAATCCACGTCCTCTGACTCCCAAGTCCATGCTCTTGCCACTAAGCCCCGTTGCTTCTCATATCCGTCCAAGCAATCAATTGATCGTATTTATTGAGTGCTTATTGGTCACAGAGCACTGTACCAAATGCTTGGGAGAGTACACTATAACAGAGTTATTAGGCCTGTGCCCTGCCCACAATGAGCTTACAGTCTAAGCATAATAATGTTGGTATTTGTTAAGCGCTTACTATGTGCAGAGCACTGTTCTAAGCGCTGGGGTAGATACAGGGTAATCAGGTTGTCCCTCGTGAGGCTCACAGTCTTAATCCCCATTTTACAGATGTTGGTATTTGTTAAGCGCTTACTATGTGCCGAGCACTGTTCTAAGCGCTGGGGTAGACACGGGGGAATCAGGTTGTCCCATGTGGGGCTCACAGTCTTCATCCCCATTTTACAGATGAGGTAACTGAGGCACCGAGAAATTAAGTGACTTGCCCAAGGTCACCCAGCTGGCAAGTGGCGGAGCCGGGATTCGAACCCATGAACTCGGACTCCCGAGCCCGGGCTCTTTCCACTGAGCCACACTGCTTTCCCCCATGATTTGGGTTAAAATGAAAATTTGAAATTTAAGAAGTAACAACACCTTCAATACCAGCTCCTTGTTAGGAAACCCCTTATTCTGAGAGGCCGGGGAATTTATTGTCCAAGTCCAGTTGAAACTGAATGAATAGAAGTAGAACTTGAAAAGTGACTTTCCTGGCTTAGAGATTTTGCAGTTTTGAGACTAAGCTCCTTGTGGGCAAGGATTGTGTCTACCAACTGTGTTGTAGTGTACTTTTCTGAGTGCTTAGTGGAGTGCTCTGCAGACAGTAGGTGCTCAATAAATACGAATAGTAGACTGTGATTAGCTCAGTCTCCTAATCCATTTGCTCTCCTCAACCTGACAGTGACATAGCAAACAGTTATTTCATTCATCCCTGAAAAATGAGAGATTCATTGTATATCAAGTCTAAAAATAACCAGCAAGCAGCTGTTCCTAAATGACATCGGGGCTTTCACCCCAACAGTAAGCCACCCAAGCGTAGTTCTTCACTATTTTCATGAAATTTCTCTTCTCCTCATGGTGTGTTGCAATTAATTTCCCAGCAGCTGGGCTGGCCCAAAACTGATAGCATCTTAAAAATGTCTTCGGTGGGAGAGATTAAGTTCCAGAAGAGGAAGGCATTCAGAAGTTTATTTTATTATCTTAACCTTTGTTGACTTGAATGATTAAACAGATTCCTTTGCTCTGTTAAAACATTTAGGTCCACAGAGTAAAGTGACGTTCTTATTTACTTAACCCTTCTCTTTCTCCTCAGGCCTTAATGAATATGCTGCTCATTTGGGGCTAAATGTATTGCTGGTGAGAGGGGAGAATGGCTATGTCACAATGGAGGGAACTCAAGTGCGAGAAGATTATTTTAATTCTTTCCAGATCCAACAGGAGTTGGCATGGTAACAGCAAGCTCATTAAAATTCGAAAATGTTCTTGTTAAATTTTAAAATCAAAGCACTCTTTGAATGTTCTCTACTGCATTTCCAACCCCTAAGAGTTTTTGTAAAACATTTTTATATTCAGAAGAGTCCAGGACCATTTGTTAATTTGTCCCATTGTGAATCCATTTGAAGAAATTAAATTACTTCAGCCAAGCTATTGATTCCAACAGTAGGCATATTTTTTCCTTGGAATCTACAGAAAAAAAAAAAATCTGAACAGTTCTTCAAGCTCAGGACTGTTCAGATTTTTTTTTTTTCTGTAGATTCCAAGGAAAAAATATGCCTACTGTTGGAATCAATAGCTTGGCTGAAGTAATTTAATCCTGAGCTTGAAGAACCCAGCCGTCTACCCTAACAGGAAGAGCTGACAGTGAAAGATTGAGGAATAAACAACTGACCAGCGTGGCTCAGTGGAAAGAGCATGGGCTTGGGAGTCAGGGGTCATGGGTTCGAATCCATCTCTGCCACTTGTCAGCTGTGTGACTGTGGACAAGTCATTTCACTTCTCTGTACCTCAGTTACCTCATCTGTAAAATGGGGATTAAGATTGCGAGCCTCACATGGGGCAATCTAATTACCCTGTATCTACCCCAGCGCTTAGAACAGTGCTATGTACATAGTAAGCGCTTAACAAATACCAACATTATTATTACGTACTTCAAACCCACTCCTTTTTCTAACATCAGTGGCAGAATTGGAATTGTCATAGCAGAATAAGCCCACATGGTGCCTAGCCAAGTGTGAGTTGTTTTATATTAAGGCCTGTTTAAGTGAAGGAAAATTTTCATCCGATTCTTCCAAATTATTTTCATTGAAAAACATGAATTTTGAATTTTCTTACTCTAGTAATGGCGTCAAATTTTCAAAATGCCTTTAAAATTCAGTTACTTTCCCATCCTTAAGTTAGTGCTAAGCAATCTATTCATTTTTCCTTGAGAGGACCCTTGGGTTTTAGGAAATTCCACTAGTCTACAGGCTCCCTGCAGGCAGGGACTGTGTCTTCCAACTTTGTGGCATTGTACTCTCCTAAGCGTTTAGTATAGTGCTCTGCACACAGTGTGTTCAATCAGTAAAATCCATTGATTGATTGAAGCAGCATGGTTTAGCGGAAAGAGCATGGGCTTGGGAGTCAGAGGTCGTGGGTTCTAATCCCGCTCCGCCGCTTGTCAGCTGTGTGATTTTGGGCAAGTCACTTAACTTCTCAGTGCCTCAGTTACCTCATCTGTAAAATGGGGATTAAGACCGTGAGCCCCATGTGGGCAACCTAATTACCTTGTATCTACCCCAGCGCTTAGAACAGTGCTTGGCACCTAGTAAGCGCTTAACAAATACCAGCATTATTATTATTATTATCTTCCTATCTTTTGAAGCAAAGATAGCGTACATTTGTTTCAGATTCATTCCTTAACTCACCTGGAAGCGTCGGCTTTCGACTTCCTTGTCTGGTGTTGCATCCTGACATACTGGCCATGTTGGCTTATAATAAGTGTGTTATTTGCAGGGAAATTTCCTGTAGAAAACCCCAGTTTGAAGAGCTCAACCCTGCCAGTTTAGCTCTGAATTAGGATCCACATGATCCTAATGTTGCCTGACCAGTGGGCAAAGATAACATGTGGATTCTAGAAAATTTCTTTTACCTATTGTGAGGTTAGGCCTGTGCAGACAATAGAAATACCTTTATCTGAACCGTCTCACTTAAGTTATAGATGCCATTTTACATGCGGGGCTTTGGGTTTTTTCCAATTTTTGTTTTTAGAGGAAGGTTTAAAAAATAGACCTTTGTTGAAAAAAGTTATTTTCAGTGTGTTTTTATTGAAATTTACCCATATGTCCTTTTCTTATTTTCCTGAATACTTGAGAAACATTGAAATCTGCTAGGAGTTCTAAACCCTTCTCTTCGTGGTGTCCTTGCAAATATGAAACTGATCAACATGTATGAGTTGCCTCACCCAGCAAATTAATTTCACTTGTGTATAGTTACTTGTAGGGCTTTATGTAATGTGAAACTAGGATTGGCTTTGGGATGTGGGGGAAGAGATGGGAAGAGAAGTTAGGATCTATGTGATGGCTCTCAGTTCAGTATAATGAAGTGAAATGAAGGCTTCGTGAGGGAAGGAGTGATGGAAGTCGTTCATTTCGTTCTCCTGTGTTTGGCAAATTGGGAAAATTCAGTTCTGCTGGATTACATAGTCCAAAGGTACTATATGGACGTGGAAAATGCTATTGGGTTCTAGTTTATGATACCTTTGCCCTCTACGCACTTTTCAGTACACAGAAGAATTTAGAATATTTGTAATGGGAAAAATAGCATTATCTGTGGAGAGTGGATGTGACGGAAATGATATAGTAAATGCAGGAATTTGAGGATGATTTTCACAACCAAAGACTGCACTTAAAATGGTGTAGAAATCAAGAACAGCCACAAATCTTAATTTCTCGGGCAGGTTGGTTAGTACAGGTCTGTTTGCATCTGCTGACTTCAGAATGGATTTATACTCTGAAGGAATGGGTTTCTGCAGGTCAAATTGAGTTTGGCCTCTGGAAATTTATTTAATAATGGGCAGGAGAAACCTTCTGTAAGCATTTCCTTATATTGGTCTTGGTGCAGTAGGCATAGAAGGTAAATCAAAAGTGACAAATAGTTATAGACAAATGCTGTCAATTTTCACTCTGTTCTACTTCAAATATTGTTTTAGCATTTTACTTTCCAGGGAATTTTTATTGCTTTTGGGATGTGAAACTATACCAAAGCTTGATTTTTTTTTTCAAGAAATTTGGTAACGGTATTCTTTCTTGGGGTACGTATTACCCTTTAACCATACAATTGTGGTAGTTTATAATAGTGTCACTGCTTTAGGCTCTTTATGACTTAAGCCTAGATCATAAGACATAGGAAAGCTAAAAAGAACACCTAACACTGCACACACCGCACACAACAAGCAACAATACGACAAAGAACAGTCTCTGTGTATGTCAGTTGTAGTCAGTACTGTAGATCCTAAACTGGCCTTTTCAGTCCCACTCTCCACCCATAGGATGATGTCACGTTCAATGGCATCATCTTTAAGCTCAAAGGACACCCATATACGATTGCGTACATATAAATCCCTCGCCGGGTCTAGAATGCCCTTCTGGTTCAATTCACTCTCTGTCTTCGTGGGAGTCCCTCATCTTGCTCTTTCTCTGTGCACCTCTGTGAGAAGCAGCTTGGCGTAGTGGCTAGAGCCTGGGCCTGGGACTCAGGAGGTCAGGGGTTCTAATCCTAGCTCCACCATTTGTCTGCTGTGTGACCTTGGGCAAGTCACTTCACTTCTCCTCAGGCCCCCTGTTCCTCCCCCTCCTCCATCCCTCAACGATCTGGCCACCTACTTCATTACAAAAATTAACGCCATCAGGTCTGAGCTCCCCAAAGTCATCCCTTCCCTTTCTCCATCCCCCTGCTTTCCACACCCTCCTCTACTTTCCCATGCTTCCCAACCGTATCCTCAGAGGAGATCTCCTCCCTTCTCTCAAATGCTATCCCCTCCACTTGTGCTTCAGACCCCATTCCCTCTCACCTTATAAAAACTCTCACCCCTTTCCTCCTCCCCTCCTTAATTTCCATCTTCAACCGCTCACTCTCCAATGACTTCTTCCCCTCTGCCTTCAAACATGCCCCCGTCTCCCCCATCCTAAAAAAACCCTCTTTTGACCCCACTGTCCCCTCCAGTTATTGTCCTATCTCCCTCCTATCCTTCCTTTCTAAACTCCTAGTCCGAGTCATCTACACTCGCTGCCTCGAGTTCCTCAACTCCAACTCTCTCCTGGACCCCCTCCAATCTGGTTTCTGTCCGCTCCCCTCCACCATATCTGCCCTCTCAATGGTCACCAATGACCTCCTTGCCAAATCCAATGGCTTCTGCTCTATCCAAATCCTCCTTGATCTCCCAGCTGCCTTTGACACTGTCGACCATCCTCTTCTCTTCAACACATTATCTAACCTTGGCTTCATGGACCGTTAATTCTTGGTCTCCTTCGCGGGCTCCTCCCCACCCCCCGTCCCTAAGTGTAGGGGTTCCTCAAGGGTCAGTTCTTGGTCCCCTTCTATTCTCCATCTATACTCCCTCGGTGAACTCATTTGCTCCCATGGCTTCAGCTATCATCTCTACACAGATGGCAAACAAATGTACATCTCCTTCCCTGTTCTCCCTCCCTCCAGATTCATATCGCCTCCTGCTTTCAGAACATCTCCACTTGGATGTCCGCCCGCCACCTAAAACTCAACATGTGCAAGACTGAGCTCCTTATCTTCCCTCCCAAACCCTGTCCTCTCCCTGACTTTCCCGTTACTGTGGACAGCACTACCGTCCTTCCCGTCTCACAAGCCCGCAACCTTGGTGTCATCCTTGACTCCGCTCTCTCATTTACCCCACACATCCAATCCATCACCGAAACCTGCCGGTCTCGCCTTCACAACATCGCCAAGATCCACCCTTTCCTCTCCATCTAAACTGCTCCCTTGTTGGTGCAATGTCTCATCATATCCCTACTGGATTACTGCATCAGCCTTCTTTCTGATCTCCCATCCTCCTGTCTCTCCCCACTTCAGTCTATACTTCACTTTGGTGCCTGGATTCTCTTTCTACAGAGACGCTCTGGACATGTCACTCCCCTCCTCAAAAATCTCCAGTGGTTACCTATCAACCTTTGCATGAAGTAAAAACTCCTCACTATTGGCTTCAAAGTTCTCCATCACCTTGCCCCCTCATACCTCGCCTCCCTTCTCTCTTTCTCCAGCCCAGCCCACACACTCCACTCCTCTGCTGCTAACCTCCTCACTGTGCCTCGTTCTCATCTGTCCGGCTGTCGAACCCTGGCCCACGTCCTACCTCAGGCTTGGAATGTCCTCCCTCCTCACATCCACCAAACTAGTTCTCTTCCCTCCTTCAAAGGTTCACCTCCTCCAGAAGGCCTTCCCAGACTGAGCCCTCCTTTTCCTCTGCTCCTCCTCCCCTCCACATCACCCCTACTCCCTCCCTCTGGCTCTACCCCCTTCCCCACACCACAGCACTTGTGTATATTTGTCCATATTTATTATTCTATTCATTTTATTAATGACGTGTATATATCTATAATTCTAATTATTTTGATGCTGTTGATGCCTGCCTACGTGTTTTGTTTTGTTGTCTGTCTTCCCCTTCTAGACTGTGAGTCCGTTCTTGGGTAGGGATTGTCTCTATCTGTTCCCGAATTTGACTTTCCAAGCCCTCAGTACAGTGCTGTGCACACAGTAAGCACTCAATAAATATGACTGAATGAATGCTGGAGGAAGCAACTGTAATGATCAGTCAATCAATAGTATTTATTGAGCAATTACTATTTTATTGCCATTGTTCTTGTCTGTCCGTCTCCCCCGATTAGACCGTAAGCCCGTCAAAGGGCAGGGACTGTCTCTATCTGTTACCGATTTGTACATTCCAAGCGCTTAGTACAGTGCTCTGCACATAGTAAGCACTCAACAAATACTATTGAATGAATGAATGAGTGTGCAGAACACTGGACTGACAGCTTGGGAGAGTACAACCCAACAGAGTCGGTAGACACGTTCCCTGCCCAAAACAAGCTTCCAGTATAGAGATGACCTTGACAGTCTAGAGATGAGAGGGATTTAATGAAAAAGCTCCAAGTGAACGGCAATGGGATCAGGTACACGATGATCAGAGAACTAGCCCAAAGACAAGTAAAACCCGTAGAACGAATAAGTTCGATGCCAGTGGGCGAGCAGAAGGGAGAAAGGTCGACAATCATAAGGTTCCCAGCTTATCAAGGAGCAAATGTTTTCTGCAAGAGGATATGTCCTCTAGACATACCTGGTTTTGCTCCAAATCTGTTTGAGGGAAAAACCACCCCCTGCTATCTGGGTTGATAGTCCCATGCAGACAGGGCATGTTTGAGGAGACACGTACTACTGATCCTATCTGGAGCCCACCCAAAAAATCCTAAAAGGGGGAATTCTTGGCTGATTGACAAGCTGCCTGTCAATCTTTACCACCCTGTAACATCAGGGATCATTTCTATAGTATGCTACTAGAGAAGTGAGATCGAAAGCGTTGAGATTGAAAACCACAAGGAGGTGTTTTAGTGTTCTCTTTTGAGCATGAAGCCAGCTTGTAGTGTGGAAAGGGAATGTGTCTATCTTTATATTGGTGCTCTCCCAAGCGCTTAGTAGAGTGCTCCGCACACAATAAGTGCTCAATAAATATGATTGAATGAATTGCTGCCATCCTGGCAAGCTCTGAAAATCAAACCTAGATCAGAAGCTTCCCATTTGGGGACTGTAATTCAACAGATGAAATAAGGCAGAGGTGCCATTGAATCTTTTCAGGAGGAATAGAAAATTTTTCAGGGAGAAGAGCCCTCTGGAAACTTCTTCTGTTTCCAGTGAATGAACAGCACCTCCTTTCTGGGTAATTAATAATAATGATGATGGCATTTGTTAAGCCCTTACTCTGTGGCAAGCTCCGGGTGTGACAAGCTAATCAGATTGGACACGGTCCTTGTCCCACATAGGGCTCACACCCTTAATCCCCATTTTGAAGATGAGGTAAATGAGGCACACAGAAGTGAAGAATCACCTTGGGATACAATCCCTCTCCCAAACAAACCCACTTGAATCCAAAGAATTGAATCTCAGTCCATCCGTATCTACTGCACAAAAAGCCCAGTCAATTGTGCTGAAAGGCAACAAACGTTTCCACTCTTAAGAAGCAAGGGTGATGGGATTTTTTTTATCTTCAGATGGTGAGTTGTTTGGCCCTGGGAGTCACCAGTCGATGTTAGGATCACTCTGGCTTGAGGCCGGTGTTTTTTGATGTGAAATAGTAGCAGCTGGCTGTAACCCTAGCAAGTGCAAGAGAGCAGCAGGTGGCAATTCCTGTCTTATTCACCACGTCTTCACAGGAACATGTAAGCTTGACCAGTCTTAGTTTATTGGCAGGTCAAGAGGAAAAGTGTAAGGAAGACTTAGTCAGATTTGCCAAGAAGGATATATTCAATAGTCCAAAGGAATGCTCTCCAAGCCGTCCAGAAGGCTTATAATAGTTGTGTGCTGAGCTACCGCATTGATAACGGGCCAGCGAAATTATGGCACGGTCTTCCGTTCCCCCGACGCGGTCTGGGTGGAATGGCGCGCAACCACTTAGAGCACGGCACTGATTTATGAGACTTCCGGGGACTGCTGGAAGGAGATTCTTCCCCTGATAGAATTGGAAGTACGGCATGAAGGATGTGACAGGGAGACGACTATGTCTGAATGAAGAGGGAGACGAACAGAAAAGCCTTAAGACGAGCCACGAATATGCTGTGAATATTTGGGCAGTTTTGTTTCCTGGTTTATAAATGGCACAGGAAAATCACTTCTTTGTTCCCTTCAAATATGAAATACAAAACACATGTCTGTTTCACAGCCCATATGGTATCCAGTGACTATATTTCACCCTACCAATAGGACTTTATATCTCGAAGAACTAAAAACAGTGTATGTAAACACTTGGAAGTGTATATACAGTATAAAGAGAGAGGAGATACTTTGTTGGCATTTCTCATTTTCTCATGCATTACTTTTTCATTATTTCATTTCATCTAGTTCTAGTTGGGGGATATAAGCTAAAAGGTGAATTTTTCAAAAAGGTCTGTGATTTACCATGGGCACTTAGTTAAGTGGATGAAAAATCATTGCATCTAATGGTTAAAACAATTTGAGGGCAATCATCTTATGTTGTATGAAGAGAAAGCAATTTATTTCAGGCTAATTGGATGTGTGTAATTTCCTTTTGCATTTCAAAAGAATTTTGTTTGTCAAATGACTCCGGAAGCCCAGCCCCAGAGAGGACCTAGTAACAATCCTTGGCTCTTCTGCCAAAGAGCAGTTCTAGTCTCGTATTGCAGAGTCCTTTTGCTTTGAAATAGACTTCAAAGGAGTGGACGGCTTCAGACCTAAACGAGAAAAAGAGAATTCTGGTTTCGTGGCGGTCTTATGCTCTTCGATTTCTCCATGGTAGAGTAGGGAAGAAGTATAGCGTAGTGGATGGAGCACGGGCCTGGGACTCAGAAGGACCTGGATTCTAATCCCTGCTCTGCCGCTTCTTTGCTGTGTGACCCTGGGCAAGTCACTTTTCTAGTCTTTGCCTCAGTTACCATACCTGTAAAATGGACATTAAGACAGTGACCCCCATGTCGGGCGTGGAATGAGTCCAACCTGATTAGCTTGGATCTATCCTGGGACTTAGTATAGGGCCTGGCACACAGTAGCTGCTAAATAAATACTGTTGAAAAAAACCCTGAGCTAATAGGGAAATGGTATCATGAGAAGTTTGGGAGATGATTTGTGCTGAATCCTCCTACTGATGGTGACAAGAAAGATAAAGTCAACTCATAGAATGACCTAAATCTGGGACAGGGCACCAACCTCTCAACTGTGTAGGCAAATATGGGGCCTGGACATTGACAGAGATGAGGGAAAGTGGGGGGGGGATAGGGGAAATAGTGGTAGAAAAATAGGGAAAGGGGAGAGTGATGTAAGAAGGGGGAGAAAGAGGGAAAGGGGAAGATGAAGGGAGAAAGAAGAAAAAAGGTACTCACTGGGTTTTCTATTAATAATACTAATGTTATTTCCCTCCCCCTTAGACTGTGGGTCCCATAAGGGACAGGGACTGTGTCCATCCTGATTATTTGATATTAGCTGCAGCAATTAGTACAAAAGAAGGATTCAATATTTTTGTTCTTGTTGTGCTTAAAAGGTAACATAAAAAAATAACTTCTTACTATGTGCCTAGCACCAAACGAAGCTCTAGGGCAGATACTAGATAATCAGTTTGTACATAGTCTAAGTAGGAGGGAGAATGGGCTTTTCACCCCCATTTTACTGAAGAGGAAGCTGAGGCACAGAGAACTGATTGCCCAAAGTGACCCAAGAGGAAAATGGCAGAGCCGGGTTTAGAACCCAGGTCTTCCGCCTCCAGAAGCAGAAGCATGGCTCCTTCCACTCGACCTTGCCGCTTCTCCTTCTTCAGTGCAGGGTTTGTGTTCTGTCAGGGTGCAGGGAAGAAGAGCAGGAGAGAGGATTCTAGCAGCAAAGTGAGCCCACCAAGGTAAAATGCAGTGTGCTTTCTCCTGCCTCTGCCCCAAATTCCCAATGTTGGCCCCACCAACCTGGCATCCCGGGGATCTGATGGGAGCCAACGTCCCCGTGGGTCTTACTCTGGGGAGTAAAGCCCTCCTTGGGCTCTGGGGCACTGTGCACACACCATGGTGGAGAAGCACTGTGGCCTAGTAAAGAGAGCATGGGCCTGAAAGCCAGAAGGACCTGGGTTCTAATCCCGGCTTCGCCACTTATCTGCTGTTTGACCCTGGGCATAGTCATTTCACTTCTCTATGCCTCACTTCCCTCATCTGTAAAGTGGGGATTAAGACTGTGAGTCTCATGTGGGCCAGAGATTGCTTCTAACCAGAAAACCTTATATCTAACCCAGTGCTTAGAACTGTGCTTGGCACATAGAAAGTACTTAAATGCAATCATTATTATTATAATTTACTGGACCCCCCCCCCCAAGCTATCTTGGCAAGGGCAGGTTAGGCAGATGGTCCCTCCTCCTAGGGCCCTGGGATGGGGAAACGAGAGGGCAGTCTCACCCAGCCCCCGTGAGAATTCAAGATGCAACAGGGGCAGCATCTTCTTCCTCCTCCACCGCCATGGCGCCACTCATCTTTTGGATTGGGTCAGAGACTGATTTTGCATCTGATTGTGGTGTCCAAAGCCCATTCCCTCCCAGACTCCATAGGGATGAGAGGTCTCTTTTCCCAGAGCCTATGGGGGCGAGTCTTCCCCTTCCTTGTCTGGCAGATGGCCCCGTTCTCAGCAGCTCTGGCTTGGCTGGCCCTGGCACGGTGCCACTGCTGCTTATCAATGGTGTCATAAGGTGGGTGGCTCACCCCCATGGGCACCAGAAAAGTGGTTGCGAGCAGCCTCAGCTCCCCCTGTAACCGAGAGAAGATGACATTCATTCCCATCGTTCTCCCACCGAGACCCAGGGGCCTTGTCTTGATGGCGTGGAGGGACAAATGTTTGCTATTTTAATGGTTTGTTTTAAGGTATTTGTTAAGCATTTCTTTAAGCACTGGGAGGAGATGCAAGTTTATCAGGTTGGACCCAGTCCCCTATCCCACATGGGGCTCACAGTCTAGGAAGGAGGAAGGAGTAGGAAGGAGTAAGATTTAAAACCCATTTTTCAGTTGACGAAACTGAGGTACAGAGCAGTTAAGCGACTTGCCTGAGATCACACAGCAAACAATTGGCAGAGTTGGGATTAGGACCCAAGGTGTCCATCCACTTGATTCTATTTAATGGGACTAAGCTGTCTTGTTTTTGTCCGTCTCTCTCCCCCGATTAGACTGTAAGCCCGTCAATGGTCAGGGATTGTCTCTATCTGTTGCCAAATTGTACATTCCAAGCACTTAGTACAGTGCTCTGCACATAGTAAGCTCTCAATAAATACTATTGAATGAATGAAAGGACCTCTGATTCCCAGGCAACTAGGCCACACTGCTTCAAATAAAGATGCCATCTCAGTTCCATGCTCAGCCCCTTTCCACTTCTGAGGGATGGGATGGACTAGTTATGGCTACTCTTCCTTTCATTCATTCAATAGTATTTACTGAGCACTTACTATGTGCAGAGCACTGTACTAAGCGCTTGGAATATACAATTCAGCAACAGATAGAGACAGTCCCTGCCCAGTGACAGGCTCACAGTCTAAACTGTCACAGGACAGTCTAGTCCTGCCAGGGCTCAATCAGTACTATCAGTTGATTGATTGTGAGGAAGCTGCAATGACCCAAACCATCATTTAAATTCTCACTTTTAATTTCTTTGCTCTTTGACTCTTGAATCTAGGCCTTCTGTTCATCCATATTCTGCTGTTGAATGTAGAAGCAGTGGGCAGGTTGACTTTTTTTTTTTTAAAAAAAAGCAACTTTAACTGAACTTCAGAGGTTAATGAGGACATGCTTACTCTAATCAGCAGAAATGGCAGGCTCCATGTCAGCCAACAGCCCCCAGCTACAACTTGCCAGTTGTATTGCTTTTTCCATTTCCTAATTATTACATCTAAAGAATATCTTCTACTTGGAAGCAATAATAATAATTTTTCTGTCACAAACAGTAGTCCTTCCCTATGCTAAATAGATGATCCCGCATTTAAGCTTACTGTGAGCGGGGAACATGTCTACCAACTGTTATGTTGTACTCTCCCAAACTTTTAGTGCAGTGCTCTACATACAGTAAGTGTTCAATAAATAGGATTGATCGATTTACGCTAAAAATTTCTATTTCTATTACATACATACAACTCTGCTTTGAAAATATTAAATTTTATAAGGATAGTATTCTAAGGACACAAAGTTATAAAAATATTAATCGAGGCTGCTGCATTCATTTATATTCCTAATTGCTTCACTTCTTTTCACATATGCAACCCTTTTGAAATCTGCAAGGCAGTTTGCATTTACTGGAGAAATTAATGTAGAGATTTACAGCTTCACCATTCACTTAACACTTCGGGACAGAGATGTCAAACAAAACTGATGCCAAACAAAATTGAAATGGAATCACGCTGCTGTATCACCCAGTGCAATGTAAAATGTTAATACTGTAATTCCACTCTTGTCTTTGGCAATACTTCCACTCTGAAGTCGTATTGGTCTACTAACGTGTCAGAAAAGATTGTATAGTTACAGCAATGGAATCTGCCCAAAATAGAATATATTAGCTGCTATAACAATTCAAACTATTTTAGAAGGTACCAAATTAAATGAGATGCAAGTAAGAATTTCAATTTGGGAAAATTATAATTATCTTTTACTTAGGCTAATATCCTGAGCCACCTACTTTTTTTTCTTCTTTTAATGGTATTAAGCGCTTACTATGTGCCAGGCAAAAGTGCTAGGTAGATACGAGTTAATCAGTTTGGGCAGTTTTCTACTTGGGGCTCACAGTCTTAATCCTCATTTTACAGATGAAGTAACCGAGGCACAGAGAAGTGAAGTGACCTGCCCAAGGTCATGCAGCGACAAGTGGCAGAGCAGGAATTAGAACCCAGGTCCTCTGACCCTCAGGCCCATGCCGTTTCCACAAGGCCACGCTGTTTCTCCTCCTTGCAGAGAATTTTTACGTAGGGGTAGGGAGAAAGAGTGTATCTCCTTCAGGACTTGCATGAGTTGTTTTTCTGAAGTGGAGATAATGGGCACAGAACCATCCACCTTATCTTGCTGGATCCCACTGTGACCAACCGCAGAAACTGTGAGATAAATGATTGGGGTTGGGGCTGCAATCAGAGCAGTGGAACAGTATCTCTTTGCAGCAGCAGACACTGCTTTGCAGTCATCCCTTTTTAATACTATTGCTGAGTGTGGCACTCACATACGCCCAAAACGTTTACCGTATTTACTGGCCAAATTGCCTCTACCACAAACATTCCCCACCCTGATTTTTGAGGAGGAAATAAAATCAATCAATTATATTTATTGAGCGCTTACCGTGCACACAGAACTGTACTAAGCACTTGGGGGAATATAGTACAACAGAGTTGGTAGACACATTCCTTGCACTTAATATGTTTTTGTTGACCAATTTGATGCCCTCAACTCCACCCTCTCTACCGAACTCAACTCACTTGCTCCCTTTCCCGTCATAGATCTTGTACCACTAACACACATGGAAAGAGCCTGGGCTTCGGAGTCAGACGTCATGAGTTTGACTCCCGGCTCTGCCACTTGTCAGCTGTGTGACTGTGGGCAAGTCGCTTAACTTCTCTGTGCCTCAGTTACCTCATCTGTAAAATGGGGATTAACTGTGAGCCTCACGTGGGACAACCTGATTACCCTGTATCTACCCCAGCGCTAAGAACGGTGCTCCACACATAGTAAGCGCTTAACAAATACCAACATTATTATTATTATTAGATCACCTCCACAGTCTGCTTCCTTCCCTCCTGTGCATAAGCCCAAGAGCGCAGCTGGTGGAAATCCAGATATCAGGCTGACCTCTTCCATTTGAAATTCATCGTTGCCTGCTTTAACTCTGCCCTCTCCTTTTCTCTACCCCTTGTTGACTCCCAAGCCCATTGCCCTCACCAGTTGTATCACTCCTTCAAAACCCCGTACCCCCGTCTCCTCCATCTCTTCTTCTTAACGACCTGACTGCTTACTTAATAGAGAAAATTGAAACCATCAGGTGTGCTCTCCCTAAAATCTCACTTGTTCCTCTCCAGTCCCTCTCTCCTGCTGCCCCTTCTTCAACTCTCCCATCTTTCCCAGCAGTATCTCAAGAGGAGTTCAGTGAGGCTTTGAAAGTGGGAAAGAGAGATACCCTGTTGTATAAGAAGGGGGAGGGAGTTCCAGGTCAGAGACAGAACATGGACAAGGGATCGGCAGAAATATAGGCCAGATCGAAGTAGAGAGAGTAGGTTGGTATTAGAGGAGCAAAGTGAACAAAGTGGATTATAGCAGAAAATCAGTGAGATGAGATAGGCGGAGGCAAGGCAATTAAATGTTTTAAAATCAACATGATGTGGAGATGGATGGGCAACCCCTGGATGTTTTTGAAGAGTGGGGACATTGAACTGAACGTTTTTTAGAAAAATGATCTGGTCAGCAGAGTGAAGTATGGTCTGGAGTGGGGAGAAACAGGAGGCAGGGAGGTCAGAAAGGAGGCCGATTCAGTAGACATGATAGGATAATGTGGAGGCTGTTTGGATGGAGAGGAAAGGGTGGACTTTAGCAGTGTTGGGAAGGTAGAACCAACAGATTAAATATGTGATTGAATGAGAGAGATGAGTCAAGGATAATGCCAAGATTATGCACTTGTGAGACATGGAGTATAGTGGTGCTGTCTACACTGATGGAAAAGTCACAGGGCGGACAGAAGTCGGGCAAGAAGATAAGGAGTTCTGTTTTGGACATGTTTAATTTGAGGTGTCAGCGGGACATCCCAGGAGAGATGTCCTGCAGGCAGGAGGAAATTTGAGATTGCAGAGGAAAAAGATCAGGGCTGGAGGTATAGATTTGGGAATCATCCATGTAGGGATGGTAGGTGAAGCCTTGAGAGCGAATGAGTTCTCGAAACTCGTGGGTGTTGATGGAGAATAGAAGGGGAATCAGAACTGAGCCTTGAGGGACACCTACAGTTAGGGGAGTCAGAGGAGGAGCCGGTGAAAAAGATTGAGAATGAGCAGCTAAAGAGAGAGAAGGAGAACCTGGAGAGGGCAGGTCAGTGACGCCAAATACTGTGTCACTCAGTCTATCGCATTTATTGAGCACTTAATGTACACAGGGCACTGTACTGAGTGTCCGAGAGAGTACAATATAACAATATAACAGGCGGAAGCCCATCAGCTGGTTTAAAAAGCAAGCATTGCCTTGGGGATACCAAAAGGCACTACCTACAAGCAAAGAAAAGATTCCGCTTGCAAGGCAAAACCCCCTCAAAAATGAAAACAAACCTTGAGTTTAAAGAAATACTTTCATCCTCTATTTCCTCAGAAGCAGAAAGCCATCATTTAATGTCCTGATAAAATTGTCTTTCCCATGAATGGGGGTGCTTCTTGTTTTAATATTTCCTGCATTGAATCCCTGGCTGTTTTTGGGTGTTTTTTTTTTCATTGCCCACGCAAATCTATGAGTGGTTTATTCTTCTGCTTGGAATAAATTTTGCTTCTGTTATGTATATGCAAGTTGTTTTGTCTATAGGGAGGATTAAGTATATTACATTGGGGGCAGAATATGACTCCATTTTTTGAATTGCAATTGCAGTTGATTTGAACTTCCATTCTGCACCCCTAATTTTACTGACTTCAACTTAGACTCGGTGTGACAAGTTAATCTTTTGGGCTGAAATTGCTATTGCATGCTCTCGTTTCAGTTCTTAATATTGACTGGGTGGGAGAGTTTTGAGGTTGAAAGTTTCAATAAAATCCCCTAGACCCTTTTTGGAGATGGCAACATCCCAAATAAACACAATCAGGTCAGGATAAAATCCTGGGGGGGCCTCAGGAGTGAAATCCCAGGTATTCTCCAAAGCAAAAGTCATAGTGTGTTCCCTTGTAGCTTTTTTGGAGTGTGCAAGCGCTTCCTATTCTGTCTCTATCAATCAGTGGTATTTATTGAGCGCTTAACTGTGTTCAGAGAACTGTTCTAAGCACTTGGGAGAGTATACTGTAACATGTGCTTCCTTCCCAGATGGTGTTGGGATACTTTTTTAGCCCATAGCAGGGGTCGCCCTGGATGTAAATTTGGAAGGAGAGGCAACATCACAGTTGAAGTGACCAAAGAGCGCTCCCAGTGACCCAGTTGAAGTCCAGTGGTCCAGGAACAATTGCCCATCTTTTGACTGGTAAAAATGGCCCTGGATCCCTATTTAGACAGGTTGATCCAGAGTTTGAAGTAGGGTAGGCTGGGAAGAAATAGGGTGGTCGGTATGCCATACGACTTCCTTTTAAATCCAGTTAAATCTAGGCCTGTGGACACACTTCATCCAACTTCCTCCTCCTCCAAATTAAAATGCTTCATAAACCATCCCATTTCCTTTTCACTGCGCTTCCAACCTTGGCTAAGTTTCATTAAAAGCAACAACAGGAAATTAACACTAGCCAGGAAATTTAAAATAAAGAAAAGGTGTCCATGTCATGTTAAAAATTGAGATTTTAATCTCCCAGAAGTCAGGAAATTCAGAAATAAGGTTCCCACAGAAATGTACCCCTTGCACTGGTAACAAAGAATCCTTTATTATACGTCTGGAACATTAGATCCTGCCCCAAGTTTATTCCACCCATGTGGAGAATGCTGGTTTTCTCCCCCAGAATGCCGTCTTTAGTTTGACAGGCCTCCTCCTAGCTACTTCGTATGACAGAGATGCATTTGGGGATTGAGGTTTAACCTGAACCACTGCCCATGACTTGGATGCGGTATTTTACCTTTTAAATTAGATACAACTCCTGCCCGTAAATAGTTTATGCTGTGAGAAATTGGAACACTCTTTGTTTGCAAAGTATTTGGAGAAGCCTTGCAAAGTGTCTGAGAAGCAGCATGGCGTAGTGGATAGAGCACGGGCCTGAGAGTCGGAAGGTCCTGGGTTCCAATCCCGACTCCTCCACTTGCCTGCTGGGTGACCTTGGGAAAGTCACTTCACTTCTCTGTCATTCAGTCGTATTTATTGAGCACTTACTATGTGCAAAGCACTGTACTGTGCACTTGGGAGAGTACAGTATAACTACAAACAGACAAATTCCTGCCCACAGCAAGCTCACAGTCTGCCTCAGTTACCTCATCTGTAAAGTGGGGATTGGGAATGTGAGCTCCATGTGGGACGGGGACTGTTTCCAACCCGATTTGCTTGTATCCACCTTAATGTGGTGCCTAGCACTTAGTAAGTGCGTAATAAGTGCCACAATTACTAAAAATCTAAGAAGTCAGTGCAATAGGACTGATAATGGACTATGGAAACTTTCATAAGATCTTCAAATCTTTCCTGGGACATCAACCTGTTCACTTTCAGGAGCTCAGCACACAGCACCACCGAATGTTCATTACATTCAAAGGCGAGTTAAGCACTTCTTCCAGGCTGCCCGTGAAATGCTGCACAAGCGAAATACCCATTTTGCATCTAAGAATGAGTAAATCGCAGAGTCACTTTCCAGATTTGGATTACCAGTAGCAAATTGAACAGGCTCTGTATGTTTTATCGACGACAATGCTTCGAATCTGGAAGTGGGGAGACAGGGGAATTGTAATGGGTGGTAGAGTTACCCCTGGAAACAGGAGGGGAGATGTGAGCTCTGAAAAGTCCAAATCGTAGAAAGAGGGGCCAGGGCAGAGTTTAATATGCCTTTTAGAGCTCCCTTTTAGGCCTCTGCTAGCTGGCTTCTGGCAAATCAGACAGTCAGTTGTATTTATTGAGCGCTTAATGCGGGCAGAGTACTGTAGTCAGCGCTTAGGAGGCTACAATATAATATAAGACACATTCCCAAATGCATCAGGTCCTGAAGAGGACAGATCCACAGTGCACTGCTCATGGGCAGAAGTCCACAGGTCCCTTCTGGGACAGCCGGGCCAACATGCCCCTGACTTGCCCAAGTCAGGCTGGACCTGGCTGGATGGCAATCAGGCAAAAGTCCAACACATTGCAAGCTTCATGGCGCAATGAATGTCCTTTCTGAGAGTGTGACTACTCAGTGTATAATAATAATTGTGGCATTTGTTAAGTACTCACTGTGTGCCAAACGCTGTACAGAGCGCTGAGGTAGATAAAAGATAATTAGGTCCCATATGGGGACCTGCTCAATTTAGGAGAATACAGAACACAAATACGAAAAGGAAAGTGTGACTTCCAGAATTTGAAGTGGTTGAAACCCTCCCTACTTTATAGTTTGCCCTGAGTGGAATTGCGTACAAGCATTGGGAAGAAAATTGTGCCTTTTATTTTTTTCTCCCTAAATATCATTCCAGTGATAATGAAAACTACATGGAATATGCACTCGTACAGGGCAAATATGACTCACTTTTTCACTGCTTCTCTCACCTCAGATGGACTTCTGCCAATGATAAAATTGGATATGATGCACACTATACACTCACTGGCAAAACTTGCTATCATTACATCATAATCAGATATGACCATTTTCTTTCACATCGTTATCATCGGAATGTCGTTTGTGTATAGCGGGCGAAAAGGATGGTTGAGCTGAGGGGACAAGATCGAGGCTGCAGTCAGGTATGTCCAATCCAAAGTCTGAATCACCTCCAGGAGAAGCTCTTATTCATTTTTCCGATGGAGTGACCTCTCAAGGCATTTTCCTTAATGACTTAATTTACCATTCAGTGTTGCCTGAGACACTTGGGCATAAAGGATACCAATAACAGATGCTTCTCAGTCCTACCTTATCTTTACCAGCAAAGGACAGCATTTGGAATTTCTTTACTGATAAAGTCTGATGATCTAATCCATTAACTGGCACTTGGTCTGGGGTGTAATAGCGAGAGCCTGTGGCTTGTTGCCTACGAAAATGCATGATAGAAAACTCTCACATTTAGCTTCAGAGCATTAGAAGAGTTCCAGGCCAACCACCTTCTGATTTGCTGTGTTTTTTATTGGTTAAAATTCACACAAATCTTGGACTATCTGAGTTCCTGTAAGATGTTTGCCAATTTTCCAAGTTTACTGCCCTCACTGTTCATGATGAGCAGATGAGATCCTACTTAATGAATGCATCAGTCCAATTTTTGTTTACTCAGGCAGTATAGACAAACCACTTCAGAGTTCGCTGTGAAGGTCGGTTTGCTCTTGAAATTCCTTGCACAATATCTAATGGTGTGCAATCAGTGGTGAAGTCACCATTACATAATCTTTAAAGGCCTACGAAAGAGGTGCTCACAGTACTTATTCCACAGTAATAAGGTCCATCTTGAAGAACAAAACAGTCTTTCTACCAATTACTGGAGGCCAGTCAACATCCATAGTCCCAGCTTGGGCTACCTATCAATCAGTAGGTTTACTGAGCTCCTGCTATGTGCAGAGGACTATACGGAGTGCTTGGGAGAGTGCAATAGGAATGAGTTAACATAATTCTTGCCCTTAAGGAGCTTAGAATTGGATAGGGAAGACAGACATCAAAGTAAATTAGGAGGAAGCAATAAAGTATAAAGATACATATGTTACTGCTATGGGAGGGAAGGCGAAGGGATTAAGGATGAGTAATAATAATAATTGTGGTATTTGTTAAGCATTTGCTGTGTGCTAGGTACGGTACTAAGCGCTGGGGTGGATACAAGCACATCAGATTGGACAAAGTCCCTGTTCCACGTGGGGCTCATAGTCTCAATCCCCATTTTAAAGAAGCACAGAGAAGTGAAGTGACTTTCCCCAAGTCACACAGCAGACAAGTGGCAGGGTCAGGATTAGAACCCATGACATTCTAACTCCCAGGCCTGTGCTCTATCCACTCCGCCATGCTGCTGAAGTAGCAGTTGTGGCAGGATATAGGATTGGGAGATGAGAAGACAGAAAGGCCTCCTGGAGACGTTGTGATTTCAGAAGGTCTGTGAAAATGAGAACGGATTTGAAGGGGTGGGAGTTCCAGGAGGAAGGGAGGGCATGAGCCAGAAATCGGCAATGAGAGAATCAAAAAAGAGGAAGAAAAATTAGGATGGCTTGAAAGGAGTGAGCCAGGAAAGCTGGGGTCTAGTGGGAGAGGAGCAGGATAGAGAGGACAGAGCAGATTAAGTGCCCAGCTCAGCACTCGTCATCTCCAACTAGTTAGTGACTTTTTTCTACCATTAGGGTCAATACAAGGGGGTGAGGTGGGGAATTCTGGTCCCAAATTAAGCCAGTCACAGGAAGTCTCACATCTCCCAACCTTAGACTGTAAGCCCGTCAATGGGCAGGGATTGTTTCTATATGTTGCCGAATTGTACATTCCAAGCGCTCAATACAGTGCTCTGCACATAGTAAGCGCTCAATAAATACTATTGAATGAACCTACCCCAAATTGGGTGGGTTCCTATTGGATTAAAAGTCTACCAGGCCTAGCTCCCGGGTTTCAGTTGCTGCAGTTTAAAAGGATAGCAGTGATGAACCAAGCCCCAGCCTTTAGAGAGAGCAGAAAGCATAGCTAGGTAATGTCATTAAATCATTCACGGAGTGCGAAGCTGAACTTGGCACTTGGAAAAGTTAAAGAGAAGCACCAGATACATTCCTCGACCAGAAGGTGTGCGATTCAGATTTGTGAGCCTGAAACCGAGACCTCCTCGCTTGAGGATCCCCAGTTGAGAAGCAGTTGAAACCCTCTTCCAATCAATCATTAATAAAATAGTAATAAATAATAATGGTATTTATTATGTGCTTATTATGTGCCAGGTATTATTTTCAGCACTGGTGTAGATACATGCTAATCAGTTTGGACACAGTCCCTGTTCCACATGGGGCTCACAGTCTTAATCCTCATCTTACAGATGAGGTAACTGAGGCACAGAGAAGTTAAGTGACTTGCCCGACATCACACCGCAGACGAACGGCAGAGGTGGGATTAGAACCCAGGTTCTCCGAAGAAATAAAGGAGATATGGAATCTGGCCGGGATTTGAAAGGGAACGCAGCGTAGGTCTTTTGAAAAGCTGCAAAGCCCGCGGTGACCATAGTTGAGAGAGGATTTCCAAGCACAGTGATTGCCAGCAGATGATACTTTACTCAAGCAAATATCTACTTAAAGATTGAAATACAGAAGGGAAAATCTAAAATGGGAAACCACAACCAGAGAACTAGAGATTGATTAAATGAGAATGAGAGAGATTCACCACATGTCTTCGGGGAAGGCATAGAGAAGGAAACCCAAGTTCACTGCCCACAGCCCAAGTCCAGGGGTAGGAGAATAGATCTCCACAGAGGTGTTTAGCAAGAGAGATCTGGGTGCTTAACCCTACCCAGATCAATAGTGATAATGATGGTATTTGTTAAGCACTTACTATGTGGCAAACACTGTTCTAAGTACTGGGGTAGATACACGCTAATCAGGTTGGACACAGTCCCTGTCCCACATGGGGCTCACAGTCTTAATCCCCATTTTACAGATGAGGTAACTGAGACCCAGTGAAGTGACTTGCCCAAGGTCACTCAGTAATCAAGTGGCAGATCTGGGATTAGAATCCGGGTCCTTCGGACTCCCAGGCCCACACTCTAATTCCTGTGAAGTTCATTCATTCAATCGTAATTATTGAGCGCTTATTGTGTGCATAAGCACTGTACTAAGCACTTGGAAAGTACAGTTCAGCAATAAAGAGAGACAGTCCATGCCCACAATGGGCTCACAGTCTAGAAGGGAGAGACAGACATCAAAATAAGTAAACAGGCAACAGTAGCATCAATATAAATAAATAGAATTATAGATATATATGTATATATACACACATCAAAATAAGTAGATAGGCATTAATGTAAATAAATAGAATTGTAGATATGTACATATATACACAAGTGCTGTGGGGTGGGGGGTAGAGCAAAGGGAGGGAGTCGGGGCGATGGGGAAGGGAGGGGAGCTGAGGAAAAGTGAGGCTGAGTCCGGGAAGGCCTCTTGGAGGAGGAGTGACTGCAGTAGGGCTGTGAAGGGGAGAGGAGTGATTGGCGGATTTGAGGAAAGAGGGCATTTCAGGCCAGAAATAGGACGCGGGCCAGTGGTTGACAGCGGGGCAGGCGATATCGAGGCACAGTGAGAAGGTTAGAGGCACCAGAGGAGCAGAGTGTACGGGCTGGGTTATAGACGGAGAGAAGGGAGGTGAGGTAAGAAGGGGCAAGATTTTGGAGAGCTTTGAAGCCAATAATGAGGAGTTTTTGTTTGAGGTGTGAGGAGGTGTGAGTAACCAGCTCCTTTACTTATCAGGAAATGTAGTTTCACCTTTCTTTCCCTGCAATTCCCTTGACCACCTCCAAAAGGAGATGCAACTGGATGTTTTAAAATGCCACACCGCTCCAGCCAAAGAAGCAGTGCTGCCTAGTAGAAAGAGAGCAGTCCTGAGAGTCAGAGGACTTTGGTTCTAATCCCCACTCTCTCTCTTACTTATTGTGTGACCTTAGGCAAGTCACTGGCCTCAGTTTCCTCTTCTGTAAAATGGGGATTTCAAAACCTGTTCTCCCTCTCTTAGACTGTGAGCCCTATTTGGGAAAGGAGCTGTTTGACCTGGTCAAGAAATCAAGCCACACCACTCTCACTGCAGAAATATTTAGTGTCACCAAACAGCTAGGACGTGGTAGATAATCTCCCTCAGGTACCTCCGCAAGACCTCACAGTTTGTCCTCAAATGTGAATTCTGATTTTTCATTAAGTATCTTGGCACATTATTTGGGGGGTTTTCTGGTAGCTGATTTTACCATTTTAAAAAGTTATTTAGTGCAATATAACATGGGGAAAGAGTATGGATCTGGGAGTCAGAGGATACGGGTTCTAATCCCAGCTGGGCCACATGTCTGTGGTGTGACCTTAGGCAAGTCTCTTGACTTTTCTGTGCCTCAGTTACCTCATCAGTAAAATGGGAATTAAAAGTGTGAGCCCCATGTGGGACAGGGACTGTGTCCAACCCGATTACCTTGTAACTATCCCAGCATTTAGAACAGTGCTTGTAACCATAGTAAGTGCTTAACAAATACCACGATTGTCATTATTATTATTAAAATTTAGTGATCCTAACCTCTTTTTCTCTCTTTCATTGCCTTTTCTTCATTTGTTGGCATTCTGCTAGTTCCTGCAATTTGAGTAAAGTTATTTTTGTATTTACTTTTTTTTTTTTTGCATTGTAGAATAGTCTTCCCCATTTGGTCTTTTTTAGCTAGGAACATTTTTATCAACTTGTAGAAATATTAATCTTTAGTTATGTAGGATGTGTGCCCATCTTAATCTTTCTCTTGAATTTCACTCTGTAATTGCACAAACAGAATCACAATATTATTTATATTAATGGGTCTCATGCCTCTGAGTACCACTTTTTTTCCCTCCAATGTAGTTTGCTTCTGTGGTTCATCCAAAACATTTCCCAATGAAATGAAATATTTCTTCATTTCTTCATCCCCCTAGTTTGCAGATGAATTTAGGATATCCTTCCTGCTTTAACCTTATATTTAGCTTATATTTTAGGGGAATCTTGGTGTCAGTGGTTGCATTCCCATACTGGGTTAGTTCTGTTAGTTTAAACAGAAGACAGTCTCATGCAGCATGGGCCTGGGAGTCAGAGGACCTGAGTTCTAATCCCAACTTTGCCTTGAATCTGCTGGATGACCTTGGGCAAGTCAGCTCACTCTCTGTGCCTCAGTTACCACATGTGTAAAATGGCAATCAAGTTCTACTCCCTCCTACTTAGACTGTGAGCCCCATGTGGGACAGGGACTGGGTCTGACCTGATTAACCTGCATCTGTCCCAGCCCTTAGAACAGAGTTTGGCATATAGTAACCGCTTGACAAGTACCATAATTACTATTATTATTATTATAGGACATATTTAAGAATGGTGCATTTCTCTTGACTACTTCCCATACCATAATTACTACTATTATTATAGGACATATTTAAGAATGGTGCATTTCTCTTGACTACTTCCCACTTGGGTTGTATGAGAAACCTTCATTATCATCCACCACAAGCATTTTTGGCACTTGTTTGAGTGTGCCAGGCATGCTATAATGCAAGTTGAATAGTTGGATATTAAGCCCAAGTTTTAGGCTCCAATAAAGGAAAAACTCAGCAAAAGCAAGTAAGGATAATTATTAAACATGAAATCAGTTCATGAGAAGACCTAAGCAGTGACCAGGCATGAGACTTTAAACTAAGTTAAGGACAAACAAGAATGGATAATTCTTTATTTTGGGGCCTGGGTCATCTTAGTTGGAGAAGCAATTGCAGTAAACTTCCCTCCTGGATTGGAGCAGGGCTTTACTATGGTCTCCCAAAATACAGCTAGTTCTTGGGCTTGGAACAAGGATCACTCTCCAAACATCCTCACCTGACCTGGAGCCGATATTGAGTTGATCAGATTCTTCATTCTTTCTGCCTGCCACCTCTTTGCTCCAGGGGACGATCCCCAAGTTTTGGGAACTGACTCGAATTTGACAGGAGACGTCATTAGTGGCGAAGAGATGACAGACTGTAATCTCCTTGTGAGCAGCGAACATGTCTACCAACGCTGCTATATTGTACTCTCCTTAGACCGTAGTTACTGTGCTATTCAAACACTAAGCACTCAATAGATATGATTGACTGGTTATAGATCAACACAGCCTTATAATTGAGTGTCCAATTGGAAGCCCTTGAATGACCTCCCTGCCTATTTATGAACTCACTAAGTTTAACCATGGTAAAGCATCTCTCCATATAAAATCATTTTGCCTGTAATAGAACTCCCCCCTAGATAGCCCCTGGTAAGTTGCCTAAATACTTGGGTACCAGGTAAACAACTATTAATATCAACAAGCCTGATTCTTCTAACTTTGAAGGATGTTAGTGGGGTTGGATAAAGCAAAATTCTCATAAGATAACAAGTTCACTACCTTCATTTCAGGAACTCTAATCAAATGTCACCACTGGGGAGGACTTTAAGGAGGAACCTCCTTCTCAACCTCCAGTCCCACACTTTTCTCCACTACTCACCTTCTCCCTCCTGTCCCCCCCGACACACACACACACTTTTCTTTCCTGGATTGACTCTGGGAGGCATTGATTCTGGGTGCCAACTTGGGGCTCTTTATGGGTTGGAAATGTTTAAAGTGTGAGGTTGGTTACTCTCCCTCCCTCCCATGTCAAATCAGTCCAAAGTTCTCTGTTAGCAGAGATAATTAGATGGAATATTAGCTAGTATTCTCTCACTAGGTGCCGAAAAAGGGTCTTGAGCAAATAAATATCAGCACAGATTCAGTAGCCCTGGCCTTGTGCCAGGGTCCACATCTCCCTTCTTGAAAACTAGCTATCTTTGTTGATTCATTCACTCAGTCATATTTATTGAGTGCTTACTGTGTGCAGAGCACTGTACTAAGCACTTGGAAAGTACAATTCGGCAAAGAATAGAGACAATCCCTAACAACGTTCTCCCAGTCTAGAAAGGGGGGATCTTCACTTGTAGCCTGGACCAGTGGGAAGAGCACAGGCCAGTGAGTCAGGTTCTCATCCTGGCTCTACCGCTTGCCTGTAGTGTGACCTTGGGCAAGTCATTTAACATGTCCAGGTCCCAGTTGCCTCATCTGTAAAATGGGTTTTAAGGAATTGTTCTCCTTCCCTTTAGTATTGTGAGCCCCATGTGGGCTAGGGACTCTGTCAAACCTGATTGTTATGTTTCCCTAGCTTCTATTAACAGTGCTTGGGCCATATATATTAAGCACTCAAAAAAAGTCACAAATACTGTTGTTATTGGAGTACAGTGGTAAGATGTTTAAGCACCCTGTCCCAGTCGATCAATCATTGGTATTTATTGAATGTGTTCTATATGCAGAGCACTGTACTAAATTCTTGGGAGCGTACAATACAATAGAGTCAGGAGACGCATCCCCTTCTCAGACATTAAAATGAATTACAGATATGTACATAAGTGCTGTGGGGCTGAATAAAGGGTACAAATCCTAATGCAAGAGGGACACACTGGGAGAGGAAGTAGGGGAAATGAAAGCTTGGTTGGGGGAAGATTTCTGGAGATGTGATTTTAAAAAGGCGTTGAGTGTGGAGACAGTGGTGAACTCTTGTCTGTGAAGAGTGAGGGAGTTACAGGCCAGAGGGAGGAAATGGACAAGGAGTCAAGGGCAAGATAGAGGAAATCGAGATACAGTGAGTAGGTTGGCATTAGAGGAGTGAACTTTATCGACTGGGTTGTAGTAGGAAATGATTGAGGGTGAGGTAGGAGGGGATGGGCCGATTAAGTGCTTCAGAGCTTCAAAGTCAAGCGCTTCATATAGTGCTAAGTATTTAATTCAGTGTTTTGCACACAGTAAATGCTCAATAAATAATGAATGAAATGAAAGGGTAAAGAGTTTCCGTTTGATGTGGAGCTGGATGGACAGCTACTGGTGGTTCTTGAGGAGTGGGGAGATGAGGACTGAACTTTGTAAAAAGAAAAAAAAAATGTTCTGGGCAACAAAGTGAAGTATGGACTGGAGTGGGGAGAGGCAGGAGGCAAGGAGGTCAGCAAGGAGTCACTGGATGTGATAATTGCTTGGATCAATATAGTACTAGTTTGGATGGAACAAGGTGGATTTTAGTGATTTTATTAAGGTAGAATCGACAGGATTTGGTGACAGGTTGAACACATTAGTCAAACGAGAAAGCTGAGTTGATGATAATGCCAAGGTTATGGGCTTATGAGATGGGGAGGATAGTGTAGACAGTTATGGTAAAGTACAAAAGTGAGGAGTTTTGTTTTGGACATGTTTAGTTTGAGTTGTTGGCAGGGCATCCAAGTACAGATGTCCTGAAGGCCAGGAGAGATGAAAGACTGCAGAGAAAGAGAGAGGGGTTCTAGAGGTAGATTAGGGAATCATCTGCATAGATATGGAAATTGAAGCCATGGGCATGAATGAGTTCTCCAAAGGAGTGTGAATAGATGGAGAATAGAACTGGAACCAGAACTGAACCTTGAAGGATTCCCCCATTTAGGGGCGGGAGGCAGAGGAGGAGCCCGCAGAAGATAGTGAGAATGAGCAGCCAGAGAGGTAAGAGGAGAACCAGGAGAGGACAGTGTCTTTGAAGCCAGGGTTGGATAATGTTTCCAGCAGAAGGAGGTGGTCTACAGTGATAATGACAGCTGAGAGATCGAGAAGGATTAGGATGGAGTAGAGGCCGTTGGATTTGGGAAGAAGGACTTTTAAGAGGGCAGTTACCATGGGTTGAAGAGGGTGGAAACCGGATTGGAGGGAATCAATGAGAGGAGAGGAAGTGGAGGTTACAGGTGTAGGCAACTCGCTTTAGGAATTTGGAGAGGGTTAGTAGGATGGAGATGGAGCAGTAAGTGGAGGAAGCCATGGGATTAAGAAGGTTTTTGTTTATTTTGGGGGGTTTTTAAGGCTAGGGGATACATGTGCATCCTCTGTCCTAGAAGATGTACATATCTACATCCTCTAGTCTGTAAACTCATTGTGGGCGGGGAATGTGTCCATTTGTTGATGCATTGTACTCTCCCAAGGACTTAGTACAGTGCTCTGAAGTGTACATTGAATGAATGAATGTGCATGTTTGAAATTAGTGGGGTTAAATCCATTGGAAAATGAATGGTTGAAGTTGGTGTCAGGGAGAGGAGAAGAAGCAGCATAATCTAATGGTAAGAGCTAGGGCCTGGAAGTCAGAGAAGCTGGGTCCTAAAATGCCAGCTCTGCCAATTGCTTGCTATGTGACCTTGGGCAAATCACCTAACTTATCTGTGCCTCAGTTCTCCTGTTCTCCCTCCTACTTAGACTGTGAGCCCTATGTTGGGACAGGGACTGTGTCCAACCTAATTAACTTGTATTTAACCCAGTACTTAGAACAGTGTTAGACAAATACCATTAAAAGGAGTGGGGGCAAATATTTTGATAGGATACAAAGGGATGGAGTTAAAGGCACAGGTAGAGGGGGTGGATTTTGAGAGGAAACAGGAGATCTCTTCTTGAGATACTGCTGGGTAAAATGGGACAGCTGAAGAGGAGAAAGAGATTAGAGGGGCAAGGGTGATTTAGGGATATCACTCTTGATGGTTTAAATTTTATCAATAAAATACACGGCCCAGATCATTGCAGGGAAAAAATTGAGGGAGGCAGGGAGGACAGCAGGTTCAAGGAGGGAGTTAAATGTCTGAAACCGCTGGCATGGGCAATAGATGGGGGAGTCGATAAGAATGGAGTGTTGTTGCCAGGTGGAGTAGAGGGTAGACTTAAAGCAGGCGAGGATTTCTAGACTGTGAGCCCGTTGTGGGCAGGGATTGTCTCTATTTGTTGCTGAATTGTACTTCCCAAGTGCTTAGTACTGTACTACGCACAGAGTAGGTGCTCAATAAATACGATTGAGTGAATGAAATGAAATTGAGGTGGATGATATCGGCCTGGTGTCTGGATTTCTGCCAGCAGTATTTTGCAACTCAAGCACAAGAGAGGAGGAAGCATATTGTGGAAGTGATCTGGGCTTGCTCCTCATTGGTGCAAGACTGGAGGAGTGACAGAGGAGTGAGGGAATCAAAGTCAGCAGAGAAGGAGGTATTGGGAGTGTTGATTTGTGCATCTGTAGATGATAGTTTGGGTATGAAAACCAAATGGGCATGATGTCCTTAGAAAATTGGTTGCAGGGGATGTAGATCAAAAGATCTGAGATCTCTGTTGGGGGAGGACAGATTTACGTGGGGGGAAGTGTATGGCATATAAGGCAGGTCAGAAGGTTGTGATTGGATAGAGGAATTTCAGAGCTGGTCAGGGTAGAGAAGATTCATTGACTAGAGATGATGAGATCGAGTGTCTGTCCAAGTTGGTGAGTGGGTGAAGTGGGGTGGAGCAGGAGGTCAGTGGAATTGAAGAGCGATAGAAGGCGGGCTGCAGAAGGGTCATCGGGAACATCTACATGGACACTGAAGTCCCCAGAGATCAGTGTAGGGAGGGAGAAAGAGAGAAGGACTGTGAGAGATGGATCAAAAGCCTTCAGAAAGTTGCAAGAGGAGCCAGGGAGTGGAGATGACTATGACTAGGAACTGGGATGGGTGGAAGAGGAAGATGATGTGGGCTTCAAAGGAAGGGAAAGAGGTATCAGAAAGAGTTGAATTGATGAATCCCTTCAATTGAGGGGCTAATTGAGCTCAGGAGTAATACACTGAACTTCTAAGGCACTCCACATGCTTCTGGTTCATGATTTCATTTACCGTTACATTATTTCTGAGAGATAGTACAGTGCTTTGCACACAGTAAGTGCTCAACAAATACAGTTGAATTGAATGATAGTAAAGTGACTGGTATTGTTAACATGAGGACGGGAACTGTGTGTAACCCAATTGCCTTGTATCTATCCTAGCAAATATCAGTTGTTATTATTATGAATAATTAAAATATTAAGAGCAATCTACGGTTTTTCCACCCCTAGTCATCTAAATATAACAAGTTCTTTATTTCTACCTGCCAGAACACATTCATCTAATCGCATTCGTTAAGCGCTCCTGTGTGCAGAGCACTGTACTCTGGTGTTGATATGGTGCTGATGAATTAGATTGGTTGTGTAATGTGATTTGAACAGGAAAATTGGTTGTACAAAGTAGGTTCCCCACCCTTATGCATTCAGTTCTTTAAAGAATTCAAAACATTTGGGAGAGAAATTATGTGTAACTTGCTTCAGGGCACCAGCCCATTTCTATTTTCTCTGTCCATATCTTTTAGAAAAAAGACTATCTATGTTTCTGCACACCCACGCCCAACCATCTGGGTACCAGGAAGGTTTTCTGAGACAAAACTAACTAAAATTGTCCAGTTCGTTTATTATGAAAAGATTTTCCCAACAATATGCATAAGCAGAAATATTTAGTCTGTGAATGTGTAAATAATCCAAAAGCCATAGCTACCTAGAAGTTCCCCAGAGATCTCCATTTATCCACAGTCTCTTTCTTCCTTCTCTCTCTACCTTATGACTTCCCCTTCCCCTGGGGTAGCTAGCAGTAAAGTATGTGTGCATTTCTCTGAGACCTCACTGTCTGATTTCTTTCTCCACCTGCTTCCCGGTAGCCTCACCGTGAGAATTAAGCATAATGTGGCCAAATATACATTTATGCCCCTTGAGGCATTCTAAAGATGGAGTTTTCTCAAGGTTCTCATGTCTTCCTCGCTAGCAGCGTGGCTCAGTGGAAAGAGCACGGGCTTGGGAGTCAGAGGTCATGAGTTCGAATCCCGGCTCTGCCACTTGTCAGCTGTGTGACTGTGGGCAAGTAACTTAACTTCTCTGTGCCTCAGTTACCTCATCTGTAAAATGGGGATTAACTGTGAGCCTCACGTGGGACAACCTGATTACCCTGTATCTACCCCAGCGCTTAGAACAGTGCTCGGAACATAGTAAGCGCTTAACAAATACCAACATCATTATCATTATTAGCCACCAATGGATGTTTTCTTCTAGGGACAATAGTTTAGAGACTGGACAGAAGTCCTGAAACCACTAGAATTTGACAATAGGCCTTGATGAGTTTGGTAGTAATTGTTTACTTTGTAGCATCATTTTCACATTATGAGAAGCTGCCTGTGCCAGTGCGCTTCAAAAGTCGTGCAACCAGTGATGGTGTGGAAGGGAAGCAGCGTGACCTGATGGGAAAAGCTTGGGTCTGAGAGTCAAAGGACCTAGATTCTAATTCTGACCATTTAACTACTGTGTGACTTTGGGCAAGCAACTTCGCTTCTCTGTACCTCAGTTTCTTCAACTATAAAATGGGAATTCAATACCTGTTCTCCCTCCTTCTTAGAATGGAGTCCCAAGTGGAACAGGGACTGTGTTTGACATAATTAACGTATCTCCTCTGGCATTTAGAACAGTGTTTGATACATAGTGAGCATCTAACAAACATCACAATTATTATTATTATGAGAGGAAGATAGACTAACCCCACAAAACTAGATAAGCTATTGCACAATTTTTTTCTTCCCAAACTTCTAGAGACAAGGAATCATACCTACTGACTCTATCATACTCACCGAGTACTCAGTATAGTGCTCTGCACCCAGCAAGCTCTCAGCAAATCCCATTGATTGATTGACTGTGGAAAATTTGAGCTTTCAGTTCTGCCAACCTCCTCAGTGAGTAGAATGCATTGACTCCTTAGGAAGTGCAGTTCTTCACATCTTCAAAGAATAGGATTCTTAAAGTTTGGTCTAATGCAGCGGGACCCCCTAGTTGTAGCCCAGTTTGGGAATTCCTAAGTCTCCTGCCACTAGACATTTCTTTCAAGGGATGTGGTGAGGAGATTTTCAAATATGTAAGTTTCTTTTCCTCCCAGTCAGTATTCTAACTTAGTCTGTTACTATGGTGAAAACCAGGATTACAAATGCAGTAAACCATATTAAGTTTTTTATAAGCACTGCTATTATCATTGTCATTATTAATATCATCATTATTAAAATTGTGAGCTCCATGTGGGCCAGGGAATGTGTCCGACCTTGTATTTACCCCAGGACTTAGTACAGTGTCTGGCACATAGTAAGTGCTTAACAAATACCCCAGTTGTTATTATTCTTCATAAATGCTGAGGGATTAAAAGCAGCCTCCTTGCGCCCAGGTTGTGTAAGAAAGGGATACATGATATGGCTCTTATTTTTTCATCACCATTCAAAAACACTTGCACAGTTGACTGTGTCCGTGATTAAAGTTTTGACATTTTTAAAGGGTCTTTGTTAGTTAATTGTGTGGTTTCTGGTCCTTAATAGGCTTTTTGTTTTTATCTGTTTTTCCTATTCATTACATACATTACATAGATATGTAATGAATAAGGAAAACAGATAAATCTACAAAGTTGATCTAAAAAAATCTGACTTTTTGCTATGTGTAGGCCTAATGAGTCACAGATGGAGAGATGCTGGCACATTACCATCTAATAACATTTTAAATTCATATTCCACCGTAAAACAAAAGCAAATTGTACACATCTGTTTTCCAACTTTATATAGGGTTTCTGGATTTGTGACGGGTGTGCTTAAACAACTATTGTTTGGGAAAGGAAAGGGGATGCAGAGAACCTTGAAATTACTCAGCACCTCCACCCCCAAACAGCCAAATAAATCACACAATCCATCAATAGTATTTAGTGCTTACTATGTGCAAAGCACTGTACTGAAAACACTTTGGAGAATACGAAATGATAGAGTGAGGGACATGTTCCCTGCCCACAAGGATCTTATGGTCTAAAGGGGGAGGGTATCAGACCTCACATATTCTTTCATTCATTCAATTGCATTTATTGAGTATTTATGGTGGTCCTGTTAACAGTGATGGGAAAGTGAGCGGGAGGACAGGATTTGAGTGGGAAAATAAGAAGTTCAGTTTTAGCAATATTAAGTTTGAGGTGATGGGAGGACATCCAAGTAGAGACGTCTTGAAGGCAGGAGGAAATGCAAGACTGCAGAGCGGGAGAGAGATCAGGGCTAGAGATGTAGATTTGGGTGTCATCAGCATAGAGGTAGGTGGTAGTTAAAGCCGTGTGTGCGAATGAGTTTTCCAAGGGAGTGGGCGTAGATGAGCATAGAAGGGGACCCAGAACTCAGCCTTGAGGGACCCTCCCACAATTAGGGGATGAGAGGCAGAGGAGGAGCCCACGAAAGAGACAGAATGAGGGGACAGAGAGATAGGAGGAGAACCAGGAGAAGACAATGCCAGTAAAGCAGAGGTTGGAGAATGCTTTTAGGAGAAGGGGGTGGTCGACTTGCCAAGGCAGCTGAGAGGTTAAGGAGGATTAGGATGGAGTGGAGGCCATTGGAAAGGAATGGTGGGAAGGAGATGGGGTGACAACTGGAGGGAGCCGGGGGGTCAAAGGAGGGCTTTTTCAGGATAGGAGAGTTACGAGCATGTTTAAAAGCAGTGAGAAAGAAGTCATTGGAGAGTGGATGCTTGAAGATGGCAGTTAGGGAGGGAAAAAAGGAGGGGCCAGCTGTTTTGATGATGCCAGATGCACAGGTAGAAGGTGTGGATTTTGAAAGAAGACAGGATATTTCCCCTAGAGATAGTGCTGGGCAAGATGGGAGAGTTGAAGAAGGGGCAGGAGAAGGGAGGGCCTGGATAGGGGTAGGGGAGATTTTTGGGAGATCACACATGATACTGTCAATTTTGTTGAAGCTTGTTGGGGGCAAGGGATGGGGGGTGGGGTGGGGGACAGAGGCCCTGAGAAGGAAGTTAAATATCTGGAACATCTCTTGTGGACAATGGGCAAGGGTGCCAATAAGGGTGAAAAAATAGTTTGGCCAGGCAGAGGAGAGAGCAGAGTTAAAGCATGCAAGGATAAACATGAAGTGGATGAAATCGGCTTTACGTTTAGATTTCCACCCAGCAGTGCTCTGCAGCTCGGGCACAGGAACGAAAGAAGTGGACTGTGCAGGTGATCCAGGACTGTGGGTTAATGGAACGAGATCGACGAAGGGATAGGGGAGAGAGTGAGTTGAGTTCAGTAGAGGGGGAGTTGAGTTCAGTAGAGAGGGAGAGAAGCTGGTAAGCTTTATGACAAAGGCCCCTTTTCTTCAGTTCTAGCACAAGGGCAGCTATGCAGATGTGATTCAAAGGGACCGTGGTAGAAAAGAGCTGAAGTTATCTTTTAAAAGCCCCCCAAGCACCCTGATGACTTCTTAAAAAGGAAGAGTAAATTAGTCATAAAAAAATATGAAATTTGAATGACATTTGAATGAAATGTAATGAAGTTTACATCTTGTTAACGCTTTCAGCCTCTTCTGGCCTAGAAGTGTCCTTGGAACAGAATTCTATGGGGATTATTTTGCATTACAATTGTTATTACTAGGTATTAATGTGTTGGTCAACTGCACTGTAGAAAGAGAACACTTTCCTACTGAATGGCTCCAATTATACAATTCTAACCCAAGGACAGCACTGGAAAGGTGGTAAAACAAGGATAAAATTCCTCTCTCAGATCGTTCCAGCTAATCTCCTCTTTTGCTCTCCTAAAAGGGAAGGGTTTGTACCCCAATCTTTCAACATGGAACTGATTAATTTCCAGGATTCTGAGTGCTGAAAGAACATTTGTACAAGGTTGCTAGTGGGGAATGCTCTTCATTGTGGTCAACCAGCTTTAGAATAATGCATTTTCAGATTAATGAACACAAATCCATGGTCCACTGAGTTTTGTCAAAGCAGGAATTTACGATAGTATGAATGTAATTCTCAGTGTCATGGAATTATGGCCACATTTTCATCAGTGCATATTTAGGGTGTTCTGGAGGTAGAAAGCCTAGATTTTGTGAGCTGCACATCATCGTGTGATATCTGAGAGAGGAATTTTGATTTGAGGATAGCAAAACTGAATAGGTCTAGATTGCTGGCTCTTCCCACATGACATAGAGCGTTGCAGAAATCACTCTGTGTTTCGATCCGTGAATATTTGGTGTATGTAATGTATGTTGTTTGTCATATGGTAAACAGACTAGAACCAGCTAAATGTTTTCAGTCCAAATTCCACAGCGATCCACAGGGACTGTTTTGCATATCGGATACCAGAAATGGATTCAAGAAGAATGGAATATTTTTTTTGCCACAAATAACCGACCATCAGCCTGATGACCTATCAGGTGGCCATTATGTAAAGGTCTTCTGAACATTCTATCCTCTTTAAGGACAACCCACTCGATCAGCCACGCGGGCTCAGGTCTGTTTCCCATATGACGAACAAAGCTGCCTCACGGCGGTCGACCACTTGAATGCACTGCTCGTTCTGTTTGTCTCCCAGTGAAATGTCCGTGTGACGTTTTGTGTCGTGTTGTTTTGGTACCATGCCGTGTCCATAGGGTCTGCCAGGCTTCCCTACAGTTGCCGCTCTGCACAGTAATCAGATCCTCACCGTCAAGGTTTGTGGCTGAAATTGTTTGCCTGCTCAGTCAGACCCCCGGTCAGCATTCAAGTGTGCCCTAATGGCCTTTCGCAGCCGAATGAACCAGGCACTTCAAAGCTCATGCGTATTTAAGGATATTGGGCCCATGCCACTGATTTCCCAGACAAAGGTGTACCCTGAAGCACATTCAACCTTGGGATATCCGGTTACATCAACTACCGAGTGGGAATACACCAATTAAATTCTCTGGGAAACTGCCATGTCTTGGCTTGCTTGCAAAAAAAGAGCTGTGGATTTTCAGGGAATTGGACATTCAAAATATGCCCTGGCTTCCAGGGGCATTAAAAGGCCTTTAAGTTCATGCCACCTTCTGCTGATTGGGAAGTCTGACTGAAAGTTGAACTGGTATTTTTGTCTCTGGAATCTCTACCCTGAGGAGCAGCTTCGAAGCCTAACCAGCTTTCCGAGGCCCCGAGATGACTCCAAATTAGGAACTACAAAATCTAACCACAGTGATGGGTTGAAAAAAATTTCAGTCGTATCGTTCGCCTTTCTGATTTTATAGATCTGGACAAAAAGGTGGAGATTCCGGAGACAGATATAAACACTGGTTTTATTATAAATCTAATCTGTATATCTTTATTTCTTTCTTGGGACCTTCTGATGTCTATTCTTCAACTCTCTCATCTCTGAACTTCAACCTTTGACCTCACCTGCCTGATCAGATGGTGTTTCCTAAAATCAATCATGGGTTTCTCTCTGCTGATCAGCAGCTCATTAAACGCCGCCTCATTAAGGTAGTGCTTACTCTCTCACTGAAGTCTGGTTCCTCTTTTCATTTGGGATTGCTCTGGGTGCTGGTCTTGCTGTCAAGACTGACTTCTTGTAACGGGGTAACTCATTTGAAAACATCCCCACGATTTAGAGTTTTTACAGCGCTGCAGTCGTGAAAGATACAGGTAAAATGCTTTTCACCCCCCAAAAGCGTGTCTGATCAATAATGAGTCCCGAGAAGCATTTCCCCAGTGACGTACGTGGACCTGGGAGCCAGGGAACCTGGGTTCTAATCCCTGTTCTGCCACTTGCCTGCTGTGTGACCTTGGGCAAGTCACTTAACTTCTCTGTTCTTCTGTTTCCTCAACTGCAAAATGGAAATTCAATACTTGTTCTCCCTCCCACTTAGACCGTCAGCCCCATGTGGGACTGTGCCCAACGTGATTAACTTGTATCTATCCCAGAGTTCAGAACAGTGTTTGTCACACAGTAAGTGCTTAACAAATACTATTAAAAAAAGAAAAAGGCTGCTCAGAGCAGAGCTTTTAAGAAGGATCCTGTCCATCTTGGGGATTTATTTTTATGTTATATTATGAACCTTTGCAAAAGGAACCAGTGCATCACCACTGCTAACGATTATCCTTATGGCATTTGTTAAGCACTTATTATGAGCTAAACACTATACTAAGTGCTGGGGTAGAAACAAGATAACAAATGGATGAAGCATTACTGTGGCGGCTTGCCCTGAAGTCGCTAGAGCATCAGCTTTTACAATTTTTCTGCAGTATCATTTAGAGAGCAAACAGTGCTCTATGTTGCTCCTCTTTGGTTTCCAAAGTCTCCCAGTCTTCCCCCATTCCCTGACCGATCACCTCACAAAGTCCTCACAAATGGCCTCTAGGCTTTATGACTGGCCCTGATTTTGTCACGCTCCCTTCCCCCTACACTTGAGGGTTTCAGTCTTTCAACCAAATTTTGGGAGATTCTGTCCGCTGAGAAGACATATTGCAAAGAAAATGTCTGTCAAGTAATTGAATATCTGTTCATTTTTCCTGCTGAAGGGTGACCAAGGACAGGCTGGGCCTCCTGGACCCCCAGGCCCCCCCGGCCCAAGAGGACCCCCTGGGGACACTGGGAAAGACGGACCCCGTGGAATGCCAGGAGTACCGGTAAGCTTCTGTCTCCTGAATAACTCCTTTATTGCTCAGTGTAGAAATATATGGCCACTTTCTGATCACGGATCAATTACTCTGAATCGGTTTGGCTTAAACTGTCGGTAAAAAAGAAGCTTAAGCGTTGTGTTAAACTTGAGACAAATTCTACCATGGGGTCCTCAGGACATGAAAATGACGGGAACTTACCGTATGCCTAGAATTTGAGTGTTTTTTGCTTTGTTTTGTTTTGTTTTATCGGAGAGATGTATCTATCAATGTTCCATAAATAGTATTCTCTTTTTTTAAGGTATTTGTTCATTTTTTTATGGTATTTGTTAAGTGCTTACTACTTGCTAGACACTGTAGTATGTTCTGGAGTAGATACAAGCTAATCAGGTTGGACACGGTCATTCATTCTTGCAGTCGTATTTGTTGAGTGCTGACTGCGTGCAGGGACGGTACGAAGTGCTTGGAAAGTACCAATTAGCAAATAGTTTTAGAAGAAGCTGTCTAGCCTAGCGGAAAGAGCACAGGCCTGGGAATCAGAGATCCTGGGTTCTTATCCTGGCTCTGCCAACTGGTTGCTGGGTGACCTTGGACAAGTCACTTTAGTTCTCAGATGTTCAGTTTCCCTAACTGTAAAATAAGGATTTTACCTCTTCTCCCTCCGTCTTAAGCTGTGAGCCCCATATGGGAAAGATTCTGTATAACCTGATTAACTTGTAATAATAATAATGTTGGTATTTGTTAAGCACTTACTATGTGCAGAGCACTGTTCTAAACGCTGGGGAGATACAAGGTAATCAGATTGTACCACATGGGACTCACGGTCTTAATCCCCAATTTACAGATGAGGTAACTGAGGCACAGAGAAGTGAAGTGACTTGCCCACAGTCACACAGCTGACAAGTGGCAGAGCTGGGATTCGAACCCATGACCTCGGACTCCCAAGCCTGTGCTCTTTCCACTGAGCCATGCTTGTAGCTACCCCAGAACTTAGAACAGTGCTTGACACGTATTAAGCCCTTAATAAATGCTATTATTGTTATTAGGAGAATGGGGGAAGGAAAAGACAGATGCAACACGACCTATTGGAAAGAGCATGGACATGGGAGTCAGAAAAACCTAGGTTCTTATCCCGGCTCCGCCACTTGTCTGGTGTGTGACCTTGGACAAGTCACTTCACTTCTCTGGGCCTCAGTTACCTCATCTGTAAAATGGGGATTGAGACTGTGAGCCCCACGTGGAACAGGGACTGTGCCCAACCCAATTTGCTTGTATCCACCCCAGTGCTTAGTACAGTGCCTGGCACATAATAAGGACTTAACAAATACCACAATGACTATTGAGAAGCAGCGTAGCCTAGTAGATAGCACATGGGACTGGGAGTTAGAAGTTCATGGCGTCTAATTCTAACTCTGGTACTTGTCTGCTGTGTGACTTTAGGCAAGTTACTTTACTTCTCTATGCCTCAGCAACCTCATCTGTAAAATGGGGATTGAGACTGTGAGCTCCTCATGGGATAGGGATTGTGTCCAACCCGATTTGCTTGTATCCACCCTAGCACTTAGTACAGTGCCTGGCATATAGTAAGCGCTTAACAAAATACCATTATTATTATTATTATTATTATTATCAAGTCTTTAAAAAGTCAATTTAATATAACATGTCTCCACCCTTTCCTTCTACACATACTAATGAACTGCTGGCTTACCAAAGTCTTTGACCCCAGATACTGAGACCTTAACTTTTTTTACACTTTCCTTGGCACCCTGACAATTGAAATTGAACTCTTTTTTGAACCGAAGGAAAAAAAATCTAAACTTTCCCTGTTCTGCATTTTCACAAGTTCTGGTAATGTAGTTGAATTACATATGTTTTTTCTTGTGGCCCAATAAACTATTTTTTGGAATAAGAGACAAATTCCTTCCTCCACCCGCCCCCCACCCCCCCCGACAACGTTCTCTCTTTTCAGGCCCTGCAGGAAACAACTTTTAGAGGAAAATGCAGGCTAACCATATGGTAGCCAGCACAAGGTAAAACCCAAGTACCTAAGAAATGACCCTGAAAGGAAAACATTAGTACATCCAAACTCCTGTTCTGACCAGTTTTATTCGAAGTGCTACATCCTCAATTACCACATACTTTTTCAGCAGAAGCTCCGGTAGAGACTTTTAAAACAGCAGGATTCATTTCAGAGGATGTTGACTGTGGGTGGATTAAATCAGATTCCTTTCTTCTCTTCATCCTCTTTTTCCAGTCAGCCTTGTGCCCATTTGCCTGCTTGAAAGCACCTTCTCCACAGGGTTATGAAGGAAAGACAGGAAAAGAAGTTGAAACTGAAGGAGTGTCTGACAATTTCTCCACCTGACTCCATGTTCTCTAGCATCCAGAGGGGCAGCGAACTCTAGGAGGGAAGAGAGTGGAGGAGAGAAGGCCAGTTATTGAAGCTTGTTATTCTGGGCAGAATCGACAGTGGAAAACCTCTTCCACTGGACAAAAATTAACTCCCCTGCAAACCCAGAAAGCCAAGTGTCGGCGGTGAAATATACGAGATTGAGGTACAACGAGAAGGTTAGCATTAGAGGAATGAAGTGTGTGGGCTGGATTGTAGTAGGAGAGTAGTGAGATGAGATAGGAGGGGCAAGTTGATTGTGCTTTAAAGACAGTGGTGAGGAGTTTTTGTTTTATGCGGAGGTGGATGGGCAACCACTGGAGTTTCTTGAGGAGTGGGGAAACATGGTCTGACCATTTTTGAAAGAAAATAATCAGAACGGCAGTATGGACTGGACTGGGGAGAGACCATAGGCAGGGAGGTCAGCAAGGAGGCTGATGCAGTAATCAAGGGTGGGATCAGAGAAGCGCTTGCATTAATTGTGTCCGCAATTTGGACAGAGAGAAAGGAGCAGATCGTTGTAGTGTTCGAAGGTACCACTAACCCACAGCCCTGGATCACCTCCTCCGTCCGCCTCCTACGCTCCTATGCTCGAGCTGCTGAGCGCTGCTGGCGAAAGTCCAAGCACCAAGCCGACCTCACACACTTCAAATTTATCCTTTCCTGCCTTAACTCTGCCCTCTCCTCCGCCAGGCAAAGCTTCTTCTCCTCCCTCATCGACACCCATGCCCGTCACCCCCGCCGATTGTTCCGGACCTTTAACTCTCTCCTTAGGCCCCCTGTTCCTCCCCCTCCCCCATCTCTCACCCCCAATGATCTGGCCACCTATTTCCTCACGAAAATCAACACGATGAGGTCTGAGCTCCCCAAAGTCACCCCTCCGCCTCTCCCTCCCCCCCAGCAACCCCCTCCCCTACTTTCCCATCCTTCCCTGCAGTATCCTCAGAGGAGATCTCCTCCCTCCTCGCAAGTGCCACCCCCTCCACCTGCGCCTCGGACCCCATTCCCTCTCACCTTCTTAAAACCGTCGCCCCTGCCCTCCTCCCTTCCTTAACTTCTATTTTTAACCACTCAATCTCCAAGGGCTCCTTCCCCTCTGCCTTCAAACATGCCCACGTCTCCCCCATCCTAAAAAAACCCGCTCTTGACCCCACTTCCCCCTCCAGTTATCGTCCTATCTCCCTACTACCCTTCCTTTCCAAAATCCTAGAACGAGTCGTCTACAATCGATGCCTAGAATTCCTTAACTCCCATTCTCTCCTAGACCCCCTCCAATCTGGCTTCCGTCCCCTCCGCTCTACCGAGACTGCTCTCTCTAAGGTCACCCGTGACCTCCTTCTTGCCAAATCCAATGGCTCCTACTCCATTCTGATCCTCCTTGACCTCTCTGCTGCCTTTGACACTGTCGACCATCCCCTCCTCCTCCATACCTTATCTCACCTTGGCTTCACGGACTCTGTCCTCTCCTGGTTCTCCTCTTAACTCTCTGGCCGATCATTCTCGGTCTCCTACGCTGGAGCCTCCTCCCCCTCCCATCCTTTAACTGTTGGAGTTCCTCAAGGGTCAGTTCTTGGCCCTCTTCTGTTCTCCATTTACACTCACTCCCTCGGTGAACTCATCCACTCTCACGGCTTTGACTACCATCTCTATGCAGATGACACGCAGATCTACATCTCCGCCCCTGTCCTCTCCCCCTCCCTTCAGGCTCGCATCTCCTCCCGCCTCCGGGACGTCTCCACCTGGATGTCGGCCCGCCACCTAAAACTCAACATGAGCAAGACTGAGCTCCTCATCTTCCCTCCCAAACCCGGTCCGCTCCCAGACTTCTCCGTCACCGTGGATGGCACGACCATCCTTCCCGTCCCGCAGGCCCGCGATCTCGGTGTCATCCTTGACTCGTCCCTCTCGTTCACCCCACACATCCTATCCGTTACCGAGACCTGCCGGTTTCACCTCTACAATATCGCCAAGATCCACCCTTTCCTCTCCACCCAAACGGCTACCTTACTATTACGGGCTCTCGTTATATCCCGGCTAGACTACTGTGTCAGCCTTCTCTCTGACCTCCCTTCCTCCTCTCTCGCCCCGCTCCGGTCTATTCTTCACTCTGCTGCCCAGCTCATCTTCCTGCAGAAACGATCTGGGCATGTCACTCCCCTTCTTAAACAACTCCAGTGGTTGCCTATCGACCTCCGCTCCAAACAAAAACTCCTCACTCTAGGCTTCGAGGCTCTCCATCACCTTGCCCCTTCCTACCTCTCCTCCCTTCTCTCTTTCTACCGCCCACCCCGCACGCTCCGCTCCTCCGCCGCCCACCTCCTCACCGTCCCTCAGTCTTGCCTATCCCGCCGTCGACCCCTGGGTCACGTCCTCCCACGGTCCCGGAACGCCCTCCCTCCTCACCTCCGCCAAACTGATTCTCTTTCCCTCTTCAAAACCTTACTTAAAAATCACCTCCTCCAAGAGGCGTTCCCAGACTGAGCTCCTCTTCTCCCTCTACTCCCTCTGCCATCTCCCCTTTACCTCTCCGCAGCTAAAGCCTCATTTTCCCCTTTTCCCTCTGCTCCTCCACCTCTCCCTTCCCATCCCCACAGCACTGTACTCGTCCGCTCAACTGTATATATTTTCGTTACCCTATTTATTTTGTTAATGAATTGTACATCGCCTTGATTCTATTTAGTCGCCATTGTTTTTACTAGATGTTCTTCCCCTTGACGCTGTTTAGTGCCATTGTTCTTGTCTGTCCGTCTCCCCCGATTAGACCGTAAGCCCGTCAAACGGCAGGGACTGTCTCTATCTGTTGCCGACTTGTTCATCCCTAGCGCTTAGTACAGTGCTCTGCACATAGTAAGCGCTCAATAAATACTATTGAATGAATGAATGAATGAATGAAAAGGTAGGATTTTGTGATAGCTTGAATACGTGGTTTGGATGAAAGAGAGGAGTCAAGCAAGGTTAATGTCAAGGTTACGGGCTTGTGAGACAGGAAAGATGGTGATGTCGTCAACAGTGACAAGACAAAGAGTCTGTGGTAGTGAAGGAGCAATGCTATCAAGTCCTTAGGTGTTGATGGGTGGTGGTTGACACATTTTAAACTCCTTAGTGAGTTGCCGTCCTGCTTCTCTGGGTGGAGGGAGTCTGGGTCCTTGATTCAATTTTTGCGGAAGGGGTGGGATAAATTAAAAAAATAAATAAATGGTGGTATTTGTTAAGCACTTATTATGTGCAAAGCACCGTTCTAAGCGCTGGGGGATACAAGGTGATCAGGTTGTCCCACGTGGGGCTCACAGTTTTAATCCTCATTTTACAGATGAAGTAACTGAGGCACAGAGAAGTTAAGTGACTTGCCCAAGGTCACACAGCTGGCAAGCGGCAGAGCTGGGAGGGCAGGGGGTGGCCGAGACCCTCCCTTTGTTTCAGTTTTTTGTCCCGGGGCTTACCGAGTGGGCACCGGGTGGTGGTGGCCCTTCTCTCTGGCTCGATGTGAGGCTAAGAGACTTGATCCCTGCCCTCAAAGAATTTACAGTTTAGAGGGAGACATTAAAATCAAATACAGAGAGGGTGGAGAAGACCAAGGGGTTACGATCATGAGTTAGTGCTTAAGTAATAGGGTATGTAAGATAAGTACATAAGCGAAGCACGTTGTGGGCAGGTTAGGCGTCTCCCAAATCTGCAGTATCTCTCAATAACTTAGTACAGTGCCCTACACACAGTAAGCAGTCAGTGAGTATGAGCAAATGATTGAGAGTGTGTAAATGCGCAGAGAAGTTAAGTGACTTGCTCAAGGTCACACAGCAGACAAGTGATGGAACCGGGATTAGAACCCAGGTCTTTGATTCCCAGGCCCGTGCTCCCTCCATCAGGCAACACTGCCGCTTTTGTCTAACCCCCAGAAAGACTCATTATCTCAAAAGCCTTTCCTATTTCTAGTTAATGCCGAAAAAAGTCAGCAGGGATAGCAAGCCTTGCAGACTTAAGATGAGTTGCTTGCGCTTTCAGTATCAGCAGTCTCTTCATGTAGGAAGAAAGTACGTGACACTGTCCAGCAGGTTTATCCTGGCTTTTTTTTTTTTTAGAACCTTTGTTTATTTGATCAGAATATGCTTTAAAAATTCTATTTAAGGAATATCAGTCCATCAGTTGTTTTTATTGAGCGCTTACTGTGTGCAGGGCACTGTACTAGGCGCTTGGGAGAGTAGCGTGGCTCAGTGAAAAAGAACCCGGGCTTTGGAGTCAGAGGTCATGGGTTTGAATCCCGGCTCTGCCACTTGTCAGCTATGTGACTGTGGGCGAGTCACTTAACTTCTCTGTGCCTCAGTTACCTCATCTGTAAAATGGGAATTAAAAATGTGAGCCCCACATGGGACAACCTGATTCCCCAGTGTCTACCCCGGCGCTTAGAACAGTGCTCTGCACATAGTAAGCGCTTAACAAATACCAACATTATTATAACACAACAGTAACGGACATGGAAAGAAAGCAGTAGGCTGGATCGGGACATATTAGTACAGTGTTAGAAGTCCAGGAATGCTCAGTAAATATTGATAGATTTGCTGGAATTGGAATTGGTTTCCAGCTAGTAAATGGGTCTTCTGAACCATTCTGAACGTTTTAAAATCCAATGGCCCTTTCACTTTAATTTCACAAATACTGAGTAGAACTATAGGTCCAGACCTTTTAAATCAAACATTTTGACCAGCCTGTTTTGAATCCTATAACCCAGAGATTATCTGGAAAATGAAGTAGGAATACCTTTAAATGACAATTTATAACTAAGTGCATTTTGGATGCTCCCTCTAAATATATTAGACAAATGAGTTAGCTGATTTCCTCAGAACTGAGACCTGTGTCTTGTATTTGATACTGATAGTAATTATGATAGTTGGTAGCACAGACTATTGTCTGTACGGCTATTCTGATTAAATACTTATTTTGTTAAACGTCAATCCAGGAGCCTTGTATCCAAAAAAAAATTCTCAGCCAAATCTCATTTCATCCGTAATCTTGACCGCTGTCTCATTGTCACACACAAAGCAAATGCCTTCACTGAGTCAATTCCCCCAGTTTTGAGTCTATACAATTCATTCAGAAGTTAGTATCCACTTATTGGTGAGCATGACTTGGCAGTGCAGAGCTTTGTTAGATGGAGACCAGACAAAGGAAAATATTACGGTTCTACATTCCCCATCTCCGTACTGCATCGGGGAAGCAAAAAAGCCTGTATAAATCTGCAAACTTTTGTGGATCAACAGCTGTACGAACTCTCTCCAAACTTATATCACTGGGGTTTGATTCCGATTCTTGCCAGGGAACACAGTGTGCTAATGAAACCCTGAGCCTCTGGATGCATATTTGAAAGATTTGGATGTACCCTGGCTTATTTCTTCTTGCTTCTGGGCAGGGCCAACTACAGATTCACTGAGATGGAAAATAATAATAATTTTGGTATTAAGTGCTTAATATGTGCCAAGCTTACTGTGTGCAGGGCATGCTTCTAAGCGCTTGGGAGAGAATAATGCATTTAGTAGACACAAGTCTTGACCTCAAGGACTTTATGATCCAGTGGGGGAGACAGACAATAGACACTTAAATTACAGTTAGGGGAAAGGTGAGAGTATTAGAATATGTATGTAAGAGCTCTGGGGTGAGAGTGGTTTGGATATGCAATGTGGTAATGGTGAAGACCCGGGTTTGCCCAACTAATATTACCGTAGACATCAATTAACATTATTTTTGGAAACCAGCTGGGTACAGAGCTTTACCTAAGTGCTTGGGAAACTTCAAAAAAAGGATGAGTAGTCCCTTTCCCTCCATTTTACAATCTAATGAGTCTACAGTCTATTGGGGAGATTACTGATCTTAGTATACAATTGAGTATATTATTCGATTATATCTCCTACAGAAAATGGCTAAATTGCCTCAGGAATGTATGTGCATTTTTTTAAGCTCCAAGATGATGGCAATATGCATTGAAAAGACCATCGTGGCTCCATTCATACAATTAGAATGTTCGAAAAATCAGTAGCCCTAATGAATGTTCGTGATGGTCATTTGGTTGCTACATATCCTTCAGTGAATATCTCTATATTTTGTCAGTAGGAGTTATTGAATGCAGATAGAGCAGTGGATTTAGTATTTTAGGGTTTGGATAAATGCGGGGCTGATATTTCTGTAAAGGAGGACTTAGAGGTGTGTTAGTAGCACAACCCCGAGAATGGATATGAAGACGGGCAGCCATCACACAGTTCCTCCAACATGCCTTTGCTGTGCCCGTTGGAGAGGGAATACGGGCTAGGTAGGCCACTTTTCCTCTTCTCCAATATGGCACGATGTTATGTTCTTGCTAATGGAAATACCTGGACTTTTTCCAAGATAAAGCAAAATAAAGCTTCACTTCCTCTCACTTTGTCCCTTTTTCTTTTCTTCTCTTTTAACAATTCTCTCCATGTTGGCTCTTTTCCTCTCTTCAATTACTGCTTCTCCATTTCTGAGTCTCTGACCTTGTGCTTCCTACCCTGTACTCTCTCTTTCCCACTTCACCTCTCTCCTCATTCTTCTTTCCCTAGTCACACACTTTTCCTATCTCTCTTTAACTGTTTCTGTAATCCTTTGTCCCCTTTTATGTCCTCCTCCGCTAATAGTGCTTGGCTGTGCTTTTTCTGAGTCCCTTTGTGCTTGTCCTTCCTATTCTTTTCCTATTTCACTCTCTCTCCCCCTCTCTTCCTCCCCCTGAGACTGTGAGTTCCAAGTGGAACAGAGATTGTGTCTAAGATGATTATCTTGTATCTATGCTTGGTACAGTACTTGACATGCAGTCAGCACTTAAGTGAAAAGCAGAGTGGCTTGGTGGCTAGAACGCGGACCTGGGAGTCAGAAGGACCTGGGCTCCAATCACGTCTCTGCCACTTGGCTGCCGTGTGAACTTGGACAAGTCACTTGACTTTCCTGTGACTCAGTTTCCTCATCTGTAAAAATGGGGATTAAGAGTGTGAGCCCACGAGGGACAGGGTTCTGTGTCCAACTTAATTAACTTGTATCTATCCCAGCACTTAGAACAGAGCTTGCCACATAGTAAGCGCTAAACAAGTACCATTATTAATTACTATTATTAACAAATACCACAGTCAGTATCATCACTGTTATTATTATTAATATTGTTGTTGTAGAAGCAGTAGTTTCCTCTTAGGATCACACCTGAAGAGTGTCCAGTCCTCTACCAGTCATGGTTTCAGGAGGGAGAGTCAAGCAAGGGCCTAGCCACTCCATTTTTAGCTCGGGCAATGGCTAGCGAGTGGAAGGCCATCTGCTAAAGTTTAAAACTCCCCTGTGCTAGACAGCAGAGGCATGGGAGGGATTCGAGGCAGAGACTCAAGTTTATTACTTGGAAGAAGGCAGTGGTAAACTTCTTCCATAATTTTACCAAGAAAATCTATGGATCCGCTACAAGAACGATTGCAGGTGGAGGTGGGGCATTCTGGGAGAGATGTGTCCACAGAGTCGCTATGATTCGGAAGCGACTTGACAACATAATACAAGATGAGAAGCAGTAATAGTAGCATCGTGCTCCCTCTCTTTTTGGCACCGTGCATGCCTGAAATTCCCCATGACCCTGGCGAAAAAAAGCGTCATCAGCAGTGCTCTCTGCTTCCGCCCACCCTCCGTCTCACCCCAGCCTGAGGGGGAGGAGAACTTCTCCCAAGGAGTCAGAAGGGAATTCTGGAGGAGAGGTGTTTGGCACCAAATAGTCTTGAGTTCCTCATTGTTCTCCCTCCCCTGATGGGATGGAACTCCCCCCTGCAGCGTCGCTCGAGAGAGAGCAGCAAACGGCCACAATCAGTGCCCTCCAGCAGTGAACAGGATTGGCAGATGGGCAGAGCCGGTGTCTGGCAGTGCCCCTCTACTACCAAGAGAATGAAAGGCAACAGGGGTGGTTGAGACTGAGCTCAGACTCCAGGGAAGCCCATGGGCATCTTTCGGTGCTAGCCGGAAAAGATTCAGGCCACTGACAGACTATTATCTTGCCCCCCTACTTTCATGATACCCACTCACTCACCTGTTTCCTTGAGGTTGTCTTTGACTATCACCGTCACCTCCTCTATCTGTTTCCGAAGCCTTGGAGCATTGACAGCCCTGCCCTCTCCTGTTTCAGAGTTAGCCATCGTCTCCCCTTCACGGTCACTGTTGCCCTAACCAGCAACAGTAGATTTTTGGCCTAGCGGATTCTGCCGGCCTGCAGTGGTTTCCCAGCACATCTCTGCACCAAGAGGAAACTTCTGACGATGGTCTTTAAAGCACTGTATCATCTCTCTCCCTTCTGTGTATCCTGTCTTCTTCCACTACAACTCAACCCCCACACTTCACTCCTCGATGCCTACCTACACGTTGCAGCTGGCTCTCATCTCTTTTGCCAACATCCTCTTGCTCACGTTGCCCTGGAACATCCTCCCCCTTCATATCCGGCAGAACATTTTCATGGCCCTACTAAAATCACATCTCCGGGAAGCCTTCCCTGCTAATCTCTCATGTCCCCACCCTAAATCCCGCTCTGTGATGTCACTCATGCACTTGTGCTCTTATGCTCTCTAAGCACTTAGGTAATCATCCATCCTGTCTCCCCACAACACTTCTACCTGGATATTTGGTTGCTTCCCCCTACTTGTAGTGTATTTTAGATTGTAAGGTTCTTGAGGACAGGATCTTGCCTATTAACTCTATTGTATCCTTCCAAATACTTGGTACAGCACTTTACCCAGAGTAACTTCTCTATAAATACTATTGATTGATTAACCACACAGCACTTATGTACATATCTGTAATATATCTATTAATATTAATGTCTGTTTCCCTCTCTAGATTGTAAGCTCATCGTGGGCAGGGAATTTGTCTATTGCTATATTGCATTCTCCCAGGTGCTTAGTACAGTGCTTTGCAAACTGTAAGTGCTCAATAAATACCACTGTATGAATGAATGACCCATTTTGATGTCAACCACAATGGCAGTGTGATACCTGGATGGGGAAGAGGGCCTGTTTTGGCTTCAGTGAAAACTTAAGAAACTGTAAAGCCAGAGATATACTTTAAATGTGTAAATTGACTGAAATAGAGGTTTAATTTGCACAAATCTAACAATATTGATTTCATCGCTTTTAAAGGGCGAACCAGGAAAACCAGGAGAACACGGCTTGATGGTAAGTACCTTTTATTTCTCTTCTTTTGGCAAAGTTTTGTAAATTACAGTCAGTGAATTACAGTTCATTAAATTGCAGTTAGTATGTGAGGCATTAAAACCCTATTAATGACTACCCATTTCCTGCTTCATTAAATTGCTCTGGGAAACCTTGTGAAGCAAGACAGTAGTCCATTGGAGAAAAAAACCAGGTGCTAGGGTTTCCTCACAAGAGCCAAAATCAGCAATCTTCAGTCGAAGAACTATCTCTCTCAGTTTAATCCTTCAAAATCGCAAAATTGTTTAGTTTGAGCTGTTTGAGGATAGGATGAACAATAACAGAACAAAAGAAATGAAAAACCAAAGGTAGGAGTGTTTTTATCTCCTTGAATCTGTATATAAATCCTTCAGAGAAACAACATGGCCTAGTAGATAGAGCAACGCCCTGGGAGTCAGAAGGACCTGGGTTCTTTTCCCGGATCCACCGTGTGTCTTCTGTGTCACCTTGGGCAAGTCATTTTACTTCTCTGGGCCTCAGTTACCTTATCTGTAAAATGGGGATTAAGACTGTGAGCCTTATGTGGGACAGGGACTTTGTCCAACCAATTACCTTGTACCTACCCTGGTGCTTAGTACAGTGCCTGGCACATAGTAAGTGCTTAACAAATACCACAATTATTACTATCATCATTGTGGCATTTACTTCCCTTGGCATAAGAAATCAAATGCTCTAGAGGGGCCAACATGTTCTGAGACTTTAAGGATTACTATAATAATTATAAATAATAACAATATTTGCTAACTGCTGTGTGCTGAGCACTGTACTAAGTCCTGAGGTAGGTACAGGATAACCTGGTTGGACACAGTCCCTGAACTACTTGGGATTCACAGCCTGAGTAGGAGAGAGAACAGATATTGAATTCCCTTTTTTTCAAATGAGGAAACTGAGGCACTGAGAAGTTAAATGACTTACCCAAGGTATCGTAGCCAGCAACCGTCAGATCTAGGATTAGAACCCAGGTCTTTCCACTAGGCTATGCTATCAGGAGGAGATTGTAGCATCAGCTGTTGATGAGACAGAATTTGTCAAGTTCAGATGAAGAAAAACTAGCAAGTTATAGGAAACCCAAAATTATTCAGAGCCAAATCCTGTATTATTATGGTAGCAATTGTCAACCCTATCCCTTCTAGGGGGTGCTGCTATCTGAAATGGAGTATTTCTAGGACCTTTATACACTAGATTTTTAAAAACCCTCATCTTTGCCCATATAGGACTATTGAAATAAGTTCATATTTTGAACTAAGGCACCTACACTTCCTTGATTGAACAGGACGTCCAAAAAAATGTCTACAGTGTTGTAGAGAATTTTTAGTAATGAAGCTCCGACTACCTATGTATAATGGAATTGCAGAAATATCCACCATGTTCATTGTTCTCTTGCAATAGTGGCCAACTGAAGTGGATTTAAAAAAAATTAACCTTTTGTAATTGCTTGCAAATTGAGAGTTAAATAACCCATCCCTGTGACCCCGGCATAGACCTCACATGAACCGTTTCAGTCCACTCGATGCACCTGACAAGTTTATTTACCAACCTAGTAGTTTGGTAAACTATGAGTTTAAAGGCTTCCAGGACAAGGCCGTTACCTCCTATCTCCTGCTTGAAATAAGGAATTTGGTAGATACTTTATCCCAGAGAATATTTTATAGCATAGAAGTAGTGAGAATTAGTGAAAAGAGCTCAGGCCTGGGAGACAGAAGGATCTGAGTTCTAATCCTGCCTCTGCCACTTGTCTGCTGTGTGACCTTGGGCAAGTCACTTAACGTTTTTGTGCCTCAGTTCCTTCATCTGTAAAATGGGGAGTGAGACTATGAGCGCTGTGTCAGACATGGATTAAATCCAACCTGATTACTTTGAATCTACGCCAGTGCTTAATATAGCACCTGACACATTAAAAAGTGCTTAATACAATAAAAAAAACAACCTAGCAAACAAAGCATTACGGTACTTCAAAGACCAAGATCAATTCTAGGAGTTGAGCTGCTATTCCTCATCTCTAGGTGTATATATGAAGTCTAAATGGGGTCACCCTTGCTGATTGGTGCTGCCCTGACAGCTGATGGGCTGGCCCAGTGGGAAAATTCACTCTCCCTGTTGACAGAAATGGAAGATGAGAAAGGCAGCCATGTTCTCACAGCCTTTACAGCTGCCTCCATTCTTCCTGGGGTCACCTTTCAACCACGTAAACTCTGACTGGCCTGAAAATCCAGCCCAGAAATTTACGGAGGCGAGTCGGGAAGGTGGAGTTGAAGGAAAAAGACCTCCCATAAATCCTAACTCCATGGTAGCCAGGGGCCGATCTGAAAGTTTCAGGCACATTACCTTCAGGCTTTCTTCGAGCCCCTCGATCCTTTCTGCTGTGATCCCTGCTAGGGAAAAACTGCTGAGAATGTTGTCTGAAAGTGAAGAGATGGGAAGAAAGAATGAGAGAACCAGAGAGATACAGGGAGGGATGGAGGGGAGACCAGAAGAGAGAGGGAGAAAGATGTTGGAAAGATGGAGAGATGAGTGGAAAGATGAAAAATGTGAGAATTATGGAGAGAGGAAGGGGCAGAGGGCAATACAAAGGGAAAGGTGGAGAGGGAGAGAGAGAGAAGAGCAGTCAGAAGTAGGACAGGTTAGGAGAGAGACAAGTTCATAAAGAGCTGGCAAGAGAAAGGGAGTGACAGGCCGAGTAGAAGAGGGAAAAACCTTAGAAAAATGCAAGAAAATGAACATGGAGAGAGAAGGGTAATAACTCATTTAAAAATGCATAATTCCACTAGTATGTCTGTAACTTTAAGTCTGCAAATGGGAGAATCCAGCTTTTGGGTGAATTATAATATACAACCATTGAGATTATAGTTAGGCTATAATGTTCAGTCATTGAATAGTGTGAAAATTAAGTTCTCAACTGGCTCCCTATTAAGATAAGCTTTTATTCCTTTGAATTTTTCTACTGGAAGGATTTTTTTTATGTTACATATGAAGATCTTTTATGTTCTTTCACTTTTTCCCCCCAATTAGGGTTTGTGCTAATGAAAAATAAATGATCAGAGATACTTTAATTCATTCAATCGTATTTATTGAGCACTTACTGTGTGCAGAGCACTGTACTAAGTGCTTGGAATATACAATTTGGCAACTGATACAGTCCCTGCCCATCAACGGGCTCACAGTCTAAAAGGGGGAGACAGCAAAACAAAACATTACTTTAATGCTAAATATATGAATATAAAGATGCAATCCTCTGCTCTGATTCCATGATTCTTAATAAAAAATCTATGGTAATACACCCTCTGGCCTAGACATAGCTTAAAAAGGAAAATAACTTTAGAAGAATCATAACTTTGTGTGCCTAATCAGAAATGCCCTTGTGTACCCCTTTCTAGACAGCATTTTATACCAAAACCCGACCGGAGGAGGGTAACAGGAGTATTAACACAAATAATATGGTCTCTCTGTCTTGGATTCATATATCTACCCCCTTGGATAAAATTACAAATAACAAGTCACATATTCCTGCCCCAGACTCACTAGCTGGATCATTTTAAGAAGGAATGTTATTAAACTCAAATTTATTCTGAAATGAGTAATGTCACCATCCTCGAATGCTCTACTTCCTCCTCATCTTTGAAATCTAGCTCAGCTGAAGGTAACACAGAGTACTCTTTTATACCCCTTTCCTTTTCTTAATAACTATTAGAGTCCCAGACCAGTACTCTGACCAGTAAGCCACGCTGCTTCTCCACTATACACCCAATTAAAATAGTACCATGTTCTCAGAATGATTGCATCCTGGTAATCCCAGCAAATATGTGCAGCCATACTTATTTTGTAGAAGTAAATGACCTAGCCAGTGGAAAAAAAAAATGGGCACACTCCAAGATGCAACCTGGGCATATGCCTTTAAAACGGGATTGTAACTATGAAAGTCTATCTCACTAGCTTCGACCGCTTCCTCCTCTTCACTGCCATCTGGCTTTTCCTCCTTCCTTCTGGACTTCTCTATCTGCATGTCCCACTGACATCTCAAATTCAAAATGTCTAAAACTGATCTCATCTTCCCTCCCAAATCCTCTTCCCAACAAAGTTGCCAATACTACCATTCTCTCGTCTTTGAAGTCCACAGCTATGCCATTACTTTTGACTCCCCCCCTCTTTTTTTGTTGTTTTAAGCACTCATTATGTGCCAGGCATTGTAATAATAATTATGGTACTTGTTAAGTACTCACTGTGTTCCAAGCACTGTTCAAAGCACTGGGACAGATACAAGTTAATCAGGTTGGACACAGTCCCTGTCCCCCATGGGCCTCACATCCTTCATCCCCATTTTACAGATGAGGTAACTGAGCCACAGAGAAGTGAAGTGATTTGCCCAAGGTCACCCAGCGGTCAGTGGCAGCAGAGTCAGCATTAGAACCCAGGACCTTCTGACTTCCAGACCTAGTGGAAAGACCAAGGGCCTGATTTCTTATCACAATTCCCTTCTTGTCTGCTGTGGAAGAGATGGGCAAGTCATCTCACTTTTTATTTTCCTCACTAGCATGTGAGCCTCTCCAGTACCCTGTGAACCCCATATGGGTCAGGGGCAGTATCTGAACTGATTATCTTGTGTCTATCCCAAAACGCAACAAATACCAAAATTACTATTTCATTATTATAATCATCATCATCATTCTTATCCACTCTCTTCTCTCAATCCATTCTAGCTCCCACTGTTCATTCATCTTAAGCTGACCCTCCTCGCATTTCCTCATTCTCATCTCTCCCACTACTTACCTCTTGCCTAGGCCTTTTTCTCCAGTCTGGAACTCCCTTCCTATTTAAAGTCATCCCACCACAGTTCCTCCTATAGTCAAGGGCCTTTTGAAATCTCATCTCCTCCAAGAGACTTTCCCTGATTAATTTCCATGCTCCCTGGTTTATATCCTCCAACTGCTATTTCAGCCCTTCTGCACCATCTAAGCATTTAAGTAGCCACAACCTCCCATAACACTTAAAGGCATATCTTACATATCTTATTTCTTAAGCTCTAACTCATATAACTCTCTCCTTTTCCTTCTTCCTCCCATCTGTAACTTATTTTAGTGTCTGGGTCCTTTAACACAGTGTTCTGGGTGAAGTAGCCACTCAGATATTATTGATTGATTGAATGGCTGTATCATGGAACACATTTTCCCATTTTATAAATTAGGATCCATTCCAAAGCCTCTAGAAATATAATATGAAATTCCTTTAAAAACTATATACTGTAATGATAAATGTCACAAAACTATTGTTTAATCTTTATTAAGGTAATTCAAAGCATAACCTCCGAATTTTAAATAAATGAGGAGTTATAATATGATTATGAGTGTTTGCAAGAAGCCACAGATATAGAATGTAGAAGCTTGTTCTGCTGAATGAGGTAGTGGTTTTGTGACTTTAGTAAAAAAATTTGTCCATATTTATATTGCACAAAAGCCTTCTTACTTTCTACCTAAACTATCCCTAATCAGGCTAACTCATTCTCAGTATCTATGCACACTAGGAACATCTTTCTCTATTAGGGGCATTTATTTCAATCTCTATATAGAATTTCATCTGCCTTCCTGAAAATTGAAACAAGACTTTTTATTTCCAAGATTTAGCTGGTGGTGAGCAAACCACAGAAGCAGTGTGGCTTAGTGGGAAAAGCACAGGCCTGGAAGTCTGAGGACCTGGGTTCTAATCCCAGCTCCACCACTTGTCTGCTGTGTGACCTTGGGGAAGAACTCACTTGACTTCTCTTTGCCTCAGTTGCCTCATCTGTAAAATGGGGATTTAGACTGTGAGCCCCTTGACTGTGTCCAACTTCACTATCTTGTCTCTTCCCCAGTGATTAGTATAGTGCTTGGCATATAGTAAGCACTGTATCTACCCCGGCGCTTAGAACAGTGCTCTGCACATAGTAAGCAGTTAACAAATGCCAACATTATAATTATTACTTAAATACTATTTAAAAAAAGGTAACTGCTTCATGTGTTTCAGCATCCTGAAATGATTCACGATGAGACTGATAAGACTTATATTTTGGGAACCTCATGTTTTGTTTTGTTTTTTCCTTCTTTAAAGTTCAATGAGGTCCTCTTTGGGTAATAATATCTCTGAATGGGATGCAATGAGCATCAGTGGCATCTATTTCTAAATTAAAGTGCCTCTGCTGTTAAACAACTTTGGTTATCTGTTCAGAAGTCTCTTCAACATCTTAAAAGTCTATGGCAGAGCTTACTCCAAGATGAATTCACTGATGATTACTTCAGCACAGCCCATTGAAGAGCGTCATCTGTGCATTTGGGTCTGAACATCTTAATTACTTTGATATTCACCCCACCCCCAGTCCCACAGCCCTTATGTACATTTCCTTGTGCTCTGCTGCCTCTCATTTATATTCTTCTCATTATTATTAGTAGTAATAAGAAGAAGAGAAGAATGATTGTGGTATTTAAGTGCTTATTATATGTCAAGCACTGTTTTAAGCACTGGGGTAGATGCAAGGTAATCAGGTTGGAGAGAGTTGCTATTCCACATGGGGCTCAAAGTCTTAATCCCCATTTTACAGATGAGGTAACTAAGGCACAGAGAAGTCAAGTGACTTGCCCAAGGTCACAGAGTAGACACTGTGGTGGAGCAGAATTAGAGCCCACTTCCTCTGCCTCCTTGGCCCATGCTCTTTCCACTAGGCCACACTGCTTCCCCACTAGACTGTAAGCGCCTTCAAGGACAGAGATCATGTCTGCCAAATCTATTCTACTAAAGTCTCCAATGGGCTAAGTGCATGTAATTAAATGTGATCGTGCTCTCCTCCCAATCAATCATATTTATTGAACACTCACTGCATACAGACCACAGTACTAAGCGCTACGGAGAGTTCAGTATAACAGAGATGGTAGACATCTCCCCTGCCCCCCAAAAAACTTAGAGTCTAGAGGAGCTTTAAGTTAGAGTTCAAGAAATACCATCCATTGATCGGTTGATTGAGGGCGTGGTAAGGGATTTACTTCCCCAAGAGTCAGGACCAATCGGGGAGACAGACGGCTTTCATTCAGTCGTATTTATTGAGTGCTGACTGTATGCAGAGCATTGTACTAAACGCTTGGGAGAGTACAGTAGAGCAACAGACACATTCCTGCCCATCACGAGCTCACAGGTGCTTTAGGCATCTCGCAAAACAGGTTGTAATCCTGAGGTGCTCCTGGGATAAAATAGCAACAATATTGGGGATTTGTATCAGTAGGGTGGTTGAAACCTATGATATACCTGTAATAGTTATTTTAGGGAACAAGCATAGCTTCAGCACGGGGAATCCCACTTTTTTTCTGACCCATTGAGACCTTCATAACCAAAGACCCAAGTGAAATAACAAACGGTTTGGATGAAATTATTTAAAATGATGTTTTTCTTCTTTTCCAATCCTGTGTATTTAACCTGTCGACAAAAATTTCCAACAAAACTTCCAGAAATAACCTATAAACGGTGACTGGAGGAGCTGAGATATTACCTAAGCAGGAATCAAGAATCCATTTTTCTTCTGGAGTGAAATGCTTACCCAATGGCTTAAATAAATAGCAAACAGAAAGATGAAAAAAGAAGTGACAGTAGGAAAACCAAGGGCAGAAAATCATTTAATTAATTCCGGACATCATTTTTCCTTCTTTACTTGGATTCCTCATTGAAATTAGCATGAGGAAATTTTCCTGATTTGTTGTTTTTCCTTTTTCTATGGGTCACGGGCAAATGGAATGGTGCATCATTTGTGATCTAGTGGAAAGAGCACAGGCCTGGGAATCAGGAGAACGGGGCTATAATTCTGGCTCCACTACTTGCCTGCTGTATGACCTTGGGCAAACCATTTAATTTCTCTGTGCCTCAGCTCCCTCATCTGTAAAATGGGGATTAAATATCTGTTTGTTCACGTGTTTTCTCTCTCTCTCTCTCTCTCTATATATATATAAAATCAGAAAACACCCAGTAATAGACACAGTCACCACCCTCACCCAGCCCCTCCCACACAAACACACCTCTACTCTCAAGCACACAAGGATAAATCCAGGTGGATGGAGGGACACAATAGTATGTGACCAGAAGACAGTAATCAAGTGAGGAAGGGAAAACAGAAAGTAAGAAAGAATGAGAAATAACATCCTCACTCTAACCTTGATAGTACCAGCGTAAATAAACAACTGCAATGACACACTTATAAGCATGTGTGCCTGCATTAATCTGAAATTAAATTGATACCTTTTTTATATAAAAGTTCAAACAGTTCCTTTCATTGTTTGAGATACTGAGCTTTTTATAAATCCTGGTGAGCATGAGGGAAGGTGCCTGGACTTTCTTTAATAGAAGGATTTTTTCCTTATGGAGAGCAGAAGGTAGGGTTGATTGGCCTTTGCAGGCTATAATTTTTTTTTTAATGGCACACTTGGGAAGTGTATTTAATCATGCAGACAGAGGATGCCTGTTAATTTTTCTTTCCTTCTGGGTCATTTCCACTCTGGGTTCAGCAAACAAGGAACAATCTATTGAATATATAGACAGGATGGATTAACTGCACCTAGACATAGGTCCATACGGTGATGTAAACATTGGTAGTGTCTGCCAGGTGAAGTTTCTGTAAGGAATTTTCCAGCTGTTTTGTTTTTTTTCCCCTCCCCTACAGATCTATATGGGGGGAAATAGGATAGTTCCAAGCTAGTGTTTGTAGGAACTGTCCTATGCTGATAAGATGAATATTTTGGGAACCTCTTATGTTTTGTTTTTTCCCTCCTTAAACTTTAGGAACTATGCCATCAGCACATCTGCTTCAGAAAAAGTTTCTTGGAGTTTTTCAGATCCTTTACCTCTTCTTTTCATTCCCCCTGCCCCTTCTTCTTCTTTCTTTTATTTTCTTTCCCTCTTTCATTCCCCCACCTTCGCCTGCCACCCTAGGGAGAGTGTGGGTCAGCCTGCTCGGCAGACTGGAAGCTTCAGGAGAAAAGAGGAAAGTTAGGGAAGCATTGTGTGTTCACCAGCACCCTTCAATCAGGTGGGATCATGGACCAATAGGAAGCAAGGAACAATTTATTTGTTTTCCTGTGCTGAATTAAAGCGTTTTAATCATCAGTCATATTCATCGAGTGCTTTACTGTGTGCAGAGCCCTACACTAAGTCTTTGGGAGAGCACAGCAAAATAGAGTCGGTAGACATGTTCCCCGCCGACACGAAGTCTAGAAGGAGAGATAGAAATTGAAATACATTATGGATGCATACATAAGTGTTGTGGGGCTGAGGGTGAGTTGAATATCAATATCAATCCTCCTGGCTAATTTTGTTGGGGCTGTTAAGAAATGTCAATTTTGCTTTTCCTATTTTTTCACATAACGTCTCCCTTGCAGACATAACCACTGTGTTCAGAATCCAGTTTCGACATGCATGTATCTGCCCTTAATTATCTGGTGGCATTTAGCATTCAAAATTCATTCCTGAATTCTGATTTTATCAAATAGTGGATAAAATGCATTATTATAATGATTTTGTCTTTAATGTGGGGGCCACATCTCATGTTGAAATATGTAAATCCAAATAGTTTCTTCTAACGTCGTATTCAATCCGGTCACGAGTTGTTTGAAGAATGGTCTCTGATTCCCCACTAGCATTCTATCAAAAATCTGGCTCCGATACTTGTCTGCTGTGTGACCTTGGGCAAGTCACTTAATTTCTGGGTGCCTCAGTTCCCTCGTTTGCAAAATGGGGATTAAGACTGTGAACCCCATGTGTCCAACCTGATTGGCTTGGGTCTACTCCAGTGCTTAGTACAGTGTCTGGCACATAACGAGCTTGACAGATACCATAAAGCAGGTTAGTAAAAACATTCATTACAGGGAATGTGTCTGTTATCCTATTGTACTCCCACAAGTGCTTAGTACAGTGCTTTGCACACAGCAAGCGCTCAATAAATACAATTGAATGAATGCCTTACTCTCCCCATCTGTAAAATGGGGATACGATACTTGTTCTCCCTTGCTACATAGACTTCTGAGCCCTGTGGGAGACAGGGGCTATGTCTGATCTGCATAGTCTGTATCTACTGCACCATTTAGTAGAGTGCTTGGCACATAGTAAGTACTTAACAAATATCACCATTATTATTACTGACTGTGCACTGATTTTCTAAAATGGATTATTGAGACCCAAATCAACACTGCAAAAATAAGTCAGGTAAACAAGTATTGTTATCTTCAGCAAATAACAATTGCAGTATCTATTATGTCCTAAGAACTAGGGTTATGAGATCTCACACAGCCTTGGTACTGTGTAGGTTTCACAATCTATTTTACTCCCACTTAACAGTTTTTTAGTTTGTTTCATGTTTGTTAAAGCACTTATTATGTGTCGAATACTGTTCTAAACACCGGGGTAGATAGAAGACCATCAGTTTGGACACAGTCGCTGTTCCACAAGTTGGAGGGAGAATAGGTATTGAATCCCCATTTTACAGAGAAGAAACTGAAACACAAAGAAATCAAGTGACTTGCCCAGGAACACCCAGCAGACAAGTGGCAGAGCTGGGATTCGAACTCAGGTCCTCTGACTCCCAGGCCCGTGATTGTCTCTCTAAGCCATGCTGCTTCTCCAGATGAGGCAACTGAGGACCAGAGAGGTTAAATAACTTGCCCAGGGTCATGTACAGGAGGCCAAGTGGTTGAACTGGAACTCAAACCCAGGTCTCCTGACTCCAAGCCCTTACTCCTCCTTTTTCATTCCTTCCATTTTCTTTCTCTTGGGCCACAGTGCCACCACAAAACCAAGTGTGTGGCTTCAGGAGTCTATTTAAGAGCAGCCTCATCAAAGGAGTCAGGATCCAGGGTCCATATTAGAAAAAGTTCGGTCTAGCACACTTGGGCCTGTTTGAAGGGGTCACATCTTAATATATTTGAATGGCATTGGCCATTTAATGCCTTGTTGTTTCACAGTAATATTACCTCTCAACAGAGAGAGGGAACACTCTTTCTTTGACTCCTTGCCCCACTGGAGTGCTAATGGGTGAGCAGTGAGGGAGACGTAACCGCCAAGCCAGGAGTGCTGGTGAACTTTGTTCAGGAAGGTTCATGTGACAAGCTGAGTACTTGCCTGCTGTGTGGCCTTTGGCTAGTCACTTCACTTCTCTGTGCTTCAGTTACTTCATCTATAAAATGGGGATTGAGACTGTGAGCCCCATATGAGACAGGGACCGTGTCCAACCCGATTTGCTCCACCCCAGCACTTATTTCAGTGCCTGGTACAAAATAAGTGCTTAACAAATGCCACAGTTATCAATATTATTATTATTACATTTTTGCTAAGTATTGACACCGAGGGTCAACTGGATCTCTGGCCCAAAGAGCTGCAGATTGCTGCTTTGGGTGCAACATTCTATACTTCACGGTATCCTAAGCAGGGCTGAAAGGAGATAAAGAAGCAAATCAACTGCCCAAAACCCCAGGGGGAGCCTAATGATAGATGATTGGAAAACCATGGCAGAAAGCAATATCCTGGCCCCAGAAGAGGGCTTCCGCTAGCTCCATTAGGGACTCTTGTCTAATTCTTGCCCCTGTGTCCTTCCCCAGTGCTTAGTACAGTGCTTTCTACATAGTAAGCACTGATAGTATTTCTCCGTTAACCGCAACCCTGCTCTAGGCCAGAAAGCAGTTTTGCACTGGGAAACAGGACAGCACGGGGGCTAGAGAAGCAGTTCGGCCTAGTGGAAAGAGGCCTGGGAGTCAGAGGACCTGGGTTCTAATTAGTGGCTCTGCCACAGGTCTGCTGTGTGACCTTCATGTCACTTCATGTCATCTGTAAAATGAGAGTCAATACTACTCCCTCCTACTTAGACTGTGAGTCCTTTGTGGGACAGGGACTGTGTCCAACCTGATTAAATTGTATCTCCTCCAGAGCTTAGAACAGTGCTTGGCTCATAGTTAGCGCTTAGGTACCAAAATCATGATTATCATTGTTATTATTATCATCATTATTAGACAGCACTTGAGGGAGAAAATCCAACCTGGGCTGGAATGGTCTAAGGGCATCTGGGATTCTAGCCGATACCAGGACAGAGCTGCTTCCCTTCTGGTCGGTCAGTCAGTCAATCATATTTATCGAGCGCTTACTCTGTGCAGAGCACTGTACTAAGCGCTTGGGAGAGTACACTACAACAATAATTGGACACATTTCCTGCCCACAGCGAGCTTACAGACTAGAGGGGGAGACAGACATTAATATAAATGACAGATATGCACATAAATCCTGTGGGGTGGAGAAGAGGAAAGGGGAGCTTAGGGAAGGGCTCTTGTAGGAGATAATAATAATGATGTTGGTATTTGTTAAGCGCTTACTATGCGCCGAGCACTGTTCTAAGCGCTGGGGTAGATACAGGGTAATCAGGTTGTCCCACGTGAGGCTCACAGTTAATCCCCATTTTACAGATGAGGTAACTGAGGCACAGAGAAGTGAAGTGACTTGCCCACAGTCACACAGCTGCCAAGTGGCAGAGCCGGGATTTGAACCCATGACCTCTGACTCCGAAGCCCGGGCTCTTTCCACTGAGCCACGCTGAGATGTACCATCAAGCGCTTAGTACAGTGCTTTGCACACAGGGAGCACTCAATAAATACGATTGAATGAATGAACGGATTGAATGAATTGAATAAGGTTTTGAAGTAGGGGAGAGTGATTGTCTGAGAGTGTCTGAGAGTAATTGACGTCATGATTGATTGACTGTCATGGCCCAGGGCAGAACTGCAACTTGAGGGAGCCCCAAACCCAAACTGGAGTGAGGGGTCCGCGGGGAAAGGGGGTGGAGAGCCGGGGCAAGACTGACCCCTCCCTGGACCTCGCATGACATCACGGTGTTATGATGTCACCACCCCAGTCCCCAAACCACGCTCCAGCTGGCTCTGGGTTTACAAAATCATTTCTTTTTTTCTTTTTTTTTTTTTTTACCTTGAAAACGTTTCAACAAGTTCTCTCTTGTCCAAGGCAGTTTTCATTGCAGTTTCTAATTTGGCACTTCTAAATCCTTGATCTAGGAAATCTGAATCTCATAAAACATACCACCTGCATTACACACCAGACATGCATAAAATAGTAGCCAGGGTTTGTTTCTTACATTTCTTTATTCATAAAACATCTGAGTAGAATTTGAAATGTAAAACAAATACACCCTGAATGATTCTTTCTGAAGTATGACAAATTTCCATGACTTGGCTTTTGAACTCATTTAAATTTTGGTGGATTAGGTGTTTGAATTTCACATTCTCTCCAATACATTTAACCCCGAAGCAGCATGGTGTAGTGGTTAGAACAGGGGCTTGGGAGTTGAAGATCACGGGTTCTAATCCCAGCTCCACCACTCATCTGTTGTGTGACCTTGTGCAAGTCACTTCACTTCTCTGTGCCTCAGTTACCTCATCTGTAAAATGGGGATTGCGACTGTGGGCCCCACTTGAGACAGGAACTATAGCCAACCCGATTTGTTTGTATCTACCCCGGTGCTTAGTACGGTGCTTGGTACATCGTAAGAGCTTAACTACCACAATTATTATTATCATTTTATCATTATTAGTATCTTGATGCATAAGAGTTCAGGGAAAAATTCAGAGTCCATGACCTTTCAGCTATGCATTGTAGATTTTTCCTGTATTTACTCCTGTAGTTCTTTGCTGGTTGATTGTCCTTTTAAATTTAGGGTTATTTCTTCTACTTTCTCTCCATCCCTTATCATCCCCTAAATTAATGGGGTCCCATATTCCAAAGGAAATACAGAACTCATTAGTCTTTGGGCTGGCATCCACTGCTTCACTTCACAGTTACTTCTTTATCTCCAAAATGTTGGGTTTTTTTCTTTACAAAGATCAGTTCCATAGTTAGTCCATCAGGCCATTGCTGCTCCTGCAACCGGAAATAATAAATTGCTTTCCAAGCTTCAGCCCGACATCAAGGACAAAATCAATGAGCCATTTTCTGTAAAGAAGACTCTATAATATTTGACTTGAGTGACAAGAATGGTGTGTCTATTGAGTGACACGGTTTTGCTGTTTCAGTCAATCTGTTTCTTGTTTTAGAGGGACTCAGATTAAGAACAAATGCAGGGAATCAGAATAAAATGAAAGAATCAGAAGCACAGAATCAGATAAATTGCTATATCAGCAAATGCAAAATTACCAGCAGGAAAATGACCCATTCCCAGGATACAAATATAAAACATATCAATGAGATTTGTAACCAGACATTTTTGCTCATGTGTAGGCATATCTATTATATTGTACTCTCCCAAGTGCTTAGTACAGTGCTCTGCACACAATAAGCGCTCAATAAATACAATGGAATTAATCTCACTTAAACCAACTGTCTAAGCCCTGGACAAGTATAGAGTTTTATTCTTGGAGTTAGAGTTGTCTCCTTAAAACAGAGCAGTGATAATCTTAATATCAGTAATCTCAAGAGCTAAAATATTCTCAGGAATTCAGTGCTGCCAACTGCCTCATGCATATAGATTGTTGTTCTATATTTCATTCTTTTGTACTGTTTTCTGAGGAAGGGCCCCAGGAAGAGGATGCATATCTGTTTTGGATGTAAGGGGCGCAAACTCTACTTCTTCAAAGGGACAAAGAGAAAGTAAAGGTAGGGCTGTAGCCCGGTCTCAAATTCTCAGAACCCAAAATTGGCATAGATTTCCCAGCTGATCAAATGCCCTCTATCATTTGAAATAAAACAGTAGAAATGACATCATAAAATTATCTTCTCCAGTTGACATTCCATTCATCTCCAAATGCTATTTAAAAAAATGTTTCTGGAAAGGACTTAAGTGAACACACATGGGTCTATTGTGTCATGACAATAAAGGGAAAATTTCACTGTCATTCAAGGCAGTATGGAAGTTTCCCGTGTTTTCGATGGGTCAGAAATACCTGCCAAAGTTGTTTCAGCTCAGTATTTTCATTTGGTTAAAAGTAAATTCCCTTTCACATTTTCATCTGACATAGGATTTATCCTGTCCAGTACATCGTCTCTCGATCACAGACATGGTTTCTCATCAGGAACCCATCTTTGATCAATTTATCACTCAATCAATGATATTCATTGAGAGTTGACTATGTGCAGAGCACTGTACTAAGGGCTTGGGTGAGTACACTACAACAGAATTAGCAGCTACATTCCCTGCCCATAACAAGCCTACATCCATCTTAGATTAAAGTTGAGGCAGGTTTATTCAAAACTCTTGAGCTAGAAGGCCTCTCTCTAGCATCTCAAAGGAACGAAAGAAGAATCCAAACTATTTGCTTTCCTACCTTAGACGAAGGAAGTCTTTGCCGTTGGTCAGAAAAAAATATATTGAAATTTTATGGCAGTAGGTTTATCTTAGGTATCGGTGCCCCAAACAGTTGGTTGAATAAGAATCAGGTTATAATGAATGAAAATCTGTAATTTCTCCATCTGAGATCTGTAAATATCAAATCATATTATGACACTTAAGACTTGACATTAATTATGAACTGAAATGAACTGTCTGCCTTTAAGGATATTTAAACACATTATTATAATAAAAAGATGGATACGTCAAGGTACAAAATTTGAAAATTTGAATTGAAACGCTTGAAACAAGTTGCCATATAGCAACTATCATCATCATCATTATCGTATTTGTTAAGCACTTCCTATGTACAAAACACCCTGTTCAGCACTGGAATAAATATGAGTCAATCAGGTCAGGCACAGTCCCTAACCCATATTGCACTCACGGTCTAAGTAGTAAACCTTTCTTTCTTCTGAACAGCTTCTCTTAACCTATGTGAAAGCCAGAATAGAAAATTCCAAGTATGTTGATCTTTGGTTTCACAAAAGTCCACTCTGCTGTATTATATTGAACTCTAATTTTTCAAATAAAAGGTTCTATTGCCTGAGGTTTGTAGGATTATGAAATGAAAGGGCTTATTGTAATGAACAGTATATTTGCAAGAGGCAGTGTGCTAGTGTTGGAAACTGAATTTCCTGACTACTGCAAATAAAATCGCACCTCAAATTCTATTTCCATGTAATTTTTCAGAGGTGGTTTCCATTTCAGTGGATATTGCAAGAAAAATCAACTGCCAAAACTTAACCCAGCTCTCACAGAACAAAACAGGTAGAGAGGTTAAATTCCCACCCTCAGACATTTGTACCATTATCTGAATTGTAGGTCTCATTTATAAAATTCATTCATTCATTCAATAGTATTTATTGAGTGCTTACTATGTGCAGAGCACTGTACTAAGCGCTTGGAATGTACAATTCGGCAACAGATAGAGACAATCCGTGCCCATTGACGGGCTTACAGTCTAATCGGGGGAGACAGACAAAAACAATGTGTATAAAATTCATTTATAAAAAATCATAGTAATTTATTCTCTTGTCCCTCCTTGGCAACACCAGTCCTACCTGAAGTGATTTGCACTCTGGAGGAGACATTAGTATAAAACAAAACTTAGCTCGCTGTGGGCAGGGAACATTTCTAATCAACTCTGCATACTGTACTCTCCCAAGTGTTTAGTACAGTGCTCTGCACACAGTAAGTGCACAGTTAAATACGATTGATTGATTAGCCATCTCTTGCAAAAGCAGCAATGTTCAGAAACCTGGCTTCTGTTTCCAGTTTCACCCTGACTTGCTGAGTGATTGTAAAACAAGGTGCTTAACCTCCCCAGACTTGAATCGCTTCCCCATAAATTGGGTCACAGGCCCCCTGCTTTACTCCCAGAGTTATTATTAAAATGGAGAAGTAAATTAAGCCATTTTATTTTTCCTCAGACATTAGGGCCCTGGGTGACGGTTTGAGTGAGCCAGACTTTCCAGAATGTGTTCAGAGGGGAAGAAAAGCCTGAAGAGACCAATTAGAAATACAAGACGATAAACCACCGTTAAAGAAATTGTTATCCTTACCTCTGAGGAACGAGCCATACGAAGCAAAACTAATCCATCAATCAGTGGCATTTATTGAGCACTTACTGTGTGCAGAGCACTGTACTAAGCACATGGGAGAGTACATTGCAACAATAATAATGTTGGTACTTGTTAAGCACTTACTGTGTGCAGAGCACCGTTCTAAGCACTGGGGTAGATACAGGGTAATCAGGTTGTCCCACGTGAGGCTTACAGTTAATCCCCATTTTACAGATGAGGTCACTGAGGCACAGAGACGTTAAGTGACTTGCCCACAGTCACACAGCTGACAAGTGACAGAGCCGGGATTCGAATCCATGACCTCTGGCTCCCAAGGCCGGGCTCTTTCCACTGAGCCACGCTGCTTCTCAAATGCTTAGTACAGTATACTAAGCGCTCAGTAAATATGATTGATGCATTTGCAGGTACTTGGCCAAGAAGCACATAGGCTGAAATAGCCAAAAAAAATTTAAAAAAGAAAAGTCAGAGAATCCTATGTTGTTTGTTTAATGCCATTCAAGAGAAGAAAAAAAAGGTCCATTCATTGTATTTCTTGACTCCAAGTTTTCATTAGCTTTGGTATTCAAAGCACCAGTTGGTTTCATTCCAGCATAGGAAGGCTTATACAATTGAGGAGTTTCAGTTGGTCGTTTAAGCTTAAATTGGCTGCATTATTATGCTAATTGAATTGTTTTCCATTTTCAGGGACCTCAGGGACCTCCTGGACAAAAGGTATAGTACAAACAACAATGGTGTGAACGTTATTATATTTCATAGGCCCAAATTGAAAAGCAGGAGAGGTGGGTGGAATTACCTGCCGTAAATGATTCAGTAAATCACACTGAAGCAGTTAGCTTTGTCTCTGAATTCTGTTCTCTTAAAATACATTTGCATAATAGGAGTCCCAAGACTGCTAATTCTCTCCACTCTAAGAAATTCAAGCAATTTGAAACAAACAGTTTTCAATCTGCTAAAGTTGGGGGCTGAAGGGTCATTATACTTATTCAAGGGCTGGTAAAATCCTAAATCACTGACAGAGGTGAGACAAGGTTTCAGATTGAAGGCATGTTCTTATTCAATTATATCCATGCCAGGTGACTCAAAACCTACCAGAAGAAACAAAAGATGTAGGTGCTGCTGATAAATAGGGTTTGGTTGCTGTACTCGGTGACCTACCCGTGTCTTTCTGTTGCTAAGGTAACTTGAGATAGAACTTCTTGTGAGTGCTGTCATCATCCTTTATACTCATCAGGACCCACTGTCCAGTATAAGGGAGGGAACCACCATTACTAAAGTACTAAATATGTCCATAATAAAAGCAAAGAGGTGGCTCATTTCCAGAGTCTTATCCAAAAACCACCGAGGCCAAAAAATTTAATATGCTTTCAAAGGATGAAAGAAACTGTCATATTGGACAGAAAATGGGCTTAATGTGAAAGAAAGAACCAAGGAAACTGGAAAAAAAAAGGTAATATCACAAGTTAAAAAATATGTTCCTGTTCTGATATCTCAGAAGAATGTCTAGGATATAATTTTTATTTTCAATCATTGGTCCACTGGCATTTGTTGGAATAATCTTTGAGCCAAACGATCATGAAAGCTAGTGGGTGAGACTGTAAGGAAAGTACGTTCTTAGCAGTCGTGCTTCTAATAAACACAGTGTGAAATTGTAAAGTTTCCCCAGTCCACACACAGCCAGGATAAAATTACTCCTTAGATAATATACTTAATATGGGTTGTAAATTATTTTTACATTGATGTAATTTGAAGGCTCGTATTCCATTGCAAGATTAATCACATTTTAAATTCAAAGGTAGCTTTATTTCATTAATTGTAATGTTGACTAAGAAAAATCAGCTCTTTACTGTTTAACTAGAGCATGTTCAGACTGTAGGTAAAAAGGTTTGCCCAGAGTAACTGAGTTGCTGAGAATAACTTGTTTTAAAAAGAAGGTGCATTCATCTGAATCTGGTTATTTTTCCTGCTCACTATATAATTAGTCTTCCCAGTACAGTCTCACAAATTTTCCCTTCTCATCTCTTGAAGAGAAATTCTGATTCCAGTTGTCTAAATTGAGACTTTATATTTCAGAAAGTCAATAGCAATAGGCAGTCAATTCACTAAAACGAACAGTACATGAGAAAATGCCAACCCAGCATTCCCTCACTCAGTTTTGGCATTTGAGAATCCGGAAAGTTTCCAATATATCACAAATCTTTATTTCATACATTTACGCATGCATTTCTAAGGTGAACCGCTACTACATTTCCATGTTAATTTCTCTTTGATTTTTTACTTTTTTTCTTGGCACTCGTTCTTTATTTGGTCGAGTACTACATTTTGATTGCTGGAACTTAAACTTCATGCTATTTATAAGAGTTGTGGGGATCAGTATTGCCAGACGGAGTTGCTAACAATTGGTGGTTTGGATCGCAACTTCAAGGTGTGATGTTTTTGACCATAAGAGGGACACCTACTAAATTCAGTGGGAATAATAAGGCTCACTAGTCAAGACATAAGAACAGTAATAGATTTAATTTGCTGATTTCTAGAGAAAGCATGTAGGGTCCAATCTTGCCATCGTTCAGTTGAATCAGGAGAACTGAGCGGGCAATCGGCAGCACTAGGCTGTATCCCAGAACAGAAAGTCATGTCTAAGTGGAGAGGGAAAATAAACTATTTCAAATGAGAAACAAATTCTTGATTGACATGGAATGTAGACCTTGAGGACTAAAGTTGTTAACCAGACAAATGTGCAGCTGATGTGATTCAAAGAAATGAACGCCTTTAACCCTCTAAACCCATTCTCTTGTTTTCTCCCAGGGTTCTCTTGGAGCTCCTGGCATGCCGGGAATGGATGGGCAAATGGTGAGTTTTCCAGGGTGCTATTTGGGGAATTCCTGAGCTTAACATTACAAAACTATTCAACTTGTGTTTCAGCTATGGAGAGCATGTTTAAAACGCTGCTTCAATTCAGCATTCGTGTTTCTGAATGATGACAGTTCGGAGAAGGCACTAAAATATCTTGAAATGAAAACAGTTGTCCAAGCATCCTGCTTGGAGATGTGCAGCAGCGCTGCATACAGTGCTCTGCACACAATAAGTGCTCAATAAATATGATTGAGTAAATGCCTGGGCCATTGGATGGGTCCAGGAATGACACTTAGTACACTGTACCAAACAATTGGGGGAGTACGATGCAAAAATGTGGGCAAAGAACTTTTTAATGCAAGTACATCAAGGAGCACGTTTATGTTTCAAATTTTGCTACCTTCCTTCATTGAGTAAATATGTTAAAGGGTTTGGGTTGAATTGCTCTTATACGGAAGCCAAGCCTTTGCTATTATTTAAATATAAAATAAAGGAGCCATCCCAAAGTTAATCATAAACCAAGTGACCCGTAAATTACCGTTTGCCCCAATCGATCTATCAATTTTATTTATTGAACACTTGAGAGTACAAAAGAACAATATAACAGACACTTTCCCTGACCAGAACGAACCTGCGGTCTAGAGGAGGAGACAGACATTAACATAAATAAGTTATGGATACGTACATAAGTGTTTGTGGGGTTAGGAGGGGCAGGAATAAAAGGGGGAAGTCAGGGTGTCCCAAAAGGGAGTGGAAGAAAAATGAAAGAAGACTTATTCAGGGAAGGCTTCTTGGAGGAGGTGTGCCTCCAGTGAGGCTTTGAAGTAGGGAGAGTAACTGTCGGTTATGAAGAGGGAGAGCGTTCCAGGCCAGAGGCAGGATGTGAGTGAGAAGTTTGCGGCGAGATAGATGAGTTCTAGGTACAGTGAGTAGGTTGGCATTAGCGGAGCAAAGTGTGTGCCCTGGTTTGCAGTAGGAGAACAGTGAGGTGAGGTAAGAGTCAGCAAGATGATTGACTGCTTTAAAGTTGATGGTAAGGAGTTTCTCTGTGATGCAGAGGTGGATTCATTCATTCAATCATATTTGTTGAGCACTTATTGTTGTGAAGAGCACTGTACTAAGCACTTGAGGGACCTCCGCAGTTAGGGGGTGGGAAGCAGAGGAGGAGCCCAAAAAAGAGACTGAGAATGAGCAGCCAGAGACATAGGAGTAGATCCAGGAGAGGCCAGTGTAGGTGAAGCCGAGGTTAGATAATGGTTCCAGGAGAAGGGGCTGGTCGACAGTGTCAAAGGCAGCTGAGAGGTCAAAGAGGATTAGGAGTAGAGGCCATTGAATTTGGAAACAAGGAGATCATTTGTGGGGGAAGGGAAGGGAGAGGGAGAGGGAGGTTTCTGTGGAGTGAAGGGGAGAGAAGCCATATTGGAGGGGTCAAATAAAGAATTGGAGGAGAGGACCTAGAGATAGAGGGTGTAGACGACTCGCTCAAGGCGTTTGGAGAGGTATGGTAGGAGGGAGATCGGTCAATTTTGCCTCCATTTTTTAGGCAGCTCTAATGACTCTAAATCAGTCAATCAATATTGAGTGGGTACTGTGTGCAGAACAGTATATAAAGTGTTTGGGAAAGTACAATACTGTAAAAATAATCTAATTGAGAGTCAACTACCAATCCTGAATTGAAAAATTAAACTTTTTTTTTATTCCTGACAAGCAAGATGGAGATCACTTTTTGGACAGGCGATGCTCCCTTCTGTAACTCTATATAATAACTGTGGTTTATAAATACTATGTGCCAAGCACTGTACTAAGGGCTGGGGTAGATACAAGATCATGAGGTCCCACATGGGGGCTCCCATTGTAAATAGGAGGGAGGATGGAAATTGAATCCCCATTTTGCAGATGAGGGAACTGAGGCTCAGAGAAGTTAAGTGACTTGTGGAAGGCCACACATCAGGTACATGGTGGGATCAGGATTTTAGCTCAGGTCCTCTGACTCCCAGGCCCATGCTCTTTCCACGAGACCACATTGCTTCCCTGTCACTACAGATAGCAGAAAATTACAGATAGCAGAAAATTTGGGCTTTAATTGTACTGCACTATATCATTTGGGCACCAAGTTTACAGTAATCTTACTATGATTTGTATTTTTCCCCCTTGCCGATGCTTAATCCTCTTTTTTAAAATATGATATACACACAGAATAGCATTTTACCTTCCATGGAGGTGTGAATTTGACAAGCTGGTAAAAAAAAAAGGTATTCCTTTCATCATCTCTTCGGTGAAATCCGTGCAAAATATTGAATTGGCAAACTGTCAGGAGTGGTTGATGGTCCCACTGGTTTAATACCTGCTAATCTCAGAACTGAGAACCCTGCTTTCATCTATGACTCATGCGACATCAGTGGTTTTAAATCAAAGCCCTAGTGTATTTTTCTGCAGCTCAAAATAATCACCCTAATACCCAGTATCTCTTTCAATCTTTGCTATAGTGAACTCTGTTAGGTGACCATGGGTTTTTTTGTGTGTTTCCATGCGGCGTATAGTCTAAAAGTTTTACAGTTAAGGTATGGGTCAGGTATTGGTTCCTACTCACTGAGCAGGTTTGGTTAACATTTAATCTCAATTTCACAGGCATCTTCGGAATAGCAGTCTCTAGAACATTCTTTCCATTAAAATAGGGCTGGTGAAACCTGGATTAAACGTTGACCAAAGTGACTTGATAAGACGCAAACAGTATGAGTCTCACACAGAAATATGAAGCTTTAAGCTTTACTTATAAAACTGACTGCATAAACTTAGCTAACAGCACACAGTGTGCATTCAATATATATTATCCATCTAGACACAGAAAAGAAGTATAAATCAGCACAGATTAATGTCATCCTATAGAACTAATGAATAAACCATAGTCTTGCTCCTTGAAACTGGGATGATCTTGGAGAAGAGAGCGTAGATTTATAGAAACTGTTAATTTATGGCTGTGTGACTTCACAATCTCTAACTATGCTCTTATGAAGATTGACTGTAAGTATGTGTTCTTTTATTTTCACAAAGGAAATGTGCAATTTCCTTAGCAAGGGAAAAGAATGTTACAGATACACTCATGATGGTCATCAAATTTAATTTGTGTTTTATGAAAAGGAGCTGACATTTTTCATTTATAGTTTTATGTATTGATTTTCATCATTTCTGTAACATTTTGAAAATTTTTCCTACATATATCTGGGAAATATTGGTGAATGATTTTCCATATTTTAAAGGTGCCAAGCAGGTTTAATTTAACTTTATTGGTTTCTTTTTTCCCTTGGCTTGGAACAGAGAATGTAAACTTTCCCATTCCAAGGAACGTAATCCGATTGTAGATCTTTTCAACACAGCAGTGTTGCTTGTCCCAAATAATAATTTATACCTCTGTTTATCTCAAGTCAAAATGTCATATTCAATCGATCAATCAATTGTATTTACTGAAAGCACTGTACCAAAATCTTAGGAGTATAGAATATAACAGAGTTGGTAGACACGTTCTCAACCCACAAAGAGCTTACAGTCTAGACAAGAGTGAATTCAAGATCAACCCTTAAGGTAATTTGGGAAGAAATTGAATATATCATTTGCAATGTGAAATGACGTAAATGCCCAGGCAGGAATAAGTCGTGACCGTAGTATCTCAAAGTGGGAGATATTTTAAGGTGCCAGCCTGATGATTCGATATAAATCTCATCAATAAACCGACTCCAACGGCAAGAAAAAAATAGAATACTTTTTGTTGATATTTATTAAGCACTTCTGTGTGAAGCACTGCATTAAACTCTGTGGTAAATGTCCCTCATGGAATCACAACCTAAATGGGAGAAAGCAAACAGAGCAAGCACTAAGAAGTTGAAAACAACTGAGAAGCAGCATGGCCTAGTGGAAAGAGCATGGGCCTGGTAATCAGAAAGACCTGGGTTCTGATCCTGACCCCAGCACTTATCTGCTTTGTGTCCTAGGGCAAGCCACTTCACTTTTCTGTGCCTCAGTTATCTCATCTGTAAAATGGGGATTGACATTGTGAACCCCACATGGGACAAGGTGGGTTCAGTCTGATTCATTTGTATCTACCCCAGTGCTTAGTACAGTGCCTGGCAGATAATAAACACTTAAAAGAGTTAAAAATAATTTAAAAATTGACAATTCAAGATGACATTGGAAAATATGGTACAGTAATTAGGCATCCTAATAAGAATAGTCTCTGTGGCACTTGTTAAGCACTCACTGTGTACCAAGCACTGTACTGAATGGGGGTAGTAGATACAAGGTAATCAAGTCAGACACAGTCCCTGTCCCACATGGGACTTAGAGACTACGTCAAGGGAGAACTGGCCCCTATCATGGCTCCAAGCACCATCTTACATACAAATAGTCACTCTCTCCCCAGTGGTCAAACAGTTCTGAAGGTTTCTGCCGGACAGTAGGGCCATCTTAGTCTGACAGGAGGCAGGGAGGCTGAATCCACCCGAGACAGCTGCAGGGACACCCCTACGTTCCTAGTTTTATGGGGGACTCTGACCCATTGGGTTTCTGCTAGTGCTCACCCCACTCTGAAAGGTAGCTGAGATCTTCAGGAAGGGAATACGGAAGATCTTGCAAAAATATTGTTAGATTTTGCACCTTTCAAACCTTTCAGAATCAAAATCTCATAGGTCCGCCATATGGGATAATAGCTATAGTCCCTGCGGTATTTAGGGGAAAGGAGATCAACTCTGTTAATGGTGGAAGGCCTTGAAAAAATGGCCCCAGAAATTTTCATGCAACGAAAATCCTCTGACTCTCAGGCCTTTACTCTTTCCACTAGGTCACACTGCTTCTCACATTGTATTGTACACTCCCAAACACTTAGTACAGTGCTCTGCACACAGTTAGCACTCAATAAATACCATTGATCGAGTGCATCTTTTAAGCTCCAGTTTGAGTTGGCTAGCATAGGAAAATGCTGTTTCCCCTGATCTATTTGATGCCTCAGGCTTTGGCAACTAGATATTCTAGGTATTTTGGGTGAAAGACATCTCAAAAACCACTCTTCATGACATTCTCATAGCTAATTGAGCGGTCTTGGCCTGGATGGAATATTGGTATTTTTATGGACATGTGAGTGGAATTCTAAGAGGCTGTACTTTTGTTTCCGGAAGTAAACATTAATAGTTATCTGAAAAACTACTTCATTCCCTGCCAAGCTACAGTATCTAGATAAGCCAACCATATATCTCATTTTATCCAGGATGGCCCTAGATTTTTTTTTAAGATGTTCCAGGAAAATTTAGAATATAGATATAAATGTCCCAGGCATGGGATTTTCCCTCCTTATCTTGTCAGCCTCCTTCCTTTAACCCCAATTTTTCTTTCTCACTTCAAATACTGGGGTTACCAAGTAGGGATTGGTATATGCTCAGTCTGTGTTTCGGGATAAAGCTCGGAATTGATCCTGGTGTCCAATTTTTTTTAGCAAAACTCTTCTATTCAGCCCATATCTAGACTTGTTTTCTAGGTACAATATCCAAGGGGTAAAGGCCTGAGAGGATTGGAAAAAAACCCACAACTAATGTCTTTTTAAATTCAAGACTCCTAGTTCCACAGTTTTTCTCTTCCGGCGTTAACAACAACAGTGAAACTGCAGTATAAGAAGGAAACAGATCTATCTTGACATGGCTAATGTGGAATTGCCTTATGTTAAAGATTTAATTCCACGATGTTTTGGTGTATCGGTGACAGACTGAGAATCAATTGTGATTGGAATGGCCGCATGCAGTGGTTCTGTTAAATGATCTACTTTCGTTTTGAACCAACTCTTCATGAAAAATTGTAAGCTCTATGGACTTTTAAATATGTCTTTCACGTTACTCTTGAAAACTGAAATAGTTGAATAGGGCTAGAGCAATGTTTTACATCATGGCTCTAAAACATGCTTGGAAAACTGAAAGCAGTAAGCCATACTCTAAAAAGTCACTCTAAATTACTTTCAGCTTAACTACTCTAAAGGTCATTGGGGAGTAATACAGTGGGAATAGAGATGCAGTTTAAAGTATGGTAGAGGAAGCACCATCAATCTACCTGCATTTAAGATGTCAGCTGCTGTTTTCTTTTAAAACTACCTGTAGAATGTCCTCAACATCTGGGAGTTTAATATATTGTCAGGTTTAGGTGGGTGGAAGATTATACAAGGCATAAAAATTGGACTTCTATAAACAAAACAGGACTCTTTCACCTTGCATTTTCATCAAATGTCACTCTAATATGTGACTAAATGGATATTTTCTTTTCCTTCCAGGAGCAAGTGGGCTTTCGTATCTATACATGAGTCTACCGATAGCTTTTTGCAGCATATAAAATAGAATTCTTGATGGGTTTGGGTTAAGCCACTCAGAAAGACTGTGTGTTGGGACATTTGCCTGTTTGCTTGTTTTGATGTCTGTCTTCCCCCTTCTAGACTGTAAGCCCGCTCTGGGCAGGGATTGTCTCTCTTTATTGCTGTATTGTACTTTCCGAGGGCTTAGTACAGTAAGCACTCAATAAATACGATTGAATGAATGAATGAATTTGGGTAAAAATGTTGGCCTCCTTGGAAAAGTTCGGGTTTTTTTAAAATTTAAATTAATTATGGTATTTGTTAAATGCTCGCTATGTGTCGAGCACTGTTCGGAGCAGTGGGATAGATAATCAAGTTGGACACGGCAGCAAAAACTCCACTCTTGCCTTAGGATGCCGTGATTCACCACTGTGACATGAATGTTTAACAATTCCGCTCAAAATTGGAGAGTTAGCTCCCACGGGCTCAGTTCAGGGCTAGGTTTTCAGCCTTTCCACTTATTATGCTGTTATACTAATTTAATATCATTTATGCTTTCCTTATAGGCTTCTTTGGGTAGGTGACTCCCTTCCAAAGTCTAGGCAGTCATCAAGTAGGGGTCACTGGTGGAGATTTGGTTTTGTTTTCCACACTAACCTCTTCCTCTCTTATTCTAGGGGGAACCGGGTTTGCCTGGATCAGTGGGGCAGGATGGTATTCCAGGCGTTAAGGTGAGTGCCGATCAAGTCAAGAGCAGATCTACAAGTGACACAGTTATGCAGCCAACAATGTGTTACTGTTTGGAAGGAGAGGGCCTTCTGGTTTGAACGATTAGATCGTCGTGGTTTGAGTGATTAGAGGGATGCAAGCTGCTCCTTTGTTCCAATTTCAAAATAATGTATTTTCCTAATAATAGTAATCCTATTTGTTAAGCACTTACTACGTATCAAGCACTGTTCTAAGTGCTGGGGTAGATACAAGCTAATCAGGTTGGACACAGTCCCTGTCCCACATAATAACTGCGGTATTTGTTAAGCGCTTACTATCTGCCAAGCACTGTACTGAGTGCTGGGGTAGATACAAGCAAATCAGGTTGGATACAGTCCCTGTCCCACATAATAATGATAATAATGATGGCATTTGTTAAGCGCTTACTATGTGCAAAGCACTGTCCTAAGCGCTGGGAGGATACAGGTGATCAGGTTGTCCCACGGCTCACAGTCTTAATGCCCATTTTACAGTTGAGGAAACTGAGGCACAGAGAAGTTAAGTGACTTGCCCAAAGTCACACAGCTGGCAAGTGGCGGAGCTGGGATTTGAACCCATGACCTCTGACTCCCCAGCCCGGGCTCTTTCCACTGAACCATGCTGCCACATGGGGCTCACAGTCTCAATCCCCATTTTACAGATGAGGGAACTGAGGCACACAGAAATGAAATGACTTACCCAAGGTCACAGAGCAGACTATTGGCGGATCCAGGATTAGAATCTATGATTCTGACTCCCAGGCCCATGCTGTATCCACTACACACATTGAGCTCACGGTCTTAATCCTCATTTTACAGATGAGGCAACTGAGGCCAAAGGAAGTGAAGTGACTTGCCCAAGGTCACACCGCAGACAAGAGGAGGAGCCAGGATTAGAACTCAGGTCCTTCTGACTCCCAGGCCCATCTATTAGACCACGGTGCTTCTCTACCTGCCTGTGTCAATGTGACCCCGCCCGCTCCCCCCAGTATCATAACAATGCTTCTATCTCCTCTAAGAAGCAAATAGTTTACAACTTTGGCAGGTTCTGGAATCTTTTTGGTGAGTTTTGGATTGTCACTGGAAATTCACCGTTCCCAGTTAGCTTTGGTTTGGATAGGCCACTGTAGATTATACGGTAGAAACCAGACCTGTCACCCACCCATCTGAAAGTTGTGTTTATGAAAATCTCGCTGAAGCCTTTCTAGTACTCTCCAGAGATGTTTCTGTTATATGTTGAAAATATTTCCAATAGCAAAAATGGAGGCCACTCTATTGTTATCCCACCAAAGACAAGGGTGGCCAAACTTTCTGAGTTCAGATGAACTGCAATAATAAGAGTGTGTTTACTGAATCTTTGTGAGGCAGTGTGGTCTAGTGGAAAGAGTGCAGTCGTGGGAGTCAGATGACCTGGGTTCTCATCCCCGCCCCACCACTTGCCTGCTGTGTGACTTAGGGCAAATCATTTAACTTCTCCATGTCTCAGTTCCCTGAACTGCAAAATGGGAGATTCAGTGGTCTCTCTCCTTACTTAGACTGTGAGCCCCACTTGGGACCTAATTATATTGTGTCTATTCTAGCATTTAGTACAGTTCTTGGTCCCTAGAAAGTGCTTAACAAATACCACGATTATTATTATTAATATCAATTATTATTTACAGAATTGGAGCCTAGGAAGGACTTCTAAAATTCATAGTCAGCTTCCTCGCCCAGCAGGAAAGGAAGCGTGTTTTGGGACCACTATCAATCAACTCTCTCTTTCCTTTCCAAACATAAAAGGGTAAACAGTAAGAGTCGGTGCTGAAGTCAGGTTTGCAGGACCATTTTCGAGTTGCCTACCCACTAGCAGGGATGGGTGGTGACCAAGGAAACTGGTCAAAAGCGGCATGGCTCAGTGGAAAGAGCCTGGGCTTCGGAGGCAGAGGTCATGGGTTCGACTCCCGGCTCTGCCACTTAGCTGTGTGACTGTGGGCAAGTCACTTAACTTCTCTGGGCCTCAGTTACCTCATCTGTAAAATGGGGATTAACTGTGAGCCTCACGTGGGACGACCCGATTACCCTGTATCTCCCCCCGCGCTTAGAACAGTGCTCTGCACATAGTAAGTGCTTAACAAATACCAATATTATTATGAATCTGGGTTTAGTGAATGAAAAGAGACTTGCCACCAAACTTGAGTGGGAAGTAATTAAAAAGAACACAGAGGCCACCTTAAACCAACTCTTTTTGGGTGAGACACAGAAGAGCACAGTGACTCTTGTCCTTGCATACCACAAATTCAGTGGTCTCACAATGCAAGCACTTAATACTGTGTTCTGCACACAGTAAGTACTCAGTAAATACCATTGATTGATATGTATGTATTTTGAGGCCCTTCTTCTTCCTTCTCTGCCCCTTATGAGGCTCTAGCGAAACTTTCTTCCAACCCCAAGAATTCCCCTATCTTTCATTTTTAAGCTGCACTTCCCAGCTTTTGAAACAGAAAGACCCTCCGAAGCATTCTAGTGACTCTTGGATTCTGCTCCTTTCTGCTCACCGGTCCAAGATTGTGCTGCCTAGGGGTGGCTCTTTGGAGTAAACATATACCGGAATGAGTTCGAATCCCAGCTCTGCCACTTGTCAGCTGGGTGACTGTGGGCAAGTCACTTAACTTCTCTGTGCCTCAGTTACCTCATCTGTAAAATGGGGATGAAGACTGTGAGCCCCACATGGGACAACCTGATTCCCCTGTGTCTACCCCAGCGCTTAGAACAGTGCTCTGCACATAGTAAGCGCTTAACAAATACCAACATTATGAGTTAAAACTTAACTGATACAAACTAAGCCTTCCCTTGACTCCCCAGCCTAGGAGCAAGAGAACTTAGTTCTGTTATCTGAAAGACTTATTTTTAACAGTTATTTCTGTCCAACTTGCATAGCCAATGTCTCTGCAAGTTAAACAACTAAGGGTCAATATTTTCTGGGCCTAAACTGTGATGTTAAATTGTGTGTATTTTGCTTTGGATGTGTTAGCGATACTTCTGAATCTTTGAATCTCTGTTCTTCTGTTCTATTGATCAGGGTGACCCTGGAGAGAGAGGAGAAAAGGTAACTTTTTTTTTTACCTTTGTCTATTTTCTTTCAAAGGGGTGAAAATACAAAGTGATGGGAACGGCATGGCTTAGTGGAAAGAGCCCAGGCCTGGGAGTCACAGGACCTGTGTTCTTATCCTGGCTCGTCTATTTGTCTGCTGTGTTCCTTTGGACAAGTCATCTAACTTCTCTGTGCCTCAGATACCTCATCTGTAAAATGGGGATTGATTGATATGTGTAATTTAGGCCATAAGCTCACTGTGGGCAGGGAATTTGTCAATTTATTTTTATAATGTGCTCTTCCAAGTGCGTAGTACAGTTCACACAGTTAATTGCTCAATAAATACAATTAAGTGAATGAATGTGGGACATGAACTGTATCCAATCTAATTAGTTTGTATCTACCTCAGTGCTTAGTGTGGTGCTCGACAGATAGTAAGCGCTTAACAGATGCCATTGAAAAATACAAATAAGCACAGACTTTGTTGTCTGCAAAAGTCCCTGGACTTTCCTTATACACAGATAGTAAATATAGACACTAATTTCTCTATACAGGCACCAATTTCTGTCTTTGCTCTTTGATTCAGTGGTAGAAGAAAAGCATGTGTTTCTCATGTGTGAGTTCTAAACTGTTTTTAGTACAGAGTCTTTGCAAAGGGGAAGTGACAGGGAAACAATATAAATGCAGGCCCTTATATTAAATAGATTATTAAAATCATTAGACCCCTGTGTATGACAGAGACTGTTTCCAATCTGTCTTCAATCTACCCCAAAACTGCTGGGCATCTAGTAAGTGTTTAATAAATACTGTTATTATTATTATTATTATGATCAGTCCTCACAAATTTCTACCTTGTTGTAAAATGAGCATTGGGCCATCCCACACTTGCTTCCTTTCACCATCCAAACTCTTCCTTCCAATGCTCACATCACTAAGCACAGAGAATACATATTGCTCCCTGAGTTTATCCCAGATTCCTATGCAATGCAAACAGAAAGGGGAACAAACAGAAAAAACAGAATATATTCAGTTTAGGCCCAGAACCTCCTTTTCTTTCGACTGCCACGGTGATTCCTTCAGGTTTCCGCTGACTTGTTGTAGGTCTTGCGTACACCTGCGGGGCTGCACTTATGGCTCCATAATCCATCAGCGGACCCTACCCCAGGTAGTTGTAATGGGACCTACACTCCGGTTCCAGTATAGGATGATGAGAGTTTTGCCTGTTCAAGCACAGAAAGGCAGAGAGTGCTTGATGGAGTTCACCAGTGAGTCTTTTAACAAATTACCCCAAAACTACCCATTTTGCTTCCCCAGTGGAACTGGTTTCATTTGTTTCTCTGAATGGACCTCTTCCGTGTGACCCTGATTTTCTGCACCGCAGAGAACCTACTGGCAAACATGTTAAGACTTGCTCGAAAAAGAAACTCGAGATCAAGAGGGATTGCAATTACGATCCTTTTGTTGTCCACATTAATTTTCACAGCATCCAGGGAATGTTGATTAATTCACTCAATAATCAATGGTATTTGTTGAGCTCTGGGTGCAGAGCACTGTACTGAGTCCTTGGAAAGTACAATTCAGCAACGGAGAGACACAAAACCTGCCCACAATGGGCTCACAGTCTAGAAGGGGGGAAAACAGAAATCAAAACAAGTAAGCAGGCATCAATAGCATCAATATAAATAGAATTATAGACATATATTCTTTACTATTTGTGATACTTTTTAACATAAACTAGAGGTAAAAACCGGTTAATGTTATACTGCATCTAATCTAAAAGTGATGTACCTATACTCCAAAGGCATGCAAAATCTATAATTCAGAGAAGAGGTATCATTATAGTACAGGTACTATTCCTTCTCTCCCTTCTAAAGGAGTACCATCTAATAACTAGTAATAGTAGCTGCATTGATTGAGCGTCCACTTAATGAAGTTCAATGTAGTAGGTTCTCGGAAAGGACAGAATAAGAAAGTGATGTATTCCTTCCCCACAAGGAGCTTCCACTCTACTGGGGGAGAGAAACATAAAATATAATACCTGCAATAAATACTCATTAAATATTTCATAATGCATAATGAATAATGTTTAGAATTTGCTTTGGACACAGAAGACTGTGAATCAGTCATATCTGAGCACTCATTTGTAGGCAGAATACTATACTGGGCACTTGGGAAAGTACAATACAACAGAATTTTTAGACACATTGTCTGCCCTCAGTGAGCTTTAATCTAAAAGGGGAGATAGTGCGATCTGTAAAGAGCAATGCATGTTCATGGCACAATCTGTGACCCTGGGATCCAAAATCCACACTTTTCTTGCTTTCGGGGATTGGGTTTTTGAACTACTGGTTTTTGAACTACTGAATCAATTTAGGGAGCTTTGATACTCAGATGCTTATCTAAAAACACAAGCTGGAGGAAGAGTAAATTTTACATCAGGACCTTTGGTTTGAATAAGGATAGAAATGAGGAAAAATACACTTGCTATTTCCTGGAAATAACGACAACTTTTCTTTTTCAGGGAGACGTTGGCGAGAGTGGACCCAAAGGTGACCTCGGTGAAAAGGTAATTCCTTTGGAAAATTGTTAGGAAGGAAGTGTTGTGTGAGTGACCCAGAATTACAATTAGGTGGAAACAGAAAGTCAAGAGTGATGTGGGTTCAGAGTGGTTTAGGTGAAGAGTTAATGGAAAGAGACCACGTAATTATTAAAATATGATAGTTGATCAGATTATCACGCAAAGACCCCAAACCAGAATGCAATAAATCACAGCGTTTGAAAATAATAATCAGTGATATTTAGTGAATGCTTACTGGGTGCGGAGTCTTGTACTAAATGCTTGGGAGACACAGTACAACGATTGTGATTTTCCTGTCAAGTAAAAGAAATTTAACACCCAGGAATTTGATTTTCAGGCACATACCCATTTGCATAGGCAAGTAGGATAACTTAGCTTCATAACAGGAAGTGTCTAAAAATATTGACCTTGACGATTCATTTTATTCAGTTTAAAGAAGTAAATTTTCAATCCAGAGTGTTGGGATTTAACTGATGGGTTCCACTCAGCTTCCAGTGCCTGAATAAATCCCCTAGTGCTGAGTTTTAAAACTTGTCTTTCAATTCCGGCCAGAAACCCGCAAACCTGGGAATGAGCAGGTGAACGATTTGTAGTTTCATCTCTCTGGTTAGGACTTATATCATTCATTCATTCAATCATTTTTATTGAGTGCTTACTGGGTGCAGAGCACTGTACTGAGCACTTGGAAAATACAATTCAGCAACAAATAGAGATAATTCCTGCCCACACCGGCGTCACTAACATGCCAGATTTATCTGAAAAGAGGAGTAAGGGTAGCTCACGGTAGCCCCATCTTCTTTTTTTCTTTTTTTAACGATTTTTGTTAAGTGCTTACCATTTGCCAGGCACTTCACTAAGCAATGGGGCACATACAAACTAACCAGATTGGATACAGTCCATGTCCCACCAGGGGCTCACAGCCTTAATCTTCACACCACAGATGAGGTAACTGAGGCACAGAGAAGTGAAGTGACTTACCCAAGGTCACATAGACAAGTGGCAGAGCTGGCATTAGAACCCAGGTCCTTCTGACTCTCAGATCTGTGCTCTGTTCACTAGGCCATGCTGCTTTTCTACTGCCTCTGCCTTTAGACTTCCTATTCGGGTCAGTTTGATGGAGTGATAGGGCAACAGATCACAATTAGAAGGCCTGGATGAAGAATAACTGGGCTCAATGTGAAGAGTTCTTTATCTGTTCTGCTCTCAGGACGCAGAGTGGGGAAGTTCTTGGGAAATATTAAGTGGAACAGAGGAAACAGCCCGTTATTCAGATTCCACAAAGTGGAGATTTATCTTCGTGTTTTTTTTATCAGTACCTAGAATACTGTTTGTGCCAAGAGAATGATATAGTGTTACCCAGTTTAGGTTGTGCTTGATCACACAGAAGCAGTCAGCAGCGTGGCTTAGTGGATAGAGCATGGGCCTGGGAGTCAGAGGCAGGAGACTGTGAGCCCGTCGTTGGGTAGGGATTGTCTCTATCTGTTGCCCAATTGTACTTTCCAAGTGCTTAGTACAGTGCTCTGTACACAGTAAGGGCTCAAAAAGTACAATTGAAGGAATGAATAAAAAGGTAAGAAAGGAAGGCTCTAAAGATTACAAACTGGTCAACATATAATAATAATATGTTGAATTTGTATGGAACTTTTATTTTTCAAAGTGCTTTCCCATAGCTTATCTCACTTTTTCCCCCCACAACTTGCCTACGAGGTAGGGAGAGGCAGGCATTTCTACACTTCACAGATGAGGAAACTAAGGGATTCAGTGCCTTATTTGGTCACAGTGCAGCACGACAGCAGATAGGGGTCTAAAGCCAAGATTCTAAGATGAGCAGCCCCACCCTCCTTCCACTATATCTCTCACCTTCCCTTGGAAGTTAAAAAAACAACCGTTCCACCCAAATGTTTTCCCTCTAGATGTTACCTTGCTGAGGGCTGGGAACGTGTCTACCAACTCTCCCTAGCTCTCAGAACGATGCTCTATAAGGACTCAGTAAATACCATTAATTGATTAATTGACCCAACCATCAATTTGGCACCATCTAGCAAAGCAGGAGATACTAGGGGAATATCAAGAGGACTGGATTTGCAGAGAATCGTTCCAGACAGATTTAATCTTCTTCTATTCAGGAGGCTAAGTTTGGATGTTCTCTTGAAGATCCTTCCAGTCCTCCGGAATGCATTCATTCATTCATTCAATAGTATTTGTTGAGCGCTTACTATGTGCAGAGCACTGTACTAAGCGCTTGGAATGTACAATTCGACAAATGCTTCTTGTGGGTAGGGAGTGTGTTTACCAAATCTGTTGTATTGTACTCTCCCAAGTGTTTAGTATAGTGCTCTGCACATAGTAGAGCTCTGTAAATGTAATTGATTGATTCAATATTGATAGTCATAGAAAAATAGCATGCCCCTATCAGGAATGATACTAATTTGACTAATATCCAACCTCCTTAGTTTCCACATCTGTAAAATGAGGAAATTCCTGCGGTGGGAAGTCAAAATTGGAAACCCAAAAATACCGTAGGTGATACTGGGTTCTATTCCCGGCTCCACCACGCACCTGCTGTGTGACCTTGGGCAAGTCACTTAACTTCTTTATTCCTCAGTTCCCTCATCTGTGAAATGGGGAATCAATACCTGTTCTCTCTCCTACTCAGACTGTGAACTCCGTGTGGGACCTGATTATCTTGTATCTATCCCAGTGCTTACTTGTCTGCTGTGTGACCTGGGAAAAGTCACTTCTCTGTGCCTCAGATACCTCGTCTGTAAAATGGGGATTAAGACTGTGAGCCGCATGTGGGACAACCTGATTACCTTGTATCTACTCCAGCACTTAGAACAGTGCTTGGTACATAGTAAGAGCTTAACAACTATCATAATATTATTTTATTAGTAGTAGTAGAGTGCTTGGCACATAGAGCTTAACAAACACCACAGTCATCATCACTAGTCATTAAAATGTCTTATCCCTGCCTAAAAGAAAAAGTGCTGGCTGGTTCTTTACAGATATCTAAGTGGCTGAGGATGGATAGGCATACAAATATTGCATTTATATAACTACATCACTTTGGAGAATTGTATAGCTTCCAAGATTTGGGCAAAGAGTTTGGCACATTTTAAGTCTTTGAAAGGTTGCTAAGCATTTAAAGATGTATAGAATTTATAGGGATTTTGCCTCAGCGTCATTTTTCGGTCAATTTTAAGTCTTTACTCTTCCATTTTCAAGTTTGCAAAGCCACAATTCCTGCTTGAAAAACAGCCTAAGTTCTATATTTTGAAATGCCTCCAGATAGGCACCCTCCCCTTCTAAGCCCTACATGCCAAAAAATCTCTTTCTAGATAGTTTTGAAATCAAAAGATGGTTTGTTTTCCTCTTTCATTTGGAGTGTTTGGCTGAATTTGGGCACAGGAGTTAACCAGTGGGCTAAATTCAGCATGGGAAATACTTCAGATAAAATGGAAATAACTTCCATAAACTATAAGCAAGTCAGTCCATAAAGGGGCGGGAGTGTAAATAGAAATCTCTAATGTGTAACTTGGAATCTGAATTATAGTGTTCATCCCTGCAAATGTTATGATTTGAATAGAATTTTCATCTTTAAAAGCAAAACAAAAGCAATTGATGCATCTATCATGTAATTTATTTTTAGAACTGTGGAAATAATCCAATTGCAATTCTGGTTAGTTGATTAGAGCTCATGTTATCCTTTAGGAGGCAAAATCAGAAAAGATTTCTCATTTGCCACTGACAGAATACATTTTGTCATGGGCTGATTCATTTAATTAGGAAAGATGCCCAGATTTTTCCACTTTTGATCCCACTCTGCTGCTTTAGATGGTAAATAATCTCAACCTCTCCAGCCTGATCATCTGGAAATCCTCTATTCTTTGTTGCCAGCAATTAGACATAAATTTTAGGTTTAAGAGAAGCAAAAGACTTATGAAAAATCTCTTTTAGCATTAGGTAGGATTATTACACAGAGATTAAGAAAACATCATCATTTGCCGATTCATCAAATAACAAGTCCACAATCTGTCTCCTTGCATCTTTTCCTGTTATTTGAAAGCAGGTGCTTTTTAATCCAGAGCCTTATCTGGTGATCTATTTCATTGGAAAACCATCTGTGGCAAATGAAACACAAAATGTCAGCCAAACTAGAAAGAACCAGAGGTAGATAAAACATAAAAACCGAGTGGGACCCAAGGTCCCCCAGCAGGTGCGTGGTGTAGTTGGGATTAGAACCCAGTACCACCTATGGTATTGCTGGGCTTCCAGTTTTGACTTCCCACAACTTGCCCATGAGGAAGGGAGAGGCAGGCATTTCCCCACTTTACAGATGAGGAAACTAAGGGGTTTGGATATTAGTCAAATTAATACCATTCCTCATAGGGGCATGGTTAGTCATAGAAACCGATTTCTGTTACCGATTTGTCCATTCCAAGCGCGTAGTAAAGTACTCTGCACGTAGTAAGCACTCAATAAATACTATTGAATGAATAGAAAAACAATATTGTATCAAGCAATCATTCTAAAAACTTTATAATTGGTTTTCAGTTGCATCTGGTATGGAGCCAGATGCTAACATTAATGATTTCTTATTTGTAGACGCTCTCATTCTCTAGCCAAGGCTGAAAGACTTGGACTTGTAGCTGAGATTAGGAGCCGCATGGCCTAGTTGAAAGAGCACGGGCTGGGAGTCAGAGGACTTGGGTTCTAATCCCAGATCTACCAGTTGTCTGCTGTGTGACCTAGAGCAAGTCACTTCACTCCTCTAGACAGTAAGCTCGTTCTGGGCAAGGAATGGATCCGTTATATTGTACTCTCCCAACTGCTTAGTACAGTGCTCTGCGCACAGTAAGCGCTCAAGAAATACAACTGATAGATTGTTTCTCTGTGCCTCAGTTACCTCATCTGTAAGACTGTGAGTTCAGCCTGATTATCGTGCATCTATCCCAGTGCTTAGTACAGTGCCTAAAACATAGGAACCAAATGGCAAATACCAAGAAAAAACAATTACAAAGCAGCAGCATGCATTCTGTTGCTGACTTGTTCATTCCAAGCGCTTAGTACAGTGCTCTGCACATAGTAAGCGCTCAGTAAATACTATTGAATGAATAAGAGACAGCTGTTAGGGAGAATGAGTGCAGTCTGTGATCTCAGAATAGACTATCTCTGAAACATCTAGAGTAGCAGAAATTACTGTGCCCTCACCCATCTTGTAAGGCAACACTGAGTATAATACTCAGCAAGGCTTTTAATAAGATCAGGGGAGTCTTTTCCACTGTCTTCCAAACACCGTGGGGAAGACAAAAGAAGAAATGAAAACCAAAACAAAGAATAACGGCAAGAACAATAAAAAAATACACAGTGGTCCTCTGCACAACTGTGCAGATCAGATCTAGGAAACAGCTGAATCGTCAGAGCTACCGTGGTATTTGTGCCAGACACTGTACTAAGCGCTGGGGTGGATACAAGCAAATCGGATTGGATACACTCCCTGTCCCATGTGGGGCTCACACTCTCATGTGCCTCATTTCTGGGCAGTTGATTTGCCAAAGCAGTCACTCCATAGTCTGGGGAGCCACTGCTAAAAAGGAAAAAAAAAAAAAGAGACTTTTCCAAAAGGTGCACAAAACATTTCTTATCATGGGATAGTGGATTGAACACAGGCCTGGGAGTCAGAAGGTCATGGGTTCTAATCCCGGCTCCACCACTTCTCTGCTGTGTGACCTCGATCAAGTCACTTTACTTCTCCGTGCCTCAGTTACCTCATCCGCAAAATGGGGATTGAGACTGTGAGTCCCACGTGGGACAGGGACTGTGTCCAATATGATTTGCTTGTATCTACCCCAGCGTTTAGTATAGTGCTTCACACAAATTACGCGCTTAAATTCCGTAATTATTACTTTGTCATTGTCTCTTACATCTTGATATATATAATAATTGTAGTGTTTGTTAAGCACTTAGAGAAGCAGCGTGGCTCAGTGGAAAGAGCCTGGGCTTGGGAGTCAGAGGTAATGGGTTCGAATCCCAGCTCTGCCACTTGTCAGCTGTGTGACTGTGGGCAAGTCACTTCACTTCTGTGTGCCTCAGTTACCTCATCTGTAAAATGGGGATTAAGATTGTGAGCCTCACATGGGACAACCTGATTACTCTGTATCTATCCCAGTGCTTAGAACAGTGCTCTGCACATAGTAAGCGCTTAACAAATACCAACATTATTATTATTGTTATCTTTGACAGTTTTGTGATATCAAAGTTCAGCCCAAGCCAATCTATGGCTCCAAGTGGTGCCATTCTTCCTGGCCAATGACTGTTCTCCCTGTCAGCCGGCATCATAATGAGAAAAGGTAGAGCAGCGTACCAGCCTGGAAGCTAGGAGCAGGGGAACCATATTAGCCAGAAGCCTCCATTTTCTGCACCACCCACTCTTGCTCTAAAAACACACAGCTCACCCTCTGCCACTCAAGGGATCTCAGTCTGTCCTAGAGTGGGACAGGAACAGCTAGCTGGGACAGCACCCCATGCCAACCTTCATTCATTCAATTCAATAGTATTTATTGAGCGCTTACTATGTGCAGAGCACTGTACTAAGCGCTTGGAATGAACAAGTCGGCAACAGATAAAGTCCCTGCCGTCTGACGGGCTTACGGTCTAATCGGGGGAGACGGGCAGACAAGAACAATGGCAATAAATAGAGTCAAGGGGAAGAACATCTCATAAAAACAATGGCCATTAAATAGAATCAGGGTGATGTACATCTCCTTAAACAAAATAAACAAAATAAATAGGGTGGTAAAGATACATACAGTCGAGCGGACGAGTACAGTGCTGAGGGGGTGGGATGGGGGGGGGAGGAGGAGAGGGAAGGGGGGAGAAGAGGGTTTAGCTGCGGAGAGGTGAAGGGGGGGTAAAATGTGTAAACCCCAAAAAACCCCATCACAAACCCAAAGTCCTGAATGAATAAATGCATGGGAACCCAGAAGTGTAAATACCCCAAATCGTGCAAATGAATATGCAGGGTCTGAATGAATACAAACAGTGGATCGTTTCTGAAGTCGACTGATAGGTGGGAAAGCGATATTCATTTTTATCCAAGGTCTCCTCAGTGTTTTTCCATCTGTGATTTCCCCTGCTGAAACTCTTTCCAAACCAGCCGACTCACTGTGAAGCTTTGACTGAGCTCTCCCCATAGTTCACGCTCTGATTTAATCCTATATTCATTTTCATTTCTGAATGAATGGAGATTATTAACACTCAGTGGTTCATGTCCTCCATTTCCAGCATTATCCCTTAAAATGCTTAACTTGTGGTTCCCTTGCCCCTTTATAAAAAGTCCTTGAGATTTCACGGTTGTGTGTTCTGTGAGCGAGTATGGCAGTATCACTCATACACGTCTATCAAAATGAGACAGCTCAAGTTTCCAGACATGAATCAACCCTTCGGAAAATTGCCTTTTGTTTTCTTTTTACTCTCTGAGGAGAGAGACTGTCCTGCAGGAACTCTAGAAAGGAAATATAGTCCTAAAGTTTGTCTGTGATTGTCTGACCACATGGAATAGAGACATTTTAAGGTTCAGATTTTTTAGTTAGAGGAAGCAAATTTTTTTAATTACAAATCAAATATATATGTATATATTTGATATAAATAGGTATATATCATATATATATATATGACTTGTACTTGCACATAATGCATACATTTACATACGCATAATACAACTCTTGTACTCTCCCAGGGGCTTTGTACAGTGTTCTGCCCCAGTAAATGCTCAATAAATACCATTGATTGATACATACAGCTATATGTAAATGTATGTATCTATACATACACACACACACACATATTTATATATATATAATAATTGTAGTGTTTCTTAAGCACTTATTATGTGCCAGGCACTGTTCTAAGCACTGGAGTAGATCCAAGGTTATCAGGTTGGATACAGTCCCTGTCCCACATGGGGCTCACAATCTTAACCCCTATTTTACAGATTAGGTAACTGAGGCACAGAGAAGTGAAGCGACTTGTCCAAAGTCACACAGCAGACAAGTGGCAGAGCCTGGACTAGAATCCAGGTCTTTCTGTTTCCCAGGCCCGTGCTTTATCCACTAGGCCTTGCTGCTTCTCTCTCTCTCTTTCTCTCTCTCTCTCTCTCGCTCTCTATATATATACACACACACATTTTATATATATATATAGATATAGATATAGATATAATTGCAAGAGAGAGAGAGAGAGAGTGGTTGATTGCTGTCATTATGCAACATTACCAAATTATTAGAACCACTGATTCTGTACTGTTGCCAGGTACTGCAAACCCATATAGATTTTCTGCACTAGCCCTTTATGATGACCTATTAGTAGAAAGCCAAAATCTCAAAAACATTGCTTCCTTCTAATCAGACTAGGTAACAATTTCCTTATTTAATATTATAATATTAAAATATAGATAATGTATAATGAACATAATGTTATTACTAGGGTACTTAAGTGGTTACTATTAGCCAAGCACTGAACTAGGCACCGGGGTAGATACAAGTTTATGAAATCAAATACAGTCTATTTGCCACATGGGGCTCATGTTCTAAGGGAGAGGGAAAATAGGTGTCTTTTTCCCATTTTTGCAGATTAAGATAATGTGGCATAGTGACATTGTCACTTTCCCAAGATCATACAGCAGGAAAGTGAACACTTCAAGTCCTGGGCTCTCTCCATTAGACCATACTGCTCCTTCTCCATTAAAATGTCAATCAGATCACTTACTTTGTGCACCTTACTGTACTAAGCGTGTTGGAGAGTACAGTATAACAATATAACAGACACATTCCCTGCCCACAGCAAGCTTTATGGCTTGTTAATGTCAGTATTGTGGCCTTAGCATTCAGTCCGTTTAATCATCCCAAATTTCTTAGAGACTGGTTATAGTCCAAAAGTTAATGTAACTTACTGTTTGGAGTATTGTGTTTGGAGCTGAAAGAATCTAGGGTCTGACCTTTTTCTGAGGCATGTTTTGTTATTAGCCTGGTCACTGTATTCCAGAAAATCTAAGTTCTAAGATCTTAGATCTAAGATCTAAGGTTCCCCACGAACTCATTCATTCATTCAGTCTTATTTATTGAACACTTACTGTGTACAGCGCATTCATTCAGTCATATTTATTGAGGGCTTACTGTGTGCAAAGAGGGGTACTGAGTGGTTGGAAGAGTACAATATAATAGTAAACTGACACAATCCCTGCCCACAGTAAGCTTACAGTGTAAAGGGACAATTTTTTACTTCATGAACCAGCCTCCCTGTTACTTAATTTTTCCCCATCCTTCAGGTTACTGGTCTTGCTTGAAACTTCAGTCTTATAAGGCCTTAATGCTTTCCATTATCTGTCCCTAGCAGAAAACATCCAGGAAGGGAATGATCCTCAAATAGACTTCTGGGTCAGGCATTCTGTTTTTTGATCTCTCCCACGAGTGGATGGGCTAAGAAATGTCTGAGCATAAGCCCTGTCTCTTGGGACTGATGCCAGTTTCTGAGAGGGGTTCAAACAAACGTAGTTTCTAGATTTCCATTTCCTTGTGACTCGTTAATGTCGCAAGCAGCTCTGGATCATAGCTGTCAACCATCTTTGCTGGCTCCAAATTCCAGGCCCGAGACAAAACTCATAGCATTTCTTCTCTTCATTCTTTTACCCTTTTCTTCCCCCGTCTTTCCACCACCATCCCTCCACCAACCTCACTACCACCACAAAAGATTTACAGCAGATCTGCCCTTAGCTGGGTTAAGGAATCTTGACACCTTACTGAACACCCATATTGTGCCTCACACTTTAAATGTGCATGAATAAGTAGAGTAGGCGTCACCCTGTAACTTCACAGTGATTTAGCTACAAAGAAGATAATGAAAAACTAGAAAAATGGAGATAGTCTCTGTGAAAGTGTATCTTGATGAAGATAAACTGATCTGGGTCACTGTGCTGCTTCAAGCTGATCATTAACCCCTTGACTTTGCAAATCCTGATTCTTGCAGGCTGAAGTCTGAGAACAAAAGGATCAGTAGCACTCTTAGTTAAAGACAGTGACTTCAAATAAATGTCAGAGTCCCAGCAGCTGAGGGAGGTAGCTTAAAAACATGCTAGCTCCAAACTTCTTATTTCACTTGAGGATCTCTATTAAATCCAATTTTTCTTAGACTATCAGGGAGGAAAGTTGGAAAATCAATAGGATTTTTGTTCGTGTTTTGTTTTATGTAGAAGGATGAATTCCTTGTCCAGTCTAGATAGTCTGCAGAGCCAGCCCCTTAGTGCTTTTTTATAGAAAACAAATCATTCCACGTTAAAAGGACTGACAACTGTCATGTTAGCATGCAGTCTTGTGGAACAGAGCCTGTCCTGCTGCGAGGCACCTTGAGAATGTTTCTTGGAAATAATGGCTGAAATGGTTTGTGAAGTTTGCTTTAAAATTCTGATTACTAAGAGTCAAATTATGCCTGTGCCTTTCACATCAGGGTGACCCTGGATCGTCAGCTGCAGGAATTAAGGTAATTTTACCTCTTGTCAGAGTCTCCTGCCCTAAAAGAGTCATTTAGTTCTGAAATTCTTCTGTATGGTTTACCTATTGCTCAGTCTGATTTGCTAAAAACATCAAAATCTTCTCTCATCCAGTTTTGCAGACACAAAACTAAGCATTGATCCAAATACTCAATGGGGGTGCAAAAAGGGCAGCGGCTGAAACGGATGGTGGGTGGGGAGGGGTAGCATTGCTAAGTGAGTGGGGCGATACAAGTGTTGTTGGCCTGGTGGAATTTTGGTGGACGTAATGAATTTTGGAAAGCATTTGGAAAGCTGATTCTCTCTTCTTGTTTTCTCTTGCCAGGGAGAACCTGGAGAATCTGGTCGCCCAGGACAAAAGGTAGCCGCACTTTGCAGCACACTCTCTCTCTCTCTCTCTCTCTCTCTCTCTCTCTCTCTCACACACACACACACACACACACACACACACATACACACACACTTTCTCCCTCCCTCTCTTTTTCTCTCTCCACCCCGCCACTCCCCACCGATATTCTTCTCCGATAGTGAATGTTGTACCTACCGCACAGGATTGTTGGTTTTCTGAAAAACAAGGTAGCCAAGTGGGGCATTTTGAAGGTTTTATATATAGATTTTGGTCATTTTGTGTTTTTACCCCAAGGCTAAGGGGAAACGTGGTAAATAAGAAAGTAACCATAAAAATAAACTCAGAAAAAGAAAAGAAAGCTTCCTTTTGTTGTAAAGGTGCATAAATCAACAGTCTGAAACTAATCGAGATGTGTAAGGCCTGTATGCTAACAACTTTATCTTGCATGTTCAACTAAATATAATTTGCAACTCTCTATCTTAATTTTTTCAGGAAGAAATGAATACTCACTTTACTGTTTTAAGTAGGGAATGTTGAATGCTTTTTTTTCCCCCCCTCTCTTTCTAATTGCAGATGCTCTCCTACTGAGTTTTTAATGTAAACTATTTGAAACAGATTGTGCAAACAGATGATTTTTTGCAAACCAAATAAGCTAATAGAGCACAGTTTTAATTAGCGGCACTAATCAAAGCCATTTTAACTAGCTAATCTATGAAAACATGAAGAATGTTTATCATTTATGCTTCACTTTGGTAATAAATTAGATGATATATTAACTGTGTTTAGATTCATATACTTGTTTGAGTGTAAGAGGCAAGAAACAACTGGCAGTAATTTATTATCTGAGCATCTGGCTCTCAATCCACAGTGCAATCAGATTTTGGATACCAGATGCATTGTAGATAAATAATCAGGATATGCACATTCCATGTTCTGTTTGGACTTTTATATGATAATGGCTTTGTCTAGTGGCCTATAATAACAAAGAACTATAGAAGCAGAGAAAGATGGAATTGCTTCATGAGCAGAATGGAAAGGGGAGAATAAATACTATTTTATATCCCAGAATCAGAAAGCATAGTAAAATGTTATTTCTACACCTGCAATAACAGGAGGGTCAGTCTTTTGTTTCATTCACTCATGCTTTAACTTATGAAAAGGCTTTTCTGTTCATTTTGTTGTTGTTGTCTCTAGCTTGGGAGCATCTTTGCTTCTTGGGACAACTAGTGTCTAACAACAGTAAGTAGACGTAGCTCTGTGTAGCTGAGTGGAGACAGACTTTCTCCATAGCCTTCTCAAAATGGCTCTCTCCAGCCATGAAACTCCTCAGTTCCTCAGACCTGACTCTCTGAGGAACAGAAATTTGCAATTCTTGGAAATTGGTGGTTGAAAATCCATTGAAGTTGACAATGTGGACATGTTACCCTGGACTACTGCAGACTAAAACGCAAATGTATTTCGTACATTAATTAAATTCTTGGTCTCTAAGGAGGTAACTATACAGGTCAGATACATTTCTGTATTTCACATATAGTGATTTGGTCAGCAGGTGCCTACATGCACACTCCCCGCTTCCTTTTTTTTTCTCTTTTCTTCTTTTGCCTTGCAGCAAATTTGGATTTTTCCATTGCTTTCAGTGTAGGACATCAAATTGATTTTCCCTCCCTCAACTCAATTTAAATTCTCTCTGTTTTTCCAAGCTTCTAATAATTATTTGCATTTCTTTAAAGGAAAGGATTGGATGTTCATTTATGTTGGTCATAGAATTGAATAACACATTCTTAGAAATGAGGAACACGTCTTAAGCATCATATAAGCTAAACTTCCCTAATGGATGCCTTAACATTCCCCATTCAAGTTAATGAGACTTGAACTGAAGTTTTTTTAAAAAATAATACCAGGATCAGTAATGAATTAAGAAAGACTTGCCACTTAGATGTTATGATTTAACATCGTAACATAAATACAAATACAAAGTTGTTTGTTAAACACAGTGAACTGTTTCTTAGCTCAATCAACATTCCTTTATATTTGCTGTCTATTAATACCTATATGTCATATAGGATGTATAATGAGGGTGTGTATACCTGTATGTGGCCCATTTATAAGAAAGCCTACCCGATGGTATATCGGATTGGGTGGGCCCTCTTTGAAATGGGCCACTCTATGTTATAGTATATGATCATATAATGTATATAGCTATAAAAACTGTCAAATATACTAGTAAATGCTTTCCAAACCACAATCTCTGTAAAAAGATTTATGGAAAAAAAAAAAGCCCAAACGTCTTTTTACAAAGTCCAATCAACCAGGACCACAAATGATCAGTTCTTAATATTTCTGTTCTCCTCTAAGGACACTCATAACCTTCCTTTGTGCATTTGTCTGGTTTGTATGAAGAGACTAAACACTTTATAACCTTCAGGTACATTTGAATGTGTTCTATAGTGATCAAAGGCAGCCTTCCAATTCACTCATTCTTCCAACTGTGTTTATTGGTTTACAGATTGCCTTGTTCAGGTCATTTCATTTATTGAATTAACAGTGGAAATATCTGACCTACTCGTTCATTCTTTTCCTATCTGTTTTTCTTCTCCTCTTATTCCCTTTTGGCTAGACTGACATGTACCCCTCCCTCCCTTTCTCGCTTGTATTTGTGGGTGTGTGTAAGTATGATTGTAGGAGTATTTGTGAGTTTGTGTCTGTGACCCTTGTATAGTGTTCTAGCTTGAGATATTGGTCTTGTTATATCTCTATGTCCTTGAACAGGAATGTATTTTTTGTGTGTGTATGTGTGCCCTGAATGTGTGCACAGTTTTGTATTTGTGGATTTATAGATGTGTGTGTTTGTGTGTACATCTAGGTATTTGAAGGATGTGTGCTCTGCACACAAGTGCTCAAATGCCATTCATTGATTGAGCTTTTGTGTAGAGGAGCATTTGGTATGTATTTCCGTGTGTTTGTATGTGTGCTGATGAAAGGTTAATTGATATGTGGATTCCCTTCCCCCACCCAACTCCATATGGAGCGAAGGAGTTCATCAGGTCGAAAGGACACTTTGCTGGCTGTCCTCCTTTCTGAGACATGTGGGAACGTGTACTGCCTGTTCCAGCCAAGAAAGCCGACGTATAGCTATATTCAGGTTCAACCGATCTGTAGGCAAGGCGCCTGAATGGTAATGACAGCTGACTTGGTATTTGTTTTCATATAAGGTGCAAACTGTGGTTCAGGAAAGGGGTAAGCAATATCATAACTAGTCACTTATGAAATCTTATTAGAAGATGCCTTAGCATTTGAAATATGTTTGTTCTTTTGCTTTAAAAAACCATAAACTCCACCTCAGTAAATTTTACTCTTAGTTTTATTAATTATTTGCACTATTTTTTTTATAGTTCCAAGGACATATACCCCTTTTTCCCCAAAGGAAATTACTGTTCCATTCAAAGACAAAAAAAAAAAGATTTGGCTGCACCATAAACTCAAACAGACTTTGTTTTGCTTTATGTACTTAACTTCCTTGGGAGAAGAAGAAGAAAATAAATCCTGGGATCTTTTTTTTTTGCCAGGAATCACAGTTCAATTCTTCATAGAATGTGATAGATAATACCGAATGCTAATTGAAACTGCTGAAACAGTATCTTTTGCTCTGTTCTTTCATCTCCCTTTATACTTGCCGTTCCCAAAGTGTGTTGATCTTTATAGATATTGAAGTCAAGGTGATTTTCCTTTTGCATTACTACAAGAATTAATTTTTGAACTTGATAAAAGTAATCTAATTAATTGAAGGTTCTGGAAGTAGCATTGGTTTTAAAGGAACTATTCTTTGCTTTCAAAATATTCTAGTTTTGTCCTCAAATAAGGAATTTGCAATCTTTTCATGTTATTTATTTGGGTTATAGATGTATATATCTACAAATCTATATTTCAAATAGACTATTCCTAAATCAGTTTAACTCTACATCTTATGGTCTCTCGGTCTCTCTGCCTCAAAAGATATTATGAAATTTTTCTGAGAAAATGTCATGAATGGGAAGTACCTGATTCTGTAGTTGTGATGAATTTTCTCCAGTAGTGATGTCAACGCCACCCCAGTATCATTGTTGACTTAGATTCCTGATCAACATTTCCTTTTTCATGAGCTAATTGTTTTACATTAAGTAATGGAACGCTAACTAAGCAAGGAATTTTCTGGACAATGTAGCCTCAGTACATTTTGTCGCAATAAGTTCTTAAAAAATAACAAAGATGATTCTGTGAAAACGAGAAGGTTGGGGCTCACTAAGAGAATCCCACTTGATCTGAAGCAACTTTCCAACACCATTATCCGCCAGAAGCTAATGAGTGTTGTCCAGATTTAAATAATGTTAGGATCAAATATAATATTAACCTTATTTTTCTCTCTTTACGAAGTAAAATTAGCCTTATGGAGCTTTCAGGCTAGAAAAGACTATGTGGTAGGATGTAATCATCTGTCCGTTCAGTCAACTCTCAGTTATCCAGGGTATAGCAGATAGAAAGCACGTGAGTGTTTACTCCACCAATTTATTTTAGCCATTAGTTTCAACTTTGTATCTCACCAAATCTTAAGCACTGCTACTTGCCACATGGCAAATTAAACCAAAGGAATAATTGTGGGATCACAATGACCAATAGGCAGGGCAGTTTAGGTTCTTGATAGTCTTCTCACTGGGTAATCGATCCCTGAATAATTGAGAGTTGCCTGCACTGTATAATCCCACTGCTCTTTTGGGAACCAGATTTTATCAGGGTTCAGCTTGTGATCACAGTATCTACAGCAGAAGGTGCCAATTTCTTTCTCCCGCCATGGTGCATAAGTGAATATTGTTCTGTAATGTTATGTAATTTTCCTACATAGGGTGAACCAGGGCTTCCGGGGCTTCCTGGACTTCCGGGGATAAAGGTAAATACAATTCCCAGTCTCTGTGTAGCACGACTGTATTTATAAAAATCCCCAAATGGAGGCCAAAAAAGATCTTTATGAGAGAAAAATTGAGGTTTTGCTCATCTTCCAGTTCTTTTTAAAGCTATTCTAAAGTGATAATTGTTTAAAAGGAGATAATCTAAAGCAAAAAACATGGTTCCCTCTGTGAGTGCACACACAAACACGCACACACACACACACAAACCCAGACCTTGACTACTTTCCACCTGTGTTTTCTTTCCCAGCATTCAGTACAGTGCTGTGCACACAGTGAGCGCTTAATAAATGCTATTATTGTTCTTAATATCATTTTTATTTTTGCTACTACTAGCCATGCAATTTGAATAGGAATCAAATAGCCCTTCAGTTGCAATCTCAGGGCTTCCTTGTAGAGGAGATTTTCTCTTCTTTTAGATATAGGCTCACTCCAAAGTTCTCTTGTTGTCCCATTTGCTTTGACCGGAATGATGATGGTATTTACTAAGTGCTCACTAGGTACCAAGTGCTGTACTATCCTGGGGTAGGTAAGAAATGATCCGATTCACCACAGTCGCTGTCCCACACAGGGCTCACAATTCCCAAGAGAGAGGGAAAACAGGTTTAACCACCCGGGAAAGTTAATTGCGAATGTTGCTCCCCTCATTATTCCCCATTTTCAGATAAATCCCTTTCTGGAAATGGTCCTACTTTCATTTTTCCCTCCATGAATACCATTAGGACCCCAAATACAGTTATTAAAAAATACTGCCACAGTGCGTAGTTGCCACCATATAATATGCAAATGTTGTGCCTAACAACAGATGCTACATTGTCTTGTCGCTGTTGTGTATTTCAGGGGAAATTATTCAAAGTTGTTTGGCTACTGAGCAGAATTTGAGGAAAAAGAATGAACTAGTATTTTAAGGTAGTATTATGCAGGTTGCAGGGTTCCTCTGCCCTGGCTGAGGTTATATTTTCAGTCTTTTTTCTCTTTTATTGCTAGTTTTTTTTTCTTTACAATAAAGCCTCTCCGATCCAGGCAAAAAAAAAACACCTAAACTGGGCAATTATTAATCTGTAATCTGGGGAAAGGCCACTATGAATTAGTGATATTTCTAGATTGTTGAAGTTTTTTTTATTTTAAATGCAGTTTTATAACTGTCCCTCTCTGAATCATGCTGGTCAGGAGAACTATCACTTTGTAAGAGGAGGAAAGAGAGCAGGAAGACTAAAAAATCTGGGGAAGTTTGATGATAGTGGGTCCAGACTAGGAGGAGTGAGGGATTCTGATTACTCTTTATTTCCCTCCTTTATTTTCTCTCTCCTTTTCTTCTGCCTTCTCTTCTCTCACTCATCACCCTTCTACCCTCCTCCTTCAACTACCACTTCTTGTTCTCACTCTTTTCTTTTTCATTCCCTTCCTTGTCCTGCTTTTCCCCTCAGGGGAATTTTGAAAACTCCAATCTGAGGCCCAGTTCTGATTTGCCTCTCTCCCCTCTTCTTACCCCAGTTTCTTCTCTCTTTTTGTAACTGCCTTCCTTCTCCCCTTGCCAGCCATTTTCTGAGACTGGTTTCTACTGAACGTACCGTATTTACCAAACCACAGCCACATCATCTCAAACTCTGAATTAGAAGCATCCAATCCACCCAGGTTTTATTGTCCTTCAGCAGGCCCTTTGGTCTCATCTGCATTAGGAGAAAATAATCCTGTGTTTTCTGTAACTCCCAAGCAGTTTTCGATCCACTGAGAGAGGGCTTTCATTTGCAAATTGGTTTTCATCCGGTAAATTTTAAAGGCCAAAACAGACAAATATCGGCAAAAAAATACCTATATTTGCTAAGTGCAGCCAGGACTTGGGGTATTTTTCAAACTTTTAAACTGAAAAAACAGTGTCAGAAGAAACATTTACATTTTCCAGCAAACAGTGTGACATTGAACTGCTTATTGAAATCAGTACAGCGAGAGGGATGAAGTGCCTGATGGTCCTAATGGAGCAGACCTGCTAATGGCAGTCTTTACCTTCCGTAGTGCTTTAGAATTGGTTCTGTATTGGGAAGATAATGAGAAATGTGTTCCTCCTCCTAATCTAAATCTGTGATAACTGCCTTTCTAAATTTGGTTCAAGGCTGTGTATGTGTTAGCATTCAAAATTATTTGGGAATGTGTGGGATATCCATTAAATCGCAAGTAAAATGGTTTTGTTAGATTCAGTGTGATTTATGAACAGTAGCAAAAGACAGACATGATTCTCAATTTTATTTTCTTGGGCCACGTTCAGAATCCTGCTATTTCTCTTCATTATTTGTTAGCGGTTTTACTACTAACAGGAAGGAAACCACTGAAAAGTTTAGATGAGTTCACGTGCATTAGGATTTGATCACTTCCCTAAAGAAAAGTATTTTCCAACTAGTAATTTATTTTACAAAGTGGTGACTAGCACTTCAGATTGCCAAGGAAAATGCATCATTTACACTTACACACTTTTGGATCTATTCTGGGGCATGTCTGTAAATGATTTTAGGAGGTTTCATTTTCCTGAAGTTGGTCGAAAGACAGAAATTTGAAAGAAGTCTGAGTCTGATGCCTAAATTTGGATATTAAAAGCTAAAGCATGTGAATAATGGATTGTAGTGTCTACAGTAGTTGGAAACATTTTAGGGTCAAAATTGTATGTGATGGGTTGTTTTGCTTTTTAATTTATCAATATTATTTAGGTATTCTTTCATTTCTTTTCACTTAAACTTTTTCCAAGGTTTCAGGAGTGGTACTTATAGTCTTCTATCTAGGAAGCTTCCATGGGCTTTCATTTTCCACTGATGCAGAGGCAACAATAATATCACTAAAATGTAACCAGGCCCCAAGTAGACTTGTTCACCAAACTGTACCTTCCCAATATTAGGAAAGTTTAAAGGTTAGAGGTTCAAGACTAATAAGAGAAAGCACAACACAAAACAAGTCATAGAATGAGGAGTCTCTTGCTGCAGGAAGTTGGATGGCAAAAGCTTCAATAGATTCAGGAAGGATCTAGAAAACTTCTTAGAGAAGGGGTTATTTCAGGGAAAAGTTAGGGAACTTTGGGGATGGGATGGGTGACAAGGAAGGCAGTTATCCCACTTCGCCAGTGGTTCATGGAAGTGACTGCTGAAGCAGAATAATGGGACTGAACCAAGCTTGACATGGCTCTTTTGGGCTTCTTTTAAAAAGTGAAATATAATTACAAAGCTAGAACTGTGCTCACTAATCTTTAAGTTCATTCTTTCCTTTGTAGCATGTTCCTCTTCTAGCTTTAGCAATATTATTCCCTAAGAGTCGAGATTAGGCAGAGAGGGTGAGATGTAGGAGATTAGGTTAAGAATAATAATAATAATAGTAATAGTGGTGTTTGTTAAGCACTTACTATATCCCAAGCACTGTACTAAGCTCTGGGGTAGATATCAGTTAATTAGATCAAACATAGTCCCCGTCCCACAGTCTAAGTAGGAGGAAAAACAGATATTGAATCCTTATTTTTGCAGAGGAGGAAACTGGGCACAGAGAAGTAAGATGACTTGGCCTCATGGCCACTGACATGACCTCAGGGAGATGCTTCACTGGCTCAAAAGTGGCCCTAAGGATCCAGCTCACCCAGGCCTGAAGCCCTGCTTCAGAGATGGTGGTAGAATCCCAGTATCACCTAGGACGATTCCTGGGATTGTGACCGCTCCACTCGGATACCCTTTGATGAGGGCCGTGGGAATGAAGACGGCAGTAAGGCCTGTATTCCTTCTGAGGAAGACTCTAGTTCCCTCAGTCATGCCCAGAGCACTAACCCTGAGCTACCAAGAGGCTCCAGCCCTGGGAGTCTCTGAATAAGAGACAGTGGCCAGATGTGCTCCCTTTGACTCACAGTGACCCCAGCTGTGGCCCCTGGAGAGAAGTGGGGCTCGCTTTTTGTAAATGTCAGCTCATTCTTTGGGAATGAGCTCGTCTTCTTTAATCTTTTGCCTGAATCTTTACTCTTCTTTAATCCTTTGCCTGAAGTTTTACTGGGGAGCCAATCCCAGATCATTTCATCACAGTTCCAAGGCACTGGATAGCAAAATCTAGAAAAGTGAAGTGTCCCGGCTAAATTAAGCTAGAGTAGGTATGAATAATTTTAGTAGTAAGTGCTCAGCTTTGGGCTAAGTGGATGTGAGGTGCAAGATAAATAGATTGGACCCAGTCCCTGTCCCACACGGACTCCTGGTCTAAGAAGTTACAGCTCCACAAGGTCATTGTCAGAATCGCCCTGGGTGTCTGTCACTCACCACATGTAAATTTCGGCTTCGGAAACGTTTCCTGTCGCTCCTCATCCCCTTAGTTATCTTTCGGTGCTTCGGAGGGAACACAGATGCCATCGGTTATTTCCAAGTCATTGAGGAAACCTGCCGTGACATACCATGAAAGCTCGGCTTCACCACCTGTTGCCTATGTGAGATGGTTGGAAACTTAATGAGAGTTTGGAGACGGTCCAATATGGCATTCAGGAAATGAGCAAATCACCTAAACGTGGAATAATGACTCATCTGTGTAACATCCCGTGTTACCACTGAGGGCAAACCAGCCCTGGGTATCTTAGCACTTGGATACTTTCTCTATAGGGGAAACAATCTCCTGTTTTTTTCTACACTTCTACTTCCTCCACCAGAGTCCAAAAGCTCCGCAAGCCATGTGGAAGTCATTTGGAATTCTTAGTCGATGCATTCATGGTCCAGAAGCGGATCCCTGACATTTTATTCTCCGGGGACTGCTGATCTGTACTCTGTCTTACCTGAACAGCGGCACACTTGGGGTGCCTGGGGAGAAAAAGGGTTAGATTTGGGTTCTCTTATCGAATAGATATGGCTTATTTTCCTGTTTTCTTGTATTATGCATATCATTATGCATACTAGATTGATTCTCCATTTCCCCCTGCTAGAATATTGATAGACAGGTTCTTTGTTTTCTTTTCAGCCTACCAGAGTTCTAAAGAAATTGACATTGTTTTAGTCACCTTGGGGCTTTTCTTTAAGTTTCACTCTTTTAGTGTTCCTGAGATTTCTGTGCTCATTCGTCCATTCATTCAGTCAGTCATATTTACTGAGCGCTTACTGTGTGCAGAGCACTGTACTAAGCACTTAGTCTTTGGTACAGTGAGGGCACTTGCCTTCTTTTGGAGCAAGAAGATAGGTTGGACTCTCTCCCCCATATTCTTGCCCAAAGAACCATGTGGCATCTCAAGGTTCAGAGAGAGGACTCAGGACCATGGTGTTCCTGACATCAGAAAGTGTCAGTGACAAGAGTAAGCCTGAACAGACTGAAAAGCACTTTTGTGCTTGACAAGAACACAAGTAGTGCAGATGTGACATAAGGCAGCCGACGAAAACTGATTTCTGGTCTGCAAATGGCAAGCTGTACTAAATATGTTCCCCGATATGGGTTTTTCCACATTCGGAAGCCTAACGAAAACCCATTCAAACAATGTTCTGTGAATCCTTGAGGGGGAAGATTTGAGGGAGATCACTTAATCTGTAGCACTTAGCTCTTTAGAGAGTACAGTAGTGTAGGTAGGACATGATCCAATCTTTGCCTACCAGTAAGCACTCAGTAAATACGATTAAATGAATGATCCCTCCTCTCAAAGAGCTTCCACTCCAGGGGAATGAAACAGCTCTCGATCTGGAGGGCAGACAAAAAAGAGAGTTATAATAATGATTAATAATTACGATATTTGTGAAGCACTTGTTCTGTGTTAAGCACTGTTCTAAGCGCTGGGGTAGTTAATCAGGCTGGATGCAGTCCCTGTCCCCCATGGTCCTCACAGTCTAAGTAGGGGGGAGAACAGCTATTGAATCCCCACTTTACAGATGAAGAAACTGAGCCACTGAGAAGTAACTTACCCAGAGTCACAAAGCAGGCAAGTGACGGGGCTGAAATTAGAACCAGGCCCTTGCTCTTTCCATTATGCCTCACTGCTTCGTTTAAAGAAGAAAGACAATTTGTTTAGGGGGATTTTGATTTTTTTTTTTTTACCCAAAGATTTGGTTTTCAAGATTTGGCTAGGGCCGGGGGGACTCCGGATTTGAATGGGCTCCAGCAGCCAGGGAACATAAGTCACAAAGAACTTTGTGTGCTGTGATGAGAGATGAGTGAATTGTGGCAGTGAGTAATCTCAATAGGGCTGGCCTGTTTGATTCTGAGATCACCATTGTGCAAGCTCAGCCAATTGAAAATTGGCTTTTACAGGTGCCTGAAGCAACAGTTTTGGCATTCTTAGTGTGCGCTAGGTGTGAGCTATGTCCGTAAGGTATCAGAAACCTTATCTTACGAAGCCCTAAAGCTGAGACAGTTTTCATGGAAAGTCCACCACATCACACCAGAAAGTCCAAACAGGGCAAAAAATGAAAAGAACAAAGAAAGTAAAACAGGATGTAAAATGAATTCCTGAAAAGAAAAACTGATTGTTAAAAGTTATGTTGTGATGGGTAGCATTGGGTTACTGTTACTTGTGATTCGTTTCCTGTGTTGTTTGGAGGCAACCAAAACAGTTAAGTCCGTTGGAAGTCTGCCCTAGGAAGCTCTTGCAATCAGAAATTTAGATTTTTTTTTTTCTTACCAGTCACAAAGAAGACCTCAAATCAGTAAACTGAAAAGGGCTTTCAGGATGTAATCCCTCCCAGAAAGAAAGCATCAGACAGTGTCTCTGGTTTATAGACAGACTCATGTTGCTGCCAGCTAATTTTTTAACATAGCCACAGAAATGTTTTAATTTACAGGTCAAACTTGATCCTTGAATGGGGGGAGGAAAAAAGGTTTTGGGGCACACCGCCTTCTCGTTATTTTTTTCTCTCAATCATTCGATAAATCAGTCGCTCCCCAATACCGGCTGCCTGGAGGCTCTTATTACAACAAATGTTTTTAGTGTAATCCTCAAAAGCAGGTATCATGCTGACTCGAATTCTAATTAGCCTTTAAGAAAGAAGTATACTGTGTGGCTAATGCATGCAGTGTCATGACACATTAATCAGAATTATTGCTGATGCTTTTAGCACCCTGGCAAATCAGCACGCATATTTTTAAAGCCCCGCCAGACCATTTTTTTGGGAAAATGAAAATTAGACTTGCTTGGGGAACAATAAATATCACAGAAAACATGCCCTGCTTATAAGCTAGTCCATCAAGGTTCAGTAGATGGGTTAAAAATGTAATATATTTGCTGTTTAAATTTTTAATGGATTCGTAAAAACAAAACAAAGGGGCTTAAATAGGAAAAAACAGAGGTCTCCCTAACTGGAAGGAATTACTCAATTAGAACTCTGTTTAACTGTTTAAGTCCCATTTGCAGAGGTTTTCATTCAGTCAGTCGTATTTATTGAGTGTTCACTGTGTGCAAAGCACTGTACAAAGCGCTTGGTGGTCAGCTCTGGGGCTTGGACACCCAAATGTCTGTGGAGTCAGTACTTAGCATTATGCCCGCTAAACCTAGTAAGGCTATTGGAGAAGCTCTCTCCTTCACCTCATCTCTGGAGTCTGACCGCTCTTAAATGAAGCAGCGTGGCTCAGTGGCAAGAGCCCGGGCTTGGGAGTCAGAGGTCATGGGTTTGAATCCTGGCTCTGCCACTTGTCAGCTGTGTGACTGTGGGCAAGTCACATAACTTCTCTGTGCCTCGGTTACCTCATCTGTAAAATGGGGATTAACTGTGAGCCTCACGTGGGACAACCTGACTACCCTGTATCTACCCCAGCGCTTAGGCTGCACATAGTAAGTGCTTAACAAATACCAGCATTATTATTATTATTATTATTGTTCTTTTAGCAAAAGGTGGCATCTCCTCTCTCCCCACCCCCCTCCAAAAATAATAGGGTGCCCTTCTGAGTTGATTTCACAGTTGCTTTCTGCTTTGCAGAGTTGCAGTTACCAATAATGTGGCAAAATAGAATAACATCCATAGATTTATCTAGGAGTCAGCTAGTAATAAAGAAGCAGCATGACTTAGTGGAAAGAGCACAGACTTGGGAGTCAGAGGACATGGGTTCTAATCGCGGCTCCGCCAATTTGTCAGCTGGGTAACCTTGGGGCAAGTCACTTAACTTCTCTGCGCCGCAGTTACCTCATCTGTGAAATGGAGATTAAGACTGTGAGCCCCAGGTGGGACAATCTGAGTAACTGTGTCTACCCCAGCACTTAGAAAAGTGCTTGACACATAGTAAACGCTTAACAAATGCCATAATAATAATAATAGTCCTTGACCACCTTTGTGGATGGATAGTGCAAATTTGGCTACCTATCTGTAATTTTTGGGTGGGAAGCGGACTTAAGGTGTCCCCTTTGAGTTTCCAAAGAGTGAAACAGAGATGCCTGTTATGTGTTAATATTGTGGATATTTGTTAATCACTAATTATATGTCAAGCACTGTATTGAGAATCGTGTACCAGGGATTACAAGGGATACAGAGTCCAAGTAGGAGGGAGAAGAGGTCCTGAATCCCCATTTTATGATGAGGAAACTGAGGCACAGAGATATTAAGCGGCTCGCCCGAGGTCTCACGCAGACAAGGAGCGGGGGCGGGATTAGAACCCAGGTCTTTGACTCCCGGCCCGTGTTTTCTTCATTAGGTCACCCTGCTTTCTTACATTTCTCATTTTCTCAGACACACAGTGGGCCATCCTGGCTTAACCAGTGGACACTCAGGGAAGAAGGAGCTGTCGGCTGCCACCCCAGGAAGCTGTTCAGCTCTGGACACAGCGTGTGTACCGCAGGACAGATCAAAGGGACATTCCTGGAAGACATCTTTCTTCTAGGATTTCTTCCCTCCCTCTTCCTTCCTTCCTCCTCACCTAGATTTTTCTCCTGCAAGGAATGAACTGGTGATAGTAGTAATAGTAGTCATTCATTCATTCATTCATTCATTCAATCATATTTATTGAGCACTAACTGTGTGCAGAGCACTCTACTAAGTGCTTGGAGAGTACAGTACAACATAAACAGACATGTTCCCTGCCCACAACGAGCTTATGGCCTAGAGTGGGGGAGACAGACATCTCTGTGCCTCAGTTACCTCATCTGTAAAATGGGGATCAAGACTGTGAGCCTCACGTGGGACAACCTGATCTACCCCAGCGCTTAGCACAGTGCTCTGCACATGTACGCGCTTAACAAATACCAACCTTATTATTAATATAAATAATAAAAAACAGATATGTACCTAAGTGCTGTGGGGCTGGGAGGGAGGATGAACTAAGGGAGCAAGTCAGAGCGACGCAGAAGGGAGTGGGAGAAGAGGAAAGGGGGGGCTTAGTCAGGGAAGGCCTCTTGGAGGCCTCAATAAAGCTTTGAAGGTGGGGAGAGTCTGTCGGATTTAAGAAGGGAGGGAATTCCAGGCCATGGGTGAGAGCTTGGTGGCGAGTTAGATGACACTAATAACAGTAGTAGTCATGGTCTTGTCTCATGCCGTCGAGTCGTTTCCGACCCATAGCGACACCACGGACACACCTCTCCCAGATCGCCCCACTCTCCGTCTTCAAATCCTTCTGGTAGTGGGATCCATAGAGTTTTCTTGGTAAAATCCGGAAGTGGTTTACCATTGCCACCTTCCCTGCCGTAAACTCGAGTCTCCGCCCTCGACTCTCTCCCGTGCCGCTGCTGCCCTGCATAGTTGAGTTTTGACTTGGAGCAGATTGCCTTCCACTCGCTAGCCACTGCCCGAGCTAGGAATGGAAATGCCTCTGCTTAACTCTCCATTCCATAGCCAAGACTGGTAGACTACCGGAAACTCTCCAGGTACGACCCTGAGAGGGGGATTATTAGTGGAAAAATGTACTAAATGCTTACTAAACGCAGAATACTGTACTCAACACTGGGAGAGAATACGCAGGTGGGAATTAATAATGTTAATAATAATAATGTTGGTATTTGTTAAGCGCTTACTATGTGCCCAGCACTGTTCTAAGCGCTGGGGTAGACACAGGGGAATCAGGTTAGACACAGCCTCTGTCCTTTGGGGGCCTCAAAATCTAAGAGTATAAGTGGTGAGTAGGAATTATAGACAGACACGTCAGCTATGATGAAACACTGAACATTTTGTTGCCCAATTGTACTTTCCGAGCGCGTGGTACAGTCCTCTGCACACGGGAAGCGCTCAATAAATACGTTCGAATGAATGAATGAATTTAAACAACCCAGAATAAGAAAATCAGCAGGGAGCTGTGGTTACAGGAGCAGGATTCAGGTTCCTCAGAGCTCCGAGTTTAAGGTACACCCAAAGCCACCGGCATTCCCAGGGTTTTGTGGAGACCTCCTGCTGCAGGTGTGCATGAAGTAATAGAATGCACTTTCTCCTGCTAAACCATTCCTTCTCCAAGTGTATATCTTGACCTGCTGGTGTGCTTAGTGCCAATCTGTGAAGAAAAAAAAAAAGCCAAAGCTCCAAATGTGTGTTAAGGATGTGGTGAGAATAGGATCATCTCAATCGAAGTATGTACTTCAGTCTTGACATGTCTATTAGTCACTTTGGCATATGGCTTGGCAGAAAAGAAAATGGCACCGGTCCAAAAGCAGCTGAGCGATTCTGTGAAGTGAAAAAAAAAAGTGTAAATCATTGCCTTTCAAATACAGAGGTGACAGTTCTGAAAATGTTGTTATTCACTGTGTGTGGCTGAAAAAAACTGACCCCAGGCAGCCAGGGTATTTTTGAGAACTGTTCAGCTCTGGATGATATTGTTTCCTTCACCCCAAAAGATGACCAGTGGTAGGGCCTGCCTAGAAGCAGTGTTGCCTAATGGGATAGAGCTTTGGCCTGTGAGTCAGAAGAACCTGGATTCTAATCCCGGCTCCACCACTTGTCTGCTGTGTGACCTTAGGCAAGTCGCTTCGCTTCTCTGGACCTCAGTTACCTCATCTGTTCATTCATTCAATAGTATTTATTGAGCGCTTACTATGTGCAGAGCACTGTACTAAGCGCTTGAAATCTACAAATCGGTAACAGATAGAGACAGTCCCTGCCCTTTGGATGGATTTACACTCTAATCGGGGGAGAGCAAAATGAGGATTAAGACTGTGAGCCATGTAGGACAGGGACTGTATCCACCTGATTTGCTTGTATCTACCCGGCGCTTAGTACAGTGCCTGGAGCATAGTAAGCGCTTAACAAATACCACAATTATTATTATTATTAGAGCTCAAAGTGTTGAAACTCCAAGTCGGACCGTCCCTTTCATCTTGTTTTGGTCAGACCAATGTTTTAAATGATCAGAAACCCAGAGACCTTTATTCCCCTGTTCCAGAGTGTTAGCACCATGCCAACTTTTCTACAAATTTGATGAGAGGTCCAAATAATCAATACGGTTATGGATTGGAACGAAATGGACCCCAGTTTGACATCACAACTCCTTGGGAGGGGTCTCCTGCTAGCAGTCCACACACTGAACAACAATACATCAAGATCATGGTCTTCTTGCTCACAGGCGAGAACACTGAGTAGAATGAAAATAGAAATCTTGATTGATTCTATATATTGCTTCTCCCTCATCTATGTGATCCATCAACCTGTCCTGAAAGGAAACTAGATTGGTCAAGGGCAATTGATTCTTCTCAATGCCTGCTGGTTGCTTCCCAGAATTTTATGTTCCTGTAGGAGCTTGATTGATTATTTGTTCTAATACCGACCCAACTATTGAGGGAAATTACTTGTCTGTGATGACTAGATTACTGCTCTTTTCAATATTCTTTAAACTGTCTTTCTCTAGTTTAGGTAGACTTTGCAATTTTTCTTTGCAAGTGGGAATTCCTCTGTAGTCTTCCCTTCCTGCCATCAGAGGAAACAAAGGTTCATCTCCTCTTTTTTGCAAACATAATTGAAGCATTTTGAGGGGTACTTTTTATAGTTTTTATAGCGCAACTCCCTCATCTTTATTTTTTCTTTATTGCCTTATAACTACTGTGCTTTTTTATGCCCACTACCCCAGCCCATTTTCAGCTTTTATGGCTTTCTTTATTTACCCCTCAAGTTTCTGAATCTGCATACATCCAACTTGGTATCTGATAGCATTCATATTTGTCCCGACTCTGTCCCAGGACGCCATTGCTTGTGATTCTATCTTGCCACTGGATGTTAAGATCGTATGTTGGTGGCCTCGATGAATTGCTCCAGAAGTTGAATATCGACCAGGTCCTTCAGTTATGAAGAAAATCTGACATACTTAATGCAGAACTCTGCACACAGAAAGCATGCAATAAATACCATTGATTGATTGATTGATTGACAGTGTGGCCTAGTGAATAGAGCATGGGCCCGGGAGTCAGAAGGACCTGGGTTCTAATCCCAGCTCTGCCACTTGTCTGCTCTGTGATGTTGGGCACGTCACTTCACTTTTATGTGCCTCTCTTAGCTCATGTATAAAATGGGGATTAAGACTGTGAGCCCTCTGTGGGATAGGGACTGTGTCCAACCTGATTAATTTGTATCTATCCCAACACTTAGTATAGTGCCTGGCACGTAATAAGTGCTTAACAAATGCCATTATTATTATTATTATTATCACTACCATTACCCTAGATTCCTTCAGTCTGATCTGAATCTTGACCTCGAACTGGCACCCCGCTCTGTCTTTACAAGAAGAGAGAAAACTGAATCAGGAAGGCTAGGGCAAGTCTTCCTAATTCACTTTTCTCTTTTCTTGTCTATTCTGGCATCATTGGAAAATTTGGTAATAAGATTCTGTGACATTATTCAATTCTGTATGAATGATGCGTATCCTTGGTTGCGTGTAAGTTTCGTGAGTGCAAATGGGAATGTGACTTTGGTTGTCAACTGGTGAACCCTGGTGCTTTACTCATTTTGAGAATGGATCATAACCATCTGCACATTGCTCTGTGGGGAGTCCTAGTTCATGATCCTAAGTGTGTAGGAACTCCTGAATGAAGGTTCTAAGGACTTTTGATGATACTTTCAGACCGTTGAGGTGAGAGCACTTTCTAGAGGATTAGAATCACATTATCACAGCAGCATCCGTGATCCTTGTATTTGTTAAGCGCTTACTATGTGCAGAGCACTGTTCTAAGTGCTGGGGTAAGATACAGGGTAATCATGTTGTCCCACGTGAGGCTCACAGTTAATCCCCATTTTCCAGATGAGGTATCTGAGGCACAGAGAAGTTAAGTGACTTGCCCACAGTCACACAGCTGACCAAGTGGCAGAGCTGGGATTCTGACTCCCAAGCCCGGGCTCTTTTCCACTGAACCACGCTGCTTGAAGCAGGGTGTGTTGAACGAGGGCGTTACCTCATTGATGATGGGAAGAGAATCTGGCAGAACCCTCCAGGCGGTCTTCCCACTAAAATGGTAAGATCCTCGAGAGCAGGGATCGGATCTAACAACTCTGTTAAATCTCCCAAGTGCTTAGTACGGTGTTCTGCACATAGTAAGCACTCAGATACCATTGATTGATTGAGGCATATCATGGTGGAGTAATCTTTCATACCATACTGAGTATATTCTGTGTGGCCTAGTGAGAACCAACATCGCCTAGTGGAAAGAGCATGGGCGAGGTAGTCTGAGGACCTGGGTTCTAATCCTGACACTGCACTTGTCTGTGCAGCAACGTTGGCAAGTCACTTAACTTCTGTGTTCCCTCAGTTCCTCATCTGCAAAACAGGGATTCAATCACTATCTCTTCTCCTTCCAACTTTGACTGTGAGCTCCAAGGGGGACTGATTATCTTGTATCTACCCAGCACTTAGTACAGTGCTTGGTACATAGTAAGGGCTTAACGAATACAAGTATTATTATTATTATTCAGAATCCTACTAGAGGCTTGGAGAATTACAATATAAAGACTGCAAACATGGGCTTAGCCTTGAGGAGCTTATATTCTTATAGGGAAGGCAGGTAGATGCATGACCTACAAACAGTAGAAGCAAGAGAAAATAATGTTAGGTTCTTGATAAACTTTTCAAAGCAGCCAAACTTTTCTGTAGTTTCCGGAGCCGTGCCGTTAAATGAAAGATCTACAGAAATGTGTAGATAAGGGATTGCTATTTCTCCCCAAAATTCTTCCAGTTCTAATGTGCATCACTCATGTTTGCCACGCACCGCTGTGCTCTGTGAGTGATTTGGGAATGTGTAGCGGGTGTTGTTCTTCCATAGTTAGTCCAAGAATGCCTTCTGGCTAGAATCTTAAGAAAATTGAAGAGCAGTGAGGCACCACAGTAGCTGTTTCCTTTCCCTTTCGAGGACAGTGAAATCGCTCATCAGCTACTTTCCTCTTCTTCTTGGGAACTGTCATCTTCTGTCCTCTCTACTCCACCTTCTTCATTTCTACCCTGGAAACAACTTCTTTCTTCCTGAAAAGTGAACCGTTCTTCACCATTTGTACTTAGCAATTCATGTGTAGGTTTGCCTCTGACCACGAACTTATTAAAATAGCAAGAGCTCCACCTGAAGGGATTTTTTTTCCAGTTGGTTGCTTTCTTAATTCTGTTAAATTCTACTGTAAGAGCACTAACTGCATCTCTGAGAAAGTTAGAAAACACGGATTGCAGGGCAAGTCTGATCTCTTTCATCACCACAGCAACCCTTTCCATCTGACTTCTACGTCATGGGGTTTTGAGTGGCTAGGCTCACAGTTCATTTTCTGTACATTCAAACCGGTGGTAATTTGAAAGTTCCCACCTTGATCCTTTCCAAATGAGCTTTACTGTTGGTTTGAAGCACCATGTATTAGGTATTAGACAGTCTAACGATTCAATATCAAGTTTATCTGAATAACACCTGCACATTGGATGAGAAGGAGAGAGGATGAACTCACCAGAGATCATGGGTATCGTTGACACTATTTTTATCTATTACCTTATTGAATGTCTTCAGTCATTCAATCATTGATATTTATTGAGCGGCTTATTGTGGTGCAGAGCACTGTACTAGGACCTTTGAAAAGTACAATTCAATATAGTTGGTAGAAGAGATTCCTTTCTACAGGAAACTTACATGGGGAGATGGACATTAAATAAAATTACAAGTAGGGGAAACAGTAAAGTATAAGGATATGTACATAAGTACTTTGGGAGTTGGGGGTAAGCATCGAAGTGCTTAAAGGGTACCTGTGTTATCCTCTTTTGAATCAGATTTCACAACTTCAACTTTCATTCTCATAATGTTAAAATTTTAGCTTTAAAAAAACATAAAGCAGAGACTATTCAGGACTCATCTAAGTCTTCCAATATGAATTTTTACAATTCACACTCCTGTGAGGCCCTTTGCTAAGCTGAGTTTGTATTCCTGTCGGATAGTTTTATCGGTTTGATGTTTATTAGAATTTGCTTTCCTAGGCTCAAATAGGTGTTCCTGTTTGCCAGAACTAAGAACTTCAATTACTCAGTATCCTCTCACTGAAGGGTTGCTCAACCCCTGAGAACTTCCTTTGTGTGCGCTCCCAGACAGCACTGTGCCGGGTTCATCTCAGAATGTCACTCAGTAAAGGAGAGAAGCCAATTTTGGCATTCTACTTCCTCATTGTCTTCTGTGTCACGATTTCCTCTTCCCCATCTCACCGCATTGCAGGGGCACTCACTAATAGTAGCTTATTAAGATCAGTTTGTTGGTTTTTCATCACACTATTTGTTTTCATCCCTTTCACACATCATTGGAAGCACTAATCTGGATGGATTCCCAATTGACTTTACTACCTGGAGGCTGAGGATGATAATACAAAGCAGAAACACAAATGTGATCTAGTTCTGGGAAAGAGGTGGAGGGATAGGGAAGGAGCAGAGGAATCTCATCTTTAGGTAGGGATTGTCTCTATCTGTTGCCGAATTGTACTTTCCAAGCGCTTAGTACAGTGCTCTGCACACAGTAAGTGCTCATAAATATGATTGAATGAATGAAATGAATGTTCTCTGACTCTCCAAAAGAGGAAAGAGAGGGGAAAGCTAGAGATTGTTTTAGCAAAAGCATAAGAAATGGTCACCGAAGCCAGAGATTGTTTCAGCAAAAGCATAAGAAAATGGTCACCGTGACCACTTCTTCTTAAGATTTCTCTCTTCTTTGCTGTTGAAAATCAGGATTTGTCTCTTTTGTCTCCACTTAAAAAAAGAGCTTTAAGTTTGATTCTCATAGTAAATCCATCATTCCCTGTTGTGCTTCTCCTCACCCCTTCCCTCACACATACCCAACCCATCTGCATCTTCCCTCCTAGACTCAAGAAACAGTTTCCATATGCTACTCTGAGTTTTAAAGAATGTACATCTCCAAGGCAGTTATTGCTGAATGCTTCAACTCTGCAAGAGCCTCCAGACCCTTCTGAGCAATGGCCAAGTTCTGAGTGGGAGAGATTTTCCAGCACAGCCCTGCTCAGGCAGCTATGCTGGTGGCTTCAGATCACTGTTCATTCTTACACAGTCCCTTCAAACATCATCCTGAAGGTTTCAATCCATCGGTACCTTCCTCAGCAGGGGATACCCCTAAAGTTGCTCCCCCCACCCTGTCTTTACCTGACTCAGGGCCAATTCAGAGCAGCCCCCTCTGGCCTCCATAGCCAATCTTACCTGGCTCGTGCCTAGTTTTCTGAGCTGTTTTAAACCATTTTGCATTTTTCAGTTTAAAACATCCTTCCCCGGGCATCTAATGGGGTCCTAAGGAAGTCAGTGGAGTCCATTACAGAGGGGTAACCAAGATTTTCCTAAATATATAATAGGAATCCATACTTCTAGTAGTTGTAGGTAATAATAGTATTTATTTAGCATATACTATGTGAGAAGCGCTGTACTAAGCACTGGGAAAGAAATATATGGATGAGACATAAGCATGGTCCCTGACTTTAAGGGGCTTATAATCTAGGAATGAAGTGGGACAGGGACTTCTGGCAACAGACAGGTAAGAAAGGCAAACCAACTTACAGAAGGCAGAGATGATGACAGACATGAAAGGAGCAGAAGGATTTTCGGCCCGACGTAATCCAGTCGAACAGTCACAGCTTCGGCCCCACTTGTGACCCTCTCCCCGTTCTAATACCCTGAAAGTCTGCTGTTGCTACCCAGGTCCTTCCCAGGGAAGCAGGGAATAATGGGAACCCCATTGTCCTTTGGAGGAGCAGCATCTTTCCCACAGAGCTGGGGCGCTGGAAAAAAGGTGTAAAGAGAACGGTGAAACGGTTCACATCAGTGCCAATGGTCCGTCCTTCCCTGGGAAGCTCTCTGAGGGCTTCTGGGTGGTGTGGAGTACCGTCTCAACCTCCTCCTAGAAGAGGAAGTATGGAAGGCATCAGTGGCAGAAATGACCTAAAGTTAGGTCACTTCAAGAGTCAGTAAAGTTTTAGGCCTCACTCTGTCCTCCCATTGCCACCCCATGAATGTCGTGCAAAATTTAGGAGTCTTTGGTAGCGTCAAAAGACTTGGGGACTGGACACCAAGAGCTTCACCAGACTTTCCTTGAATCATCACTCAAAAACTGCAATATTCCTCACTGGATATTTTAGGTAGAGTGCCTGGCAGGAAGTCAGAGCACTAGATAGGAAGTCAGAGTGCTGTTTGGGACGTCACAGCACTGAACTGGAAACCTAGTCCTACACATAGTTTCACCACTGTCTTATTGGATGATCATAGGTAAAGTATTAAACACACCAGTCTCAGTTTTGCTATTTCCCTTACCTGTTTCACAAGAATACTTTGAGTTGAGTTGTTTAAATTCTAAAAGAAAAGGTGAAAAAATCCATAAATTGTATTGGCTCATAAAAATTAAATTCAGCAATGCTTCCTTTGGCCAAACTTAAGGTTGAAATACCCAGGCCTGAATGAAAGGTTGTCTTTGCATTGGATTCATATGTAGGTCTAGTTATCAATAACTGTTTCTTCCTCACCCTGGTCCTGATATCACTAATTGACGGCCATACCTGCTACAGACCCTGGGGCAAAGCCGGGGTCAGTGGCACTGGAAATATTGGTACTATCAAATGCTTCCTGATTTCTCACAAATAACTAAATTAGCAACTCTGTGTTTTCGATATTCCCCTTCTCTAAATGGGAATTCACCTCTTTAGTTAGTGTCTGGTTGGAGAGATTTCAATCTTTTATTTGTCTTCTGCGGCCTTGTGTGATTTCCTCTAACATGATCACTAACTGCAAGAAAGTAGCCTGTGTTTGTCACCCTTGCTAGTCTCCCTTCTCTCTGATATTCTTTTAAGGTCCACCCGCTTGCTCTGCACTGTCAGTGGGGCTAATCATTTGCAGAACTGATCTCCATTTGGAGAGGTGCATGGTTTTAACTTGCATCATTTTTATGCCAGTGACCTAATTATATTAATGAAGCTCATTGTTCCCTAGAAGCTTTGGGGGCAGGGGAGGTTCTACTTGTAAATAAGCACGAATGTGCATCACATATCTCGTGATTAGGAAATAATTGTTTAAAATTCTTATGCTCTATATGGAGTCTTTATTTGGAGCATTTCCAAAATGTTAGATTTGTAATTTTTAGCCGTTAATTAGGAGACCCAACTGAAGTGCCCTACAGAATCTCTTTCTGAATACAGGAAGGTGAAAAGAATAGAGAATTAGAAATGCTTAATGGAGGCATCTATCCATTTTCCTTTGGTAAATAGGACCGGTACAAAACAAGCTCTAACCAGACCTTGGAATTAAACCTTTTAAGATTTGCAGAGATGTGAAATTCCAAGGAGACGATTGGAGTTCATGATAAATTCCTTAAACGGAGTTAAGCAGCTGTTTCAGATAAAACATCTTCAAAGTATGGAGTGGGAACTGTGAAAACCCAGCTGCTACTGTTCTTCTCTGTAGTTGTAAGATCCAGGGTGGATTTGGCTCTTCTGTCTGAGTCATTTGCAAATACAGCCTCAGATCCTTCCCTCTAGACACCATTCCCACACTCTTAGCCCCAAAATGATTTGGTGATGGTAATGATATTGAAGATGCAAGTGATGTTATCTTAAAATACTTTGCAATCTGAATGTGAAATTCCCCTCTCAAGCACCAAATAAAAAATGCAACTACCCCAAATTCTCTCCCCTATCCATTTCAGCTTCAGTGGATTTTGAGAGGGGGTCATGGAAAAAGGCACGGGATAACTGAAAAGAGGATTTTTCATTTTGGCCACCTTTTCTCCTAAACTGAGAACTTTTGCTCCAAGAGTTGTGCTGATTTATTTTGTGTGTCAGTTGCTAAATTTTAGCCAAAAGGCACTGGGTGATGGAGAAGGAAACCAGGAAACCCTTGGCAAATGACTAATAATGTGATGTGCTCATCTCTTTAAAGGGGGAACCAGGGTTCATCGGTCCTCAGGGAGAACCTGGGTTGCCAGGGTTACCAGGAATGAAGGTAAAGTAGAGTCTTCTTTTCTTTTCCATCCCTAAGTTATCTTCATGGAAGCATGGATTATTACACAGCCAACATAGACAACAGTGTGGTGTAGTTTTACCATCCCAGAAAATACACCCTTTTCAGGGAGAAGACAGGGCTACCCCCTGAATTCACTTGCAAATATATATAGACAGGAGAATGAGCCACTATTAGGGCGATGGTCGTCAGGGGAGCGTAGTAAAGTGAGCCACTGTCCATGGATTTGACCCCCTTTTTGTGGCAGAAGTCCACAACTATCATGAGAAAGAGGTAAAAGTTATTTGTGTTATATTAAAGAAAGAACATTTGTGACCCTTGAAACCTTGTTAAATCCAATCTGTGCTTCAGCTGGTGTATTATCAAACTTAATGCTGGAGTAAAAAGAAAACTGAATTTCACCTGAGTAATTTGCTTTCTGGTGTTAAGTTACTCAGCTTTGTGATGTAGTGTCATCAGCATACTGTACCAGTGAATATCCATGCAGATAATCAATGGTATCAATTAATGGTATGGATCAATGGTACTTATTGAGTGCCTACTATGTGCAGAGCACTATACTAAGTGCTTGGGAGAGTACAATACAACAGAAAAGTGAAGAGAGTGTATACAAATAAACCGAGGTTTAGAATGAGCTGCATGGAGAGGCCATCCACAAAGCTGAATCAGCCTAAGCAGATTTTGGGTGTCCTCATTGTGTGAAATTATAAAATTCCCTTAGGGCTCACAGTCTCAATCCCCATTTTATAACTGAAGCACAGAGAAGTGAAGTGACTTGCCCAAAGTCACACAGCAGACAAGTGGTGAAGCTGGGATTAGAACCCATGACCTTCTGACCTTTAGGATGTGCTCTATCCACTACACCTTGCTTTATCAGTGCAGTACTGCTATTTGAAAAAAAAAGTATTATATATTTCTATTACACTCTGCTTTACTTAGTCCTTGAGTATTGGTATGGGTCCAAATTTCTGTAGCCATAGTTGGAAAGAAAAAGATATAGAGAAAATGCAGAGGTTTTTTTTTTTTATTTGGGCTTTTTTAAAATGGTATTTAAGTGCTTACTATGTGCTAGGCACTATATTAAGCGCTGGGTTCAGGGCAGGAGAGCTGAAGTTGCTAGAAGGATGAAAAATAAGTCTTACAAAGGAAGTTGAGAGATTTGAGTTGGTTTATCTGAGAGAAGACAGGGATAAAACATAACCAAAACTGGCTTTAACACTATGAAGTGCCGCTGACCTCAGAGAGCTGAATAAAAGGACTAGATTTAAAGTAAAGCAAAAGTGATCCCGGTTGAACGTAAGAACTGCCTGATCTAACAACAACTGGCCGAAGGCTGCCAAGATTGAATGAGTTTCCATCTATGATGTTTGTGAGGAGAGAATAGACGAGCATTGACCCTGGAAAGCTTAGTCTGCCTAGAGGCAGGAGCTTGGTCCATATGACTTCTTGGGATACTTGTCAGCTTTATGACTCTCAGATCATTTCTTTTAATCCTGCCCTAGGTTTCCCTAATAGCTAGTTCTGTAGCCAGATGTAGGCTTTGATGTGGGTGTGTTAGTCTTCAAATCTTATTCTATAATGAGACTAAGCCCTCATTATCTTTACCCCCACTTCCTTCTGCATTGCCCTGATGTGCTCCCTTTATTCACCCCCCACAGCACTTATATACATATCCATAATTTATTTATGTTAATATCTGTCTCCCCTTCTAGACCTTAAGCTTGTTGTGGTAAGGAAATGTGTCTGTTATTGTATTCTCACAAGCGCCGAGCTCTGCACACAGTAAGCGCTCTATAAATGCGATTGATTGAGATATAATGGCGTTCTGTCCGTGTTCTGATTTGCGACAGGGTGAACGTGGAGAATCAGGACCTACTGGAAGGGGGGAGCGAGGTGAACCTGGAGCTCCTGGGCCAAAGGTCAGTTGTCTTTACCCCAGGAAATCTTTCGTTTGGTCAGGAAACTGGTGCCTCCTGCCTCAAGCCACGAGACGAAAAATCCAATTTCCCAACAAGGGTCGAAGGCTAGCAGTCAAATCCAAGGATTTTTTCACTAGAATGTGCCCAGCCTGGATCTTTTCCAAATGGCATTTTAACTCCACCTAGCTTTCCCACCTGTGTTCAACTTGCGTTGCTGACTTTATTCACTCTGTAACCAAGCAAAATGTTGGAGGAAAAAAAAATGTAATTCCATGGTATGCTAACATCATCTTGTTCCATTCTGCATTGCCAATAATGCAAGGATATTTCAAAATACTGTTGAAAGAATCCTAGTTGATTTATTTCGTATCGGTTCCTGCAGAAACATGCTAGCGAACGGCACCTTGAAAATATTAGAGTTATGGGCTCATTTGACTGTTCAATCTTTATTCATCTAAACTTCCCTGGCAGCTAATGTGGTAACACTTTATTTTAACAATATATTCTACAGACACAGGAAATGATTTACTCCTTGACTCTGAGAAAGTTTATGCAGACAAATCCTATTAAGGCTAATGAGAATTACTTATGTAAATTCTCCCTGTGCTTTGATGGGAGGATTGTAATGAAATTTCATTATAAAAGGCTGCTGAGATTTGAGAATGTGCATGTTGATACTTTGTACCTTGTGGAACCTCAGGTGCTGTTAAAATCAGTGCCAAATGATCAATATTATGGATAGTCATTAAAATAAAGTGTTTCCACTCGTCTCCATTCCTCGGAGCATTTGTTAATTTCCTTTTCTCTGTTCTTTCCTTTTTCTGTCACTTTCCTCTTTTCAAACTTCTTGGCCCTCCTGTAATAGGGGAAACAAGGTGAATCAGGAACTAGAGGCCCAAAGGGTCAAAGGTCAGTAATTATAGTATCATGTTTTTCTATAAACTGATGGTTTCTAGAAGTTTTAGAAATGTTTCTCCTTTTTAAGAGTCGCGTTTTAAATGAAACTGTTTTGAACACAGTAATAAGTATCAGTACCCCAAACAAGAACACCTTAAAATTGTTGATTTTTGTTTCTTTCCTGGCTGTTTTCTTCATTTCATCTGGTTCCTGTATTTTATTCAGTTATCTTTCAAGGCAATTAAATTTCCAGGTTTCAAAAGTCACTCTTGTGGAAAATAAGCTCTTCATTATTTTCTCTGAGGGGAGCATGTTATGTTATCATTTTATTCTATACTTACACCTAATTTAGAATGTTTGCAGTGCACTGCACATTTGAGTTAGTGGATATAATTGATCATTTCTATTAAATTGAAGTGTTTGCCTCTGTTACTCGATTGTGTAACATGAATCTAATTTCTCTGAAATTTTAAATATGCAGTGTTTCCAAAACTTAGAACAAGTTTGGAAGAGAAGTGATAAAGAGCTCCACACTCTACAACAAAGGTGTAAGGATAAGTGTTATTCAACATCATGGAAGCACCAAGAATCTTTTCCAAATCATACTTAGTAGTGGTCAATGTTATCAACAAACTGGATATGTGAAATCTTCTGTGAGATCATTTTAATGATGATGATTGCAGTTCCAAGGTGCTTACTCTGTGCTGGGGTAGATCCAAGATAATCAGGTTGGGCACAGTCCCTGCCCCATCTGGGGTTCACAGTCTAAATGAGAAGGAGGACAAATATTCAATCTCTATTTTACAGATGGGGAAACTGAGGCACAGAGCAGTGACTTGCCTAAGGTCATCCATCTGGCAAATGGCAGAGCTGGGAATATGGCAGATCCTCTGATTCCCAAGCCTGTGCTCTTTCCAACAGGCCATGCTGCTTTCCTACCGACTCCTGTTACAGATTATGTTATCTAATTTCCTTCTGGGATATATACTTCTTACAGATGAACTGGAGTTTTTGAAAATTGCTTGTTTTCTTTGGTTGTCAACAGTTCAAAGGCATAGCTGGAGCTGGGGGCAGGTAGCTAGGAAAAACTGTAGTCTATTTCTGGCCCTCTCATTGATTTAGGAGGATTAGACTGCCATTGCCAAGGGCAGGGGAAATGGCAGAAATAAAACCCCACAGGATGTTCTTGGCTTTGTGGAAGGGGTAGGAGGAGAAGGGGAGGGAGAGACAAGAGTAATAATCTCCTGATTCCAAAGAGAAGTGTTAGTTTGAGCAAGCCGCTTATTCAGGACAACCGTTTCATCACCTGAAAATCCCTCTACTCCTCATTTTATAGAAATTGTGTGAAAGCAAAGTGATGAGCTAGTGCTACTAATAACTATGGTATTTGTTAAGCTCTTACTGTGTGCCAAGCCCTGTACTAAGTGCTGGAGTAGATACAGTATAATCAGATCTGTCCCACATGGTGCTCTGGCTAATGGGGAGGAAGAACAGGTATGCAATCCCTATTTCACAGCTGAAGACACTGAGGCATAGAGAAGGTAAGTAATTTGGCCAAGTTCCCATAGTAGGTGTGAGGTGGAGCCAGGCTTAAAACACAGGGGAACTCCTCAGAGGAAAGGCACGTTATAAATCCAAGATGGTAATATTATTGTTTGAATTTGTGTATAAATTTATGATGGTAGCATTATATTTAAACACCAAAAGGCCCTTCAAATTTACCATTAAAAACCAGTTCTTAGGCTACTTAACTACCAAGGACCAGGTTAGAACTCTGAGTGTTCGTGACAAGAATTTCTCCCGTCACTAACCAAACTGGACTAATTTGGCTTTGCTTTACTGGCATTACCAAATACTAAGGATAAACTATGAAGTCTTGTCTTGTTTCTAAAAAGAAATGAAAAGAACTCAAATGAAATGTATTTCTTTAATTGATCTTGGATCTCCAATGTGTCTTTAAAAGGGAGGCTTCATTCCTTCTTGAAAGTACTTGGTGATTTCCTGGGCAAAAATATGTCAGTAGCTGAACCAAACATTCCTCTCCACCAGAATGTGGTTTTTTTCTAATTGATGTGCTTCCTTGTTGAATAGGGTGACCGTGGAGACAAAGGAGATTCTGGTGCTTTGGGACCCCGGGTAAGTGTGCCTAAGTCAATATCTATAGGGCGCCTTCAGGCCCAGGTTTGAGAGGGCTGCTTATCTGCCCATCATCAGCAATCAGTCTATCAGTCAGTACTTATGGAGTGCTTCGTGCTTGCAGATCACTGGACTAAGCCCTTGAAAAGGTATAGAGTTGGTAGAGATGTCTAGACATCTAGACAGTCTAGAGGGGGAAACACTGCTGCTATACTTCCACCTTCATTTCCAGTGAATCCCACCCCAGACATGAGATTTTGGTGGTAATAATAATAATAATAATTATGGTATTTGTTGGGTGCTTACTATGTGCTAAGCACTGTTCTAAGTACTGGGGAAGATACAAGATAGTCAGGTTGTCCCACGTGGGGCTCGCTGTCTTAATCCCCACTTTACAGATGAGGTAACTGAGGCACAGAGAAGTGAAGTGACTTGCCCAAAGTCACAGCAGACAGGTGACGGAGCCGGGATTAGAACCCTCATCCTCTGACTCCCAAGCCTGTGCTCTTTCCACTAAACTATGCTGCTTCTCAAAGCAGCAGATTCCAGGTTAAGGGGACAGAATGGAGTTTGGGCTGTCACATGAGCACCAAATGGCAGGGAAGGAGGCAAATGTGGAAAACAGATGATAGGGTGACAGAATTATGCCAGCAGAACTCTAAACATTTAGTTTACTCTGCTTCTCACTAATGATAGTAGTAGTAGTCGTAGAAATAATAGTAAACTAAGCATTTACTATGCACTGGTTTAGATTTAAGAAAATCATTCAGGCACAGTTCCTGTCCCATATGGGGCTCAGACCCTAAGGGAGAGGGAAAGCAGGTATTGAATTCCCATTTTACAGATGAGGAACTTTGGCCCAGAGAAGTTAAGCGGTTTGCCCAAGATCACACAGCAGACAAGTGGCAGAGTCAGAATTAGAACTCGGGTCCTCTGATTCCCGGCCTGTACTCTTCCCACTGAGTCATGCTGCTTCCCTGCTTGCTCTTCTTGCTTGGTTTTCTTTGGGAATCTGAATTGCTCCAAGAAGACGCATATTCCAGTGCTGTGGGGATCAGTGGGAAGCAGTGCAGGGGGATAGGGATGAGAGAGAGTTAATGCAGATTTGAATGAAATAAAACTTCTTCAAGCATAATGAGTTTTCAGAATTTAGTGCAAGCTCTAGTCATATTTTGATGACATCCAAGTCCTTAGCGTAGCATTTAAAGGTAACCAGCGAAGAACTCCACCTCTCTTGTTTTGTTGCTTGGACAAGGGTTCACAAGTTGACATTTCTTGGGGGCAGCAGGTGGGCCTTCAGCTACATATAAAACTATTCTCTGGGATCTGGGTTGAGGACATATCACCAACCTGCCCTCTCCCAAGTGCTTAGCACAGTGCTATGAATACAGTAAGCGCTCAATAAATACGATTGAATGAATGAACTCATTCGCACTGGCTGAACGAGTTAGGCACTTGCATTTCCAGGGACCTAGGTTGGCAAGAAACATTTAGAACAATTGATCGAGATGAACGTGTTGTTAAAGTGAAGAGAGACGAGGGTGGGGTTATGGAAGGCAGAGCCAGAGTAAGAATCAGGTAAGCCTGAGGCAGTGTAGGCCGGAGAAGCTCATTAGTCCTAAATTCTTCCTTCCACACTCTCCTGAGAGCAGCTCAAATGCACACCCCTCTTTCCAGTACCGTTGGACCTACTTTTGTCGGTCAGTCAATCGTATGTGCAGAGCACTGTACTAAGCACCTGAACTATTTACTGTACTAAGCACTTGGGAAAGTACAATATAACAATAAACAGACTCATTCCCTTCCCATAGTGAGCCCTCGGTCTAGAGGACTGTAAATTAGCCAAGTTTGGCTTCGTTCAAATTTAGCCAAGAGCATCCCCCAATCTTGGCAGAAATCAGAAGTGGAGAGGTGGCTTTTGGGATAGTTGTAGTGGACCCTGAGAGGCCAGAGGACTTAGGACTCTTGCCGAAGCACTAGTAGCTCTGAGATCAATCAATCAATAGGGGGTATTTATTGAGTGCTTAATGAGTGCAGAGCACTGTTCTAAGCACTTGGGAAAATGCATTGCAATAGAGTTGGTAGACATGATCCCTGTCCACAGTGAGCTTACAGTCTCTGGGGGAGATGGACATGAAAATAAATTTCAGACAGGGGAAATGGTAGAGTCAAAGATTACGTACCTAAGTGCCGAGGGGCTGGGTGAGGATCAGAGAGCTAAAGGTGTACATGACCGCAAGGGCTCAGGTGATGCGGGGGGGGGGGGGGTGGATATAGGGAAAATGAGGGCTTAATTAGGGATCGTCTGTCAGATATGAAGGGGGAGGGAGTTCCAGGCCCAGTGGTGGAAATGGGCATGAGGTATGTGGTGGGATAGGTGAAGATGAGGCTCAGAGAGGAGGAGGTTGGTGTTGGTGTTAGAGGAGCAAAGTGAGAAGAGATGAGAGATCACCCCTGCTGCTTAGGGTCTAGTAGCTCTGAGAGAAAGTGGGAGCCTGTCTTACTTGGGTTTTGTGGCATATTTCTAGGTTTTTGTGGTATATTTCTGGCTTTCTGTGGTATATGTCTTGGTTTTTGTGCTGCATTTCTTGTTTTTGGGGTGCTTTTCTGAAATGACTTAAGTTCGGCGAATGTCATGCAGGGCCCCCCGGGGCAAAAGGGAGACCCAGGAGCAACAGAGATCATAGACTACAATGGCAATATTCATGATGCCTTGCAGGTCAGTAAATGTGTAGCAGCATGAGGAAGAAACAGTTATGTTTTTTATTTCTTTCTGTTTAAAGCATTCACTTATACCCATCTCTATAGTAACCCAAAGCCCATTCAATGACCTACTGCATTGGAAAGTTAAATTGACTATTTTAATTTTCCCTTACTGCTTTTGACAGTCAGAATTGGCTCCGTATCCCCATTAGTGTCCCCTGATTAGGACAGATCTAGTCTTCTGACGAATCCTTTGTTCTTAGCTATCAATTTCAGCTAATAATCTACTTATTGTAATCAAATTTTTAGGTTGACCTCATTCTTATTTTTATCCTTTCCTGAAAAATGCAAAGAGAAGCATGTTTGAGTTTTGGAAAAAAATATTGCCAGGTTCAATTAGCATGCTGTAAATTCAATCAGTAGCTTGCATTAAGAACCCTTGAAGTGACTTAGATTTTAAGCAACACCCTTTAGATTTCTGGTATCGGGTCTAATGTTAATTTCTAGACTTCGTTTACCCCCACATTAGATTTTGCATTGATATTCATCAACATATATAGCATCATATGCCATAATAGTCACACCAAGACAAATGTATAGAAAAGTCACATAAAAGCAAATTTATCAAGAAGATATGGAAACATTAATTTAAATTTTTTATTTGTCTTTCTAATCTTTTCTTATGGAGAGAGAAACAATAAGCTAGTCATTTTTACTGTCAGTAGCAAGGCAGTTAAGTTTCAAACAAATAGCAGTTAGAAAAAAATTGCTTCCTAAGTCGTGTTACAATTTGTCAAGTTGTACCTGTTCCTCAGGTGTGAGAGCCAACATCACTCATGAGTATTTTCTAAATGGTATTATTATATGACTCAAGAGACAAAGCAGCCTTTAAAGCCTAAGTAATTCATATGATCGTTCTTTGAGAATAAATCACAGAGCCTTCTGACAGACTCCAACCAATTTATAGTTGCCGCAGTTCATGCCTCCCATCACATTTCATGTTTCACTGGAGAACAAGACATCTTATTCCATCACTACTGGGAACTGTGATTTTCAAATTACCACCAGAGTTCAAGAAAAAATCCTCCCGACCTTACGCAGCCTTAACGTACCAGGACAGAATATGGAACAGGAAGTAGCCAATGGCCTTAAAACATCACTCTGTCATTGGACCCCAGGATCCCAGGATGTAGTAAAAACCATGTTCAGAGAGTTGGCTTATTTGCAGTACTGAGTCCTCTAAATTAGCAGCATGAAATCTTCCCTGTGCCACTTCCAATCCTACAAAATACCTCCCAAGCATCACCAATGTAGAGTATTTAAAGACCACCCATTATTCTCTTGTCATTAGCCTGTGCAAACCTGTTCCTTGTTTTAGATGGGTTTCTCATTACCCATAAGGTGTAGTTTGATTGGAAGAACATAATATCTTGTTAGGGAAGGACAATTGGATAGGCACACATATCTGCAGGATGGTTTAAGACTAGGGTTCACCCTGTGATCCGTCCTGCTAAGGGCCCCAAGGGTGAATGCCAGTGGGTGCAGATGCCCTGGAGAGTTGCAAAAAGTCTGCCCACAGTATTCTCACTAAAATACAAAAAGGTAAAGCGGCTTTACTGATTAGGAGCATTAAATATATTAGTTTCTATCATTTAAAAAATACCCAATCTATAGCAGGAACATTAATATAGTCACTTTTATCATTAAAAATGACTTGATCTGTACTTGATATTCTGTTACCTTCATTCAGTCATGTTTGAGGGCATACTGTGTGCAAAGCACTGTGCTAAGTTGCATCTATGAAATAGCGGATCTGCCCTTCAGAAAGGGGTCCAGCCCATGACCGTGCAGTGTTAAACCACATGAAATGCTCTGAAATAGAGAGTTGAAGGACATTGGGCTCAATCCGCCTCAAAGTCCCTTCCAGGCCTGGAGTCCTAGGATTCTGTGTTTTCCAGTCGGTACTTCAATAATGTAAATAGGCACTAATGGAAAGTCTTTTAGATCACTTCAGAAGGGACCTATACAAGAGCAGTTTAATCGGTTCATCTGAACTAGGCGTCCTTTCTGTTTAAAAATCATTTGTCCCCCAAACTTTCGACATAGAACTTCCCTTTCCTTCTCATCCTCTCCTTCCCTTCCTGTCCCCCTCCCATATTGGGCCCCAGAACTGTGGAGGTGTTCTAACCTTTATCCATCTTCAGTCTTCTGCTTTTTTTTAAGTTGTCTCTGGGACCCAAAATTGAATTAGTCAATTGTATTTATTGAGTGCTTACTGTGTGCAGTAAGCACTCTACTAAGTGCTTGGGAGAGTGCAGTGCAACAGAGTTGGTAGACGTATTCCCTGCTCTCAACAAGCTCTAAGTCCAGAGGGGGAGACAGACGTTAATATAAATAAATAAATAAATAAATAAATAAATAAATAAATAAATAAATAAATAAATCATGGCTATGTACATTAAGTGCTGTGGGGCTGAGGGAGGGGTGAATAAAAGGAGCAAATTCAAGTGCAGGAGCCTGCCTCTTCTAAAATATAAGCTCAAGAATAAACCTAAAAATCTACTAAGAGGACAAGGTACTCACTAGGCTTGAAAAATCAATCCCTAAAGCAGGAATCAATGGTCCTTACTCCTTGGCTTCTATAAATTTGAGGGCAGAAAGTTCTGAACCCCACATTTTGTAACTGTGTCCTTTAGTTTTCACCATTTGTCATTTATGCCTTAGGTGTGATGATTTCGCACCCGTTATGTTTCTCAGTGGAATGGAAAAAACATGGGTGATTTTATTGAAGAACTATAATTTTATCCTAATGCTTGTAAATTGAAAAAAAAAACTCTTCAACTCATCAGAAATGTCATGAGGGCCCTTGGTAGAGGTTCCATTAATTAGTACTGCTGCAGCACCTGCAGAGAAATTTTAAACTTTTTATAGCACTGCAGTGATTCCTACTTTTGAAACTTTTTATAACTATACAGAGATTCCCAGTTGAAATAGATATTTATTTGACAGATGGCTCTGTTTTTTTTAAATGTAGAGAGAAGGTCATTTTAAAATTTAAAAAAGAAATGAGCAATACACAAAACTAGTTCAAATCCAAAGACTGGTGAATTAGAATATATCCATCAAGCTTTAAGAACACATGGTCCTCAGACTTTTCCAGTACTTTAAAATTTTTTTCTGGGAGATTAAATGAGTCAGAAAAGCTCAATATTACAGCCATGTAGTTTTGTATTACTGTCTGTCATACTGTTAACACTGTCTTTTGTTGATATATTTTTCCAACAGAGGATTACCACCTTAACTGTCACGGTAATTCCTATTGCATGCTTTATTTGGATTTGTGATTATTTCCTTTTTGTTTAGATGCATGTTAGATAGCAGTCATGTTTAACTGATACTTTCCTTGTTGACATTGGTGTGTAAGCATCAAGTTAGACTAAAATGAATTCAGTGAAATTATTTCCTTAAGATGGTAGCCCCAAGTTTGAAATTCACAGTGCTCTGATCATATTAACCAGGCAGAGCATTTACAAAGCCAGTAGAAGCTTTCTTTGTTGTTTGTGATAGCTTAATTTAATCCAATGTTCATTACTTGGCTATTTTAAAATCCATCGGAAGATATCTCATATGGAGTTCTCAGAAATTTAGGGGATGTTATGGTAGCAATTTAAACAAAAGGTAAATGAAAATGCATAAGTTCTTGCATTTCTTCTGCTTTGGTCCACTTTAGGATACAAGCTGCCCTCACTGTTGTTTGAATTAGCTCTTTGTACTTTTAATATTCTGTGAAACGAATTTCCAAATGAATGTTGATCATCTGTGGGGGGTTTTCCCTCATCAATTTTTCTGAAATAATTTTTGTGTTAAAAAAGGTAACAGCACCCTACTGTGTACTAGATATGAGAGTTGTAAAGTGTCATCTTTGAATAATTGTCTTTTTCTTTCCTAGGGTCCCCCAGGACCACCTGGACCTCAGGGATTACAAGGGCCAAAGGTTGTCTGTTATCTCATTTGATTTTTCTGAGGGGGTCATAACCAAAAATGAAGGGTAGGGTCGAAGACTGAAATGAAGGAGGAATACAAAGTAAGAGATGGAGGGAAAATCCTAATGGAGGGGGCCAAGACTTGGCTGTGCTTTGTATCAGTGGGAGTTCTGAGAGATGGCCAGAAGGAACGGAGGGGATGGGAGGATGGAAAGAATTGGGGTTAGGAGATACAAAGAGTTAGGAAACAATCAACAAAATGATCTCCCTATAATGATGTACCAAGGCAAATGAAGACCAAGATTCACTCTGGTCTAGGTACTTGCCTATCCTGGGCTTGGTTAGTAAAGCCTTCTCATTGATCTCCCCTACCTCCAGTCCCTCCCTTCTCCAAACCATATTTCACTCTTCTCCCAGATCATTTTTCTAAAACATCGTCCTCGGCATTTCCCCCCCTTCCTCCAGAACCTCCAAAGGTGGCCCATTCCTCCAGCTTCAAGCAGAAACTCCTGACTACTGAAAATCAACTCTCTTCTCCCACTTCTCCCATGCCTCGTTTTCATCTCTCTTGCTCCCGACCTCAGGCTTGTGCCTTCCCCACTGCCTTGAACTCCCTCCCCTATCACACATGACAGATCTTCTGAAATCACACCTCCTCCAGAAAGGTCTCCCCTGATTAATTTCTAATCTTCAGTCAATCAGTAGTACTTACTGAGCTCTTAGCCTGTGGAGAGCCCTGAACTAAGCAATTGGGAGAGTGCAGTATGAGTATGAGAAGCAGCATGGCGTAGTGGATAGAGCACAGGCCTCAAAGTCAGAAGGTCATGGGTTCCAATTCCAGCTCTGCCATTTGCCTGCTGTGTGACCTTGGGCAAGTCACTTCACTTCCTCTGTGCCTCATCTGTAAAATGGGGATTGAGCCTCTGAGCCCCAGGTGGGACAGGGATGGTGCCCAACTCGATTTACTTGTATCCACCCCAGTGCTTAGGGACAGTGCACGGCACATCGTAAGCACTTAGTAAATACCATAATATTACTGTTATTATCGTTATTCCTCTAGAATCTAAGCTCACTGTGGGCAGAGAATGTCACTGTTTATTGTTGTATTGTACTTTCCCAAGGGCTTAGTACAGTGCTCTGCACAGAGTAAGTGCTCAATAAATAAGTTGAATGAATGAATGAATACCAGAGGTGATAGACCTAATTCCCTGTCCACAAGAGTTTACAGTCTAATGAGGGAGAGAGACATTAAAACTTCAGCACTTCTGGGTCACATAAGCACTTGGCTACTTTCCAACATTCCTTGAACCGTTACGTCTATTACTTCTTTCTAACTGTAATTTATTTTAATGTCCCTCTTCTTAACTAGAATGGAAGCTGCTTGAGAACTGGGATCAACTCTACTAATTCTATTGTGCTCTCCTAACTGTTTAGTGCAATGCTCATTGAGTAAGCACTCAAGACGATTGATAGATGGAATGACCAGTGTATTAAACCTCTGAAAAAAATAGGCTTTAGAGCAAGCTTTATTTACTAAAAGTAAACTTGCCCAAATATATATAAGAATATGGAGTCTTTTAGTCTCAATTTTTAAAATGTTAAGAACGGGGTGCCAAAATATATAATTTAACCTTATTTGATGCATAGTTGTGTGATGCGTAGTGTATAGTTTTATGAGGGAGAGCGTCGAGTTATTTACAGTTGATATTTTCTGTCTGTGGTCTCGGGCATATCATGGGGAGTGAGGTAACACTTGTAAACGTTGGGACATTTTTCAACTCCAGGGGTTGAAAGACTCAAATCAAATTTGGAATTTAAATTGGTAAAACACTACTCTTGAATATTAGCCCAAGTGGTTTTGAAATGGGCTCGACTGATGTCTTGAACATCAAATAGCTCTTAAGGAACAACATTTTGATGAGGAAAAGGTAAATGAATCCATAACATATGGATCACATTTCCCTTTAAACGCACATGAGTTTAAACATTCAAGGAAATGCCCGGGAGAGCATTTGCCGTGGAACCCAGAAGGGGGAAAAAATAACTCAAGACATTTGGTGTAGGCAGGGTGCTTCCAGGTGTGCCCGGCTATCGTGCCATGGTCTGGGGTACTCTGAAGCCCTGGCCTCAGGGGAGAACAGGAAATGGGAAGTGGAGAAACCTCCCTCCCCCTCCTCCCTTTTTGTTTTTATTTCATGTGTTGAACACCGATACCTGAATCAGAAGCTCAAATTTCATGTTCAAACCCTTCATGTTCTACCCATGAGACCTATCCTGGCCATTTTAGCCAGTTGGTTTCCATGCTTGCCCAGGCAGCTTTCTTTAAAATGCAGACCCACGGCGAGCCACTTGAGCCTTCAAGAGTCATTTTACAATGTTTCCTTAGGCCACAGTTGGGGAATCAGGCACATTTTAATGGAATCAAGCTCGTGGAATTCATCTCCATGCAGAGGTTACATCGATACTGAATATAAGTCAATATTTCAGGGGATTTCTGATGACTCGGTTATCTTTCAAAATGCAGAGCTGTCCAAATGAGTCCTATGGCATTGGCAATATTCTTTGTAAATGTTTATATTTCTATTCCAACTGGTCCTCTTCAGTTAAAACAGGGAAACAATCTTTACACTTTATTAAGGGATTTTATAAAGCCACACATTGAAGAGTCAACAGCGAAACAGTAAACGGTCAACAACCTCGTTCCTAACACAGTGGGCAATACTAAATTGTTTAATGAATAACAGTTTGGTCCAACGGTTTTATTATATCCTCTGATGATCCTTTTCTTGATTCTAAGAAACAGTTAATTTACATTCAGGGTTCAAACCTTGTCAGTTAAACTGTTTCCTAATACACCCAGCATTTCCTTTTATTGTATCTTGGCAAAATAGAAGATTTGAACCTCTCTCTTTTCCCTACCTGGAAATTGAGTGAGACATTGCAGGAGTTTGGGAAAAATTTTACTGTGGCTCCCAAATCTTGAAACAGGGCCCTGCCCACCTGGTTTTGAGTTCATATAGGTTTGGCTTTTATTGTACATTTGGAGCTCGCTTCTCCCAATACACCTCTCCCAAAGGCGAAAACTATAATGGGAAAATCAAATCCTGAGTGCTTCCAAGTGTAGTGACAGACAAATTTCCAGAAAATATCACTTCACTTAGATAAGATGTGCACTGTGATGTTGTAATAGGGTTTTTATGAGGCTCTGTTCCTAGACATCCCTATTTGTTTCATCTGATGTGGCTTGCTGGTAAGAAGTGTTGTTGTAATGACTAGCATCTTTTATTTAATGTAGTTTCTTATCAGTGATAAATAACAGTTAGAGAAGGATACGCTATCGATCTCGTTCTGCAGGGAGAGCCAGGATCTCCAGGAACACCCGGAGCAGATGGAGAGCAGGTACCTCCTGAAGACATTCTCAATTGTGATCTCATCAACAGTCATGTCGATTCATGATGAAATTATTTCATTTTAAGTTACGTCCAGGAACCCAGAAATATATCAATCCAGTACCCTATATCTCCCCGTAGGTTCTGCAGTGAAACGCTAAAAATCATTTGTTGTTTTTTTTAGAAGGGACATTTTAAAACAGTTACCCATTTCTTTTCAACTATCTTGATGGTGTTTGCTGTTTTACTGATGACTAATTGATTTCACGAAGTATAAATAGCGCAGCCTGGTTAATAGTCTTGCTTTTACCAGGGAATCCAAACGATTAAAAATTAAATGATCCCTCTTATTAGGAAAAGGTTCGGATGATTGGCACCTGTATCTGTTGCACTGAGGCATTCTAGATCTCAGTTTGCCTGTTAGTTTGTTCCCAAGGGAAAGACTACACCCAATTTGACAGTTTCGTTCTTACCAAAGCAGTTAAAGTTAGGGCATCTGCATGCCGGCTTCTAGAAAAGTGGGCTAGTTTGCTTTCCCTCTTTTTTTATTATTAGAAAATAATAGGCAACATTAAATGACTGTTACTGAGTGATAGGGTGAGTTCCTAATGGAGTAATTAATCAATAAATGAATTGCTTATGTGGCCCAAGCCACTAAACTTATCACCTGAGGGTAGATGTAAGATAATCAGGACAGGCCCAGTTCCTGTCCCACAAGGGACTCACAGTCTAAAGGAGAGGGAGAACAGATATTGAAGAAGAAACTGAGGAAACAGAGAAGTAAAGTGACTTATCCAAGTTCTCATGGCAGGGAAGTGATGGAGCTGGGATTAGAATTGAGGTCTTCTGCCTTCCAGGCTTGTGATTTTTCCACTAGGCCAATGGCTTCTAGAAAGTTTTACTGGACATAATGTAAAACCCTGGCCTGTTTGTATACAACCTTGTCTCTGGTCACAACTCCCTGTGCATAACAGTGTTGGGTACATAGTAAGTGCTTAGCAAATACTGTAATTATTATTATCTATTCTGTTAAGTGTTTCATTGATCATTGACGTTTTCCACAGCCACTTGTCTGCTGTGTGATCTTGGGCAAGTCACTTCGCTTCTCTGTGTCTGTTACCTCACCTATAAAACGGCAATTAAGACTGTGAGCCCACTTGAGACAATCTGATTGTTTGTATCTACTCCAGCGCTTAGAACAGTGTGTTGGCAGATAGTTAGCGCTTAATAAATACTATTATTGTTGTTGTTGCTATTAATTGAAGAGTTTTTTATGGAGGAGAAATTCACATATACCATCAGGCATTTTGAAAGGTCGAAAGGGGGTGGATTTGCGGATTTGTTACGAGCCTGAGGTGCTCAATACCCAACCTGCATTTATGTCATCAGCAGAATCACTGGGTTAGTGGCGTGAAGCGCGGCCTAAAAGCATGACTGTGCCTGTGTCCAGTTCCCTTTTGGATTCCCCAGAATCTCCAAAGAGTTTTCCTAAATTGCATCAAGTCCTGGGAGGACTCAACTGGGACAGGGGTCCTTATCGTGGCTCAGTGGAAAGAGGCCTGGGATTCCGAGTCAGAGGTCATGGTTCGACTCCCAGCTCTGCCACATGTCAGCTGTGTGACTGTGGGCAAGTTCACTTAACTTCTCTGTGCTCAGTTACCTTCATCTGTAAAATGGGGATTAACTGTGAGCCTCACGTGGGACAACCTGATTACCCTGTATCTACCCCAGCGCTTAGAACAGTGCTCGGCACATAGTAAGCGCTTAACAAATACCAACATTATTATTATTATTTGGGTATCCCAAGGGAAGCTGATATGACATCATCATAACAATAATTGTGATATTTGTTGAGTGTTTACTATGAACCAAGCACTGCTCTAAGAACAGGGGTAGATATCATATAATAAGGTCAGACCCGATCCCATCACACATAGGGCTCAAATTCTTAGTAGAAGAGAGAATAGATTTTTTTTAATAGTATTCATTAATCGTATTTATTGAGCGCTTACTATGTGCAGAGCACTGTACTAAGTGCTCGCTAGAGTAATCAGACTTCTTTAAACTGCAAGCCGCAAGTTCTGCTCACCTGCCCTTGGGCCTGCCTGATCGGGAAATACATCCAAGTTGGGATCTAAGGAACGTTATGAATTGTGAACTAAAAAGTGTCTTGTTTTCAGGGTCTGAAAGGCTCAAAGGGAGACATCGGGACTCTGGCCTTCCAGGAGAAAAGGGAGGAATTGGACTCCCTGGGTTACCGGTAGTTGGTAAAGATGTTTTTCTCTTTTTTGATAACTGGCTGGTCTGGGACTGGAGGAAGGGGTTGGGGACAGCCAGTGAGTGAGGGAAAACTGTCCTAATCAATCAATGGTACTGTATGGAGCACTAACTGTGTGCAGAGCGCTATACATAAGCATGTGGGAGAGTACGGTCAAATAGGTTGACAAGATTCCAGCCCTGGGGAGCAGGCAGTCCAAACTTTGACCAAGAGGAGTCCCGTGCAGGCCACAGAAATGACATCCTGATCTGCGGCTCGTGGCTTCCTCCTCTCAGGGGAGACTGCGTGGTGTTTGGCTTCCTCTAGCCCTGCAGATGCCCCTTTTTGCAGATCCCCAGATTGGCATCTGGATTGCGCTGACTGGCCAGATTGCTATTCAGTTTCCGTGGGCCCGAGAGCAGGGCCCGAGAGCCGGACCTTCTGTCTTGACCAGTCCCCGCCGCCCGGCCACATTCCCCCAGCCTCCTGCCTCGGAAAGAATGAAGTGACTTGGAGCACCTGCCTCTGGAAGAGTTCGGTGACATGGCCAGATAGCTTTCATTCAGTCCTATTATTGAGCGCTTACTGCGTGCAGAGCACTGAACACTGGGAGATTTCAATATAACACTAGGCAGATACATTCCCTGCCCACGATGAGCTTACTGTCTAGAGGGGGAGACAGTCATTAATATAAATAAATTACAACTATGTACATAAGCTCTGTGGGGCTGGAAGGGGGTGACGAATTGCAAGTTTTTGTCACTGTCATATTCATCGGAGGGAAAATAATCAGTGGGGGTTCCGCTAAATTCCCCCCAAGGCCACAGCAGGGTTTGCAGGCCTGCCCCATCTAGGATTTTGTGAGCACCACCCCTCTCCTCTACAGATTCAAGGTGCTTGGACAATAGGGCTATTTTGGTACAAAACCATAAAAAGAGAGCGAGAGAGAATAGCCACCTTTCTCCTTTGACTAGTGACCTCATAAAGCAGGTCGAGGGTCTCGGAGAAGCAGCGAGTGTGGTGGATAGAGCACAGGACTGGGAGTCAGAAGGTCACAGTTCTAATCCCCTCTCTGCCACTTGTCTGCTGTGTGACCTTGGGCAAATCACTTCTCTGTGCCTCAGTTCCCTCATCTGTAAAATGGGGCTGGAGATTGTGAGACCCACATGGGACAGGGGACTGTGTCCCAAGCCCGATTTGCCTTATCCACCCAGCGCTTAGTGCCTGGCACATAAGGAAGCGCTTAAACAAACAGTCAAAGGAGCGGCAGGTTGCTAATGGGAATGGGTTTGTGACAGTGGAGGATCTGACATGACTATTCTCCTTGCTTCCTATAGGGTTCGAATGGTGCGAAAGGAAGAAAAAGGAGACTCGGGGTCTGCCTGGTCCTCAGGGCCCTTCCGTAAGTCACTACTGCACGACCCCCTCGGCTCTCCACAAACCTCAAGGAGGCAGCCCGTGATATGCCAGCCCCTATTTACACCAGATGGTTAAACAACTGCTCATGTCTCGGTGCGTCAGACCAAGAGGAAATTTCTGTCAGCTCGGCCAATGGGCTCTGTCTCCGGAAAGCAGCATAGAAGCGATTTTTCTGAGCACTGTCCGGTCCCGAGGGGGAAAAAAAATCACTGCCTTTCCATCACAACCTGCAGGCAGAGGTCTTGCGGGTGCAAAACGGAGTTAATTGTTCTCTTCTGGAGCCCCTCCTCGGTATTAGAAGAGTAAACCGGTCAGTTTCAACTTCATGTTTTATCTAGTAATTAACTGTGAGGGAGAATGGGAGGATTCCATTACTTTCCCTTTTTTGAAGAGAGTGTCTTCTCTGGAGGTATTCTTTAGTACAGAACTCCTCTTTACGCTATTGTCGGGGACGGGAGCCGAGAACGAGAATGAGGGAACGGAATCAGATCGGCCGTAAATAGGATAGGGACTAACTCCATTTTGTTTTGTTTGATCTGTAGATTATTGGCCCGCCAGGACCACCCGGTTCTCATGGCCCACCGGGGCCTATGGTAAGTCCCTTCTAACCAAAACAGAGTGTTGTATTCCTCAACCAGCAGCAGGAGTATGTCACCAAGTCCACAAATACACTTGGGCTTGTTTAGTGAGCAGTGGGTGGATATTAGCCACGCAGTACTCATTGAGAAGCGTACCTCACAGAAAACAGGAGGTGTGCCGACTTGGATTGCTGCTCGTTGCTATTTACCGACATACTGCATCGTTTCCTGCTAGGAGGAAGGCAGAGATGCGCTAGACCGGGACAGAAAAGCTCTAAAACTAGAATGGCATTGTGTGACCTTAGTCAAGTCATTTAGCCCGTTAGTCATATTCCCATTGGCAATCTGGCGGTGATAATCCTGGCTGCTACTAAGAGATTTTTCAAGGGCTTTGAATGAAAATTGTTGACCTGAATACTAAGTAGCTGTCATGGTAAATGAATTTAAATCCATTAGCTTCTTCTATTACTATTATTAAAGAATTCAACTGCTAACCGTTGCTCTGAACTGCATTTGATCACATAATAAATGAAAATGGTGTCCTCTGTTCATTCATTACATATTGATTGAACGCTGTGTGCAGAGCACTGTACTAAGCACTTGGAAGAGTACAATATAACAGTAACAGAGACACATTTTCTGCCCTCACAAGCTTAGAGTCATATATCCTGTCGCACATGGGGCTCACCCTCTTAATCCCCATTTTACAGATGAGGGAATTGAGGCCCAGAGAAGTGAAGTGACTTGCCCCAAGTCACACAGCAGAATGGTGCAGACCTGGGATTAGAACTAGGTCTCTCTGACCCCACCAGGCCCATGCTCTAACTTACTGCTTCTCTACACAGACAACATACTCCACACACACACGTTATTGATGATTGATGTATTGAGATATATATAGATATATATATAGATATATATGGTGTCTATATGCATATAGACACCATTCTCATCAAGAGCTGGAATGGACATGAACACGTCAAATAATTCATCTATCTACCTCCAGTTACCATGATGGTTTCTGCCCAGAACACCTCCCCCTCTTTCCAACAGGGTGTAAAAAGCCCTTGAGAGATGACAGAACTTTGTTCTTGACAGTCCCCTACCAGAATGGCACCTCATTAGCTCAAGATCCAAGCACCATAATTGTGCGTCTAGTACAGGATACTTTTAGGACACAAAGGTGAAGGGGCTGGTGGCTGGCGTAGGTGTTATTTTAAATTCTATGGGCCACCTGGTGGCAATGATGGACTAGTTCTTAATCGAAAGCTGCGCTCTGTTTCCAGGGTCCTCATGGGCTTCCAGGACCAAAGGTAAGCAGCTGTTTCCCCAGATCTTGAAACGGACACTTTTTATACTCTGTTCCTTGTTATTCACAGTGATGCATGTTGCTATGTTTGTCTCTGTCTCATTTATTTGTCAGATAATGTTGACGCGTTCCTAATCTTTAAGCATTCGGATGTTTAAAAAATATCCCTAGAGAAATCAGGATAAAAAATCGGTCCCAACCAATGGAATGCTACAATCCAGAGACTGGCTATTCTTGTATTTGCAATCCTTGGGTGCCCCATGTCCTTTCTGAAGTTTTTGCCAGGCCAATTTAATTTAAAAAGCCACCAGGGGGGGTTGCTGAAGGTTGAACTCGATCGGGTTTTTACTCTGGAATTAGAAGACTGCGATTGGGAGTCAATTCTCATTTTAGGGGCAGGGTTGGACTTCGGGAATATCAATCAAATCCGTGTATTTATTGAAGCGCTTACTGTGCAAAGCACTGTACTAAGTGCTTGAAGAGTGCAATTCAACAGAGTTGGTAGATCTGCTCCTGCCCACAACAAGCTTCGGTTTAGAGGGGGAGACAGACATTTAATGTCTGGATATGGAAATGGATCTGGGCATACGGATAGTGGACATGTTTTAGCTTTTATTTCTTCCTCCGTTCCCACCCACCCCAGGAACCTTGCTCCTGGTCAGTGCTCCTGGGGGATTGTTTTTACTTCCAGCCATCTATAATGCATGCAAAGTTGATATTTAAAATTCGTATTTTATAAATACCCTACATTGCAAACATGGCTTTGGGTCTGCAAAACACACACACACACACACACAGAGCAGGTTACCATTTGATGTTTCAGTAACAGCTTTTCTCTTTAAGATCCTTCCTCATTCCCCCTCCCTCTCCTCTTACCTCCCCGCCCCCTCAGCCAGATTTTCATGATCATTATTAATCTAAGATTTTGTAAGATTTTGACCTCAGTGGAAGAAAAAACAACTGAATCTCTTTGGGAGAGAAACAGGAACCTTGTAATCAAACCATCAGTGGTATTTATTGAGTGCTTACTGCGTGCACAGCATTGTCCTGAGCACTTGGGAGACTACAATATACAATCCCTGCCCACAAGGAGCTTAAATTCTAGATGCTCTCCTATCTGTTCAGCGAAGCAGTAGGAGAAACACTGTACCAAGGATCAATTCTATAGTTACCATGCCCCTTTACTCATCCTTTCAAGACTGTTCTTGGCATTTTTAATGCCATCCATTTCTCTTCCATTTGTAAGGCACAAACATGCGCAAACCTGGATAATCCATAGTGCCAGCACGTTGTCAATCCATCTTGATGCTATTTTGAAAAAAACATTTTATCCAACCAGAAACAATATTTACTCAGCTTTTCTTTGCTTCAAATGGCGCTTCAAGGTAGTTGTGTAATCTTGAACCCAGAGTGGACATTCTGTTTCACTCTGAGGACTGGACCCATAAATGTTTGAAGCTCTCTAAAACACTTGAATTTTCACCCATATTTTTCTCCAACCAAATGCCACAGGATATGCATCTAAATCATTGTAAATTTAATCTCCTGAAAACTAATGCATTGGTTGCTATGGGGCGAGCAACCTTTTTCTTTAGTTAAATTGTCAGGAAGTACCCTGCCATGATATCATTCCAGCCCATAGTCCCCCGGGAGGTGTTTTAAATGCTTAAAGATTTAGAATGTCTATATATAAGACTGTCTGCACATTCCAGTTGGCTATTCTAGGAGAGCGGGCATCCACTGCCCAGCACCTCTGTGAATTCCTTGACACCTGTGACAGAAGTCCTTGATCCCAGGGGCATAGTGCGAAATCGGAATGCATTTCCAGATATCTGGGAGACACAAATGTCGGAGATGATGCCTTGACTCACAACGCATCCCCATAGACTGGAATCGGACTTTGGTCTGCCTGCCGCCTGTGGCGACAATCCATTTTCAAAAGGCTCCAAGATACCCAATTGAGATCGTCCCATCTCGACTCCGTTGTTAATTCCCAAACTGGAATTTGCAGACATTTTAATGACTGGCTCTCTTCTGTCCCAGCTTTTACCACCCATAATAGCAACCAAAATTGGCATTTACTTTTGCATTTAGGGTGAACCAGGGGTTAAATGGTCTAAAGGATTGAAGGGTGAACCGGGTCAAAAGGGTGACAGAGGACCCCTTGGTCTTCCAGTAAGTAAAGAAAGCTCTTTGATTTCAGTGCAAATCTCAAACTTCTCTTTCTATTCTTCACCAAGAACTCTGGTTTACTCGGAAGCATGGTTTTGTGGTTGAAAATCGATTTTAAAATATGCCATGTTGGAGCAGAGCAGCAGTCCTGTTTCATTTGCCTCGAGTGTGTACTTGTGTCAGAAGTAACACCCTATTCTGATGCTGTCACTGTTTCGTCATACTTCACTTGCATACATGCCAACCCTTCCCGACTTGGGAAAATAGTGTGCCTCTATCCCTATTTTTCCCCTTAGCAAACAAGTCCCATTTTTTTCCCCCTGATCCCTTCAGAAATCACTGGAAATCCAATGCATTTTAAAGCCCTCCCCCTCCCCAATCACCTTTTCTACCCTAGAATCCCACTCCTTAGCTTTCCAGTGTTGGCAGGTATGCAGTTGGTCATTGTTAATGGTGTGAGGTGATGCTGTGACCCTGTATATTAATCGCATTGTGTTTTGAATGTTTCATGTTGTTTGTTTTCCAAATGCCATTGGAGTGAGGGGTATCAATCGATCGGTGGTATTTATTGAGCGCTTACTATGTGCAGAGCACTGTATTAAGCACTTGGGAGAGTGCCATACCTCAGAAATAGCAGACACATTCCTGCCCACATCGAGCTTACAGTCACGGGCAGAAGTAAGGAAAGAAAGAAAGCAATAGGGAAGGGAGTCCTTTATATAGGTTACCAAACTAAGGTACAGGATTACCGTCCCATTTCCTAGTAGGAGGAGGAGAGATGGTGGAATGGTATTTATTAACTGCTTACTTTGTGGAGACCACTGGAATGAGTCCTGGGGGAAAAAACAAAAGACACTGGTGAAAATTAAACACAATCCCTGGCCCTCTATAATCTAAGAATAAGAGAGGGGATATACGGAAGGATGAAATAGTGAAAACACAAATACACAACATAGCCATCCTATGGGAAGAACAAACACAAATAAAACCCTTTGGGATACATAATACAGAGCCAGCCCAAAGACTGCAGTGATTATATAAATGAAAAGATCTAGTGGACTTAAATCTAGAATGTGAGGTTGTTCTTGCCAATAAGATCACAAAATCCTCACAATCTGCTCCCACTTTTCTGTGTTAACCGTGCCTAGTAAACAAGCGCAGTGCTGAGTGTAATGGCTTGAATCTTCCATTTTTAATAACAAAATTCAGAGCATTTCCAACTGATTTTTTTCATGCTTGGGGCTTGAAACACCTTGCTAATTATTGCTGTTATTATTTTTATGGTATTTATGCGCTTACTTGGGACCGAGCACTGTTTTAAGGGCCAGGGTAGAGACGATCAAGGTGGAAGAAGCTTCTGTCCCAAATGGGGCTCACAATTAAAGATGGAGGGAGAACAGATTTTACAGTTGAGGAAATTGAGGCACAGAGAATTTAAGTGACTTGCTCAATGTCACAGGGCAAGCAATTGTCAGAGCCAGGATTAGAATCCACGTCCTGACTCCCAAGCCCATGCTCTTCTTATTAGGCTATGCTGCATGACTGTTTTAAGTGACTCATAGCCACAGATACTGCCCCGGCTGAAAGTCATGCCTTATTTATGTTAGAAATTAATGGAACAGTAGGGGTAATACTGAAATAATTTTTGTTTTGTAAACAATAACTCAGTCACATGTGTTTCATTACATAGCATCACTTGGACTGCAGGACCCATTTTATTTTTCTAGTACAGTAGACCTTTGTTTTGTTTTTTACAAGCCACTCAGAATTGGCATAAATTATGGCACTTAATAATTGGATTAACTAAGAGAATTTCAATGGATACTAATGTACACCTTAGAAGGAAAAAACCAGTAGTCACCATGTCTAATTCTCACTCGTGTAATCTTTCCCAGCACTTAGTACAGTGCTTTGCACAGAGGGGAGGCACATAAATACTATCACTAGTATTAGTTACTTTGATACATGAGAGAATATTGCCAAAATGGTTTACGGTCTAGACTGTAAGCCCGTCAATGGGGCAAGGACTGTCTCTATCTGTTGCCGAATTGTACATTCCAAGCGCTTAGTACAGTGTTCTGCACATAGTAAGCGCTCAGTAAATACTATTGAATGAATGAATGTCTTCGTAAACCGTCAATCCCCTAATCAATACATTTTAAAAGGACATAAAATAAACATCCATGCCTTTGAAATCCAACATCCGTATCAAACTAGTGACAGTTAATAGGTGCTGCTTGAAATAAACACTGAAAATCTGTCAAAACGTCAGTTTAAATCCTGCAAAATGGATCCCTGGCCTAATGTGCCTTGCAGTAAGAAAAATGTTCACTCTGAGAACTAACCCAGAATGCTTCGAAAGGTTCCCCGTTCAATCATCATTGAAAAATGTGTAGTAGTAAGTTTTGGGGTGATTTTGATTGGGGGTTTTTTGGGGGAGGGGGGATGATTTTTTGAATGGTTCTTTTGCTTTGGGTATTTTTTTGGAGGGGTGGAGGGGGTGATATTGTTTTTTTGGGTTTTCCCCTTTCAGAGCAGTCCCTCTAGTGGTAACCAAATTGACGAAATAATGGCCAACTTTTAATAAAACAGTGTTCAATTGTTATTCACAGTGATTCCACCAGAGGCCAGCCAGCCCCCTAATATGCCAAACTGCAGTTCCAGAGAGGAGCAAACTGTGGTTTGTCTTTACATAAGGGATTCGATTCATTTTCTCGAATACATTCATTTGCTTGTATTCACCGAAAGTCAATAGTTCCTGTCCCGAGGCCCACAGCGTAGAGCCGGGCCACTGATCTCTTCAGAATCTTCAGAGAAATGACTCCGTCGAAGAGATTCATTATCCTCCCTTACCGCGACCTCTTCCCTCCCAGAATCAATTTCGAGATGGTTTTATGTAAAGGAAAATTCACAGTCGACGGAGTCACTTAAGAGATGGCTCAGAAAGAGTGGGCTACTTTAAACTATTCCACTTCTCATCCTCTGCGGAACAAATGCAGACGTTAAATAAGGGTCATTTGCCTTTACCTGTTCTAGGCAGTTTCTGGAGTGAGAGGCATTTTTATTTTGTTCTCCCCCCTGATATCAAGGCACCTAACCCCTCCAGTCTGCCCTTGTCCTTGGGACGGCATTAGAATTCTACTACATCCTGAGCAGCTTGGCTCAGGGGAAAGAGCCCGGGCTTGGGAGTCGGAGGTCATGGGTTCGACTCCCAGCTCTGCCACTTGTCAGCTGTGTGACTGTGGGCAAGTCACTTCACGTCTCTGTGCCTCAGTTACCTCATCTGGAAAATGGGGATTAACTGTGAGCCTCAAGTGGCACAACCTGATGACCCTGTATCTACCCCAGCGCTTAGAACAGTGCTCTGCACATAGTAAGCGCTTAACAAATACCAACATTATTATTATTATTAGATTCCCTCTTCAGCTGTTCTCAATTTTCCATTCTGGCTTACCAGGGCCAGCTCAGCAGAGGAGATAGAGAGTGAGTGAGTGTATGTGGGGGCATATGTACATACATACGTGGTATGTGGTATGAATCCAATTTAATACAGACGCATATTTACTATTTGGGGGGCACCCAGGGGTACGGTACTAAACTCCCTTTTCTGGTTTGTTTTCCACTGATGTGCTCTGGTGCACTACTTTTCCCTGATGTTTCCACCCGCTGTGGGAAGTGATAGTCGGGAGATAGCCTGTTACGGCTCAGTTGACAATAAGATTGCAATCTATGATTATTCTAGCCATTACTTTGCGATTCACATTATGAACATCGATTAACCTTCTAAATCGTGGCATAGAAATGTCATAAAAACGCCACAAAATCTGTGGACCTTTATCGTTTTGTGTTGTTTTTTTTTTTAAAACTAACAAGTTGTAGCACTGTGATCCTCATTCCAGAACCTTGTAGTAGTGTGTATTTTGTTGTTGGAATTGTTATATTTGTTCATCAGCACCATTACTAATCTCATGTTCTTGTCATTCGTGTTACCCCCCTCCGTCCATGCTTCCAACCTAAATCACACAGGGAGCATCTGGCTTAGACGGAAAGCCAGGATCCCGGGTGAGTCCTTCGTATTCCTGTGGCATGCTTTGCTTCCAGGTCCGTGTGCTTTACAGCAGATACATCAGCCTAATTGATAGCGCGTTGCCTTGTCTTCAGTGCTGGGACTGCTGGACGGGGAGGGAGACAGGAAAGAGAGGGCTGAGAAGATTAGAGAATGGAGTCCGGGATGTGTCTATCAATCGGCGGTATTTATTGAGCACTTAGAGAGCACTGTACTGAGTGCTTGGGAGAGTACAATGTAACACAGTTCATTCGATCGTATTCATTGAGCGTACTGAGCGGTGCAGAGCACCGTCCTAAGCACTTGGGCAAGCACTGTGTAACAGAAAAACAGATACCTTCCCTACCCACAGTGATATGAAGGAGAAAATCATTTCACACCTTGGTAGGATAAACTGCCTAAATGGTGACATGGTTTCTTCTTGCCACACACTTTGGCTCTGACCCAGACCCTCCTTCTCTGTGATTTCCTGAGAGAACGCCGCCCCCACAATGGGTTTAAAGAGAAAGAGACTCGCCCCCTACTCGCTGTCTGTTCTCTGTTGATGCTCTTCTCGGGAAGATGATTTCCTCCTGAGAATTACTAGTCTTCAATGGCTCTCCTGCCATTTGAATGCCATCTTTCAGTGCTTTTCACCCACCGTGGCTTTCAGCAAGAAGCCCACAATGGTTTGGAGCGCTATGAGCGTCCAAAATGTTAGGAGTCCAAAACATGACGCATGGCCAGAGTAAACTGGGTAAATGGGTACCTCTGACAGCCTGGGTAATGAGGAAATCAGAAAGAGGTGTGGAGAAAAGGTGCCTCCCCCTCCCATTCCTGACTTCTAAGCGTGCCAATCCTTAAAACAGATGAACTGCAAATGCAAATCTGGTCTCTGTGGAAGACCACAGAGATCCAGAAGGAAAGTGCTGGGTGGGGAAAAAAGCCCTGAGGGGAGTACAGCTATGTCCTTTGAATAAAACTTCCAACCAGGTCTCAAGCAGTATGGCCTCGTGGACAGAGTACAGGCCTGGGAATCAGAAGGTCCTGGGTTCTCATCCTAGCTTTGCCATTCATTTACTGTGTGACCTTAGGCAAGTCACGTCTCTGAGCTGCAGTTACCTCATCTGTAAAATGGAGATTAAGACCGTGAGGGGAATGAACTGGGTCCCAACTGACTAGCTTGTATCTCCCACGGCGCTTAGCATCGTGCCTGGTACGCATAAGTGCTTAACAAATGCCATTTATAAAAAAAAAAAATCTTCATTGATTCTAGATTTGCCTCCTGACTCATAAATTGGCATAACTCAACCCAAGAGCACATGTCTCAGTAAAGTTGTTGGCATCCTCCATTGTACTCTCCCACGTGGTTAGTACAGTGCTCTGTACATAGTAAGTTCTCAATATCTGCCAGGGATGGATGAAAGGTATTCAATCAAAGCCAGCTAATCCAAAGATGAGGCTGCGTTAGAACTGAGTAAGAGTGTTCTTTCAGCTAGTGAAAGAAGGTCGGAGACTAGTCTGGGCCCTTATTAAGCCCATATCGCTTTTCCCGTGATACTTTGTGGTATAACCTCTGCCGTGTTTTCCTTTCTTTTTCTTTTAGGGTACAGATGGGCCTATGGGTCCCCATGGTCCGGCAGGTCCCAAAGGAGAAAGAGTAAGTTGCAAAGGGGTTTGTGGAGTTGGTCAAATTTCTTGTACCCAGGGAAGTCAAGGGGCGGAAACGAACGTTAATAATTGTGGTACTTGTTTAATCACTCACCATGCACCAAGGACCAAGCTAAGATCAGCGTGGCTCAGTGGAAAGAGCTCGGGCTTGGGAGTCAGAGGTCATGGGTTCGGATCCCAGCTCTGCCACTTGTCAGCTGTGTGACTGTGGGCAAGTCACTTAATTTCTCTGTGCCTGTTACCTCATCTGTAAAATGGGGATAAAGACTGTGAGCCCCACGTGGGACAACCCGATCACCTTGTATCCCCCAGCGCTTAGAAGAGTGCTCTGCACATAGTAAGCACTTAACAAATACCAACATTATTATTATTATACAATCAAATCACACACAGTCCCTGCCCTACATGGGGATCACAGCCTGGAGAGGATGGAGAGCAGGTGTTCAATCTTTATTTTACAGCTGAGGAAACTGAGTCACAGAGTTGCTAAGTGACTTGCCCGAGGTCTCAGAGTAGGCAAGAGGATGAGCTGGTATTAGAACCCAGCTCACCTGTGCTCAGTAATAATAATAATAAAAACTGATATTTAAGTGCTTAATATGTACCAGGCACTATATTAAGCGCCGAGGGAGATACAAGGTAATCAGGTTGGACTCAGTCCCTCTCCCACATGGGCTCAGAGTCTTCATCTCCGTTTTACAGATGAGATAACTGAGACCCAGAGAAATGAAGTGACTGGCCCAAAGTCATAAAGCAGACAAGTGGTGGACCTGGGAATAGAATCCAGACCTTTCTGCCTCCCTGGCCCAGGTTCTTTCCACCAGACCACGTTGCTTCTCAATGACACACACCAGACCCGTTAATATGTAACACCTGCCGGTGGGTTAACGCCAGAATGAATGAATCAATTAGCCAATGGTATTTATTGAGCACTTACTGTGTGCTGAGCACTGTACTAAGTGCTTGGAAGAGTACAGCGCAACAGAATTGGTAGACCCATTGCCTGCCCACACCGGTGTTCAAGGACGCATTTCCTGCCAAGTAGTGCTTGCTACTACTAATAATAATATTGGTATTTGTTAAGCGCTTACTAGGGGCAGAGCACTGTTCTAAGCGCTGGGGTAGACACAGGGGAATCAGGTTGTCCCACGTGGGGCTCACAGTCTTCATCCCCATTTTACAGATGAGGGAACTGAGGCAAAGAGAAGTTAAGTAACTTGCCCACAGTCACACAGCTGACAAGTGGCAGAGCTGGGATTCGAACTCATGACCCCCGACTCCAAAGCCCGAGCTCTTTCCACTGAGCCACGCTGCTTACTGTATCTAGCACCATTCTAAGTACTGGGATAGATACAAATTCATCAGGTTGGAGAAAGTCCCTATCCTACATGGAGCTCAGAGTCTGAGGTGGAAGGAGACTAGGCATTGAATCCCTGTTCTCCAGTTGAGGAAGCTGAGGCACAGAGATGTGAAGTGACTTGCCCAAGGTCACACAGCAGGTAAGTGGAGGAACGGGATTACAATATGGGTCATCTGACTCCCAGGCCATGTTCCTAGGCCGCTACCAGGCCACGTTGTTTCCCAACTTTAATGCCATTTGTTTTGAGCACAGTAAAATCTAAGTCCTTTGAGGTAGCAAGGGGCCTCCCAGCTAGTCACATCGATGAACGTTTAGGTTTTTAAAACATTTAATACCTGCAGTGATGACTCTTGAAACTCTTTTCAGCTCAGAAGGAAGGTATTTCTATCTGGCACAAAGCCACGGTGACTTTTGTCAGGTCAGATAAAGCCGCCTCATTATCCACTCTAAAAAAGACAATTCCTATTTTTAAAAAGTACTGTTCCAAGTTGGGGTAAGTCCATGACCTTGGGAACTAAATGCTAGGTTGCATGTGAAGGGACATTACAGCACTCAAGTCTTTTTTCCCCAGTAAAATTCAATGTATTTCATTTTCATTTAAAGGAAACTAAGCAGAACATGGCCCAAGGACTGTGGTGTATACAGAGCAAAGCCTTTCAATTTCTTTACGGCCAAGCAGTGTTTCCATCTGCAGTGAAAAATTAAATCCAGAGGGACAAACAGTTTAATTAACCTTACAGGTCACACAACATTGTCTCTCTTACCTTCACAATAGTTGTGTATAATGAGATGACCATTCATTCATTCAATAGTATTTATTGAACGCTTACTATGTGCAGAGCACTGTACTAAGCGCTTGGAATGTACAAATCGGTAACAGATAGAGACGGTCCCTGCCCTTTGACGGGCTTACGGTCTAATCGACGGGCTTAATATGTGTGTGCATGTGTGGTACCCTATAAGAGTCTTTATGTGCAGAGGTCAAAACTCATAATAAAAATAGTGGGGCTACTTGTGAAGCACTTACTGTGCACCAGGCCCTGTACTAAGCACCGGGGAGGATACACAGTAATCAGGTTGGACACAGGTCCTGTTCCACATGGGGTTCAGAGTCTTCAGCCTCGTTTGACAGAGAAGATAACTGAAGCACAAGGAAGTGAAGTGACTTGCCCAAGGTAACCAACCAATCAAGTGGAAGAGGTGGAAACAGAGCTCAGGAATCTCAGACTCCCAGGACCTTTCGAAGGGCACTCACCCCAACAAATGGGGCCAGGAACACCACGGAAAGCAAAATCGCAGTCGGGGCCTTCCTTCTTCCTTCCTTCCCTCCTTTCTCTTCCTTCCCCTCCCTTTCCTCCCTTTCCTCCTTTCCTCCCTTCCTCCCTTTCCTCCTTTCCTCCCTTTCCCTCCCTTCCCTCCCTTCCTCCCTTCCCTTCCCTTCCTTCCTTCCTTCCTTCCTTCCCTTCCTTTCCTTCCTTTCCTTCCTTCCTTCCCTTCCTTCCTTCCCTTCCTTCCTTTCCTTCCTCCAGAAAATGAAACATGTCCAGCCAGATTGATTTCAGCTGTGATTAATGAACCGATTGGTTTCAATTGTGATTAATGGAGTTCAGCTGTAACCAATTAATCAATTAAAGGAGTTCAGCTGGGATTAATTAATGACTTGATTGATTTCAGCTATTACCAATTGATTTCACCCCTGATTTATTCATGACTTGATTGATTTCACCTGTGATTAAAGGCTTTCAGCTGTAACCCATTAGTTAATTTAACCAATTAATTGATTCAGCTGTTACCAATTGATTTCACCTGTGATTTATTAGTGACTTGATTGATTTCACCTGTGATTAATGGTTTTCAGCTGTAACCCATTAATCAATTGAAGGAGTTCAGCTGTGATTGATTTCAGCTGTTACCAATTGATTTCACCCCAATTTATTAATGAGTTGATTTCACCTGTGATTAATGGCTTTCAGCTGTAACCCATTAGTCAATTTAACCAATTAATCAGTTAATTGATTTCAGCTGTTACCAAATGATTTCACCTGTGATTTATTAATGACTTGATTTCACCTGTGATTAATGGCTTTCAGCTCTAACCCATTAATCAATTGATTTCAGCTGTAACCAATTAATCTATTAATTGACTTCAGCTGTGATTAATGAACTGATTGGTGTCAGCTGTGATTAATGGAGTTCAGCTGTAACCAATTAAAGGAGTTCAGCTGTGACTGCCTTGATTGATTTCTGCTACCAATTGATTTCACCTGTGACTTATTAATGACTTGATTGATTTCACCTGTGACTAATAGCTTTCAGCTGTAACCCATTAATTAATTGATTTCAGCTGTTACCAATTGATTTCACCTGTGATTTGTTAATGACTTGATTTCACCTGTGATAATGGCTTTCAGCTGTAGCCCATTAATCAATTAATTGATTTCAGCTGTTACCAATTGATTTCACCTGTCATTTTTTAATGACTTGATTGATTTCACCTGTGATAGCTTTCAGCTGTAACCAATTAATCTATTGACTTCAGCTGTGATTAATAAACTGATTGATTTCAGCTGTGATTAATGACAATTGATTTCACCTGTGATTTATTAATGACTTGATTGATTTCACCTGTGATTAATGGCTTTCAGCTGTAACCCATTAATCAATTAATTGATTTCAGCTGTTACCAATTGATTTCACCTGTGATATATTAATGACTGATTTCACCTGTGATTGATAGCTTTCAGCTGTCACCAATTAATCAATTGAAGGAGTTCAGCTGTGATTAATGACTTGATTGATTGCAGCTGTTACCAACTGATTTCACCTGTGGTTCATTAATGACTTGATTGATTTCAGCTGTAACCAATTAATCTATTAATTGATTTCAGCTGTGATTAATGACTGATTGGTTTCAGCTGTGATTAATGGAGTTCAGCTGTAACCAATTAATCAAAGGAGTTCAGCTGTGATTAATGGCTTGATTTCAGATGTTACCAATTGATTTCACCTGTGATTAATGGCTTTCAGCTGTAACCAATTAATAGATTTCAGCTGTTTCCAATTGATTTCGCCTGTGATTGATAGCTTTCAGCTGTAACCCATTAATCAATTAATTGATTTCAGCTGTTAATTGATTTCACCTGTGATTTATTAATGACTTGATTGATTTCACCTGTGATTGATAGCATTCAGCTGTAACCAATTAATCTATTATTTGATTTCAGCTGTGATTAATGAACTGATTGCATTCAGCTGTGATTAATGGAGTTCAGCTGTAACCAATTAATCAATTAAAGGAGTTCAGTTGTGATTAATGATGACTGATTTCACCTGTGATTTATTAGTGACTTGATTGATTTCACCTGTGATTAATGACTTTCAGCTGTAAACAATTAATCAATTAATTGATTTCAGCTGTTACCAATTGATTTCACCTGTGATTGATAGCTTTCAGATGTAACCAATTAATCAATTAAAGGAGTTCAGCTGTGATTCATTGATGACTTGATTGATTTCACCTGTGATAGCTTTCAACTGTAACCAATTAATCAATTAATTGATTTCAGCTGTGATTAATGAACTGCTTGGTTTCAGCTGTGATTAATGGAGTTCAGCTGTAACCAATTAATCAAAGGAGTTCAGCTGTGATTAATTAATGACTTGATTGATTTCAGCTGTTACCAATTGATTTCACCTATGATTTATTAATGACTTGATTGAGTTCACCTGTGATTGATAGCATTCAGCTGTAACCAAGTAATCTATCAATTGATTTCAGCTGTGATAAATGACTCAATTGATTTCAGCTGCAACCAGTTAAATTATTTCAGCTGCGATCAAATACCTCATTATTTTATCTTTTTTTTAAAATTTATTTTTATATCCTTTACTTCCTCCCTCCCCTTTCCTCTCCCTCCAGATTGACTCCCCATTGATTTCTGCTGTGATTACTTGATTTCAAGTGTGATCAATTTCACCCATAACCGATTATTTAATACTAATTGATTTCAGCTGTGATAAATTGGAACTGATTTTCCCCCCCCCATCTTCCTCTCTCTCCTCCCACACCCACTTCACTGGCTCTACTCCTTCACCAAAGGTCCTACCCTTCCTCTTGAGTAATCCTGACCACCTTGGAATCTCATTTACTTCATCTACAAATTGGGCATTGAGACTTTGAGCCCTATGTGAGATACAGACTGTCCAACCTGATTAGCTTACATATAATAATGATGACATTTGTTAAGCGCTTACTATGTGCAAAGCACTGTTCTAAGCGCTGGGTGATCAGGTTGTCCCACGTGGGCTCGCAGTCTGAATCCCCATTTTACAGATGGGGTAATAGAGGTCCAGAGAAGTTGAGTGACTTTCCCAAAGTCACACAGTTGACAAGTGACTGAGTCAGGATCTGAACCCATGACCTCTGACTCCCAAGCCCGGGCTCTTTCCACTGAACCACGCTGCTTCTCTACCCCCAGTGCTTGGCCCATAGAAGGCATTTAACAAATACCAATAAGAAAAAGAGTGGCCCTGGTGGACAGGACCCAGGCCTGGGAGGCAGGAGGATATCAAGGGTAGAGAAGCGGCATGACCTAGTGGATAAAGCACAGACCTGGGTCTGTCTCATCCCAGCTCTGCCACTTACTTACCTTCTCGTAACCTTGGGCACGTCAGCTAACATCTGTGACTCACTTTCCTCATCTGTAGAATGGAGATTAAACCTTTCTCCCTCTTATTTAGAATGTGAGCCCCATCTGGGACCCAATCATCTTGTATTTACCTCAGAACTTAGTAGACGATCTTACACACAGTAGATGCTTAACAAATTAACAAAAAAATACCATTAAAATATCTGTGTCCAATTTCTACTTTCCAAGCTCTGCACATAGTAAGTAAGCACTCAAAAAATACGATTGAGTGAATGATAAAAACAAAATCAAATGGTCACTTTTCACATGTGGAACTGTACAGGGCAATGGAGTACTGCAATTCACCATTCAAGCACTTCAAATGAAACAAGCACTTCAGTACAGATCCCTTCGATCAAAAATGAACAACAGAATACTTCAGATCCGCACGCTTCCAAAACGGGGCAATTCCCATATTTGTGAAAATCAGTTCCTTTTCATAATGCTTTGGACTTGAGGGATAAATAGTGGTCTAAAAGGCAGGTTTGGAAATGCTGAATAAAAATGACGTATTACATCATGCCAAAGCTTCTTGCCAAAGTGACACCTAACACTTTAACTGTTCCAAAAACAGTGTACAAATCCTGTGCACAGGGAGAGTATCATTTGGAAATCAGCTACTTCCTATCCGCTGAGAATAATAATAATGATGATATTTGTTAAGCACTTACTATGTATCAAGCACCGGGGTAGATAAAAGATAATCAGCTCAGACACAGTTCCTATCCCACATGGGACTCATTGTCTTAATCCCCATTTTAAAGATGTGATAACTGAGGCAAAGAGAAGTGACTTGGCCTAATGTCGCACAGCAGGCAAATGACCAAGGTGGGATTAGAACCCAGGTCCTTCTGACTTCCAGGCCCGTGCTCTATCTATCCACTTGGCACACTGTTATGTCATATGGGTGTTTACTCTGATTCCTTGAAAAGAAATCATCATCAGATCAGCTGAATCAAGAAATCCCTTGAATGTATAGCTCGGTCTAGGGACAGCCACAAGAACCTTCATTCAACCTGAGATTATCTCAACCAGGTCACATATCAGATCTCCAGCAGGGCTGGTGTGAGGGAGACATCCCTGATCTTGGTTTTCCAACGGGATTTTCCATTTTCTTTATTCGGGGCCTTTGTTGGCTGAAAGGCCAGCTACCTGTCTTCAGCTAAGAACGCAACCGAAGTACTTAATTGATCGGTGCCTCAGTTCCCTATCTGTAAAACAGGGATTAAGCCTGTGATCCTTATTTAGGACAGGGGTTGTGTCCAAATTGATCTGCCCCAGAATGTATCCAGGTTGATTCAGAAGTAAGCCTCCTTCTGATTTTATTTAGATGTAATACTGCAACAGCCAAGAGTGTCTTGACCAAACCCAACCGAGCTGCTTGGTGACAGCTGGCCATAAGAGAAGGAGGACATATTCGAGATAGTGACACTGCCTGACTCTCTGACCGCGCTCACACCAATATTAGCTGTCATTAGAACTGCTCACTAGAAACTCACCACTATCGTTTTTCAAAGGTTCTCTCTCTCATTTGCCTAGAATTTTGCAGAGTAGTTTAGTCTTCGCTTTAATGACATACCTGCAAAGAAAATGAATAAATTTCTCAACATCCTCTCTGGTAAAGGATTCAACTTATGTGACTACTAGCGGACCAACTATTAAACATAATTCCATTTCATCTTGATACTTAAAATAAAACCCACTGTAACCAACACTAATCCTGTTCTACTCAGGCATTTTAAATTATGTGGCAACAGAAATTATTTTAGAGAATCGGTCCTCCCGCTGATACCTCAGCACCTTTTCCTCCAAACCGAATAATAACGAGATGCAGTTGATTTTCTGAATTAGCGATTAATACATTATTTGCAGGGACTCTGAGGAAACAGATGCTGAACTGATTTCTGTGGGTTTTTGGAAGAATGTCATGTACGTATCTCAACCAAAAGAAAGCAAGCATCTCGATGTGTCCGTACAAGACAAACACAGGAAATCTGAGTGTGGATGGATTTTGAAATTTGCTTATTTCTTCACAGGGGTGAAAAGGGAGCAGTAGGGAACCTGGACCCAGAGGCCCATATGGTTTGCCCGTAAGTAGTCTGTGGCTTGTGAATGTTGCCGTAATTATACGGCTGCCACTTATTGCGTAATTTCACTGAGTAAAGAGATTAAGCAAGTATGCCTATGTTCACAATTTGCCCTTGAAACCAACTATGACCATTTGGAACACAACGGTACAGTTGTCCTTTCCTCATTTGCCAGCGAGTCTTTTCCAATTCATAGCGACTCTATGGATATATTTTCCCTAGCACGTCCTGTCTTCAGCCATAGAGTTGAATGGTATTGTGGGTGAACTACATCCCTTCTCCCCCTCATTCAAACTTTGACACATTTGATTAACGGAGTTGTTAAAATGCACTGAAATTTAGCATAGATAATGACAGATCGCTGGTCCTTTAGCACATGGTGTCTTTTTGCTGAGTAAAATGTGAAAGACAACTTTAAGAAGTAAGCATCTGTATACAAATGCATATAATGTTTTAAATATGTTTAAGTATTACTGGTACATATTTATGTTGTCCTTTGCCCATGTAAGTATATTGTGGTTTTTGATGCTTTTAAAACATGACTGATTTGTTTTGGTCAATTTTTTGGATCTTGGAAATGCAGCTAAAATCATTTCCTATGGTAGGCTTGGTTTGGTTTAGTGCTCTTTTGCTTAACCTTCTACTTTCACGCAGTTAATTAACGGTGCTTGTTGACCAGAGCGGTACTGTCATTGCAATTCCTGACTGGAAAGATTAACTTCAGTGTCATATCCAACGCCTCGGACAGGATGAATATAAATTTCTGAGGGTGTTTTCATTTCCCATCATAAAATCTGCACAATTTTATGCACCAAGAATAATAACGGTTCGGGTTTACTTTGAAAATATAAAAAAGATATATATACAAGTATTTATGAAAATGAATGTCTATGCATATATATTCATATATAATTTTTTTTACTCAAATCTCTTCTTGTCTGCTGTACTTATTAACCTCTTTCCTTGGCTTTTCTTTGGAAACATTTCCTGGCAGTTTACATCAATAACATTCCGATATTTAAATAAATTACCGAGAGTCATTGATGAAACCAGTGCATTCTTCTTGCTAAAATTGGGTAGATGAGACATGACGAAACACACGTACTGTTGTGACAGCACGTTATAGGAAGGGATTTGTCAGGGTCTTCCTATTCAAAAGAGCGGTGGTTAGGGATCCTTTGACAGTAGTTGATGAGAATTCACTTACAAAAGGTGCCTAGAAGCTGCCCTTTGAAATCATATACTTTCAAAAACAAAACATGATTAAGTAAGTGAAATGCAGCCTATTCTACCATAACTTGTGTGTGGTGTCCCTGAAAAATCTCGTCTCAAAGGCACTGACAAAATGACTGATGCCATGTGTGATTGAAAACCTACTTTTTGACAACGTGCTGTATTGAGACTGTTACTATCTGAATGCATAATGAAAACGCACCTTATGGCAGAGCTAACTGAATATTAACAGTGAACAAACTTAATACGATCAAATTACTTAGCATGATAAATTGATTTAATTTTAAACCCAGGGTTAAATTCAAAGGAGCCATTTTAACATTCTGATGGGGCATTAAATGGAGAACGAATAGCGTTTTCCTCCGTCTTACTCCTGGGTTGAGACTATGGATACCAAGCTTTGATCCGCAGCCAAATTTCACCCAATTAATTCCCGGAAATAGTTAAACTGGGACATTGTGGTGGTCTCTTTACTGTAATAGCAGTGATTCCATTTAAGTTATATGAAGAAGGCCGCTCATCTGCAGGAGGTAAGGATAAGTAAAGCAGGTGTTGTGGGGAAAGACAACTTTTGCAGGTTAGTCAGTAGACAGTAACTGAATCTTCAAGATTAGGAACACTAATGTAGCTCATATGGTTCTTTGACAGGGAAAAGATGGAGAGCCTGGTCTTGATGTAAGTAAATCTTATGATAACTCTGCTCATACTGTAATGGATGCTGATGTGCACCATCAAAATAGACCAGCATGACTGTATACTTGATTTTCTACCCCCTGTGCCTTTAGAGATTATATCACAGAATACATTCCTAGTATTCATAGTATGGTTAAAAAAAATATCATGGTCAAGAATTAAAGAGATGGTTAATCCATACAGTGAAGAGGGGGTGCCTGAAGCATCAGATTGCTAAATAGGGGAAGTGTTCAAGGCTGGCCCTGCAGAAACTCCTGGACAACAGGGATTGTGTCTACCAACTCTATTCCCCTCTACTCTCCCAAGTGCTTAGTACAGTGCTTGGCACACAGTAAGCACTCAATAAATATCGATGATTGACTGGGGCTATGTACAGACCTACAGTGCTTAGTCACAGTCCGTGCTTCGGCTTCCCTGAGGTCTTCTTCCTCTATTTCTCTTAGGGATGGGGTGAGCAGTGAATCCAAGAGCTTTCACCAATTCTTTGGTGAAAGTGCATCTCAAATCCCTGAGAGTTAGTAGACCTGACTATAAGTCTAAATACAAAAGAGCTTTACCCATTTAGGAGAGGAGCCTGAGCTTGGGTGGCTACATGACTTCTTCACAAAATGACAACGCATTTCTTGTCCAACACTTAGTTAATTCTAACATACTGAGTTTATTCCCAGGAAGGCTTCTGGGAACAGCCTTTAGGGGCTCTCCTCCTTCCTATTTAAATTTCTCTTGTTCACAAAGATATCGCTCTTAGTATCTATCACTGTTTGTGGACAAGCTTCTGATAGGACGTGGGGAAGACAAAGCTATTTTACTGGGCTGGGTTCTTTTTCTTTGTGCATGGGTATGCCAAAAAAAAACACCCTATTTTTTTTAACCCAAAACTGTCTCACAATCTGACAAATAGAATCTCTGTTGTTATTTGCTTCTTTGTTTTCTCTAGGGCTTTCCTGGTCCTCGAGGAGAGAAGGGTGACCTAGGGGAAAAGGGAGAAAAGGTGACCTGTTAGCTATGAGCAGTTGTTGTGTGTCAGTTTGGCTTTCCCTGTCCAGTAACTGTCCAGTGGACCTGACCTTTCTTCATCCTGTGCACCAAAATCTGAACATAGATATTTGACAGAAGATACATACGAATAATTAACAGGACCCGTAGGGTACTACTCACTGTCTCTGTGGAGGAAGTAATTTTTTTCCCCCATTCTTCTGGGTCCCCTGAAATTCCCGTCGCTCCCAGCTAAAGAGAAGCAGGTATTGGTGGTCGCTCAGAAAGCTCTTGAAACTGCTTGATGGCATCCCTGCAGCCCTAATGATGGACATCCTTTATGGAATTCACTGAAAAGAGATCATCTTTGGAAAAACTATTTTTGGATGAATTTTCCAAATAGTCCATTAAAAAAAAATAAGACAACTTGATTAATTAGTGAAACTAGCCTCTTTCATGGATTCTTTTCTTCTTAAATCTCCTCCCTCTTTATAGATTTGAATACCATTTATTTCCACACTTCCTATGTAGGAGAAATGGGATATGTACTGTCAGAGTTTGTGAAGCCAGGACTAAGCTACCACTGTTCATTAGTTTACATTAGTGATGTCTATTCTTGCCCTGTGGTTTTAACCCTCGGCTGGCCCAAATGATTGATTAGAATCCTTTGGCTTAGGTGATGAGAAAAGCAATAGGCAGCCATTGTTAGGAGAAAAAAAAAGGAAAAATTAGAGCATTACAATGTTTCTGGGAATTGTTTTCCATCCTTTGTCCCTCCACACTGCACTGGGCAGGTCACTGGAGCTCTAAGTGGTTAGAGTTCACACTATGTCATTGGAACCCAAAAGATGAAGTGCCAAGCTAAGGTACAATTTGAGCCTGCTGTGAACAGTCTCTTCCAGCATCTGGGGGAGGGCATTCATCTTTTGTGTCTTGAGGGGTGAAAAGTATTACCTGGAGGTGACCACAATATTGAGTCACTATTTTAAAGCCTATCCATCACAAGCCCACCAAAAAAAAAAGTCTGAGCTCAAAAGCCAGCATGCAAGATTTTAGGCCTGGAGACAATCTGATCATTTAAGAGGAAATGAACCCAGGTTGGCTTGAACCCAAAGCATGTGTCATCAGTATGTATATATGTAATGCAGGAGAACAACAAGAAGTTCTTCTGTTCTCTTAAATCATTAAAGCTATTATGTCATTTTTTTTAAAATGTAAGCCTATAAATTTAACGTGAAGGATGAGATCATTCACTCAGATTAAAATCCCTTATTTCAAAATTCCCAACAGGGATTTCAATACTTGGGAAAACCAGATTTCAAACTGAAAGTTTTTATGAGTATTACCTCCTGTCATAGAAAATAGGAATCTGGCAATTACAAATGGTATGTCACATACCCAGGGACACTCCAGAAAATCATCCTCTCTACAGATTTCAATGATTGATGTTCGGTAGTAAATTATGGGTCCATAAACCAGTAGTTTTATAAAACTGGAAATTCTCTACATGCATAATTTAATTGACTTTTCAAGCCTTTTCCAGCCAGAATCAGTGGTCATTTTTATTGTGGCTGTTGGGTTTAACCAATTTGTTCAACTTCTCAAACTCACAGTTAATTCTGATTCAAGCACTACTAACTCAATCCCCCGGGTCACTGTGAGCCTGGAACAGTTAAATTACTCCAGGAGTAAAATGTTACAAACAAGTATGGTAACAATGAATTCTTTCAGGGTGACCAAGTGCCAGTTGGGGAGGAAAAGAAAACCAAAACACATTTATTAATAGGGGCCTAAAGGAAGATTAATTCATTGCTTGCATGTGAGCATTTTACTCTCAGTTTACTCCCTTTCACTCATCAGAGGGCCACATCTGGTTTTACTAAACTCTGTTCTATGGATTCCACTCCCTAGTCATAACCCAGCCCACACAGGAACTTTCCCTGCCTTAAAATAATTTAAATAGATTTGAATTCTGAGCACTTCGTTACGTTTCTTTTTGGCACACAGGAGAGACATGATAAGGAGATTTAACCACCAATGTCAGCATGAACGCACTACTATGGTTTCATTTGAATGTCTAACTGATTATTAGGTCTTCTTTTGGGTTGTCTATGTGAATAGTTTAGTACTCTTGCACTTGATTTGTTTGTTTTTAAACATCAGCACCCTGTCCGGAATGTAAACTGATTCCATCTTTCTGTGTTGTATGAAACTGGGTGACTGACTACACTGATTGAAGTTGACCTTCATCTAGACACATCTACATATATCCTTTCCAGAGGTGTATTCCTTGCTTCCTTTCCCCCCACACCTTGCCTTCTTCCAGTAATTCCTCCATCCCACTGATCCTTCTTCCTTGTCAATCAGTCTTCATGGCCACTTCCTAGACTCCTATCTAGTGTCCTACTAATTCCCTGCTGCTCCTATTCCCTTCATTTTTCATTTTATAGTTCATCTGATCCAACTTGCTTTTTCCTGTTGCAATTTTTTTTCAAAGCAGAAAGGTTTTTTGCTTTTTTTTCCCAACAGATTGAGCTGGGAATTCACTTACCATTGTGATCCTCTGGCGTGAGGTCAATAAGAAATTAACTGATAATATACGGCTGCATCTCCAGTTCACTTTAATGTCCCATTTCAATAACCCTGTATCTGCTGGGGAAATGCACTGAAGAAGTTCTCCTGCAGAAGTCAAAAAGCATACACAGTAAAAAATGCAGCCATTCATTGAGAGGTTGATCAATTTAGTCAGCCACGATGCAAATATTTTGAAAACTATTTGCAAGAAGAGGGATTCAAAATTTTCAGCAGCAATTAGCTTTCTAAACAATAGCAGCCATAAGCGTCTCAAGAGCAAAACAACCTCCATCTTAATCCATCAGGAGAGTTAGAAATGAGTGTGCTGATGAGCAAGTCCAATTCTCAAGTTTCACTGCCATAGTGAAAGTAAGGACCTTGCTCCATTTTACAACCCTTAGACTTTTAGCTCCTTGTGGGCAGTGAATGTGGCTAACAACTTTGTACTTTCCCAAGCGCTTAGTACAGTGTTAGGCACACAGTAAGCGCTCAATTGATTCATAGGGCTTGGCTCCAATTGGTGTCATTATCTATAAAGGTAAGTGTTCTAAGGCTTATTTAACGTGTCTCCAGTCAACTCTCCATTTAAAGCGCTGCTGCAAGAATTTCAATTTTTACAAAATGCTGCTTTGAGAATATAATTTCTTTTCCTCTTCAGTCTCATCCGAACTGAAACACGGTGGTAAGTTGTATTTCGGCCTTTCGATGGCTAAACATTGTATGTCGTAAACCAATGTTTTAAACCAGGTTTTTTTCTCCCCCACCAAGAATGAACCATGTGTTTTTGTCCAAACTCATTGTGTCCACAGGGGGAAAAGGGAAAGAAGGCAAAAGGGGCCTAAAGGGGAGAAAGGAGAACAGGGTGCCCCTGGATTAGATGCACCTTGCCCGTTGGTACGTCTCGCCTTGTGGAAATCCATCCTCGTGACCTGGGGAATAACATGATATAATGCTGGAGAGGAGCAAGCTAAAGCTAAACAGTAACCTGAGCGAAGGAGGGTTAATCTGGAGAGATGGAGATGGCCTGAATGCCTGGAGCATTTATTTTTTTTGGTGTGTGCGTGGTAATTTCTTAAGCGCTTACTGTGTGTCTGGAACTGTACTAAGCGCTGGGGTAGCTTTGAGCTAATGAAGGTGGACGCAGTCTACGTCCCACGGGGGCTCACAGTCTTAATCCCCATTTCACAGATGAGGGAAGTGAAGCCCAGAGAACTGAAGTTATTTGCCCAAAAGTCACACAACATGAAAAGCGGCAGAGCCGGGATTAGAACTCCGGTCCTCTGATTCCTGGGCCCAATGTTCTTTCCGCTCGGGCCACGCTGCTTCTGGTTACCAGGGGAAACATCGGCCCCCAGGGAGCTCAGCCTTGGGCCATCCATCCCCCTTCTCGCGACTGACCTCTGAGATGTTCCAAAAGCCATCCAAAAGAAGCAGATCTTTTCCAGGCGCTGTCTCCCCTCACTCCTACTTCTCCATCCAAAGTTACTATTTGTTCCTCGCTTGCTCCTCTCCTCTCTTGTATCGTTTTGGTCTCGACAGCAGACCCCTTGTGAAAGAAATGTAATTTTGTCAGTAACGTTGCAAGTTAATCTTCACAAACAGGGATTCCGTGGAGTTAAGGGGGAAAAAGGGGAACCGGGTCAACCTGGCCTGGATGGGCTGGATGCCCTTGCCAATTGGTACAGTATTTCTCTTTCCTACCAACCCTGCATGTGATTCCTTTGTTTAATATACATCACTCTCTATCGATGTAAAGTGGCGCTCTTGGAGCAAGCTTACATGATGAACACACGACACGCATGTGCATGGAACCATCCGGCTCCCTCAGAGACCATCTCAAGATGGAGCCGAGCGCATCTTCCGTCCGCAGTGGCAAAACTAACACGCTCTGTGCTGCGCTCACACACGACCCTCTCGGAACTTGAGTCACGATAACGATTCTCCCTTAAATGACCTTCTGATTCCCCCCACCCCCAACCAATCCTTTTTTTTCCCTTTAATACGCTTCCTGCCGCCACTCATTAAATCCTGCCAGGCTGGCAGCATTAAGCTTTTGAAAGGTGCACATTTCGTTCCCTATTCTAAACTAGAATAGAATGCTGATAGCTGACGCAGAGAGGAAAAGCCAAGTTCTCTCAACTCTGAAAGACAATAATGGCCTGCGGCCCAAACCCTCTGTCTTGGTGGTTTAACATTTTCGATTTAATGATCTTTCCTTTGGAACTTACTTCTCTGAAGTTCACGGTACTCCCTTGCTCTTCAAGTTCCTTCCTGTACTAAAATTCTACCAGTTGAACCTTTTCCCTTGTACCAATCTGGCAACAATTTTTATCCAAATTTTTCTAAAATATAACAGGAGGTGATTTTCCCCCCATATTTAAAAGTATATTCCCACTTCCCACAATCTTAAGCAATCTGTTGGTTGTAGGTAATTGTTACTTAAGGTGTGCATGACTTACACTGTTTGGTAGCTCAGCACAGTTCTCTTAAAATGAATGTTAAATTTCATGAGATTTTAGCAGATTGTATATTCGGGATTAGAAGTATATTCTCTATTATTATGATTAGAGAATTATAGTAGAGGTGCCTTGTCTTCTATTTTGTTTGCCTTGGAGAACTGATAACCATTTTTCATGTATTTTACAAAGGATAAACAGCATGCTTTTATTTTTAAAAAAGAAGTCCTCTGTCTTGATCATATCATTTGTATCTGGAGAATGCGTACAATATACCCTACTTAACGATGAAATAATAGCCCATATGTATGGCTAGAAATTTCCCTAGAAATTCAATGCAAGAAGAATATATTGCACTAAAATTCCAATTGGTATTACTATATTTCCTTAAAATATTATATCTATCTATGCAATTTACCAGGAAGATTCTACCATTAGTTTGTTTTAAATTGAGAGAAAATTCAAATATAAGGAAAAGTAAATAGTTTAATATTTGAAATGCTGGGTTAAACACCATACATTCCAGATAGAAATGATAAATCTTTGCTCATTTATCATACACATTCAACCATAGGCCATTGTGGTTAGCCTATCATTTAAAAGCTAAAGATTCCAGTTCAGTCGACTTTGATTTAAAGCTTTCATGTTATGCTATCCCCCAATCCATGTGCTTTTATGGAAAATCAAAGTATGGTACATATCAAAGTATGGTACATATCAAACTCTGTAAATAGAACTGCTGTGCTTCATCCGTTAACTTGTCCTTTTCAAAATGAAGCTTTTTTGGTAGTAAAAATAATAATAATAATAATTGTGGTATTTGTTAAGCACTAACTAAGTGCTGAGCACTGAATTAAGCACTGGGGAAGACACTAAATAATCAGGTCCCACGCTGGGGCTGGGAGATTAGGTATTGAATCCTCATTTTGCAGATGAGGAACGGAGACACGGAGCAGTGACTTGTCTGAGGTCACGCAGCAGACAGGTTCATATTACTGGTATGATTGAGATTTTGCTTCTTGAAAGCAAGGACCATGTCTGTTACTTTTGTTATCCCCTACAAAGTGCCTAGTACAGCGCTTGCACACACAAGATGCTCAATCAGTTCTAGTGATTTTTTCCTCTTAAGTAAAGGGGAGCTATGATTTAGGCAAGGCTTAGCTCTCGTGCATGTGAATGAAGGATTCTCAGTCTCCAGGGTATTGATGGTTCTTGGATTTTCTTCTTGAAATAGGGGCCTGATGGATTACCAATGCCTGGGTGCTGGCAGAAGGTAAAATTTCACAGATTCTCTCCCAAAGTACTCCCTTTCCTTTTCTGTTGACCTAGTCTAACCTGCCGTAGGTCAGGCAGCCCAGACTTTTCACAGTTCACACCAACTCTAGATAAATCACTATTCAAAATAGCACAAGCAGTTATGTATACATATAATATATATTTTAAATTTCAAGGAAATGTATCATATAATAATTATTATGGTGTTCCTTAAGCGTTAACCATGTGCCAAGCACTGTTTTAAGCACTAGTAGATACAAGGTAATCAGGTTGTCTCACGTGGGGCTCACAGTCTTAATCCCCCTTTTACAGATGGGTAACTGAGCACAAAGAAGTGAAGTGACTTGCCCAAGTCACATAGCTGACAAGTGGCAGAGCCGGGATTAGAACCCACAACCTCTGATTCAATCCTGGGCTCTTCCACTAAGCCACGCTGCTACCAATTGGAATTCCAAGGAGACTAACTCTTGTGTTATTTTGAATCTAGATAAATCTAATATATTTTTTATATTATAGTACGATATACCTATGCAAGAATTACTGTAATGGGGAGTTTTACAAAATAGTTTGTGAGAACAGTTACATTCTGCATGTTGATTCAGAATCATTCTCCGTGCATCTTGATTACTGTTTGTGCACTGTGGGTTTTTCTGTCTTTGGAGTTGTTCCACAGCAATATAAATGGTTTACTACTTTGGGATTATTTTGGCAAATGGTAGAACTCTGTCACTAGCAGCTAGAAGCAACCAAGAGAGCACAGTAATTAATGATAGCTCTTCCCGCTTGGGTGGAAAAGGGATGCCTTTGGTAGAAATCGGCACTCTGGATACAAAGAAGATGAGCCACTATGCATCTACTTATGATTAGGAAGGGGAACGGAGAAGAATGACATGAAAATTCAAAACGTGCAACTTCAGGATACCAACTCATGTTACAGACTAGGCTCAGGACAATAGTCCCTTGGCTTTTGTGGATTTTTTTTTATCTGTAGTTTTGCCTGGTTGCAGTTATCTGTAGCGGCAGGTCCTACTCCCTACACCAGTCTCTGCTCTTTCTCTCTTTTGTCTCCAGGAGACACAGGCAATGGCTGGCTGGCCGCTTCCCCGGCCCCAAGAAAATCAAGGTGGCCATAAATTGTAGAATAATTTCCTAGTTGCTGTAAGGGCAGCTGCCATTGAGCACAGCAAGATAAGTGGTTCTGTCCCTTTTTTTTTTTAATGGTACTCGTTAAGCGCTTACTATGTGCCAGGCACTGTTCGTTCATTCATTCAATCGTATTTATTGAGCACTTACTGTATGCAGAGCAGTGTACTAAGCGCTTGGAAAGTACAATTTGGCAACAAAGAGACAATCCCGACCCTACAACGGGCACTGTTCTAAGTGCTGGGGTAGATGCAAGTTCGTCAGGTGAGCCCACAAGGGGCTCACAGTCTGAATGCCCATTTTACAGGTGAGATAACTGAGGCACAGAGAAGTTAAGCGACTTGCCCGGATCACCCAGCAGGCAGAGCCAGGGCTAGACTCCAGGTCCTTCTGATGCTAGGCCCGTGGTCTAACCATTAGGCCAAGCTGCTTCTCATGCGTGGGGCTTTCTCTAACCAACTCCCTGAGAATGCTGAGGGACTACTGTATAAACTCTTCGTTCACACTGTGATGTAGCTTTCCAACAGAAACAGTGACTGAGTCTCCAGTCTAAGACTTCAAGACCAGTCAATCAATCAGTAGTATTTATTGAGTGCACGCTATGTGCAGAACACTCAACACTTAAGCTCTCAATAACTACAACTAAATGACTAATGACACAGAATTAGCGGACACGTTCCCTGCTCATAACGACCAAGAACCCGAGTAGAGGACTGATGACAGTGCTGGGGGCTTGGGAGTGCTATTTACATTCTCTGGTCCCTGACAGGCACGAACACAGCATATCTCACAGTGCAGTCCGCATCTACTGGCAGCAGCAAGATTAGAACCTGGATCTACTGATTCCCTGAGCACTGTTTTCTTTCCACTGATCCAACGGCAAGATGTTCAAACGAGACCTGGGCAACTAAAACAGATCCTTGAAAAATTTAGCTTGCCTGAATGTTTAAAAGATTTGCGCCCAAAGCTTTCATTGGCTTTAAACAGGAGGAAAAAAAATTGTACTAAGGGTTTAGATTTTGTTTTTGTAGCAGTAAAAAGGATCACAGTCAAAATGTTATATAGGGACATATGCGCCAGCAGATAAAATGTCCACAATAGGGGTATGAGCTAAGAAAGTGGGAGATTGTATAAAACTGAAATTTATGATCCTGTTAAAAATACCTGCTTTTAAATTGGGAAAGAAAACTGAAAATTTAAATTTAATGTTGAAAAAATCTTTGTAGATTAGCACCACTCTCTTGAGGAGGACTAAGAAAGTTTACACACTCTAAATAGCTCTTGAAATTAAAGACCCTACAATTCAAAAGGATTCATTTCTCCCCCAGACCCCACTGCCTGACCCAAAGATTCCAGTAAGCTTGTGCAAATTTAGATGACCAAAGATTATTTGAGGGGGAAAAAGTTATTTTTCAAATGTATTTATTTTAAGGCTCCCTCCACTCACTCCCTAACACCAGATATTTGAATTCTTAACTTGTGGGCTGAGCCCTTGCACCTTGCTGGCAATGAAAGAACACTTCTGTTATGGCAGAGAAAATTACCCAGAGAAGAGTTGTGTTTGGAAAGACATATCTTTCATTTTTTTTCCCATTGATTTTCACTGAGCCTTTACTCTGTGAACCAGATTTCACCAGGTAGCCCTCACAGCAAACTCATTTTAAATTAAAATTTTCTAGATCTTATAATAAACATGCTGGAGAATGGGATGATAAAAAATGGAGCAAGGAGAAACACCAAAGGGGAAAGGATCTAATGGAAAACCAGCAGCCACTACTCAAAAGCTTTCCTTCAACCTTTTAGTAGTGAGGATAGGACTCTCAAAGGTGCCCTCCTGGCCAGATGGTCAATTTTTTTTTTTTTGAATCCAGGGATGACAGAGGGATCAGGAGGGTAGCAAAGAGGAGGGATCCTGAACCAGCCCCACCTCCCAGAGTTAGAAACAGCAGCCAGCGCCAGAGAAACACAGCCATCAGCTTATTTTGGGCAGGCAACATGTCTACCAACTCTGTAATACTGTACTCTTCAAGGGCTTAATACCGTGCTCTGCACACGGTGAGCACTCAACAGTTATGACTCATGGAATGATCACAGGCAGAAGCAGATCAGGATTGGTGAGAGACACAGTTGCAGAGATAGCGGGTGAAAGAAACTAATCAATCAGTTGTAAGTATCAAGCTCTAGATACAGAGCACTGCATTAAGCTTTTGGTTCAGTACAGTGCAACAGAATTGACAGACACGTTCTCTGCCCATGATGAGCTTACCAATGTAGACTAGAGAGAAGAGAAATAAAGAAAGCTGAGAGGAAGCAGGGAGAAATAGCAACAGGGAAGGAGGGGGCAGATGGACAAAAACAGTCATCTTGGGTCTTTCCCACCACATGGGATGGGGGGAGAGGGAGCCAGATCTGTCGAGGGTAAAGGAATTACTTTTCCCCCGCTTCAAAGCCTTACTGACATCACATCTCCTACAAGAGGCCTTCCAGCTCTGCCACTTGTCAGCTGTGTGACTATGGGCAAGTCACTTAACTTCTCTGTGCCTCAGTTACCTCATCTGTAAAATGGGGGAGCCTCATGTGGGACAATCTGATTACCCTGTATCGACCCCAGCGCTTAGAACTGGGCTCTGCACATAGTAAGTGCTTAACAAATACCAACATTATTATTATTATTATTCCCTGACTAAGCCCCTCTTTCCTCTTCTCCCACTCCCTTCCGCATCCCCCGATTTGCTCCCTCTGTTCTTCCCTCCTCCCAGCCCCACAGCACTTACGTACATATCTATCTTTTATTTATATTACTGTCTTCCCCCCGCCCCTCCCCCTGGCAGACTTGGACCTCACTGTGGGCAGGAATGTGTCTGTTGTTATATTTTACTCTCTCAAGCACTTAGTACATTGCTCTGCACATAGTAGGTGCTCAATAAATACAAATGAACGAAAGCAGGGACTGTTGCCCCAGGATGGAAAGTAGAAAAATGGGGAACAAGGAAGAAAAACTGAGAATGGATGAGAAAGGAAAGATGGTACTCACTGCATGGTGGGGAAGATTACTGCTGCTACTCTTAAGGTCAGGAGGCTGGGTCTGACATCACTGGTGGGGTGGAGACAGAGTCCCGCACCCTAGGATTACTGCCAGAGGGTGGATATTATACTCTCCCAAGTGCTTAGTAAAGTAGTCTGCACTGTAAGAGCTCAATAAATACAATTGTCTGACTTAATCCAAAGTTCAACAGCTATTTTAGCAGATTCCATTCTCTGGCCGGCCTCCATCTGATCCAAAGGGGCAGGCAAAGACTACTGCATCCCTCTCCGTCCTGTCCAAAAAAGTCAAGGGAATGATATAATAATAATAATTATAGCATTTGTTAAATGCTTACCCTGTATCAGGCACTGTACTAAGCGCTGGGGAAGATACAAGGTAATCAGGTTGGACACAGTCACTGTCCCACATGGGGTTTCCATTCTTAATCACCATTTTACAGATGAGGGAACTGAGGCCCAGAAAAGAGAAGGGACTTGCTCAAGGTCACACAGCAAATGGCAGAGCCAGGAATAGAACCCAGGTCCTCCTGATTCCCAGGGCCGTGCTCTCGCCACTAGGCCACGTTGCTTCTCAATTTGAATGTGGGGTCAAATTTGGGGTGCAGCTTTGAAGGAGAGGGAGAAGACACCTGCCCCAGTTCCAAACCCCAGGGAGGATGAGGCAAGTCTGACTCCACTTCCATCCCCCATCCAGCTCCCGGGGTTAGGCTGGGTAAACACAGTAGCCGCTGTTTTCAGCTGGTCCTCTGTCCTGTATAGATTCGGAAGTGGACACCTCTCCAGCATTTTTATTTTCAACATCCAGACTTCTTCTGCAGTTTGATACCAGCACCCCTGTTTACAGGGACTTGGAAGTAGAAAATAGGGGCTCTAGAACCAGAGTTGCCCTAGGGACACACCGTAGGATCTGCAGATTTCTATAAAAGGAACCAAATGACACCACTATATTATATTGAGTAGTTTGCATAATGCACACGGCGTAATCCACTTCTGTTACTTGCAGTTGTCTATGGGGCATCCACTATCTGCCTCCATCAGTCCCCACCCTAGAGAAAGGTGACCTAGAGCTGTCCACCCTAGCAATAATTGCGGTATTTTACACACTATGTGTCAAGCGCTGCACTAAGCATGGAGGTCATCATCGGGTCCAACACAGTCCCGGTCCCACACAGGGCTCACTATCTAAATTGGAGGGTGGAGGATTTAATCCCATTTAACAGGTGAGGCAACTCGAGGCACAGAAAACCTAGGAGACTCGATTGTGTACAACTAGGAGCAGGCGATTGCCAGAGCAAAGATTAGAGTCCAAGTTGCCCGGCACCCGGGTCCGTGCCCTTTCCACTACGCCTCGCTGCTTCTTAAAGTTTGTCCAAAACTTTGTCAATCCATGGGACCGGTATGCTCCTTCCCCCTCAGGGAGAGCCATCACCCCACCCCCACATCACCACCTCCAACCGACCAAGAGAAGGCCATTTGCCTTAATCGCTTCACTCATTTATCAGTTCCCCCCACTCGCTTTTAAGCTGTTAGATACATTACCTTTCTTTGTCAGTCTTAAACATGGTTTCCCAGATCATTTTCAAAGCATCTAAACTTAAGAATTACTACCCTCTCTCCCGCCCCACCAAGTACAGTGATGATATTTCAATCCCTTCTGGAAAGTGCTGGCTTTATGTCCCTGGGAACAGGGATTGTAACAGTCAACTTTCAGATTTCGGTTCATTTTTTCCTTTTTATTTGGGTTGCCTCTTTCCAAAGAAAATAGTTAAAAAGCATTGTAAATTTTAAAGTTTGAGAAGCAGCGTGGCCTAGTGAAAAGAGCAAGGACCTGGGAGTCAGGACTTTGGGTTCTAATCCCAGTTCCACCACTTGTCTGTTGGGCGGCCTTGGGCAAGTCACTTCACTTCTCTGTCACTCAGTGACCTCATCTCTAAAATGGGGATAAAAACAGTGAGCCCCGTGTGGAACTTGGATTGTGTACAACTTCGTTCATACAATCATATTTATTGAGCACTTACTGTATGCAGAGCACTGGGGATGATACAATATAACAATAAACAGACACATTCCCTGCCCCCATTGAGCTAGTAGAGGGAGACAGACAATATAAATTACACATATTTACAAAAGTGCTGTGGGGGTGGGAGGGGGATAAATAAAGGGAACAAGTCAGGGCAATGCAGAAGGGAGTGGAAGAAGAGGAAAGGAGGGCTTAGGGAAGGCCTCTTGAAGGAGATGGGCCTTCAATAAAGCTTTGAAGGGGGGGAAGAGTAATTGTCTCTCAGATTTGAGGAGAGAGGGTGTTCCGGGCCAGAGGCAGGATGTGGGTGAGGGGTGGGTGGCGAGATAGAAAAGATTGAGGTACAGATTATCTTGTATATATCCTACCCCATAATATAATGTTTGGCATCAAGTGCTTAACGAATATCATTAAAAAAAAATCTGGTCTGTGTTTTAATCTGGAAATAACTCCAATACCCAAAACTGTGACAAGAGTAAGGAACGCCTACAACAGACTTAACTTTCTTTAAAATCTATATCAATTCCACGACTCCTACACTCATCCCTTTAAAATAAAGAAAGGAAAGGCCACAAAACCGAGACACACCGAGACACCTCTTAGCCGCCCGTTTCATTTCAATATGAGCCTCGGAACCCCTTCACCAGCAGTTCGCTTAAGTACATTTTGAAACCGGAGTCACTTTTTCCAAACATACCTGCAGGCAAAATGACTATGATTTAGCGGTTTTGCTGACTCAAATTGAAAAGTTATTTTTAAGTTTGCCCAATCCCTAACGTGACTGGAGGTAGGCCCCACTCACCAGATGCCAGTAAGGTTCCACCTACATATAATATTTAACTCAAAGACCACAGTGTAACTGAGCAAGCCACAACCTCTCTGTGCTTAATTTCACTACTTCCAAATGAGGCCTCGAAAGACTCGCAGCGTGTTGTGGGTCAAGTTCACTCTGCAAATTGAGAGACATTCAAATTGTTTTTTTGGAAAGGATCCCAATGTCTCCTTTCCCAAACAACCTTTGGAAAGCCTTCTTTTCACAGAGCATTTTCAGAACAACAAAACTCCAAACTCGCAAATCACCACTCACATCCCAACCCTTGGCCTGTAATTCAAGTCCAGTGACGACTTTTCAAGCCCACCTAGAAGGTGCTGTCTGTGTGTACGAAAGGGGCAGTGGTCTTTTAGATACGGGAAAAGAATCGTGACCCACTCACCTTTCAAATTTATGTTCTGTCCAGCAGTTCTCTGGTTGATTAGCTTCCATTAGGCCACCCCGCAGGCATTTTCGGGCCTGAGTGGGCAGGTCTGCTTTGTCTCCATGGAGCAAATCAACTGGATTATCATCAGGCTGAGCGGACTCATGGGCTCAATGGGAAGTCACCCGTATCCCATTTGCAGAGAGTGTCGTTCGGGGATTCCAATCTCCACAGCATCCTGTAGGTTAGAGTAGCAAAAAGCTGGAGTCAAAGTTCTACCAGATTTTTAACAAACGTAAATTTGAAGCGGAACTTCCGGTGTGGCACTAATCTCACTACTCTGTTTTTTGTTTTTCTTATCTTTTTGCAGTGATGAATCTAACCTTACAAGCATGAAGTCGTGTATATAATGCTCCGCATTTTTGTATTTATAGTTGAAAACTGAAATATAGATTTTACAAGTCTGAGATATGTTTACATGTAGCTGCTTCTCCCTGTTTGCAGTAGTCCATGTGTGTACAATTTTCTTCACCTTCATCTGAAGTTAGGCAAGCTATAAAACAAGGTGGGGAGAAACCTGCAGAAACACAAAACGATATCTCGCTCTTATACATGTACCTGCGTGGAGGTGTCAGCAGTGGAAAGTGGTCGTTTCTGCTCTTTTTTTCCTGACTCTTTGGCTTGTGATTTGCATGGACAACACGTGCCATGAACTAGTTTACATGAAAGTGTGACCAAATAGAGACTAAAGCCTAGGGCCTGTACTGTACCGGACTGGTGGTGGAGTTTTAGTCGCTTCACTTCCACATTCGTCTCAACCGTCCCCCTCGAGCCCGGCTGCCGCGCCCGTTTGAGATAGACTAAGAAAGCATGAACCGTGTGCCAAACCTGCTTGTGTCAATCCCATCCTCCGATGCTAACTTGCTGCTTGCTGACACCTGCGCTCCCAACCTCTGAATTTTTTATCCTTTCTGTCTTGTCAAGGGGGTCACACCTTGGCTTATTGCCAAAAAAAGATAAGGCGGCGGAGAGCGCACACACACTAAGAAAGCTAAATTCTGGCATTTTGAGGAAGCTGTGGTCCCGACTGCAGAGGGCAACAGCCTCCACTTTGGGCCGTTCACCTGACCACTGTGGTTGAAACGAAAAAGGATCGCACCTGTTGTCCGGTGACAGTTTTCCACGTTCCGCTCCCAGCGGTGAAGGCGTACGTGATGGACAAGTTTCGATATCGGGGGCTGTCACTTGCATTCACCACATAAGGAAGAGGTTTTGCAAAAGGAAACAAAAGCCCACCCAACCACCAGAGATGAAGGGAGGGAAGGGAAGGAAAACCCCAAGAGCTCCCGCAAACACGGTGGGGGGCTCAGAAAGGTTACAGAGATGGACGGCGGGCAGTTCTTCCAGAGACGGGGGCCGAAGGCGCTCTTTAACGAGGAATTGGAGGATGCATCACGTGCTTCCCACGTGGCATTTTGGAGCTGCCGCTCGGAAAGGGGAGGTTGAAGATTACTCTCTTGCCATACGAGGGGTCACTCCGGCTGGGACCACCCCAACAACCCCCGTGGAACCTTTCCTGCAGCGTTTCGGAAGCACACCGTATTTTCCCTTCTTTTGGAGTTTTGGGTTTTGCTTTTACATTTGCTGTGACAGATGCTTTGGTTTTTGAAGGAAGTGGTTCGCCTGGCCAGCAGCAGTATTTGTTTTCCAACTTTCAAAGCACGAAGATATTTTTGCGCGCCTAAGTTGTAGCATAGTTGATTTAGCTCCCGAAAGGCCTCTGTGCTCTTGCAAAGGTTTTGCTGGACCCAAAGAATGGGGGGAAAGCAGAAACTCAGTGAACGATTCTATTGCTACTATAATAATTTTCTTCCCTTTGGGGTAGATTAATAGACCCCAAGAAAAGTATAGATATGTTCCGTTCAGTTGTACTCCAGGAGCCAAAAAGCATTGAAGAGGTGCAGTTTATAAGTTCAGTGCTCTCATTTTGGCTTATTTTCGTTGTTCAGTCTGAAATACAGTTGCTCTCCCATTTTTAATACATATTATTTTCTACTTCTTATTTGCGTTAGAGCTGATCTTTGCCTTTACTTAGTGACTTTTTATTTACCTGAGCGTTTGTCATTTATACACTGACCAAATCTGAGCAATCAGAAATATGTAAAATACAATTGCAGAAGAGAGAGGAAATTTCTTTCTATATTTCCTAGCGCTATCAAGCAAAGTAGCACCTGATCCCCAAACTTGTTCGTAAATGCTGAAACGTGATATACCTTTGCCATGCCCCATCCCACCAAGTGCTTACGTTATGGAGAAATACTGCCTTATGGCGAATGTTTAACCATTTTTTTCTGTGCCGTGGTGGGTGTGCGCCCTTCTCATCAGAGAGCTCCTTGTTGATTAGATACTAGCTTACCACCTCATTATTTTTTTTCAGCCCACTGCGAGGATGTTAAAAGAAACTTTAGGTCATAAAGCAGAATGTTTGGCCATTCCAAAGAAACCTTTTACCCCTGCTTCAGTCACTAATTCCTCACAACATAGGATCAAGCTTTCGAACATTTCACAGTGCTACAGGTGGTACATTTAGAGTAGGGTTACAACCCTAAAACTTACAAATGAGATCTTCAGGGATCCCTGAAGATAAGTATGTATTCCAATCAAAGGTGCTAGTGTGGCTGAGCAAGAAATAAATTCTTTATCTGAAGAATCAAAATTCAGACACCTGAGCAGAGTCATGATTCATCTCAAAAGAAGATGCTGACAGTTTATCTTTCCTTCTTGCTAGCTCTATTTCCTTTCAGTGGAAATCAAACGAAGAGGAATTACTCTTCTAAACTTTGCCCCTTGTCCAAAGAGACCCAAAGCCACATTTTTTGAAAACACAGCAACAATTAGCCAAGACACTGGGGCTCATTTTTTTAGTCTAACGCCTAAATGATGAGGTTTTAAAGACGCTTCAACACCAATTTTGGACTCTGGCTAGTTTTATCGCAGGTGCAAGGAAAGTTATAAACTTCACTTTACCCTCTGCTGTTACCTCTAATGATTTCCTTGATCCAGGCATCAAGTTTCTTAATTCCTTAAATATGGAAATGTTTTATCTTGCAGTTACTGAGGTTTTTCTAAGCTTCCATTTTGCTGTAAGGACAAGATCATTCTGTTAGAGGAAGTTCTCATCAATGATTTGCGGTGTGATGTTCAGTTTTTAGACACAGGTGTTGGAAAAGAGTATATTTTCCTGGAGGATTGTTTTGTATTTGTTAGGGAATGGGTAGGAAATAAGCTAGTAGAAACAATGGATGGATGTAAAAGTCAAGCTCAGGTTCTAATTCTGGCTAAGCTTCCCTGTAAGATTTAGGGACCCAGAATTGGTATTTGTTTTAGAATGAAAGCTATTTTGACATTGTTTGGTGCTAATTTATCTGTCCCCCGGCCCCGTTTTCGGACAGTGCAGTTCCCTGAGAACAGTTTCTTTTCTACAGTTTCTAAGTAGCATTCCTCAGTTAGTGAGTGATTTTTTTTGTTGGTTTGAAGTTTCTGAGTTTACTGAGACTACAGTTCAACTACCAGCCTTTTTAGTTTAGGGAGAATATATTTTTTCCTCGGTTCCATATTCCCTCATTTAGCGTTTCCTGGTTTTTACATTATTTTCAAACCATACTAGCAGAAGGCTTCAAGAGAGCCAGCCCCCTCAACTCCCTGCCCCAGTTCTTAGGGAACAAAACTGTGTGAATCTTTGCTTCACCCCCAGGCTAGCCTGGGAGAAGGAGAATGGATTTTTCTTCCTTCTGTGATGTTTCAAAGAGTATATTACAAAAGACTGCCGATGCCCTAGACAAACACTCTTTATCTTGTTGTGTTTACTGGGGATTTCACTATGAGGGCATGACTTTCTAGGGAGGCAGCGGGAGTGTTCATATGAGACCTCTGTCTACAGTTTAAGGGGTGTGCACGCGTATACCAGCCTGGAAAACGATCAACTCAGAGCACCTGTGCCTATGAAAGGAATCACGCTCTAGTAAAAGGTTTATATTAGTTTGAAACATGCTACATCAAACATTTCATTCTTTCATCACTAGTACAGCATGCGAAGTTTAGATGGTCAATTTTAAACTGCGCTACCCCAGGCAGAAATGGGTTATGTTAGTGTTTTGCCAGACGGACATTTCCAGGAAGTGAAAAAGAGCAAAAGACATAACTACTGACTTTTGTTCTTTCCAACATCCTTATGTCCCTTACGGCGGTGTTTGATTTGCAAGCTCTTTATCAGGTAAGAGCCCTTCCATTTTCGCAGTTAGAAAACAAACTCAAATCACCGCTATCTTTAGAAACTCAGGTCTCTTTCTAGAAACCTATGTGTTTGGTTTTCTTACCCCTTTCTTTCTATGGCTGTAATGTTGTATAACCAGAGTGTGACGAGGGGATATGAACATGTGTTAGAATTCTGCTATGTTAGTGGGGAAAAAGAGGCCTTCAACAACCCCCTTCATCAAAACGTTTGCATAATGGCTGTATTTACAAGGCAAATCGCCTTCAACTACATTTCCTCTTGTGGAATTTTGCGTATGATTCCGCCTTACAAAATATAGTTTGAGAAACGTTTGGCGTGTTTTCATTTTTTTTAAACGCTTCCGTTAATTGTGTTGCTTACAGACATAAACCTGATTGTCTTTCTTTGGTGAACAGGGGGACTTACCCAACCTGGGACCTTATTATTTTACTTGTTGATAGTAAACCAAGAATTTGTCTGAATTTCCCAGGATGCAGCTGGGAAACTGAACACTCCTCAGAAGTATTCTCGAAACAACTGATTCAGAAAGGAATGTTTTGCATATTGTTTGCCATTTATGTGGCTAGTCTTTATTATTGTACATGTTTGGGAAAATATAATATCATGCAAATTAGTAACTTTTTTTAAAGATGTATGTATCTGACCTTTTTCCTTTGGAAAATACTATATATTTTTATTTGTATTTTTTACTTTTTTAAGTCCATCTATATGTGCAGTTATTTTTGTATTGCCTTATATTGGAGACCATTTGTTTATTTCAAGAGAAAACAGCAAATAGGATTCTAGCGAGAATTTCACTGCTTTTGGTATAACAATTATGTGGGCCAGGCTCAGATAATCAGTTATACTAACCAAGAATATTTTGTGTCTTATCAATGTAAATATGACACAAACCTGTTGGGCCTAGGAGTGTAAATAATTTCAGGAAGGAATTCATCCAGTTTGGTTACTTATTTCGACTATGGAGGGCTCTTACCCTCAGTTTCAATTGTTCTGCGTCTGACATAGTTGAATCAGACAAACAGCATGGGTTTGATTTCTTGTTTGGTAATATCACCTTGTTTTTCTTCTGTTTTTAACATTGTTTTGGTTTTGAGTTTAACTTGTTTTTCGGTTCCTAGTTTGTGAGAAGTTGATCTTCAGAATTATTTTTACACTATTTATGAATTATTTTCATAATGTAAAAAGTGTGTAATTATTAAAATATTAATCCAAACATTGACACCGATTTGTATGGTTATAAAGTTTTCTTAGTGTCCAGGCTAAAAGTGAGGTCGGATCTCTCTGGCTGAAGCAAAATCTTCAGTGAATTGGGTTATGGTGGTGTTTTGTTTTGTTTTTTAACTGGAGTGCAACCATTTCAATTCAGGATGCATGCTAGCTAATTTAGGACAACGATTAAACACTAAAGTTTCCTTGGAATGAATAGTGGACAGGGACCTGAAGTACAGAAAAGTAGGATTTCAACCTCGTAGCACAGCCATAAGGAAACAATTTCGGCATTAAGCATCTATTGAGTACTCTGGGTCCACAACACTGGGAAGACAAGTAGAAACATCCCTAGTAATAATAATAACTGTGGCATTTTTAAGTGTTTACTATGTGCCAGGCACTGTACTAAGCGCTGGGGTAGATATAGGGAAATTGGGTTGGTCACAGTCCCTGTCCCACTTCGGGCTCACAATCTTAATCCCCATTTTACAGATGAGGTAAATGAGACAAAGAGAATTGAACTGACTTGTCCAAGGTCACAACAGAGCAGACAAGGGGCAGAACCGGAATTGGAACCCAGGTCCTTCTGACTCCCGGGCCTGTGCTCCATCTACTAAGCCATCCCTGCTTTCGAGGCGTTCGCAATCTAATTAGCACCTAGTTCTCCCCACGCTAACTCTGGAATTCAAAGTGGGACCGTGGTTAGTTGGTGGTTTGAGATTAATTAGGGAGGAGGTTTCGGAATGATTTGGAATAAGATTGAGAGCTCCATGTGGGACAACCTGATAGATAGCCTTGTACCTTCCCCCCACGCTTAGAACAGTGCTTGGCACATAGTAAGTGCTTAACAAATATCATAATTATCATTAGTATTACTCAGAACAGGAGAAGATATTGGGGGTGTGAGGAGAGGGTTTAAGGAGCAGAATTTAGTTTGTTGGAGCACTTGTTCTGATACATAGTAAACGCTTAACAAATATCGTTATTACTTAGACTGCCCTGGCTGGGACTTCTTCTGGGGGGGCTGCATGGGATTTTACCCTGGGAAGGTGAAGCGGGGGACTTGCCAGCTCTCACCCCAGACATATCGTTCCCTGAAAAGCAGGCACACTCCAAAGTTAAGGATTGACTCAGAGCATCAGCTCGGAATCAAAATGGTGGGAGGGGAAAGGGAGAGAATAATTTCAGTACTTGTTAAGCACATACTATAGTCATTCATTCAAGTATATTTACTGAGAGCTTACTGTGTGCAGAGCACTGTACTAAGCACTTGGGAGAGTACACTACAACAATAAATGGACACAGTCCATGCTCACAACGAGCTTACAGTGTAGAGGGAGTGCCATATGCCAAGCGCTGTAATACATATAAGATAATCAGTATGGACACAGTCCAAGTGGAAGGGAGAAGAGGTATTTAATTGCCATTTTATAGTTGAGAAAACTGAGGCACAGAGCAGTGAAGTGACTTGCTCAAGGTGACACAGCAGACAGGTGGCAGAGCCAGGATTAGAATCCAGGTTCTCTTTCTGCTGGACTCTTTCTGCTGGGCTACAATGCTTCTCACAGATCACTCAGTATTGGGAACCTCACCAAACCTGGAAGTGGTTTTGGGAATGTGAAGTCAGATTTATCTCCTAGGCAGGCAGAGGTGAGGAGGTTGTCATCTTTGAGTGCAGCACTGGGGTAGATACAAGTTAATCAGGCCGGATCCAGTCCCTGTCTCACACGGCATTCACATTCTAAGTAGAAGGGAGAACAGGCATCAAATCCCTATTTTGTAATTGAGGAAACTGAGGCATGGCAGTGGGCACAGTGTCTTCGATGGTGGTAGCACGGGGAAAATCCGGGTCCACCTGGAAGCTGGAGAAGCAGCGTGGCTTAGTGGATAGAGCACAGGCCTGGGAGTCCAAAGGCCCTGGGTTCTAATGCCAACTCTGCCACATGTCTGCTCTGTGGCCTTGGGCAAATCACTTCCCTGGACCTCAGTTACCTCGTCTGTAAAATGGGGATTAAGAGCGTGAGACCCGGGACAGGGATTTTGTCCAACCTGATTAACTTGTATCTGCCCCAGCACTTAGAGCAGTGCTTGGCACAGAGTAGGCGCTTAACAAATGCCATCATCCTCCTCATCCTAGTTTTCAATTACAGGAAGACCACACACTCTTACAGGCAAAATGGCGGGCCCCTTTCCTGGGCCCCTCAAACTGGACTATCCCAACAAACCTCTCTGACCCTGAGTTTGGCCTGGTCGACGAAGGCTTCCAGGGTCAAAAAGTGTCTCCATTTCAAGGAAGAGGATGTAGAGGATTAGCAAGAGCTATTTGCAGGATGGGTGGGAGCCATGTTTCTTTACAAAATCTCTCCCTCCACGCCACCTCGATCTGCCAAATCCCCACCCTATCCCGTCCCAAATCCACGTGCAGAGTCAAGATGGGACTTGAACTTGAAGGTCTGCCCAGAATTTGGAAACACCCTTTAACCATTTTCTCGGCTGGAGAAGCCCGGCTCTGTGTCCACCCACACTGAAGGAGTCGCCGGACTGAAAGCGGCTCCATCGCTCCCTCAGAGGGCCGCGCTCACTAATACCCTGGTAATAGCTTTAATGGGCCTGTCGACAGGAGTGTCCTAAAAAGGTGGGTGGAGAGGCGAGAGAAGTGAAGAAAGGCGGTTATTACGAGTGAATCCCACCAAACTGGGCTGCTGATCTCCGGAATGTGTCAATCCCCTATAGCAGCAGGGAAGGCAAAGGGGCCCAGTGGATCCAATCTGTGATGACGGAGGGCCAGGAAAACTGGAGGAAAGTGGGACACCACAGAGTCAATGATCAGATTTTCTTCGGCTCCAAATCGCAAATCTGAGCTGACAAACCGCCTAAAAAGGAGATAGACTCTTTTTTCTATGGTATTTGTTCTAGGTGTCAGCACTGTTCCAAGATCTGGGTTAGTTCCAAGCTAATCAGATTGAACACGGCCCGTGTCCCACATGAGGCTCACACTCCCAATCCCCATTTTACAGATGAGGGAACTGAGGCACAGAGAAATTACGTGACTTGCCCAAGGACACTCCCCAGTGGCAGAGCCGGCATCAGAACACAGGTCCTTCTGACTCCCAGGTACATGCTCTATTCATTAGATCACACTGCCCCGTGGAAGAGGAAGAAAGGAGAGAGGATATTCTTTTGGAATGGGAGACTTTCACCATGAAGAGAAGAAGGGGTAGGAGAGTCCTCCCCATTCCAGCTATCCAGAACTCCAAGTTACTTTTCCAAACACCTGTATCACTTTCAACGTGAGTACCGAGTGCTGAATCAACCCACACCGAGGAAGAAAAACCCATCACCTCCTCCTCCCCATCATCTAGTCAGACTCTCTTACTCCTTCTCTCTAACAACAATAATAATAATTTCAGTATGTTAAGCACTTCGTGTCGGGCACTAGATTATGCTCAGGGGTGGATACAAGCAAATCAGGTTAGACGCAATCCCTGTCCCACTTGGGGTTCACCATCTTAATCCCCACTTGACAGTTGAGGTGACTGAGACACAAAAAAGTTAAGTGATTTTCCCAAGTTCACAGAGCAGATAAGTGGTGGAGCCAGAATTAGAACTCAGATCCTTCTGGCTCCCAGGCCCATGCTCTACCCACAAGGCCACACTGCTTCTGCCCTCTCCCTGGGTCCGTGGCCATATATCTACTTAGTTGTCAGCTGTGTGACTGTGGACAAGTCACTTAACTTCTCTGTACCTCAATTACCTCATCTGTAAAATGGGGATTAGCTGTGAGTCTCACGTGGGACAACCTGATTACCCTGTATCTACCCCAGCGCTTAGAAAAGTGCTCTGCACATAGTAAGCGCTTAACAAATACCAACATTATTATTACCTCAGCCTCTTCAGTACCACCTTTAGTCCCCACGGGGGACAACCTGATAACCCTGTATCTACCCCAGCACTTAGAACAGTACTTGGCACATAGTAAGCGCTTAACAAACATTATCATTAATAATAATAATAATGTTGGTATTTGTTAAGCGCTTATTCTGTGCAGAGCACTGTTCTAAGCGCTGGGGGAGAGACAGGGTAATCAGGTTGTCCCAAGTGAGGCTCACAGTCTTAACCCCCATTTTACAGATGAGGGAACTGAGGCACAGAGAAGTTAAGTGACTTGCCCACAGTCACACAGCTGACAAGTGGCAGAGCTGGGATTCGAACCATGACCTCTGACTCCCAAGCCCATGCTCTATGCACTGAGCCACGCTGCTTCCCAATAATAATAATTATTATTATTATTAGAAGGGACCAGGGGCAAAAGCTGCAGCTACTGAGTTCCACTGGAGCACCATGGTCCCATCCCCCCCACTCCAAAACAAAGCGTGAGCCCCACGTGGGACAATCTGATTAGCCTGTGTCTACCCCAGCGCTTAGAACAGTGCTCTACACATAGTAAGTGCTTTACAAATACCATCATTATTATTATTATCCCTAAGCCAGACACACTGCCTGAGTCAGAGTGACCCTGGACTTTAAGCCATATCCTGGACAGCTACCAGGGCAGCAAAACCTGGAAGCCACCTGGCTTAAAACCAGGCCTCCGCACCCTGCGGCAACAATCACACTGGGGGAGCCTCTCTCTCTGATTCCCAGCAACGCGGTGGACAAGAAGAGGTCAAGGGACTTTCTGGAATTGCCTCTCACGACTGGCACAAGGATTAATGGGACCACGAAGTCCCCCGACCACACTGACCCAACAGGGTCTGCCCCACCTGACAGACTGAAAGAGAAAAAGACATCTCTGCTCTTATTTTTTTTTTTAATGGTGACCTCCCTCAGACTCTATTTTTTGTTTTGGGTTTTTTGGGGTATTTGTTAAGCGCTTACTAAGTGCCAGGCACTATAAAAAGCACTGGTGTAGCTACAAGTTAATCAGGTTAGACACAATCCATGTCCCACATGGGGCTCACACTCGTAATCCCCATTTTACAGACGAGATAACTGAGGCACAGAGCAGTTAAGTGACTTGCCCAAGGTAACACAACGGGCAAGTGGAGGACCAGGTCCTCTGACTCTCAAGCCCGTGATCTTTCACTAGGCTACGCTGCTTCCATAATTCTGTCAGTAACTATGGACTGACAATGCTTGATGACTTCTGCCCCAGTGGCTCGGAAAATATTCTTGAGAGCACAAAGCAGGGGAGAGAACTTGGACTCTGCTGAAGCTCTGAGAGAAGCTAACCTCTGGTCAACAGAGAAGCAGTGGGGCCTAGCAGAGAAAGCCCGAGGCTGGGAGTCAGAAGATCCTGGGTTCTAGTCCCGGCTCCCCTACTTGTCTGCTATGTAACCTTGGTCAAGTCACTTAACTTCTCTGTGCCTCAATTACCTAAACTGTAAAATTGGGATTAAGATTGTGAGCCCCATGTGGGACCTGGACTGCGTCTAACCTGATTATCTTATAACTGCCCTAGTGCTTTAGAACAGTGCCTGGCACTTAGTAAATACTTAAAGGATACCATTAAAAAAAAAACCCCAAAACACACCCAAAATAACAATCTGATGGAGGCTATTGATGGGCTTGTAAGGGTTGCAGTGCCTGAGAAAGGTGGATCAGTCAATCAAGTAATAGTATTTGTGAGTCCCTACTGTGTGCAGAGCACTCTGCTCAGGGCTTCAGAAAACACACTTGAGTCCAAAATCTCGTCCCTGCCATCGAGGAGTTTATAGTTTAATGAGGAGATTAAGAGAGACAGCTATTTTTCTGTTGGAGAAGGTGAAAGAATCAATGCCACAGAAACTGCTAGAAAGGGTATGGAAGGATATATAAATGAATATAAATAAATTCAAGAAAACTATGCATGAGTACTTAGGGGAGGGTGTTTTTTTTTTCAAATGCTTACTATGTGTCAAATACTATTCTGAGCGCTGGGGTAAATACAACGTATTCAGGCCAGGTAGCGTCCCCATCCCACATAATACTCACATTCTAAGTAGAGGGAGAACAGGCACAGAATCCCTATTTCTGCAGCTGAGGAAATTGAGGCACAGAGAAGTTTAGACATTTGCCCAAGGCCACTCAGCAGGCATGTGGCAGATCCGGGATTAGAACCGAGGTCCTCTGGCTACCAGACCCGCGCTTTACCCACTAGGTGACGCTGCGTCCCATAAGCATGTTCATAAACACGTTCATGAGCATATGCACCCTAGGCAGTTATTGGCTGGGTGTGACTGGGAATAATAATAATAATATATTCTGGCATTTGTTAAGGATTTATCATGTGCCAAGCACTGTACTAAGCACTGGAGAAGAAACAAGATAAACAGATAAAACACAATCCCTGTACTACGTGGGGCTCACACTTTCTGGGGGAGAGAATAAAGTATTTTATCCCCTTTTTTTTTTTTAACAGATGAGGAAATGCTTAGAATAGTATTTGACACATAGTAAGCGCTAACAAATACCATTTAAAAAAAAAGACACAAAAAAGTTAAGTAATTTATGATAATTAGGTCTCACAGCAGACAAGTGGCAGAGCCAGGATTAGAACCCAGGTCCCAGGTTTCCTTGCTCCCAGGCTCATACTCTTTCCCCTAGGCCACACTGACTGATGATGTTTGACCAGAGAATACCTCCTGGACGAGCCAGGATTTTAGGAGGGTTTTGAAGGTGGAAAAATATATAGTGTAACATATTGGAAGGGGGAGGGAATTCCAGGTAGAAGGATGGACTTCAACAAAACTGAAAAATCTGCCTTGGAGCCGTCAAAAGAAGAATTCGATTTGCCGATCACTGCTGGCACATAGTAAGCGCTTAACAAATACCATTATCATTATTATTATCTTAAGCCAAAGCTTGGGAAAATGGCAGTTGGTGACAATGAGAAGCAGAATGGCCTAGTGGAAAATGCCCAGGCCTAGGATCAGATGACCTGTGTTCTAATCCCAGTCCTGCCAACTGTTTGCTGTGTGACCTTGGGCAAGTCACTTAACTTCTCTGTGCCTCACCTGCCTCAACTTAAATCCTACATTCTTCTGTTTAGACTGCAAGCCCTATGTGGGACAGGGACTGTGTCCAAGTTTATAATCTTCACATTTACCCCAGCATGTAAAACAATGCTCGATACGGTAAGTGCTTACAAATACTATTAAGAAATGGATATTAATTATAGTTACGAAAACTGTCCATAGAACATCATTAATCTAACCTCATAATAATAAAGACAGTCTCTAATCTGTTGTTTTCACTTCTAAATCTATTCTTATGACAAAAATGGAAAACACAATGGCTACAAAAACTATCATTTTCAGAGGAGGAAAGAGGAGAAGAATAGAGCCCCAGATTGACTGACATCCTGGCTTTTTTCCCCAACCTTTTTTTTTCTTTTATGGACAGGTGTCCTAGGAGAAGCGGCATGGTCCCGTGGAAAGAGGATGGGCCTGAGAATCAGCGGCCATGGGTTCTAATCCTGGCTCGCCCACATGCCTGCTGAGTGATCTTGGACAAGTCGCTTTACTTCTCTGTGCCTCAGTTACCTCATCTGTAAAATGGGAATGAAGACTGTGAGCCTCATGTGGGACAACCTGATTACCCTGTATACCCCAGCGCTTAAGAACAGTGCTCTTAACAAATACCAACATTATTATTATTATTCATCTGTAAAATGGTGATTAAGACTGTAAACTTCATGTGGGACAGATACTGTGTCCAACCTGATTATCTTGTATCTACCCTGGTGCCTAGAACGGTGCCTGGCATCTAACAGGGCACTTTCAGTGCTTAACAAATACCACAGTTATTATTATTATTATTATTATCATACATCACCGATTAAAGAACCCCAAACAGACCCACGAGGAAATCCTGCTCGGAATCAGGTCTGGAGTTTATGGAGGGACGGTGGAGACGCGGTCCAGAAACCCAGCGCGGGCTGGCTCGGTAATGATAATAGTAACGGTGGTATTTGTTTAGCGCTTACTACATGCAAAGCACTGTTCTAAGCGCTGGGGGGGATACAAGGTGATCAGGTTGTCCCACGTGGGGCTCACAGTTTTAATCCCATTTTACAGATGAGGTAACTGAGGCACAGAGAAGTTAAGTGACTTGCTCAAAGTCACCCAGCTGGCAAGCGGTGGAGCCGGGATTAGAACCCACAACCTCTGACTCCCCAGCCTGGGCTCTTTTCACTGAGCCATGCTGCTTCTCTAAAGCAAATGTCCATCTTGAAGTCTACTCTAATTTCCTTCCCCAAGGCTGGCCAGGGTTCTTTCTGGTGTCACTGAAGCCCTGAACACATTAAAAGGAAGGATTCGGTTCAGCAATGCTGTTTCCTTTGAGGAAAGCAATTATTATTTCATGGAGGGCAGAACTAGAACAACTATGGGATCTAAATGAGAAAATGGCCATTTTTTTCTTATTTACATTTCTTTTTCATCTTACTTATCCCTGCAATGGCCAGTCCAAGTGACAGAGAATGAGTGAATCTGCAAAGCTCCCCTGCTGTGACACCACTTGCCTGCTGTGAGACCACTTAAGTTCATTGTGCCTCAGCTTCTTCATCTGTTAAATGGAGGTAAAATACCCATTCTCCTTCTTTCAAACTCTGAAATACTCCTTCTCTCTTGCAAAATGTGAGCGCCATGGGGGGGGGGGGGGAGAGACTGCATCTCATCTGACTGCACTGTATCTACCCCAGTGCTCAGCTCATAATAAGCACTTCACAAATACCGCAGTTATCATTAGACGTAAAATGAATGTATATCAACCTCTTTTGTCAATGACTATTTGTCCCTTTTGCCTACTTTAGTTTAGGGATTTTCATCCAGCACTTTATATTTCCCTGCGCAAGATTCACTTTATGGCATATCTGCACTGGTCCCATGAATTCAGAAGTCATAATTTGCTGAATAATGACTGTTTAAGAACATTAATTACACCATTTCAGTTACATGAATTGCAATTACTCTGTGTGACTAGAGATAGGTATCTTGGTCACCAAAGGCAAATGAATTGTTCAGTGACACCCAGAAAAGGCAACTGCAGTAATAAAAGCTATGTCTACCCCTGCCTTCTAGTTAGCTGCACTACAAATCCCCCTCAAAGCAAGTTCTGTCTCCCCCGTTTAGACTGAGCCCGTCACTGGGCAGGGGTGGTCTCTATCTGTTGCCCAATTATCCATTCCAAGCCCTTAGTACAGTGCTCTGCACATAGTAAGCGCTCAATAAATACAGTTGAATGAATGAAAGTTCCTTGCGACCCCCTACTAACTTGCTCTAAGCATATTTTAAATTCCAAACATATCTTCAAATTACATATTATAGATTATTTCTTTATATTCATGTCTATCTGCCCCTCTACACTGTAAGCTTATCACGGGTAGGGAACATCTCTGATAATTCTGCTGTATTGTACTCTCCCAAACATTTAATACAGTGCTCTGCACACAGTTAAGTGCTCCATAAATACCACTGATTGATACTAGATGCTCAGTAAATAATGTTAATGATGATGAACTTGTTAGGAATTGTTACAAGAGCAGAGAAGCAGCATGGCCTAGTGGATAAAGCACAGAGCTGGGAGCCAGAGGACCTGGTTTCTAATCTCGGGCTCTGCCACTTCTCTGCTGCGTGAACTCGGTCAAGTCACTTGTTTTCTCTGTGCCTCAGTTTCTTCAACTGAAAAATGGGGGTTCAATACCTCTTCTCCCACCTACTTAGACTTTGAACCACATGTGGGACAGGGACTGTATCCAGCCTGATTAACTTGTATCTACCCCAGTGCTTAGAACAGTACTTGACATGTAGTATGCACTTGAGAAATACTATTTTTTAAAAAAGCAGAATTTGATCGAACTGGGGATGAGACACCATAAAATGAGCTAGAATATATGGAGTTTCCCAGGAGATTGAAATTAATTTTAAATCTTTTTTTTTTCAAATAATCCTGCCATGTCAGGATGCTCTGAAATTTGAGATTTTGGATGGACTGTTCTTAATAATGTGCTCTCTTTCTGATGAGCCAGATTTTGGTAATCTTATTCTCTCAAATAAACACAGGTGAAGCTTAAAAATTGAGCCCATTGCATTTACTTGGTGGGTGGCAAGCAGCAGAACCTTTTAATTGAATTCCGCCTTGAGAATAAAAGAAACAACCTTTAAGGGGAGGGTGCCAAAGTCACACCCTGTACTGTGTCTAGCCCACTATGCATCTTCAGTAGATGCTACTGTCAGTCTGCCTCCCTCAGAATGCTGATGTTACTATCGCCTATTAAAGATAATAGTTTGCCCGCCATTATAGGGCTTGCAAACGCTTCCCTGGCTATTTGGACAATTTAGGGAAGCAGCATGGCCTACTGGATAGAGCAAGGGCTTGGGAGTCAGAAAGTCATGGGTTCTAATCCCAGCTTCGCCACCTGTCTGCTGGGTGACCTTGGGGAAGTCACTCCACTTCCCTGCCCCTCAGTTTCCTCACCTGTAAAATGGGGAATAAGACTGTGAGCCCCATGTGCGACAGGGACCGTGTCCAACCTGGTCTGCTCGTACACACTCCGGCGCTTAGTAGAGTGCCTAGCATATAGTAAGAGCTTAACGAATACCAGTATTGTTATTATTACCTGGATGGTGTCCAGCCCAATTTCCTGTATCTACCCCAGCACCTCGGTTCCCTTAACTGTAAAATGGGGATTCAGACTATAAGCTCTATTTGGGACGGGGACTGTGTCCTACACTATTACCTCGTATCTACCCCAGCACTTAGAAAAGTACCTGGCACATAGTAAGCACTTTTCATTCATTCAATCACATTTACTGAGCGCTTACTGTGTGCAGAGCTCTAAATCAAGCACTTGCAAAGTACAATATAGCAACAAAGAGGACAATCCCTGCCCACAACAGGCTCACAGTCTAAATACCATTATCATCAATAATATTAATGTTACTATTAAGGATGATAATAGTATCTGTTAAGTACCGCTCTGTGACAAGCACTGTTTTAACTACTTGGGTAGATATGAGATCATCAGGTCAGACACAGCTCCCATCCCACACCGGATTTACAGTTTAAGTAGGAGGGAATAGGATTTAATTCCCATTTTACAATTGAGAAAACTGAGGCACAAAGTTGTGACTTACCCAAGGTCACACATCAGGCAAAGTGGTGCAACCAGCATTAGAACCCAGGTCCTGTGACTCTCCGGACCATCTCTAGACTCCACCGCTTCCTCTCCACCCAAACTACCACTATGCTGGTCCGAGCACTTGCCATATATTGACTACCATTTAGACTCCTTGCTGACTTCCCTGGAGGAGCCTTTCCCCTCTCCGGTCCATATTTCACTCAGCTGTTCAAATCAATTTTCTAAAAAACAGCCCTTCGCACGTCTCTCAACTCTTCAGTGTCCTCCAGCAGTTGCCCATCCATTTCCACATTAAGCAGAGACTCCTCAATTGTCAATAACAGCTTCGTTTCACTTGGCAAGTAAGATCTCCTCCAGCAGTTCCCTGACTGACATCGAGTCGGTCGTTCTCGTGGAAAGAGAAAATGGATAGAGCTCTCTCTCTCCCCAGCAGAACATCAAATGCATTTATCAGCTGCTCCTCCTCAATCGGAACCTTCTCTGACCTTCCATCATCTCCACCCTGAATTTAGCTCTGGTTGTTGTTATCTCTTGGCTCCCCCGCTCAGGATCGGACCTGGAGAGCTTCCAGTCCTCTACCAGTCTGGGCTACGGGCGGGAGAGTCAAGCAGAGGCCGAGCCATTCCAATCCTAGCTTGGCCAGTGGCTAACGAGTGGCAGACAATCTGCTACAAGTCAAAATTCCCCTAAGCTGGGCAGCAGCAGCATGGGAATCAAGGACAACAGTCCTGGTCCCATCCCAGGCTCAAACTTTAAGAGAGAGAGAGGGCAGGTATTCATTCATTCTTTCAATCAAATGCACTTACTGAGTGCTTACTGTGTGCAAAGAACGGTACCAAGCCCTTGGGAGAGTACAATATAACAACAAACAGACACATTACCTTCCCGCAAGCTCACAACAAGCTCACAGTCTAGAGAATCTCATTCCTTATTTTACAATTGAGGAAACTGAGGCACAGGGAAGGTAAAACTTGCCCACGGTCATATGGAGAGGATCAGGAGCAGAGCCAGGACTAGAACTCGGGTCGGCCGTGAGCTCTCTCCACGGTCACACGACGGGCTGGCGGCTTGCTGATCAACAACTGCCATAATGACAGATTCCTTTTCTACTAAATCATGCTGCCGCTGACTCCCAGCCCCATGCTCTTTCTACTAGGCCACGCCGCTTCCCCACGAGTTGAATGATGCGTTTCCTGCCCGCAAGGTGCTTGGGGTCTATAGGGGAACACAGACATTAAAATAAATTACACACATTTACATAATTACTGCAGGACTGAGGTCGGGGTGAACAAAGGGAACATTTAGACTGTAAGCCCGTCAGTGGGCAGGGAATGTCTCTATCTGTTGCCGCTTTGTACTTTCCAAGCGCTTAGTACAGTGCTCTGCACATAGTAATCGCTCAATAAATACTATTGAATATCCAAGTGTAAAGGAGATGCTCCCCTCCCCATTGCCCCGACTCCCTCCCTCTGCTCTACCCCCCTCCCTGCCCCACAGCACTTGTGTATATATGTATATATTTATTATATTACTAATGATATACGTAATTCTCTCTCGATTAATGCTATTGATGCCTGTCTACCTGTTTTGCTTTGTTGTCTATCTCCCCACTTGTAGACTGTGAGCCCGTTGTTGGGTAAGGATCGCCTCTGTTTGTTGCCGAATTGTACTTTCCAAGCACTTAGTATCGTGCTCTGCAAACAGTATGCGCTCAATAAATATGATTGATGAATGAATGTAGAATAATTATAACGGTGGTACTTAAGCGTTTACTATGTGCCAAGCACTGTTCTAAGCACTGGGATATTTAATCAGGTCAAAGTCCCTGTCACACCTGGGGCTCACACTCTTATCCCCATTTTACAGATGAGGGAGCTGAGACACAGAGAAGCGAAGCGACCTGCTCAAGGTCACCCAGCGGACACGTGGCAGAGCCGTGATTAGAACTCAGGCCCTTCCGACTCCCGGGCCCGTGCTCTATCCACTAAGCTACGCTGCTTCTCGCGCAGCAGAAGAGAATGCGAGTAAGGGAAATGATTCGGTATTTTTCACTGGAAAGGAAGGCGAAGACCAGTTGAGGTACGTGTTAAAAAGCCTAGTCTCTGTTCAGGGGTTGGGCTGGGACGGTGAAAGGTAGAAAGGAAGGAGCCTTTCCCGATTAAGTTCTTTTTCCCCTTCTACCTTCTGCGTTATATACGCACCTAGATGTGTGACCTTTGTGCATTTGGTATTCACCCACCCTCATCCCCGTAGCAGTTCTGTACATATCTATGAATTCGTTATTATGAATTATTTATTTATATTAATGTCTATCTCCCCCTCTAGACTGTAAGCTCAGTGCAGGCAGGGAACATGTCTACCACCTCTATTGCACTGTACTCTCCCGGGCGTTTAATACAGTGCTCTACACGGGAAGCACTCAATAAATAACACTGATTGATTGACTGAAAGGCAGTAAATAGGGTGGAAAGAGAAGCCTGCCTCGCACAGATCTTCAGTCTCTAGCAAACTGTAAAAAATTAACCAGCCTTTCAACTCCGGCTCTGGTTACAAGTCTTCAAATGTGAAATGACAAGCGAGGAGACATTAAGAAGCCCATTAACTAGCATCAGTTGGAGTCACACAAAATTGAAAACGGAGCCATCGGCAAACAAAAGAAATCGTCAAAACACTGAAAAACTGGAATGTTGAAACCTTCCTTCCACCGATGAGAGTCGGTGCACTTTGTCCAGAGTCTTTCCAGAGGGCCCTATGATGGCCCAAGCTCATCAGGTTGGACGCAGTCCATGTCCCATCCCAGATCTGCCACTTGTCAGCTGTGTGACTGTGGGCAAGTCACTTAACTTCTCTGGGCCTCAGTTCCCTCATCTGTAAAATGGGGATTAACTGTGAGCCTCACGTGGGACAACCTGATTACCCTGTATCTACCCCAGTGCTAAGAACGGTGCTCTGCACATAGTAAGCGCTTAACAAATACCAGCATTATTATTACATGGGACTCATTTACAGATGAGGGAACTGAGGCCCAGAGAAGTGAAGCCACTGGCCGAAGGCACCCAGCAGACAAGTGATAGAGCCAGGTTTAGAAGCCAGGTCCTCTGTCTCCCAGGCCCATGCTGCTTTTCTTCCTATACTACAGGCTACTCCTTTGAGTAAAAGAGTCTGTTAGCTACCCCTGCCCTAAGCAAAAAGGCATCCAGCAGTGCCTACTAATTTTAGGCTATATTATTATTATTGTTATATTTGTTAAGAGCTTACTATGAGGCAGGCACTGTACTAGGAGCTAGGGTAGATACAAGCAAATCAGGCTGGACACAATCCACGTACCACACGGGGCTCACAGTCTCAATCCCCTTTTTACAGATGAGGTTACTGAGGCCCTGAGAAGTGAAGTGACTTGCCCGGGGTCACCTAGCAGACAAGTGGCAGATCCAGGATTAGAACCCATAACCTTCTGACTCCCAGGCCCGGGCTCCCTCCACTCTGCCAGGTTGCTTTTCAAGTACACAGTAGGGTGCAAAGAACGAGTTAAGTTTCATGTTCAAAGACAATCACTCCATCCAGTGTTCCGGCCACGAGCGCTGGGCTCTTACTCTCTGAGTTTTCATGCAGGGTTAGCAGTAACTGCCTGAAGATTGGTAAGCGACAAGCAGTACTAGTTTGAGTCCTACGAGGATGGTCCCTCCCTTTAAAGAAAAGATGGCCGAAAGGCACGGGAAAACTCACTGCGCTGCGGTCACTCGGGGGCTCAGCTGGCTTGGAGGGATCCAGAGCAAAGATGGTCAACTCAGAAAGAAAAGCAAGCTCTGCTATCAATCTGGCTAGGAGCTGTCTCATTCACTCCAATAAACTGGGAGGGGGTGGATGAAAAGAAAACAGACAACTTAAACACATTTTGCAAGTTGTTAGCTCTCCCTTTGGAAGGCTCTAACCCTGTCCTTCTCAGGTATTTTTGGAGGGAGAGAAATAATGATAATAAGAATAGTATTGAGAAGCAGCGTGGCTCAGTGGAAAGAGCCCGGGCTTGGGAGTCAGAGGTCATGAGTTCTAATCCTGGCTCCGCCGCTTGTCAGCTGTGTAACTTTGGGCAAGTCGCTTAACTTCTCTGGGCCTCAGTGACCTCATCTGTAAAATAGGGATGAAGACTGTAAGCCCCACGTGGGACAACCTGATCACCTTGTATCGCCCCCAGTGCTTAGAACAGTGCTTTTCACATAGTAAGTGCTTAACAGATACCACCATTATTATTATTATTACTTGTTCAGCACTTACTGTGTGCCAGCACCGTTCTAAGTGCTGGAGGGGCTACATGTTCATCAGGTTGGACACAGTTCCTATCTCACATGGGTCTCCCACTCTTATCCCCATTTTGCAGATGAGGTAACTGCGGTCCAGAGGAAGTGCAATGACTTGTCCAAGGTCACACGGCCGACAGGTGACGGAAAGGGGATTAGAACACAGGTCCTTCTGACCTCCAGGCTCAGGTTCTATCCGCTAAGTCACGCTGCTTCTCACAAGACTGAAGTAGAGGAGAAAGAACGATATAAATGAGCAAAAAGTTCAGTGTCAGGGCTCAGCCCTTCCAGGACAGTAATTACTTAAAAGACAAGAATTTTCCAGTCCCTTTTCTCAAATGAGGATGATAAACAAACAAATAAAAACCCTACAGAGGAAGGACACAACACAGTTTGCATGGCCACTGAAGAAGTTGGAGAAAACAATTTATGATACGGTAGATTGGGCAATAAGAAGATCACACATTGAAAGTGTCCAAAATATTTTATCTAGATTTTTTAAAAGAATAGGAAGAAAAGAGTCACAAGAATTGCTCCGTCAGTCATTTTTTATAATAATAATAACGATGATGATGGTATTTGTTAAGCTCTTATTCTGTGCCACGCACTGTTCTAAGCGCTGCGGTAGATAGCTTGTCCCACGTGGGGCTCAGTCTTAATCCCCATTTACAGATGAGGTAACTGAGGCAAAGAGAAGTGAAGCAACATAACCAAGGCACAGAGAGGTGAAGTGACCTGCCAAAGGTCACGCAGCAAGACAGGGTGCGGAGTCAGGATTAGAACCCAGGTTCTTATGACTCCCAGGCCTGTGCTCTATCCACTAGACCTCACTGCTGGTTTGGAAGGTGGAGGCAGATTTATCCCAGAAGTTCATGGACTCAGCCAGTGGAGACCAGGATTTGTTTTACAACCAACCGTCCTGCCTCGTGCTAACTCGCATCTGGGAAGCAGCTTGGCCTAGTGGGAAGAGCATGAACCTGGGATTCAGAGGAGCCATGTTCTAATATCGGCTCTGCCGATTACTTGCTGTTTGACCTCGGGCAAGACCCTTCACTTTTCTATGCCTCAGTTTCATTAATGGTAAAATGGGGATGAAATACCTGTTATCCCTCCTACTTAATCTGTGAGCCCCATGCAGGACAGGGATTGTTTCCGACTGAATTAATCTGTACCTACCCCAGGACTTAGAACAATATTTGGCACATAAGAAACATTTAATGAAGACCACTAAAAAAAATCTAGGAAGGATGAGATTTATCAACCTGTGGACTTCTATCTTCTACAGATATGGAACACTGGGAGAGAGCCTGGCTGCCTTCCCTAGCTAGACCATCCAGGAAAATCATCCCGGCACTCACCAAGCCAAGGCCCATAGATGAGCGGCGAGAGCCATATGAGATGGTCAGCCCAGGCTATCAGGAAGCACTCTGACCGTTCAGGGTCACAAAGAAGGGGTGTCCCGGGAGAATCTTGGGCCGTCAGACTTTGACGTCCATAACAGGAAGAAGGGAAATCTCTTTTTTTAAAAAAAACAATTCTGATGCATTTGATAGTGGTTTATAATCATCTATGTTGCCTCATACCCAAAAATTAAAAAATCTCCTCACAACTGGCTTCAATGCTGTCCATCATGTGACTCCACTTTACCTATCTGCTCTCTCCATCCAAAATTCTTCTACCTTCTGTATTGATTCCTCCCAAGTCAAACTTCTACCTGCATTTTCTTCTTGACTCAGTGCTTATATACATAGCTATAAAGTAGCTATTATAAATCATTTTAATATTTTAATGTCTGTCTGGGGAGTAATGTCTAGACTGTTAATTCCTTGTGGGCAGGGAGCTTGTCTACCAACTCTGTTGTATCATAGTCTTCCAAGCACTTAATACAGTGCTCTGCACCCAATAGGTACTCAATACATAGCAGTGATGATGATGTTGATAATGATAAACAAATCCTAGTTATGTGGTGGTCGGTCCTGTGCCCTTCTTAATTTATAACCAATTACTCTCTAGAATGTTTACTGGGGGTGGTCCCCAGATATATTTGCAAACTTTATTTGTTTGCTTATTTATTTTAATATAAGCAGTCTAATGTCATTCCAAAGGACTATGAATCCAGGTAGCCACCTGTTCTCTACCTCCAATTTCAGAAAGCTTCTTGGGCAAGTTCAATTACAGACTCAAATGAGTCCTCAGGCTATTATCCACTTAAGCATTCCTGTCGCAGATGTATGGGCATTTCTACCTTGGGCTTCAATCGTGTGCAGAACACTGGAATAAGCGCTTGGGAGAGTACAGTTCAACAGAATTAGCAAACACATTCCCTCCCATAACTAGTTTAAAGTCTAGAGGTGGAGGCAGACATTAATATGAATAAATATGTAATTGATAATACATAAATTAAAATATGTACATAAAGTGCTTTCGGGCTGGGGAGAATATTAAGTGTTCATAGGTCATAGAATGAGGAGCATAGACAATCATAATAATAATTATGGTATTTGTTAAGCGCTTACTATGTGCCAAGCACTGTACTAAGCACTGGGGTAGATACAAGCACATCGGGTTGGACCCAGTCCCTGCCCCAAATGGAGCTCACAGTCTCAATTCCCATTTTCCAGGTGAGGTAACTGAGGCCCAGAAGTGACTCGCCCAAGGTCACACAACAGACACATGGCAGAGCTGGGATTAGAGCCCATGACCTTCTGACTCCCAGGCCCATGCTCAATCATGCACCCCCTCAGATTGTTTTTCTCCAGATTCTTCATATAGAAGATGCTTCATCCCTCTGATCATCTCAGTTGCACTTCTCTATATCTTCTGCTGCCCTACTTTGTTCTCTCAGATTCAGTGATCAGAACTCCATGAAATGTTCCAGGTGCAGATGTACCATGGCTCTAAATAGCAAAACTATGATTTCTCTTGTTTCCAATCCACTTCCAGAGAATACCCAGGCTACAGAAGGCTATTTTACCTGCTTTCACACCTCAACTCCCTCAGTGCCATTTTCAACTTCTCAGTCTCCAGTGACTCCCATATGTCTTCAAAGCACACACAATCCTGCCCAATTTTTTAAAAAGTCACTTGTTGATCCCGTGTTCCCCTCCAGCTACTGCCCTCTCTCCCTGCTTTCCTTCACATTCAATCTTCTGCCCCCTGCCATAGTCACCTCTCCACCAACTCTCTTTTTAAACCTCTGCGGTCTTGGTTTTAACCCCTTCAGTCCACCAAGAATAGTCTCTCCAAGGATTCCAAAGGTCTCCTTAGAGCCAAGTCCAAAAGATTATAAACCATCTTGGTCGACCTCAATCTCTCTGGTGTTTTCAACACCAAGGATCACTCCCTCCTCCTCGAAACACCAACAGGACTCCGCTTTGCTGATACAATACTCTCCCGGTTCTTCTCCTACCTCTCTGACTGCTTCTGTTCAGTTTTATTTGCTGTCTTCTCCTCTGTCGCCCATCCTGTTACTTGTAGCTGGCCTCCAAGGTGCTGTGCTGGGCCCCGCACGCTCCTCGTTTTACACTCATCCTCTGGGAGAACTCATCCACTCACATAGCTACAGCTATGACCTCTTTGTAGGTGACTCCAAATATATCTTTCTAGCTCTTCTCATCTGCCTGGAAGTCTTCATTCATTCATTCATTCATTCGTATTTATTGAGCACTTACTATGTGCCGAGCACTGTACTAAGCGCTTGGAATGTACAAATCAGTAACAGGTAGAGACAGTCCCTGCCCTTTGACAGGTTTACAGTCTAATAGGGGGAGACAGACAAACAAAAACAATAGCAATAAATAGATTCAAGAGGATGAAATCTCATTAAAACAGTAGCAAATAAATAGAATCCAGGTGATGTACATCTCATTAACAAAATAAATAGGGTAATGAAAATATATACAGTTGAGCGGACAAGTACAGTGCTGAGGGGAGGAGAAGGGAGAGGGGGAGGAGCAGAGGGAAAGAGGGGGAAAAGACGGCTTACCTGAGGAGAGGTGAAGTGGGGGGTAAAGGGGGAGCAGAGGGAGCAGAGGGAAAAGGGGGAGCTCAGTCTGGGAAGGCCTCTTGGAGGAGGTGAGCTTTAAGTAGGGTTTTGAAGAGGGGAAGAGAATGAGTTTGGTGGAGGTGAGGAGGGAGGGCGTTCCGGGACCACGGGAGGACGTGGCCCAGGGGTCAACGGCGGGATAGGCTAGAATGGGGGACGGTGAGGAGGTGGGCGGCGGAGGAGCGGAGCGTGCGGGGTGGGGAGTAGAAAGAGAGAAGGGAGGAGAGGTAGGAGGGGGCAAGGTGATGGACAGCCTTGAAGCCTAGAGTGAGAAGTTTTTGTTTCGTGCAGAGGTCAATAGGCAACCACTGGAGGTTTTTAAGAAGGGGAGTGACATGCCCAGAGCATTTCTGCAGGAAGATGAGCCAGGCAGTGGAATGAAGAATAGACTGGAGCGGGGAGAGGCAGGGGGAAGGGAGTTCAGAGAGAAGGCTGGCACAAAAATCCAGCCGGGATATTATGAGAGCCTGTACCAGTAAGATAGCCGTTTGGGTGGAGAGGAAAGGGTGGATCTTGGCGATATTATAAAGGTGAGACTGGCAGGTTTTGGTGACAGATCGGATGTGTGGAGTGAATGAGAGAGCCGAGACAAAGACGATACCGAGGTTGCGGGCCTGAGAGACGGGAAGGATGGTCATACCATCCACGGTGATCGGGAAGTCAGGAAGAGGACAGGGCTTGGGAGGGAAGATGAGGAGCTCAGTTTTGGTCATGTTGAGTTTTAGGTGGCGGGCAGACATCCAGGTAGAGACATCTTGGAGGTGGGAGGAGATACGAGCCTGAAGGGAGGGGGAGAGGACAGGGGCAGAGATGTAGATCTGTGTGTCATCTGCATAGAGATGATAGTTGAAGCCGTGAGAGCGGATGAGTTCACTGAGGGAGTGAGTGTATATGGAGAACAGAAGAGGGCCAAGAACAGACCCTTGAGGAACACCAACAGTTAGAGGATGGGAGGGGGAGGAGGAGCCCGCGAAGGAGACCGAGAATCAACGGCCAGAGAGATAAGAGGAGAACCAGGAGAGGACGGAGTCCGTGAAGCCAAGGTGAGATAAGGTGTGGAGGAGAAGGGGATGGTCAGCAGTGTCAAAGGCAGGTAAAGAGTGGCAAGTATGTAGGTGCATGCATACTTACCCAGAAACAAATGACTTTACTTCTCTGCAGGAAAATAAATACAAAGAGGTCCTAAGACTTACCCCTGTGCAGACATACACATACTTACACAGAAGTCCTGGCTCTGCCACTGTCTGATGTGAGACTCACTCCCTTCATTCGTCTCCCATCCCGGCCCCTCAGCACTATGTCCTTATCTGTCATTTATTTATAGTAATGTCTGTTTCCCCATTTCTACACTGTAATCTCATTGTGGACAGGGAGCGTGTCTGTGTTTGGTTGTATTATACTCTCCCACGTGCTTAGTACAGTGCTCTGCACACAGTAAGCGCTCGATAGATTCAATTGAAGGAATGAATGAAGTCACTTAATTTCTCCATGCCTCAGTGATTTCTTGTTTCTAAAGTGGGGTAAAGTCTGTGAGCCCATGTCTGATATCTATCCCAGTGCTTAGCAAATATCCTGTTAAAAAAAAAGGGCGACATTAACTTTTTCTTTGTATGCACAAAGTGTGTTCACACCCGTAAACATACAGAGCATTTTTTTTAGTGCTATGCCAACAAAGATATACACTGAGGAAACATGTACATTTACACACTTATTTCACTTTATTCAGATGCTTATATACACCATCTTATTTACACATCACGGTACTTATTTCTAGACATGTGCACACATACATTTTCTTTACAGACTAACCCTCAGGTTAGAACCGACAGCCTCCGAATTCAGAGACGGAAGCCTTACCTCTGCTCCAGATCTACTGCCTCTGTTGCTTCTCCCTAAGAGAAAACCTGTGGTACTAAGGGGTTTTTTTTTCCCCTGCTTTGAATTTTTCCTCTGCTTGAAATTGTGCGAATGAGACCCTTCCTTTGTGAGGCCTGCTGGAGCCTAGAGAGAAGGTAATGGTTTGGAGTCTTGGGTTCTTATCTCTGCTTCAGCCTTAGAATTGTAAAAAAGATTCTAATAATAATGTTGGTATTTCTTAAGCGCTTACTATGTGCGGAGCACTGTTGTAGCGCTGGGGGAGATACAGGGTCATCAGGTTGTCCCACGTGAGGCTCACAGTTAATCCCCATTTTACAGATGAGGTAACAGGCACAGAGAAGTTAAGTGACTTGTCCACAGTCACACAGCTGACACCTGACTTCCCAACTAGGACTAGAACTCATGACACTGAGATGCTGAGGCGAAACGTTTTAGCCCTACCCCATCGGTAACCTCCAAAATTTTGTTTTATTTTTACTTTACTTTTAATGAAGCTAATTAAGAACAGCTGAAATCAATTAAGACTGAGACCGAAAGGTTTATTAAGATTGATAGGCAGGCAGGCTCTTCTCTGCTCTTTGAGAGTTGCCAGTTAAGGCTGAAAGGACCCTAAATGGCAACCAGCTAGCCAACTTTAGGCCCTGGAGGGCAGGGATGGTAGCTACTAACTCTAGTGGACTCTTTCAGTTGCTTATTATGGTGCTTGATACAGAGTAAGTGTTCAGTAAGTATGGTTGATTGATTGACTTTTGATGGATTGGAGCCTGTCCCTTAATAATAATAATGATGTATGTTAAGCACTAACTATATGCCAGGCTCTGCTGCTGCTGTTTGCCAAAGGATAAACACTGCTTCCAGCTTAAAGGCCACCTCCGCTGTTGCTACTGCTTTGGTTTTCCTGGTAAAAATCTATAGCCCTTTTTTATGGTGTTTGTTAAGCACTTACTGGCAGGCACTGTACTAAGTGCTGGGGTAGATACCGTAATAACATTACTATTATCGTTATTATTATTCTTAGTGTAAAGTCTAGAGGCTATCCCTTGATTCTACATTTTCTTCCTCACAATTTCCAGCTGTCAGCAGAGACATCTTTTAACGACATCTCCAAGTCATGAACAGTTTCGTGGCATTGATTTACAATACAGGTTTAGCTCTTTATTTTCCAAGGTCAGGTGCACACCATGTATTAATTTTCTATTTTCACCTTCGCCTTCTTTGGATTCCATGGTCTCTGTACCCTCCCAGAAGACACATTCATCCTAAATTGACCTGGTTTATTCAGAGGTAAATCTTCAACCACTTGGACAATAGGCAGTGAGTTGTCACTGCTCAGAACTGAGGTACATCCTGGGTGCTTTTCATCCGAAGGGACGCAGAAGATGCGGTGATGAACTTGAGGTGGGTTTTGGCACGTTCAGTGAATAAAGGCTGAACACTGCTGTTTAGTCTGGTAATAAGAATAATAATAATGATAATAACTGTAGTATTTGTTAAGCGCTTACCAAGCACCATTCTAAGCACAGGGGTAGCTACAAGGTAATGAGGCTGGACATAGAGTCAGTCCCACATGGAGCTCACAGTCTTAATCTTCGTTTTACAGATGAGGTAACTGAGGCACAGAGAAGTGCAGTGAGCAGACAAGTGGCATCTTGGTCCATCCTCTGCACGCTAAAACTGGAAACCTGTTCTATGGTGAGTCCTGAGAGGCCGTGGGTGACATGTCTCAACCCCAAGGCATTCTAGGAGGGGAGAACAGAGAACCCCACCGCAGACCTTCTGTGTGGTCTTCGGTGCGTCACGGGCCCCTAGACAAGGTGGCCAGTAGAATGACCATTTGTCCAATCTGACCCCTAACCTAATCGGATTCACAGCCGAGCCGGCCGATATGGTACGGGTCAATACTGAACGCCTTCCTGTTCACCATTTTTATTTTCCATGCCCAACATCCCTCCACTCATTTACTCTGATTACTGAGTTCCAAGGCTCAGAAGTGGTGCCTGTGCTTCCGTTGACCGGAGAGGGCAACACCACTGGAGAAATGCGCAAGATTCAGGTGGACTTACAAGAAGCAGTGTGGCCTCGTGGAAACAGCCCAGGCCTGGGAGTCAAAAGACCTGACTTCCAAACCAGAGTCTACCAAATGCCTGCTGGGTGACCTTGGGCAAGGCGCTCCACTTTTCTGGGCCTTGGTACTCCTGTTCTCCCTCCCATTTAGACTGTGAGTTCCGAAGGAGATAGAGAGGGACAGTGTCCAAACCAATTCACTTGTATCTACCCCAGCACTTAGAACCATGCTGACCACATAGTAAGCGCTTTAACAAAAGCATAAAAAAACCAGTGTTCCATGAGACATGTGACATCTCAGGCATCAGCGCTTAGTACAGTGCTTGACACATAGTAAGTGCTTAACAAATATCCATGAGTGGCCACCCTAGTGGCCAACTTTAAAGCTGACCTGCCCTTCCTTCTTGTCTCCTCGGCAGCCCCCCCGACTCCTTCCCTGCCATTTTCCCCTGGCTTCTGGGTTAAGAGCCCCCCCAAGATGGCCTCCTCTAAGTACATCTTACACCAACAGTCCTCTCCCGGAAGCTGAACTGGACAGAAGCAGTGAGGAGAGAAGCACGTGACCTAGTAGAAAGGGTCCAGGCCTGGAAGTCAGAGGACCTGGGTTCCAGGTCTGGATCCACCACCCACTGCTGTGTCACCCTGGTCAGGTTGCTTCACTTCTCTGGACCTGAGTCACAAGTTGCTTCACTTCTCTGGACCTGAGTCACCTCAATTGTAAAATGGGGGATCCAGAGTGTGAGCCCTCTGTGGGACAGAGACCGTGCCCAACCCGACTGTCCTGTGTCCACCACGGCACCCAGCACAGAGCCTGGTACATAGAAAAGATTTAACAAATTCCATTAAAAAGGGAACAAAAAACAAAAAGGAGAGGCAGAGTGGAGAGGACAGTGGGGCTTGGGGACTGGGGAGACCTCAGGGAAGAGCTTGAGTTAATTCCTTGAGTCATTGATTGATTGATTCATTCTTATTTATTGAATAGCCCCCTGAGTACAAAACAATGTACTAAGATTTTGGAAAGGGCTAGATGAGAATTAGACCTGATCTTCAAGGAGTATTTGAACGACATGCAGGTGTTTATGTTTTTCCAGATCCTCTTAACACTGAGCAGCTGCAAATCCCCTTCTCCTTAATAGCCTCTGCCTCTTCTTTCCCTGATCTTTCAGCCCTACCTCTAGAAACCCAATCTTTCCAGTAGGTGCCTTTCAGTGGGGCAAGTGGCACTGCCCTTTAAAGAATCAGAGGCTTCTCAGCCTTTCATACCCTACACAGAGCCCATGATTCAGGTCCGAATTCTGAGAAGCCGTGTGGCCTTGGTGGAAAGAGTGTGGGTCTGGGAGTCAAAGGACCTGAATTCCAATCCCAGCTCTGCCAAGCACCTGTGGTGTGGCAAGGCACTCTACTTCTCTAAGCTTCAGTTTTCCTGTTCTCCCTCCTACTTAGACTGTGAGCCCCTTACAGGGTAGAGCTTGGGTCTGACCTAATTCACTTGTATCTACCCCAGCACTTAGCAAGATGTTGAGCACATAGTAAGCACTTAACAAATAGCATTAAAAAAAGTGTTCTGTGAGACATGTGACACCCAGGCATCAGCTCTTAGTCCAGAGCTTGGCACATAGTAAGCTTTTAACAAATATCGTCATTATTATCGGTCCAAGATCTGCAAGAGCCGTCAGTGGCCTCCCTACTGACCAGCCTTAAAGGTGACCTGTCCCGCCTACCTGTCTTTCCTCTGGCTCCCTGACTTTTCCCTCCTCTCTCCCCAGGCTCCTGGTTAAAGAGTCCCCCAGTGGTGGCCTCCTCTACCTACCTTTTACACCAACAGTCCTTCCCCGGAAGGTGAACGGCACAGAAGCAGGGAGGAGAGAAGCAGCGCAGCCTAGGGGGAAGGGCCCAGGCCCTGGAGTTAGAGGACCTGGGTTCCAACTCTGACTCCACCACCCGTCTGCCGTGTGACTCTGGGCAAGTTGCTTCACTTCTCTGGACCTCAATCACCTCATTTGTAAAATGGGGGGATTTTAGATTGTGAGCCCACTGTTGGGCGGGGACTCTCTCTATCTTGCCAAATTGTACATTCCAAGCACGTCGTACAGTGCTCTGCACACAATAGGCACTCAATAAATACAACTGAATGAATGAACGAATGCGGGACGGGGACCGTGTCCAGCCCGACTCTCTCGTATTCACCGCGGCGCCCGCACAGTGGCTGGCACATAGAAAGCACTTAACAGTTATCATTAAAAAGGAAACAAAAAATGAAAGAAGAGAGTGGAGGGGACAGTGGGGCCTGGGGAGGCTTCAGTGAAGAGCTTGTGTTCATTCATTGATTGATTAATTCATTCATTCTTATTTATTGACTATCTTCCCGGGTGCAAAGCTCTGTACTGAGCTCTGGGAAAGACCCGGTTGAGAATTAGACCCCATCCTCGTGGAGTAAGTGAATAATTAATTCCTTTTTATTTATTGACTATCCTTCTGGGTGCAAAACACTGTATTAAACTCTGGGAAAGCCTTGGATGAGAATGAGACCCCATCCGCAAAGAGTAAATGAATGGGTTGCAGGTGTGTATAATTGGGGCTGTTTTTCCAGATCCTTTTAATGATAGGCAGGTGCAAATCCTCTTCTCCTTAATAGCCTTCTGCCTCCTCCTCCTCTGATCCTACAGCCCCACCCCCCTAGAGACCCAGTCTCTCCATTAGATGCCCTACAATGGAGCAAGTGGCAGTGCCCCTTTAAAGCCCCAGAGGCTTGTGTGCCTTTCTTTTTCTTAAGAAGGGTCGGTGGGCTGTACTTGCCATAGGTTGGGGAGAGGAGATGTAGTGTGTTTGTCTGGGGGTGCCTGAGATGCTCCCTTTGGTTAGCTTATCTTTTGTTCAGCTGTGGTAGTTGATGATTTGGTAGTTGATGTATTGGATTAAGAGTCCCCCAAAGTTGACTTTCTTTGCCTACTTCTACCAATGGCCCTGGTGGTGCAGAGGGGGTCAGGGCAAATGGTTTGGCTTTCATGGGTCAGGAATGTCTTGTCTTGATGCTTTTGGGGGGCTACTTGAGGTTGTTCTAATTGATGTGGCCTATATTAGTGAAGGGGTAGCTTGTAAGGGGAGTTGATTTTACATGGATGAGTCAGCAATGACTAGGGTTTACAGGGTGGGGGTATTGATGACTTTATTGATTATGGTGATTGAGGGCATTGGGGAATGGGCTGGGCTCAAGGGTTTGAATTTGAGGAATGGGGAGGGGATACCCAAGTCTGGGATGATGATAATCACAATAATGATAATAGTAAGTGCTTAGTATATGCCAAGCATTGTTCTAAGTGCTGGGGGTGATGCAAGGTAATCAGTTTGGACACAGTCCTTGTCCCATGTGTTTCATTCTTCATCCTCAGCTTTACAGATGAGGTAATGGGAGCACAGAGAGGTAAAGTGACTTGCCCAAGATGACCCAGTAGGCAAGTGGCAGAGTTGGGATTAGAACCCATGACCTTCTGACTCTGAGAATGAGTCCTATATTAATGAGGTGTTGGTAGTGGAGCGGGCTGATGGCGGTAAGGAGAATGTATTTGATATTACTGACTTGTCCAGACTGTTGATGGGATTTGTTAAGCACTGACTGTGTGTTCCGAGTGCTTGAGTAGGTACAAGATAAGCAGATTGGACTCTGATGTGTGTGGTTAATGGTGCCTGTAGCCCAGTCTCTGATGTGGCTACAGTACTCATGCCTTGGAGGGGCAGGGAATGCCACAGACAACAAAGGTTTTGGTTTTACTGACGGGGAGATGAGTCTGGTATCTAGGAAGGGAAGTGTCTGATTTGGGACAAAAAAAATCTCCAGAGAGGAGGAATCTGAGGGGTTGTGATGCTATGAAGTCTGTTTTTAGAGGGAACGATTGGTGCTCAGGGTTCTGGGGGGGGGAGAAAGGGATGGGGCAGAAACGATGGGGTGCATGGAGGTGCATGCTCATTGTCTGTGTGTCTTTGTGTGTCTTTATGTGTCTCTCTGTGTGTCTGTCATTGAGCCCTCTACCTGTGCTCTTGCCAGCCCTCAGTTAGCTATTTCCCCCTCAACCATAAAGTTGTCAAAGCCGGCGATCTTATCCAACCTCAGCAAGTGCTCATGCCTCTGGAATGTGCTAAAAGGTGAGGGACTGTTTCTGCAAGACTTGTGCCGCCCCCCACCTCCCCAGTTGTTTAAAAGGAGGTGCGCTTCCAGCCCCCATCGACTGGAAACCTCCACCCTACCATCCTCGCTGGACTGAGAGTTTTGGATCAGTTCTGGAAGCGCGTCAGTATCGGAGAGTCAGATTGTAAGTCCTCTGGGGCAGGAATCAAGACCCGCCGATGGGAGAGGGGTGGAGTGGTGGTACTGTCACGTGCCCCTCGAGGGCAGGAGTGCGCCGACCTCAGCTGGTTATCTGAGGACTCTTTTTGGGCTTCCCAATTCCTGTACCCCAAGATATGTCGCCTATTTCCCCCACCCCCCCGAGGTACTCGAGCCCCTCCAAAGCCCAACAATGAGTTGGGGTTCAGTAGCCACCCAGTGGAGTAGACTGTAAACCCGTTTTGGGCAGGGAATGTCTGTCGTGCTCTCCCAAGTGCTTATATAGTGCTCTGCTCTCAGATACGCCGCACTGAGCCAGAACACCACAAACACAAGTGCCGCCGTAGTAGCAGAAGCTGAGTCGCCGTTAGTGTTCGCTGAGTACTTAGATGCAAAGCATCCTACTGAGTGCCTGGGAGACTGAGTTACCAAGTGCAAATCTCTCCTTGAGGTGGAATCTAGTCGACAGAATATTTCCAAATGACTCCGCCGCCCGCTCGTCGTGGTTCCTACTTAAATGGGCATAACACTCATATTATTGTCTGTCTTCCCCACTAAAATATAAGGTCATAATAGACAGGAAATCTCTCTGGTTCTATCTAGTTCTGCGGTGCCGGATAAATATGACTGACTAAAGTGGGTGTCCTTAGCAACTGAGCCCTCTCACCCCCGTCCTGCTCTTAGTACAGTGCTCTGTCAAATAGTGTTTGCTAAGACCCTTGCTATATTAATGCAACAGTGCCACTCTTCATTCTGTGTATCCATTTACTTTCTTTTTGATCAATTCGTACCGCCGATCCAAGCTTATCATAGGTTCAACGTGTTCAGTTTGGTGTACTGATCTTGTCTATGCCCTTCTACCTGTGAGTAAATCAATTTTAATATCTGTCATGTAGACTGGAAGCTTCTTGAGAGCAGAGGCCACGTGTGCTATGTAATGCTGAATTCTGAAGCATTTGCACCATGTTGTTCCAAAGCCGACATTTCCCCTTCTAGACTGTGAGCCTGTTGTGGGTAGGTCCCATGTGTTAAAGCTTTCAATTGTACTATGCCAGGGTCTTAAGTTGAGTGTTCTGCACAGAGTAAGAGCTCAAATGCAATGAGCTGTCTGACTGACTTAGATTGTAAGCTCCTAGTGGGCAGGGGTTGTGTCTCCTAAACCTGAGTTGCCAAAGAGTGTGCTTAAAGGAGTGTGGTCTCACTCAACTCAGGCCAAACTTGGGGGCAAGTGCCCCAATCTCCTTCTACTGTTGATGGAGTGGAAGAGGAGCAGGGGTGAAGGAGCGGATTGGTATTGGTAAGTGTTCAGAGTCTAGGCTGCCTGAGAGACAAGGCAGAAGCCCAGTTTGTTTCCGCCCCCTGGAGAAGTCTCCCAGACAGGCCTGCTCACAGGTAAGACGCTGGGGAATTGCGGGGGGTGGGGGGAGGTGTGGCTGTGTTCGGGGGGGGGGGGGGGTCTCCACGGGCTGAGACTCTGTTGGAGGAAACCCAGAGTGCGTGGGGTGTCCTGCTTTGGAGTGGCAAAGCCAGCCAGAACCTCCCCTGTGGGGCGTGTGAATGGCAGCTGCTCTGTTCTATATGAGAAATCTTTCCTCCTTTCTCTTTGTCTCCTCTTTTTCTCACTCTCTGACCTTGGGTGTGAATGAGCTTGCAGGGCACAGTCCAGCTGCAAATGGGACTGGGCCTGGGCTGCAGCATCCTCTGCCACAAGCAGGGGGGCAGAGTGAGATTATCCTGAGACCTTACAAGGTTTATCCTTAGGGCCAAGGAAGGAACCTGAGCCCCAGGTGCATCATGGGAGACCAGGCCCCCTGGCCCATCCCCGCCTCTCCAAGGACATCTTGGTGTGGACAGGACTGGACAGAATGGTGAGTTTTATGCCTTAAACTTGGGGCCTTCTGAGTTCTGTTTTGGGCAAGTGGGAGGAATTGAGGAAACAATGGTCTTTACTGAGCACTTTAGTCTAGACCACTTTGTGAAGTGCTTTAGAGAGTATAGTGAAAGGAACCTTATCCCCCTCTGGACATACACACACAATCCATTGCATCCATATAGTCCACAACCCAGAGCAGTGACCCAGTCGCTCTGGGCTCAGTAGTGACCCCTGACCAGGCTCCTATCCACCATACACCTTCCTGCTCCCTGGCTGGAAGACTGGGCTTCCCATTGCCGTCCCAACCGAGCCTTCCCCACCCCCAACGGTGACCGGCTGGCACTCACCCTGTGCGGGCAGGGGCACACCTCTTCAGCCAACCAACGGTCACATCCGTCCCCAGGAAGCCACGGCGCAGCCCCGAACCGGACCACCAGGGCTCACGGACAGTGGAGGAAGGACCAGCTACTCACCGGATGCCATGGACACTGATAAATTGTGCCGGCCCCACTGAGAGGAAATTTGTTGACACGAGGCTGTTGCCCCCTGGCCCCCCACCCCCACCCTTCCCGCCCCCTAGCCTGCAACTGTATCCCCTCCTTCCAGACAGTGCCATTTCCTTTGGGGGGCTTAAGGGTCAAACACTGCATCACGGGTGCCAAATCAATCCCTTGCAACTCCAGGAGGGTATGGAGGTGTGTGCATGTGTGTGTGCCTCATGCGTGAGAGCGAGGGCCGGGACCAGAGCGGGGTCAGAGGGGCCGCCCCTCTTGGGCCGGGTAAAGGGTTATGGAAACAGGGGTCTGGAGTTTGGGGCCGGTACTCCGTGGGCGGATCCGAGCGGGTGTGAAGTCGCACCGGGGCCCTTAATTCTATAGTCGGTGCGACATCCTCCTTGCCTGTTCTGCCCTGTGGGAGTTTCCTGCCTAACTCAGGCTTCAAGAGTACAGACTCCCTTTCCCGTCCAGGGGGCTGCCCCTGGGGGAGTGGGTGTAGGGACAGGTTGAGTCAAGGTGTGCGTGTGTCTGTCTGTATGGATGCGTGACTACCCTTGTCTTCCATCCCTCCTGGATGAGCAGAAAGAGGGGTGGAGAGGACTAACAGCAAATGCTTGAGTGGGAAGATGCAAAGTGGTTTCCCCCATCCTACCAACGGAAATGGCACTGTCTGGCCCCCTTCTCTCCCCTTCCTCTCCTCCTCCCATCTCTGTCCCCTTGGCAGCCTGGGATCTGTAAGCCCAAATGTCTCTGTTTGGAATAAAATGTATACGTTTTTCATCACTCTTGAGCCACTGGCAATTGGCCCCCCTCCACAGAAGGTTAGAATTAGGGAGAACCAGCTGTGTACTCAAAGCAGGTGGATGTCACCAGCTTCTAACTTGTAGCACCCTCCCAACCTCCAGATCTCCTTCCTTCTGGCTCATGCAGGCAGGGTAAGGGGTCTTATGAGTTCAAGGAAGGGGCTTGATGACACACTCTTTTTCTTCTTGCCTCTCCCCCTATCCAGCCTCAGGGTCTCTAGAGGAATGTGGCTCCCATGGGCTGGAGGGTTTCAGATTTCTCCCTGCCCCTATCGACTCTGGTGGGCAGGGTTAGCGTGGATGGCAGGACCCTCTAGGCCCAAGAGAGAGGGAAGGGGCAGCATGAGTTGGAGATGGGCAGGGGATCAGATTGGAGGATGTGCCAGGTTCCAGTACCCCACCAGTTAGGTGAATTAATCCGTCATATTGGAGCGACTTAGGTGACTTGCTGTGTGATTTAGTGGTGTGCCTCAATCTCTCTGGGTCTCTGCTTCCCCTTCCCTTTTCTAATAACAAGCACAATAATTGTGGTATTAAGTGTTTAAGTGCCAGGATGTCCATCATTTATTTATATTTGTATCTGTATCCCCTTCTAGTCTGTAAACTCCTGGTGGGCAAGGAATGTGTCTATTCACTCGGTTTTTAATCGCAGTAATAATAATAATAATAATGATTGTGGTATTTGTTAAGCACTTAGCATGTCAGGCACTGCAGCAAGAGCTTGGTTAAAGACACAGCAATTGGGATTGGACACAGTTCCTGTTCCATACAGGGCCCCTAGTCTCCATCCCCATTTTACAGATGAGGCAACTGAGGGCCAAAGAAGTTGTCATCTGCCTAAGATCACACAGTAGACAAGTGGCAGAGTTGGGATTAACTGGGCTATTTACGTGCCCACGATATGCCAGGTGTTATATGAACCGGGGGGAGAGGTGGAAGGGGGGAAACACAAGCAATTCAGGTGAGACACAGTCCCTGTTGCAGATGGGGCTCTCTGTTTTAACTGCCATTTTACAAATGAGAAAAGACCCAGGGAAGTGACTTGCCCAAGGTCACACAGCAGCCATGCTTAGGGTTGGGATTAGAACCCCTGACCTGATTCCCAGGCCAATGACAGGGAATTTTCACCAAGCACACACAGGGAACAGAAACAGGGAACAGGGAGTGGAATCACCCTGAAACAGACAGCTCAAAATACACAAGTACATGACCATGCAGAGATAGCACTCAAGGGCACACATGTGAGGGCATGTACTCTCACAAATGTACTTGTGCCTCAGAGATCCTGCTTACCTGTAATTTTCTTTTACTGTCTGCCTCCCCCACTAGCCTGTAAGATGCTCGAAGGCAGGGATCTTGTCTACCAGATCCGTTGAACTCTCCCAAGCGCTTGGTAAATTGGTCTGCATAAAATTCATTTGTTAATTTTTATTGAGCGCTTACTGTGAGCAGAGCACTTTACTAAGTCCTTGGGGGGGTATAAATATAGTAGTAAAGACAGACAATTCCTGTCCACCATGGGCTCACAGTGTGTGTGTGGGGGAGGGGGGGAGCATACATCAATACAAGCCAAAATACATCAATATATATAAATAAAATTATATACCTAAGTGCTGTGGGGAGAGGGGGAAAAGAGCAAAGTTGAGCCAGTCACGGTGATAAACAAAGGAGTAGGAGCTGAGGAAAAGTGGGGCTTAGGCTGGGAAGGCCTCTTGGAGGAGGTGCATCTTCAGTAGGGCTTTGAAGGGAGGAAGAGCGATTGGCAGATGTGAGAAGGGAGGCCCAAATCAAGCAAGTGAATTCATTGGTCATCTTGAAGCATTCTGGGCTAGAGGTAGGATGTGGGCCAGGGGATGTGCGATGAATCAGGGGAGATGGAGGCACGGGGGCAAGGTGTCAGAGAGCTTTAAAGCCAATATTGAGGAGTTTTTGTTTGTTTCGGAGAAGGATAGGCAACCACTGAAGACTTTTGAGGAGGGGGGTGACATGTCCAGAATGTTTCTGTAGAAAAATAAACCCTATTGTTTAGTCTCCCACGTGGCTTCTTTGGCAAGGTCCAGTCTGTGGAGCCCAACCATCCTCCTCTAATTAACAAGGCAGGGGAAGGAGAGAGAGGATAAAAAATCTGTTGAGAAACCAGCTGCTCCCATCCCCACCTGCATAATGATAAGTGTGGTGGCATTTATTAAATGTAAATATGTATGTGCCCAACACTGTACCAAGTCCTAGGTAGATTCAACATTATCAGGTAAGGTTCAGTCCCTGTCCCTCATGGAACTCACAGTATAAAAAGAAGGGGGAAGAGGTATTGAATTATGATTTCATCATTATTATTTCCATTATTAATAAGGACATTAGTAAAGCACTGATTATGTACCAGGCACTGTACCAGGATGTGGGGTGGAAGTAAGCAAATCAAACTGGACACAGTCCCTGTCCCACGTGGAGCTAATACCGTGACTTCAGATTACTTTTTTTTTCCAATTTTGAATGGCAAAATATCCCTATTATAGTCACTTTTTTGAATGCTGGTATTTCTGGATGCTGCAGAGAGTCTATCCAAATCTTTGTGGAAGTGTTATAATTGTTACAAAATCATGATAAGCTCACAGTCAATCAGTCAATGGTATCAAGTGCTTACTGTGTGCAGACCGCTGCACGAACCACTTGAGACAGTCCAGTACGTCTTAATTGGAAGACAGGTTCCCGCTCACAGTGAGCTTACAGTCTAGATGGGGAGATGGACATTAATATAAATTGCAGAGAGGGGAAATAATAGAATGGAACCATAATTGATGACTTGATGATACTGTTCACAATGAAAAAGCTTTTCCCACTCTCGCGTGGCAGATGGGGTTTGGGAGTCCTTAATACCGATGTGGTAGCTGAAGCCATGTCATTATTGTTATTCTAATGGCATTTAAATGCTAAGCAGTGTTGCCTAATGGAGAGAGTCTGTGCCCGGGGGTCAGAAGGATCTGGCTTCTGATCCGGGCTCTGCCGCTTGTCTGCTGTGTGACCTTGAGCCAGTCTCTTCACTTCCCTCTACCTCAGTCACCTCATTTTTAAAATGGGGATAAGGACTGTCAGGCCCTCGTGGGACATGGACTTTATACAACCTGATTAGCTTGTATCTACTTCCGCACTTAAAACAGTGCATGGTTCATGGTAAGCACTAAACAAATATCATTACAACTACAAAACTAAATGCAGGGGTTGGTACTGGGTAATCCAGTTCTGTATTCCTTGCCCTCAACGAGCTTAAAATAGGGATTATGACTGTGAGCTCCATGTAGGACACGGACTTTATATAGCCTGATCAGCTCATATCTGCCCCAGCACTTAAAACAGTGCCTGGCACAGCATAAGGGGCTTGATAAATACCGTCGGATAAAAAAGGAGCATTCAGAACTGTTACAAACATCTGGGTAAGCTCACTGTGGGCAGGGAACATGTCTACCAACTCTGTTGTACTGTTCTCTTGCATGCGCTTAGTCCAGTGTTCAACACACAGTAAGCACTCAATAAGTACCACTGATTGACTCTAGACCGTCCTTCTAAGCTGTAAACTCGTTGTGGGCCGGAAACATGTCTACCGACTGTTCTGTTGTCCTCTCCCAAGCTCTCAGTCCACTGCTCTGCACACAGTAAGCGCCCCCAAAATTCCATTGGTCGGACTGATCAAGTGGTTAAAGTCTGGGGGAATTGCGAGGCTGTTGGACTCCCCCGAGTGGAACTCATAACTGATTAATTCACCAGAAGAGTTTACGCATCTTCACCTGGTCGTCCGCTCTGTGAACCTGATGCCAAAGGAGTTTTCCTGATGTTCATGACTTGTTCGCTGCAGAGTCGGGGCCTGTTTGACTTGAGAAAACTGATGTTTCCCAACCCAGCTTCTGTCAGCAGAAGCGTCCAAAGCAGCAGAATCGAATTACCCAGTGACCTGCCAAGTGCAGTGCAGGGGGAAATTAACTGGCATAATTCATTAGCTGGATGGATGGTTCCAGTGTCGCACCTCTCCCACGAGACCGAGAATCCTCTTCCCCTACTTCTGGGCCCAGTTGGCTCTAAGCCCTGGGACGAGGAAAGCCCCACAGATCTCCTCCTCCAGAACTCTGCAGGTTGGGACTGGGTGACCAAGGGGAGAATCCTACTCGCTACTGTTCTCTCTGCAGTTGCAGCTCATCTCAACTCTTCACCCTTGAAGTTTATCCCCCCGCACTTGGGTGGTCACATCAATTCCCAAATGCACACCACCACTGAAAGATGGAGTTCCGTAATTCACTCCCACTCAAAGGAGTATGTGTGTGTGTGTCCTTGCATGCATGAAAGATGGGGTTAGCCTTGGGGAGACTAATGAGGGGACTGCCACAGTCAGCAAGATAGCTGGTTCTGTACTCATGAAGTGCGGCTCAGGGCAGGGAGCTGGCTTGGGCTTGGCCAACTGACCAGACATGCAGCCCTGCACACCCCTGTCGACAACTGGGGACCCCCTCCACGTGTGATAGTGGTAGCTCCTATCAAATCGGGGATCCCCTCCGTGTCCACCACAATGCATTTCCCAACTCTAATCCTCGTGGAGAGATGGAGCCGGGAACTGTGCCGCCACCTCTAAGGGAAGGTGTTGGTTGTGGTTGGTGAATATGTTTGTTTGAATTACCGTACTTCCAAATTCATCTCTGGAGGAGGAGGAGAGAGAGAGGAGGGGGCTTCCAGCCCCTGCACAGAGGCTGGTACTGGAAATGGGAACTGGGACTCTGCGCAGGGAACTGGTTCTTTCTGACCCGACTGTAGAACGGAGAAGACCCGGGCCCTTAATTCTCTAGATGGATCAAACCTCCCATTGCCCTCAGTCCTGTCTGCAGACTCATACTGCATATCTTCAGACTCGGAGAAGGGGTATCTGTGGCCTTGACCAGTGGTGACTTCTGGGGGTTGGGGGAGGGAGAAGTCTGGTGTCAGGAGTAGGACAGGGTGACGTTAGCACGTCACCCCTGTTCCTCTTTGAGGATCAGAGCTGTGTGGACTTCAGTTCTACAACAGGAGTGCAGGGACTGAATTCTGTCCAGTCTTTCATTATTCTGGGCATCCAGTCCCTGGAGAATGTCTAGCAGACTTGAGAATATGAAGATGGGGTTAGTTAAGGGTTTTGAACTAGCTGCAGCATGTAGTAGTCTGCTTAGTAATAATAATAATAATAATTATGGTATTTAAGTGCTTACTATGTGCCAAGCACTGAGATAGATACAAGGTAATCAGGTTGTCCCATGTGGGGCTCACAGTCTTAATCCCCATTTTACAGATGAGGCAACTGAGGCACAGAGAAGTTAAGTACTTGCCCAAGGTACTTGCACACAAGTGGGAGAGATGGGATTAGGACCCACATCCTCTCACTCCCAAGCTCTTGCTATTTCCACTAAGCCACGCTGCTTGGGAGATAATAATAATGATGTTATATGTTAAGCACTTACTATGTGCTAAGCACTGTTCTAAGTTCTGGGCTAGATACAAGGTAATCGAGTGGTCCCACTTGGGGCTCACAGTCTTAATCCCCACTTTACAGATGAGGTAACAGGCACAGAGAGGTTAAGTGACTTGCCTAAAGTCACACAGCTGACAAGTGGCGGTGCTGGGCTTAGAACCCAAGACCTCTGACTCCCAAGCCCATGCTCTTTCCACTAAGCCACGATGGCAAGCTGCAGTTGTTAAAGCTCACCTCTATTGGGCAATCCACATTTCAGGAAGACTAGATGGTTTTCGTGGCTCGGTGGAAAGTGCCCGGGCTTGGGAGTCAGAGGTCCTGGGTTCGAATCCTGGCTCTGCCACTTGTCAGCTGTGTGACTGTAGGCAAGTCACTTAACTTCTCTCTATGCCTCAGTTACCTCATCTGTAAAAATGGGGATTTAGACTGTGAGCCTCACATGGGACAACCTGATTACCCTGTATCTCCCCCAGCGCTTAGAACAATGCTCTGCACATAGTAAGTGCTTCACAAATACCAACGTTATTATTATCATTATTATTTTTGCCTGCCTATCTCTCCCTTTCTATCAGACAAATGGCTCTCCTGGAGTCTGAAATGTCCAACAGATGTGATCCTTAGCGGGTGACGGAGGACAGGACGGGGAGACTTGGGCCTCCGTAGTCACTCACTCAGGCGAGTCTTCCGGGACCAGATCTCATAACGCCAGATCTCACAACGCCAGACATGATGGAGTGCTTACTGTGTGCAAAGCACTGCACAAGGTGCTTGTGAGAGTACAATAGGACAGACACATTCCCTGCCCACAACCACAAGGCCTAGTGGTAAGAGCGCCGGCTTGGGAGTCAGAGAATGCGGATTCTAATCCCACCTCTTCCACTTGTCTGCTGTGTGACCTTGAGCCAGTCACTTAACTTCTCTGTTCCTCAGTTCCCTCATCTATAAAATGGGGATTAAGACTGTGAGCCCCACATAGGACAATCTGATCACCTCGTATCTACCCTAGCGCTTAGAACAGTGCTTGGCACATAGTAAGTGCTTAACATATAGCATAATAACTCATTATCGTACTCCCCCAGCACATCCTACAGTTCTCAGTACACAGTCCATGCTCAATAATCACCGGTATGTTTTCACCTCGTTCTCTCCTTAGCGGCTAGAGCCCAGGCCTGGGAGTCTAAAGGTAAAGGGTTCTAAACTTGGCTCAGCCACTTGTCTGCTGTTTGGCCTTGGGTCTTTCCTCGGCCTCAAGGATCGTCTCTCTTATTCTGTGGGCAGACTCAACTCCCAGATTTTCCCTCATACTGAATGGAGTGCATTGCTACCCTAAAGAGAGGGGGTGTGGAGTGCGGTGTGTGTGTGTGTGTGTCCATATAAATAATGGGGGGAAGAAGAGTGATGAGACAGATGCCACTCATGGGAGAACAGGGGCCTGGGCTCTGGGCAGAAAGCTAGTTCTGTCTGATTTGCCTGGGACTGAGAAGACCTAGGGGCCTTAATTCCCTAGATGGGTCAAGCCTCTCTGGGACTACAGTCCTGACTGCAGGGCCATTGCACATCCTCACTCTCTGGAGAAGGGACCCTTTTGGGCTCATTGTGGAAGTTTTTGGTTTCTGATATCAGGAGGAGATCAGGGTATCTCCCCTATTTCTCTCTGAGAAGTAGAGTTGTGCAGGTTCCTGCCTGAAATCGAGTTCATAGTGGTGTGGGCTGGGAGGGACAGAAGGCAGGTATTGTACCAGAAACTGAATTCTATCCATTGTGCGTGCAGTTCTGCACCTTCAGTCAATCAATTGGATTAATGGAGTGCCTCCTGTGTGCAGAGCACTGTAATAAGTGCTTGGGGGAGTACCCATAGGACAGGCACATTCCTTACCCATAACAAGCTTACAGTCCAGAGGGGGAGGCAGACATTAATTTAAATATGTAAATAAATAAAAAGGGCAGATTGTTGCAGTTATCTTAGTGAGGTGGTCTGCCTATATGCCTCACCTCTCCAGATGATAGGTTCAGTGTTTGGTGGAGGAGAGGGAAAATAGTGTCTGCTAAAGAAACCTATGTTGCCTGCAGTCTCCTCCCCCTCCTTCTCCAGCTATGAGATATCAGAATCTGTGGAAGACTGAAGGGTTTGGCCACAGAAGCAGAGGGCAGGGCAAAGGGCAGGGTGAGGGAAACTGGCCCCTCACTAATCCACATGCGTCTCTTAAGGTCAGGTTCCACAACTCCAGATGTGTTTTAGTCAGGACTGGTGGAGAGGGTGCAGTGACATTTTGCTTCCATTAGACCCAAACTATACTGCCTCCTACCTAGAGGAGAGCTCTGCAGTGAGTCCTGCTTTTTGGAGGGACCATGAGGTGGGTGTGAGGGAAAAGAGGAGCACGAGTCTGTCCTGTTGGCTCAGACATAGAAACAGTGTTTGCTCCCCAACCCCTTCGAAAAAACTAGCTTTTCTGCAGTCTTCTGTGCCTCTTACTCCAGTTCTGAGAAAGACTAGAGACAGACACGTTAGGAGCAATGAAACATTAAAACACAACACATGCACAAAATAAAATCAAGATCAGCTCTTTTCCTCTTTTCTCACTCCATTCTGTGACAAATAGCAGAAATGAGGGTTTAGTTGGGGAAGATTTCTTGGAGGAGATGTGATTTTAGGAGGGCTCTGAAGGTGAGGAATAAGGTGAGGATAAGAGGAATGCTCTGGGGGTGAAGGGGGTGTGGAGTTTGGGGTAATTTTGAATCTGCTTTCTGGCTTGCTTACTAGGGGCTCTTCTTGGCCAGGTAATTTCCTTAAAGGTGTCCTTCGCCGGCTTTGTGGAGATATAACCTTTCCCGACCTTATTCGTGTCTGTGAGGGAAGTGGATAGTGGGGTGAAGGGCCAAACACTCCATTTCAGATGGCTTCTTAGCCACTCAAACTGCCTCTTTGTTCTCTAGCCTTTCTCTGTGGCTGTAGAAATTCCAAGAGACACTTCCTTTCTGCAATTGATCAGTGGTGTTTACTGAGTGCTTACTATGTGTAGAGCACTGTACTGTATGGTTAGGAGAGTACAGTACAATAGAATTAACAGACATGTCACTGCAGCCCTGACTCACCACCTTAACAGACCTGTCCCCACTTTTCTGCTCTACTTCCTTTACACCTTCAAGCCATGCTTCTCTCCCACATACTTCCAGAGTTCCCTTTCAATCTTACAGGTCCAGCATCAGTTGAATGGGGAGGACCCAATTAATACAATACAGGTAAGGTAAGGATCTAAGTGGAAAGATATACACCTAGTTGTTGCGGGATGTATAGTTCAGTGCTTGGTGGGGTACCTAAGAGCATAGGTAAATTGAAAGGGTAAATAAACTGTGTGTGGGGGTGTTGGGTGTATGTGGTAGAGTTGGGTGTGGCGAGGATGTGAGTTTGTCAGGGAAGGCTTACTGAAGTAGAAACAATTTCAATAGGCCTCGTAAAGATTTGGGAGACGACTAGTATGTCCACTATGAAGGCAGGCTATGTGGGGATGAGTTGGGATGGACGGGGTACACATGAGACACGTTGAGCAGGCTGGATCTTGCAGGAGCTTCCTAAACTCAACTCAGAGCCTTCTGGAGGTGGATGTCTAAGGGGTCCTGGTGATGGGAAGAGAGGGATCACTTTTCCTACCAGAATCTTCTTATACTACCTGGCTGTGAAGACTGTTCTTCCTTTAGGGTGGGTGCAGAGGAGTTGAGTTTCCATCTCTAAGGGAAGGTGATCGGGCATGTGCGGATGATTAAAAGTTATGGCGGAGAGCAAGGAGGTGGTGAGCAGAGGGGCCTATCACTCTCGGCACTGAGGCTGGTTCTACAAATGGGGGCTCAGGCTCTGTGGAGGGAAGTGGTTCTGTCGGGCTTGATCGGGGAGCTGAGAAGATCCAGGACCCTTAATTCTATTGCTGGGTTAATATTCCCTGAACCCACAGTCCTGTCCACAGGGTCGCTATGCACATCTTTGGCCCTTCAGAGCTGGAACTCCTCAGTGGCTGTCTCTGATGGAGTTGGGCGGGTGCAGGGGGGTGGGGGGCCGTCTAGGGTTAAGAGTGAAGCTGGCTAGGTACTTTCTGGCTTGCTAGCTGAGAGAGCTTCTAGGTCAGGTAATTTCCCTAATGACCTCTCTGCAGGACTGTTCTGTGTGTGGTGGTGGGGTATCATCCCTCACCTATCCTGACCTCATGCCCTTGTTGTGGGTGGGAAGATGTGTAGCATCACTTAATGGAAAGAACACAGGCTTGGGAGTCAGTGGGCGTGGGTTCGACTCTCGGCCCCACCGCTGGCTGCTGTGCGACCTTGGGCAAGTCATTTAACTTCCCTGGGCCTCAGTTACCTCATCTGTTAAATGTGGATTAAGACAGTGAGCCCCAAATGGGGTAACCTGAATACACTGTGTCTATCCCAGCACTTAGAACAGTGTTTGCCACCTACTGAGTGCTTAAAAACATACCATAATTATTATTATTATCATTAGTGGGGTGAAGGTTCCAATAATCCATCTCAGATGGCTCCCTTGCCACTCAAACTGCCTCTTTATGTAGCTGTGGAAGTTCTCAGAGACATTATGCTCCTGCAATCAATCAATGGTATTTACTGAGTGCTTAGCATGTGCAGAGTACTGTACTAAGTGCTTGGGAGAGTAGAGTGCAACAGAATTAGCAGACACATTCCCTGTAACTCTGACTCACCACCTCAGTATACCTGTCCCCACTTTTCTGCTCTCATTATGGGGTCTCCCTTCCTAATACCTTCAGATGTGCCTGTCTTCCCCAGGCTCCAAGAATCCCCTTTCAATCAGAGTTCCACCATCAGTTTTATGGGATGGACCCTGATGATACAATACAGGTAAGGGAAGGATCTGAGTATAAGGGTATGTACCTAATTGTTGTGATGTGAATATTTCAGTGCTTAGTGGGATGGACTATGTGCATGGGTGAGCTGGAAGGGGAAATAAAGTGTGTATGTGTAGGTCACTCCTTCCATTCTCTTTTCCCAGGAAAAAAACCCTGTTGTGAGTGCTGGTGGCTTCTGGCAATATAGTGCTAGGTGGAGGATACTGCTCCTCAGTGTGTCCACCCCATTCTTCTCTGAGAAGAGTTGAGTGAGTGGGCTCCATGTGAGTCATGAGGGGTGAGGGTGGAGAGGACAAAGTAGCCATTGTATTAGAAAGTGAGTTATCCCTTACATAGCTGTGGGACATCCAGTCCCTTGAGGAAAAGCCATCATCATCACTTAACAAATACCATTATTTTTATGATTATTATCATTAAATAGAGGAAATAAGGGTCTTAGTTGGGGAAGACCTCTTGGAGAAGATGTGATTTTAGGAGGTCTCTGAAGGTGAGGAGAGATGTGGTCTGTCCGATTTGAAGGGCCAGATTGCCCTGACTGTTCCTTGGGTCTATTGTCAGTGTGCTGACAATAGGGGCTGGGAAGAGGGAACTGAGACAAGATGGGAAGGTAAGGTGAGGGTCGAGACAGAGATGAGACCCACTGGAAGGGTATTTGGAATTTGCTTTTCTATGGAAAAAACCCTTTCATAAGAATAATGATGGTATTTTTTAAGTGCTTACTATGTGTCAGGAGGTGCTATATTTAGCAGTGGGTGAACATAAGCCAATTGGGTTGGACACCGTCCCTGATTGATCTGGGCTCACAGTCTCAATCCCCATTTTATAGATTAGGTAATTGAGTCATGGAGAAATGCCCGGGGTTACATAGCAGATAAAGGACAGGGCTGGGACCAGAACACATGACCTTCGTGCAATAGATGCTTTCCCCATAAGCTTTCCCACAACCTAACCTTTGCCCATTTCCTAACCTTTTCCCCTTGCCTAGCCTTTTCACATAGTGTATCCTTTTCCCCTGGCTTAACCTTTTCCCCTGGCTTAACCTTTTCAACTAACGTAACCTATTCGCCTAACCTAAACTTTTCACCTAACCAAACCTTTTCCCCTAGCTTAACCTTTTCCCCTGACCTGACTTTTTCATTTGCATACCTTTTCCCCTGGCCTCACCATTGCCCTTACCCTAACCTTTTTCCCTGGCCTAACCATTTCCCCTGGCCTAATCATTTCCAATAATCTAACCTTTCCCCCTAGTCTAACCTTTTCCCCTTGTCTAGCCTTTTCCCCCTGCCTAACCTTTCCCCTAACTCAACCACTTCACATAACTTAAACTTTTTGAGACTGTGATTGAGACTGTGGGCCTCACGTGGGGTAACCTGATTATACTGTATCTACTCCAGAGCTTAGAACACATAGTAAGTGCTTAACAAATATCAGCATCATTAGTTTGGGCCCCATAGCCTTTGCTTTGCAGGTTTGGGCCCAAACGCTTTTGGTTCCAGTTTAGGCCCCGCAGCCTTAACCTTGCAGATTTCCCCCCACCCCCCAATCTTTGCCCTGCAGGTTTGGCCCCGAGCATTTTTGGTACCAGTTTGGCCCCTGCAGAGTTTGCGTTGCCGGTGGGCCCGTACCCTTTTGGTACCAGTTTGGGCCCCCTCGAGTTTGCCTTGCAGGTTGGTCCTGGAACGCTCTTGGTTCCAGTTTGGGTCCCACAGCCTCTGCCTTGAAGGTCTGGACCTGAACCCTTTTTGGTACCAGCTTGCCCCCCCCACCCGGAGTTTGCCTTGCAGGTATTGCCTCGAACCCTTTTGGTTCCTGTTTGGGCACCCTAGAGTTTGCCTTGCAGGTTTGGCACCGAACCTTTTTGGTTCCACTTTGGGCCCCGCAGCCTTTGCCTTGGAGGTTTGCCCACCCCCACCCCATCCTTTCCCTTACAGCTTTAGCCCCCAACACATTTTGTTCCAGTTTGGGCCCCAAGAGTTTGCCTTCCAGGTTTGGCCTCAACACGTTTTGTTTCAGTTTGCGTCCCGCAGCCTTTGCCTTGCAGGTTTGGTCCGGAACACTTTTGGTACCAGTTGGGGCCCCTCAGCCTTTCCCTTGCAGGTTTGGCCCCGAACCCTTCTCGTTCCAGTTTGGGCCAGGCAGCCTTTGCCTTGAAGGTTAGCAGTAAAACTTTTTCGTTCCAGTTCGGGTCCCGCAGACTTTGCCTTGCAGGTTTGGCCCAGCACCCTTTTGATACCACTTTGGGCCCCCTAGAGTTTGCCTTGAGGGTTTGGCACCGAACTCTTTCGTTCATGTTTAGGCCCTGCAGACTTTGCCTTGCAGGTTTGCCCCCTCAGCCTTTGCTTTGCAGGTTTGGCCCCAAACACTTTTCTTTCAGGTTTTGGCCCCGCAGCCTTTGCATAGCAGGTTTGGTCCCGAACCCTTTTCGTTTCACTCTGGGCCCCACAGCCTTTGCCTTGCAGGTTTGGCCCCGAACCCTTTTGGTTCCATTTTGGGCCCTGCAGCCTTTGCCTTGTAGGTTTGTCCCCCAGGCCTTTGCTTTGCAGGTTTGGCCATGAACGCTTTTCATTCATGTTTGGGCCCTGCAGCCTTTGTCTTGCAGCTTTGGCCCCAAAACCTTTTGGTTCCAGTTTGGGCTGCCTAGAGTTTGCCTTGTGGGTTTGACACCAAATACTTTTCCTTCATGTATGGGCCCTGCAGCCTTTGCCTTGCAGGTTGGACTCTGAATGCTTCTCATTCCAGTTTGGGCCCCGCAGACTTTGCCTTGCAGGTTTGGCCGAACCCTTCTGGTTCCAGTTTGGGCCCCCTAGAGTTTGACTTGCAGGTTTGGCCTGAGCCCTTTTGGTTCCAGTTTGGATCCCCTAGAGTTTGCCTTGCAGGTTTGGCCCCAAACCTTTTTCGTTCAAGTTTGGGCCCTGCAGCCTTTGCCTTGCAGTCTGGGTCCTGAACATTTTTGGTTCCAATTTGGGCCCCACAGACTTTGCCTTGCAGGTTTGGCCCCGAATCCTTTTGGTTCCAGTTTGGTTCTCTTAGAGTTTGCCTTGCAGGTTTGGCTCCGAACACTTTTCGGTGCAGGTCTGGGCCCCGCGGCCTTTGCCTTTCAGGTTGGTCCCTGAACTCTTTTGGTTCCATTTTGGGCCCTGTAGCCTTTGCCTTGCAGATTTGCCACATCAGACTTTGCCTTGGAGCTTTGACCCTGAAACATATTAGTTCCAGTTTGGGTTTCACAACCTTTGCCTTGCAGGTTTGGCCCCTAACCCATTTGGTTCCACTTTGGGCCCCGCAGCCTTTGCCTTGCAGTTTCGGCCCTGAACGCTTTTGGTTCCAGTTTGGGTCCCACAGCTTTTGCCTTGCAGGTTTGGATCCCTTTCCCAAACTCAAACCAAAGGTGCTCAACTCTGCCCCATCCTTGACACCCAAATCTGCTTCACCCCCACCCCGGCCCCCTCCCCAGCCCTGAATCCAGCTAGGCCGGAGAAAGGTATTGAAGGTCTCCCCCTCCCACCCGAGTTCCCTTCCCTCCCTGATTCCATGTATGGAGTCCCAGGCAGAACTGGGCTCCTGCTGGAGCCAGGCTGAGGTGGGCACCCTGGTGGGCCCGTTAGGTTTGACATCATAAACTGGGGGTTCAGGCCCCTTGGAGGCATGGAGATTTGAGGAACTGTCTGGCTCATTGAGTCCTTAGCAATAAACCCATCTTCACTGTGGAGGTTGAGGTATGTGAGTGAGTGAGAGACAGAGACAGAGACAGAGAGAGAGAGTGTGTGTATGCGTGTGTCTGTAAATGGGCGTGAGTGTGTGTGTCAAGAATCTGATTTCTACTCAATTGCTTTCCCTACCCATAGTTCATTGCTATGTCTGTCTTCCTCACTAGACTTTGAGCTCCCTGAGGGCAGGAATCATGTCTACTTAGTAATAATAAGTAATGATGGTATTTGTTAAACGCTTACTATATGCCAAGCACTATTCTAAGTGTGGGGAAAGATACAAAGTAATCAGGTTGTCCCACATGGGGTTCACAGTCTTAAATCCCATTTTACAGATGAGGCAACTGAGACAGAGAAATTAAGTGACTTGCCCAAAGTCACACAGCTGACACGTGGTGGAGTCAGGATTAGAACCCAAGACCTCTGACTCCCAAGCCCGTGCTCTTTCCACTGAGCCATGCTGTTTCTCTAGTTACTTTATTATTCTCTCCCAATCACTTAGTATAGTTCTTTGCACATAGTGAGGGCTCAATAAATACCACCGAGCGATTGATTGTACTGTGTGATCTTGAGGGTGTATGCATGCCTATGGGCGCGTGGGCACATCTGTATGTGTCTGTGTACCTCTGGAAGCTGTTCTATAAAACCACTGGGTGACCACCCCCGGGCCTCCGCACACAATTTTAATGACTATGTCTAAGACAACCAGCAGGTGGGAAAGAGAAGGGCAGCGAGTGGCCAGGCAGGTAGACAGAGACATGGCCTGAAGGGGCCAGGATTCTGCAGGCTGAGAGGAGCACAGAAGTGTAGTTTACAGATCCGGGAAGGGTGCCAAGAGGGGGGACCCAGCGTTGTTTTTTCCCAACCAACCCCAGCAAGATGGGGACCCCCAGTCGTAGCTGGATAGTGGTGGGTCTAGAACCAACAAGCAGCAGGAAATGCTCTTGTCATGGCAGAGAGCGAGCACCCGGAACGCATTCTGTCGGGAAGCCGAGCACGATGTGGGCCAGACCCAAGGCCTAGCCCACCAGTCGCTGTAGAGTCGGGGATGGAGAGCGGGGGACCAGACGGTCCACTCCCCGACTGCAAGGACGAGGGTCCAGGAGGACCACCAGCACCCAGTTCGGAGACCGAGTCCTAGTGGACCGGGTCGTGATAGGATGTCTAGTTGTTTGCTCGACACCTCCCATCAGTTATCAGGAAATACTACTACGGCGAGCCCTTGGGCGGCCACCCCGGCTGACAGAAGCATCCAGCGACCTCCCCGGCCTCGACCTCGACACGACTCTCCTGGTAAACTCATCGTTCGGTGGCTCGCAGTGCCCTCAGAACCAAACCAGCGGGCACAAGCTGGCGCACTACAGGTGGGAGACAGCTGTGCTGAGCCTCATGCTTATGCTGGGGACCCTCTGGCTGGGCCACACCCTCTACCAGTTCAAGAAGAGGTGAGGGGGCGGAAGACCCGGGATGGCTGACCCAGGCCCAGCTGGACAGTGCACGGGACCCAGGAGCAAGGGAGGGGATGGGGGGACAGAGGGCAGGTGGTCTGCATGTGGGGAAGACCCCTCCCCCACCCCCAGTCCCTCCCACACACACTTGCAAGTTGGGGGAGAGGCAGAGGGAGGAGATATAGTCCCTGCCTTCAAGATCTGATGGGTAAGTAAGGGGACACACACACACACACATACACACACACACAGACCCCCCCTCCCTCCAGAGTGACTGGAGTCAGGTCGAGGGTCAATTCAGGCGGAAGTAGTGCTTAGCTTCGGAAGGAAATGGTTCCCGGTGCGCTTGCCCTCCTCAGTCCCTACCTGCACTCCCACATTTGGGAGATTCTGTCCAATTGTGTGCTGCCCATCTCGGTGCTCACCTTCTCCCTCGTGGGCTCCTATTTCTTCCAGAAGATAGAGAGTGAGTGTGCCCCGGGGGTGCCCTGTGGTATCGCCCACCCACCCCACCCTGTCCGAGGGCACCTCCACCAAGCTGAGGCCTCTTCCCCTGCTGCCTGGGTTCACGGCCCACCTTCCGAGCCCTGGCCTGAGTCTGAGCTGGGCCGGACGGGTCATTCCAGCCGTGCTGCAGATGTCCAGCGGACGTGGGGGGTGGAGGGGCTGGGGGGAGAGAAGTGGGGGTGTCTAGACGGGGCCTGGCCATGCAGATCAGGATTCCATCGCCAACGATGGGGGCAGGAACCACATTGCTAGCGGACATGATTGTCCTCGGGAGGAAGCGTGGGGGCAGGCGCGGTTGGCGGGGGGGCCCTCTGGCCCAGTCCAGGTGGGAAGAGGGGAGGGCGACAGCGATCGGGGGTGAGGGTGCCATTTGTTCTGCTCAGTGCACCAACTTGGCTGTGGTACTTGCCCCTTCCCCTGGCGCTAAAGCAAGAGGGCTCGGGGGCATGAGGGAGTCGGGGAGACCAAAGCCAGGATGGGGAAAGAATCAGGATGAGAAGGGGTGGGCTTCTCACAGACCCTCCCCCCACCCTCCCGTTAGTGTCCAAGTTCAACTACAACTCCAGCGAGAGCCTGTTTGAGCTGGCACCGGTGCACCTGCTGTCCACCGGTGCAGCCCTGAGCGCTATGGGCCTGGGCTTCTTGTTGTCCATGCTCTTCTTCATCCAGCAGAACATCGTGGCGCCGTTGGCCAACGCCCCCGAGAACAGGTTCGGCCTCCCCCCGCCAGTCCCCCCATCCCCGCCAGGCCGGCCCTGACTTCCCTCCGCCTCATCTTTTGGATTGGGTCAGAGGTGGCTCCAGCAGAAGGAAGCAGTACCAGGGACTGGGGTCCCCAGAAGCAGTATGGCCTAGAAGCAGCGTGGCTCAGTGGAAAGAGCACGGGCTTTGGAGTCAGAGGTCATGGGTTAGAAAACCAGCTCGGCCACTTGTCAGCTGTGTGACTTTGGGCAAGTCACTTAACTTCTCGGTGCCTCAGTTACCTCATCTGTAAAATGGGGATTAAGACTGTGAGGCCCACGTGGGACAACCTGATTCCCCCATGTCTACCCCAGCGCTTAGAACAGTGCTCGGCACATAGCGCTTAACAAATACCAACATTATTATTATTATTAGTGGAGAGGGCCTGAGAGTCAAAGGGACTTGGGTTCTAATCCAGATTCCCCCACTTGTCTACTGTGTGACCTTGGGTGAGTCCCATCACTTCTTTGTGCCTCAGTTACCTCATCTATAAAATGGGGATTAAGACTGTTCTCCCCATGCGAGATAGGGACTCTGTCCAACCTAACAATGTTGTATGTACTCCAGCACTTAGTACGGTGTCTGGCACACAGTAAGTGCTTAACAAATACCATTAAAAAAATAAAATGTTAGGGAGTGAGCCTGAGAGGCAGTTGCAGCCAGCCACCATGGGACCCTGGGGCAGCACTCTCCCTCATTTAGTAAGGGAGGGAGGGGCTCAACTCAGTCCCTCCTTGTATTATCATAATTATTGGTGATATTAGTAACAGTACAGGCTTTAAGGTATTAAGTATAGGTTTCTATTTGCCCAGCACTGTTCTAAGTCCTGGGGCCCTTAGAAGTTAATCAGGTTGGACAGAGTCCCCACCCTACAAAGGGCTCATGGTCTAAGTAGGAGGGAGTAGGATTTAATCCCCATTTTACAGATGAGGTAACTGAGGCCCAGAGAGGTGAAGGGACTTACCCAAGGCCACCCAGTACACATGGGGAGGGGAAGCCAGGATTAGAACCCAGGTCCTCTGACTCCAAGGTCCAGGCTCTTGCCACTAGGCCCCACTGCTTCCTGCATGGCTTATAGAGCGGGCGGGGGGGTGTCTTTGTAAGTGTGTTTTGGGGGTGCCTGACCCTGGATGTCTGTGGTCCATACGACAGGTTGGTGAAGGGCACAGCCTACCACTGGGACCTGCTGCTGGTGGCTCTGATCAACACGGGGCTGTTCCTGTTCGGTCTGCCCTGTATCCACGCCGCCTACCCTCGCTCCGCCATGCACGTCCGAGCCCTGGGCTTTGTGGAGGAAAGCGTGGAGAATAGACACATCTATGAGACATGAGCGCCTCCGCCCCTCCTCCAACCCTTGTCCCCACTCCCAACCCCTCTCTACCCCAGCATCAACCCCCCGAGGAGGCCTTGGTAGTCGGATTGGTGGGGGATAGTTACGGCGCCACAGCCCCCTCATTCATTCATTCTTCATTTAATCATATTTATTGAGCACTTACTGGGTGAAGAGAACTGTACTAAGCGCTTGGGAGAATACAATAGAACAACAGAGCAGGCACATTCCCTACCCACAAAGAACTTACATCTAGAGGGGGAAGCAGACATTAGCAGAAATCAGTAAATAGCAGATCTGGACACAAGTGCTGTGGGGCTGGGAGTGGGGGATGAATCAAGGGAGCAAGTCGGGGTGATGCAGAAGGGAGTGGGAGAAGAGGAAAGGGGGGCTTAGGGAAAGCCTCTTGGAGGAGATGGACCTTCAGTAAGGCTTTGAAATAGGGGAGAGACAATGTCAGATTTGAGGAGGGCTGTGAAGATGAAGATGGATTAGCCAGGCCGGACCTCCCTGCCCCTTTCCCCAGGATCGCAAGTGTGAAGGAGACTCGACTGACCACCTTGGTGGCCAACGTCCAGGTGAGGTTGTCCCTCCTGCTGCTGCCCTTCCTGCTGCAGTGGATCCCGCAGTCCATGCTCTATGATCTGTTCCTCTGTATCGCCCTCACCTTGATTGACAGCAACCAGCTGTTGGAACGGGTCACCCTCCTGCTCAAGGGCAGGGTGCCCGGCCCCCTCTCACCCTCATCTTCTGGTCCCTCCTGCCCATGCCTTGTGGGGGGATGGAGGTGGGCGCCGACCCCGATCCCCCTAAGCCCCCACCCCCAGGGCCAGGCTGAGGTCTGGTAAGCCCAATTCACACCCACCTCGTGCCGCCCCCCTGCCCCCTCTGCAGACGGTCTAACCCCCCTCCCCCCGACTCTTTACATCTGGCGGGTGCCCCAGTGAACCATTCACTACTTCACCGGGCTGCAGGTGCTCCAGCTTCTGCTCCTCTGTGCCTTCATCATGTCTCAGCTGCTCTACGTGAAGATGATCTTCCCCTCATCATGATCGCCAGGATCCCCATCAGGTGCCCAACCACCCCCCTCCCCCCACCCTGCTTCCACCTCCTCGGAGCATCCTCCGATCTCTCCCCGGTTGGGGGATCGGCCTTTGGGCCTTTCTCTTTCAGTCAGTCATTTATTCAGTCTAATTTATTAAGCACTTATTATGTGCAGAGCACTGTACTAAGTGCTTGGAAGAGTACAATACAACAATAAACAGACACATTCCCAGCCCACAACGAGTTTACAGTCTAGAGGCTGCATGGGAAACGTAGGCTGCTCTGCACACAGTAAGTTCTCAATAAATACGAATGAATGAATGAGGTCAGACTGGAATGGGGAACTCGGACCCCCAGTCGGTCAGTAGTAGAAGCAGCGTGGGTCAGTGGAAAGAGCACGGGCTTTGGAGTCAGAGGTCATGGATTCGAATCCCGGCTCGGCCACTTGTCAGCTGTGTGACTTTGAGCAAGTCACTTAACTTCTCGGTGCCTCAGTTACCTCATCTGTAAAATGGGGATTAAGACTGTGAGCCCCATGTGGGACAACCTGTTTCCCCTGTGTCTACCCCAGCGCTTAGAACAGTGCTCGGCACATAGTAAGCGCTTAACAAATACCAACATTATCATTAGTAGTAGTAGTATCTACTGAACACTTACTGAGTGCAGAGCACTGTTCTAAGTGCCTAAAAAAAAGAGTACAGTATTACAATACAGCTGACACAATCCCCACCCACAATGAGCCTACAGCCTAGAGGAAGATGGAGCCTTGTTGTTGATGTTTGAAAACCTCCAGGGGCTGCTCCTGCCCCTCGGCCTTATCAGAAGCAGCATGGCGTAGTGGTTAGAGCATGGGCCTCCGAGTCAGAAGGTAATGGGTTCTAATCCCAGCTCCACCATTTGTCTGCTATGTGACCTTGGGCAAGTCACTTCACTTTTCTAGACCTCAACTGCCTCATCTGTAAAGTGGGGATTGAGACTGTGAGCCCCATGTGGGACAGGGACTGTGTCCAACCTAAATTGCTTGTACCCACCCCAGAGCTTAGTACAGTGTCTGGCATATGGTAAGCACTTAACAAATACTATTATTATTAGGATCGGGGGGAACAGCAGGGTTCAGCAGGGTATCCCCCTCCCAAACGGGTCTCCCTTACCTGTCGGTCTCCCCCTTCAGCTCTGCCACCCCATCTGCGACTCCCCCACAACTGTCTGTGTCTCCCCCAGGTACAATCTGCTGCCCAGAATCATCCAAGCCAAGTACCTAGATGCCATGAATGCAGAGCACTAGGCGTGAACATGTGCTGGCCCAGCTTAGCAGTACCCTGGCCTCTTCCTGCCTCCAGCCCAGGCACAGCACCTGGGAGAGTTGTGGGCACTGCCTGGTGGGGAAGCCCCGCCCTGGCTGGCCCCGGCAGGACCCTGGGATTCCACCAGCCCCCCCAGACCCTCAAAGGCCCAGGCTGTCGGACCCCCAGGGATCTGGCCATCAGGCCACCACGCCTCCGGCCATACCTGTTGTCGACCTGGAGCTGCCTGGGCTGCTTGGGGGCTGGACCCCGGGATTCTTCCCTTCTCCTGCCATCCTCTTTCCCCAGTACCGAAGTCGGGGTCCCACTCGTCCCCTAGAGCAGGTGTGAGCTGAAGGTCACCCCGACTTGTTAAAATCCCACGGCCAGAAGTGTCCAGGCCCAGCAGGACAACCTCTCTCCCGAATCCGGCCAGGAGTTGGGCTTCCCTAGTTCGGACCGTCATGGCCGCACTGGTCAAGCTCCAACCACGCCAAGACTGGCACATACCTGGTACCCGGGGCACAGATGAACAGACAGATCTGGGTGTGTGCCAGAGTGGGCCAGCCTGCTGGAGCATGGCTAGCCTGCTGCAGAGAACTCTGGCCCTCTGCCACCCAGAGACAGGCTCTTTTGTCCCCAGAGATCTGTGCCCTGCTGCAGATCTGGGGTTCTCTCACCCCTCTTTCTGCCTTCAGTCTCCGGATCCAGGCCCTCCTAACTGCCTGGCTGGTCCCCTCCTTGGGGTCCTCTCTGCCCGGTCACTAACCGTGGGGGTGGCATTTCCCATACCCCTAGACCCAGCACCCTCTGCCTTAGCCAGGAATGGGTTTGGGGTGGCAAGTGCCAGGGCCCACAGCAGGGGGGGATTTCCTCTCCTCTGACAGGATCAGATTCCACACTCCCCCAGCTTTGGGAAGACTTAGTCCGGGTACTGTCTGTCCCTTAGGGAGAGGGCAGACTGGGAGTTGCTGACTTTGTCCCCCAGTCCCTCACCCAGATATTTTGGAGAGTGGAGGGAGAAGCCCTATAGGTTGAGTTTGGTTCTGTCATGGACTTCTTCTCTTGGGGGCTACAGCAGGGTGGGGGGTTAAAGTCTCCAGGGGCTGCAGCCCCTCCCCAGCTAGTGCTTTAAATTTGGGGATCATCCCAGTGGGGCAGAGAAAACAGGCAAACAAGCAAGAGTCCAACAAAACCCAGGATTGGAGTTAATGGGGGAAGTGTAGGGGTTAGAGGGGAAGGAGAGTCACTGAAGCCAGAACTGGGTTGTGGGGGCTGGAAAGGTGTCTCTCAATGGCCAGCCCAGGGTGGGCCAGGGGACTTGGGGTCAAATGCTTCCCCAAGAGCCAGGTACTGTCCCAGGGCCTCCCAGTCAGGACTCAGAGGGAAGGGCCAGTGGCATCTGGACCCCCTCTCCACTGGATGATGGTAGCTGGACATAACCTCTGTCTCTGGGGTTGGGAGTCATAGAGGGAGAGAGAGCAGGTCCTAAGACTCTGGGGTACCAGGGGAGCTCCTGTCATTGCAGTGAGGGGTGGTATCCCAATATTCTCGTCCCTTCTGGACCCACACCCTATCTGGACATCCCCCAGTTCTGCCCCCAGCCCCTTATGCCCTGTGGCCAGGCTCCATGCACAGAGGCCCTGCCCACCTCTTGCTCCCAAGCAGGCCTGGGGAAGGGGCCTGAGGGGTCTCCGCTCTCCTCCACGCCCCCTTCCCCCCGCATAACCTCCCAACCCCCACGAGGGCCTTGGGGCCAGAGATGTTTCAGGGAGATGGTTGATGTGTATTTTCCTTTGATAAAGGAGTGCCTAGAAACCCCAAATTCCTTGATTGTCTAAGGAAAGAACAGAGCCTGCAAAAACCAACAATAAATGCCTTCTACAGCTGTCCTCCATTCAGAGCTCCCTTCCCGAGTCCTGCCTGGTCTTAGGGGGTGGCAGTGAGCAGCCCCTCCCTTTATCCTGTCTCACAGATACCATACCGGGGTCCCAGAGACCCCAGCCCCCCTCCCTCCCCACCGTCAATTCATCATATGTATTCAGCACTTACTGGGTGCAGAGCACTGTCTTAAGCACTTGGGAGAGTACAATAGAAATAGACACAATCCCTGCCCACAATGAGCTTACAGTCTACTAGTCCTAACTGACCCAGCCTTGGCCCAACCGGAGGGGCTTCTGACCCTGAGAAGGCACGGAAGACCCTCCGCTTCAGGGTCTCCTATCGGACTACATTGTTGGGGTGGGGGATTCCAGATAATAAGAAGAAGAGTGATATTTACTAAGAGCTTACTGTGTGCCAAGCACTGTAATAAGCACTGAGGTAGCTGCAGGATAATCAGGTTGGACATAGTCCCTGTACTGCGTGCGGCTCACAGACTGGGAGGGGGAGCGGCATGGCCTAGTGGATAGATCACAGGCGTTGAAGTCAGAAGGACCTGGGTTCTCGTTCCGGCTGTGCCAAGTGTCTGCTGTGTGACCTTGGATAAGTCACTCTACTTCTCTGTGCCTCGGTTGCCTTATCTGTAAAATGGGGATTGATTGTGAATCTCATGGGGGACATGGATTGTGTGAACCTGATGAACTTGAATCTCTCCCAGGTACAGTGCCTGTCACCTAATGCTTCACAAATACCATAAAAAAGAGAGTAAAGGGATTGAATTCCCATTTTACACATGAGGAAACCAAGGCCCAGAGAAATGAAGTGACTTGCCTAAGGTGCCTTAGCAGGCAAGTGGCAGAGCTGGAATTAGAACCCAGGTCCTCTGACTCTCAGGCCTGGGCTCTTTCCATTAGGCCATGCTGCTTCCTTAGTCAATGACTTCTGATCCCTGGAGTTCTCCTGCCAACCTTCAGTTGGTTCTGTCTTCCTCTTATTCCCCGAGACCCACTGGGCTACCCAAAAGCGCCGAGGCAGGTCATTTAAAAAGCCTTCTGCTTCTGACTTGGCAGCAGTCATTGCCCTCCCCCACAGGCCTTGTGGATTTCTACAGTTGGTTTCACTTGGGGTCGTCCCCTGGCAGAGATTCCAGCCCTTCCTGTTCTCAGGCCTCTAGACTCTTGCTGGTTATGGGCAGGGAACATGTCTACCAATTCTCCCCGTGGATGCCAACACCACCAGCTCACCAGGTTTGTGCTTCTGTTGTCTCAGCAGAGACATGAGTGCTGGGGATGGGGGGTAATGGGGAGGAGGAGCAGTTGTCTGGTGGTTCACATGGTGCCACGTTTCATTCAATTCATTCAATCATATTTATTGAGTGCTCATTGTGTGCAGAGCACTGTATTAAGCACTTTGGAGAGTACAATATAACTAAACACTCTCATAATATGCTCTCATAAAATGCTCTCATAATATCCCGGCTAGACTACTGTGTCAGCCTTCTCTCTGATCTCCCTTCCTCTTCTCTCGCCCCGCACCAGTCTATTCTTCACTCCGCTGCCCGACTCATCTTCCTGCAGAAACGCTCTGGGCATGTCACTCCCCTTCTTAAAAACCTCCAGTGGTTGCCTATCAACCTCCGCACAAAACAAAATCTTCTCACTCTAGGCTTCGAGGCTCTCCATCACCTTGCCCCTTCCTACCTCTCCTCCCTTCTCTCTTTCCACCGCCCACCCCGCACGCTCCGCTCCTCTGCCGCCCACCTCCTCACCGTTCCTCGGTCTCGCCTATCCCGCCGTCGACCCCCCGGGCCACGTCCTCCCGCGGTCCCGGAACACCCTCCCTCCTCACCTCCTACAATCTAATTCTCTTCCCATCTTCAAATCCCTACTTAAAGCTCATCTCCTCCAAGAGGCCTTCCCAGACTGAGCTCCCCCCTTTTCCCTCTGCTCCCTCTACGCCCCGCTTCACCTCTCTGCAGCTAAGCCCTCTTCTCCCCCCTTTCCCTCTGCTCCCTCTCTGCTTCCCTCTCCTGTCCCATCCCCTCAGCACTGTACTCATCTGCTCATCTGTATATAATATATATCTTCATCATCCTATTTATTTTGTTTAATGAGATGTACATCACCCTGATTCTATTTGCCATTGTTTTAATGAGATGTTCTTCCCCTTGACTCTATTTATTGCCTGTCTGCCTTCTTGTCTGCCTGTCTCCCCCGATTAGACTGTAAGCCCGTCAAAGGGCAGGGACTGTCTCTATCTGTTGCCGATTTGTACATTCCAAGCGCTTAGTACAGTGGTCTGCACACAGTAAGTGCTCAATAAATACTATTGAATAAACACATTCCCTGTCCACAGCGGGCTTACAGCCTAGAAAGACAGACATTATTATAAATAAAATTACAGATATGTGTAGTGGGGCTGGGGGCCAGGATGAATAAAGGAAGCAAATCAGGGTGAGGCAGAAGGGTGTGAGAAAAGAGGAAAGGGGGGCTTAATCAGGGAAGACTTCTTGGAGGAGATGTGCCTTCAATAAGGTATATGTTGGTCCCCTACCTCAGCCTGCCACCTCTTGCCAGCGGTGTCTCCCGCCCTCGATCGATCCCCTGCTCCACAAACTGAGGTTCTCAACTCTCGACCACAGTGAGAAACCTGGTCTTTGCTAACTATCCATTCTGCTGACTGAAGGGTTTTTGCTTAAATTGGTTTCTTGAATGACTGGAAATATTGACTGTCAGCCCTATCCAACCCTATTTGTTTGTATCTATCCCAGGGCCTGGCTCATATTAAGTGCCTAACAAATACACCAGTTATTCTTATTATTATCTTGATTGCTATTATTAAGTATCCCATCTGTGCTCACACCCACCCACCACATTTCTGTACACAGAGTACGTAGTTTACGGATAGGCCTAAAAATGCTGTAGGGAAAATAGCGAATGTCCAAAGGGTGTAGGCAATGCAGAAGGTGGCTCAGTGGAAAGAGCCCGGGCTTGGGAGTCAGAGGTCATGGGTTCTAATCCCTGCTCTGACGATTGTCAGCTGGGTGACCTTGGGCAAGTCACTTAACTTCTCTGTGCCTCAGTTACCTCATCTGTAAAATGGGGATGAAGACTGTGAGCCCTACATGGGACAACCTGATTACCTTCTATCTACCCCAGCGCTTAGAACAGTGCTTGGCACGTAGTAAGACCTTAACAAATACCAACACTATTATTATTATCATTATTATTAGAAGGGAGAAGGAGCAAGGGCGGGGGGTTCAGGGGAAGAGGGCTTAATTGGAGAAGGCCTCTTAGCGGAGTTGCGACCTTAATAATTCTTTGAAGAGGGGGAGTGGTGGTCTGGTTTATGTGGAGAGGGAGGGAGTTCCGGACCAGGGGGAGGCCGCGGGAAAGGGGCCGGAGGCGACATAGCGGAGCTGGAGGCCCAGGGAAGAAGCCGGCGCAGTAGGAGCAGAGTGCCACCAGGTGGCGATAGAGAGGCGCGGCCGCCCAGAATCACCATGTGGGATAGAAGCAGCGCCGCCTGGTGGCTACAGGCCGGGCCTGCGCGTCAGGAAAACCTGCCTCCTAACTCCAGACCCCTCCGCTTCTCTGTTGGGAGACTTGGGATAAGTCACCTCCCTTCTCCGAGCCTCAGTTAACTCATCTCTTACATGGGGGTTAAGGCTTGTGACACCCATGTGGAACGTAGACTGTGTCCGACCTGATGAGCTTCTCTCTTACCCCAGCGCTTCGTTCAGTGCCTGGGACATAGTACGTGCTTCAGAAACACCATGAAAAAAAGCCAACCAAAAACCATCAGTGCCCCCCGGGGGCAGTGAGAATGATAGAGAGGCACAACATTACGGCGTAACGCCTAATACCACCGTGGGGCAGTAGAGAAAAGCAGCCTCCCCAAACAAGCCTAGGGCCACACTATACTACTACAACTACTACTAATAATGATGGCATTTGTTAAGCACTTACTGCGTGCCAAGCACTGTTCTAAGCTCTGGGGGCGATATAAGGTAATCAAGTTGTCCCACATGGGGCTCACAGTCTTACTTCTCATTTTACAGATGAGGTAACTGAGGCACAGAGAAGTTAAGTGGCTGGCCCAAGGTCACACAGCAGGCAAGTGGAGGAGGTGGGATTAGAAACCACATCCTCTGACTCCCATGCCCGGGATCGTTCCACTAAGCACGCTGCTTTTCTACTATTATATTATACTATACTAAACTAAACTGAACTGTACTATACTATACTATACTATATTATACTATTCTAGACTATACCATACTATAGTGCCACCAGGCGGCGATAGAGAGGTGTAGTCTTTCGGTATAACAGTTGGTACTACCAGGGGGCGATAGCGAGCTGCAGTTCCACTAATAACGACGATGGTGATTATTATTACTACTGTTATACTAAATATACGATTACTAGAGCGATGCCTAGTACCACCAGTGAGTGATGAAAAGGTGCAGTCTCCCTGAACAAGGCTGCTGTCACCAGGAGCCTTGTCCATAACTGAGCTCCTTATCTTCCCTCCCAAGCCCTGTCCTCCTCCTGACTTCCCTGTCGCTGTGGATGGTACTACCATCCTTCCCGTCTCTCAAGCCCGCTACCTTGGTGTCATCCATGATTCAGCTCTCTCATTCAACCCACGCATCCAATCCATCACCAAGACCTGCCGGTCTCACCTTTATAATATGGCCATGATCTGACCTTTTTTCTCCACCCAAACGGCTATTTTACTGGTACAGGCTCTCATAATATCCCGGCTGGATTACTGTGTCAGCCTTCTCTCTGATCTCCCTTCCTCCTGTCTCTCCCTGCTCCAGTCTATTCTTCATTCCGCCGCCCCGCTCATCTTCCTGCAGAAACGTTCTGGGCATGTCACTCCCCTTCTTAAAAACCTCCAGTGGTTGCCTATCGACCTCCGCACGAAACAAAAACTTCTCACTCTAGGCTTCAAGGCTCTCCATCACCTTGCCCCCTCCTATCTCTCCTCCCTTCTCTTTTTTTACTGCCCACCCCATAGGCTCCACTCCTCTGCCGCCCACCTCCTCCCCGACCCCCGTTCTCGCCTATCCTGGCCCACGTCCTCCCACTGTCCTGGAATGCCCTCCCTCCTCGCCTCCACCAAACTAACTCTCTTCCCCTCTTCAAAGCCCTACTGAGAGCTCACCTCCTCCAAGAGGCCTTCCCAGACTGAGCTTCCCTTTTTCCCTCTGCTGCCTCTCTGCCCCCCCTTCACCTCCCCTCAACTAAGCCCCATTTCCTCCCCTTTCCCTCTGCTCCTCCCCCTCTCCCCTCCCCTCCCCTCAGCACTCTGCTCATCTCCTCATTTGTATATATTTTTATTACCCTGTTTATTTTGTTGAGATGTACATTCCCTTGATTCTATTTACTGCTACTGTTTTTGTCTGTCTGTCTCCCCCGATTAGACTGTAAGCCCGTCAATGGGCAGGGATTGTCTCTATCTGTTGCCTAATTGTACATTCCAAGCGCTTAGTACAGTGCTCTGCACATAGTAAGTGCTCAATAAATACTATTGAATGAATGAATGGAGGGTGATAGAGAGGCAGAGCCTCCCCAAATAACTACTGGTGCCCCAAAGGGGGCCTGGGGGCAAGGGGGAGGGGAGCAAGTCTTAGTAGGACATAGCAGCAGTCAGCTACATCTATCTGTCCGTACACATCCTTTCTTGGAATTGGGGTCAGTGGATATGGGGAGATGAGTGTCTAACCCAAACTGAGCTGTCTACAATCCACTACGTAGCTCTTTCCAGCTCTGATACTGCTGCTTTCTTCACCCCCAGCTCCGAGACTGAATTGTCTGGTAACAAACATGGTTCTCAGCTTCTTCCAGAAGGTAGGATGGGAGACTCTGGACCCCCGTATCAGTAATCCACTCATCTCTCAAAATGGGGTTCCACAGCTCTAGATGAGGATTACAGGCAGAATTTTGCCGGGGACAAAGTCAACTCTTCTGGTATCCGTCCGGACAGGCCCAGGCTCGCAGACCAGCGGCTTTCTGGGTCCGAGAGAGGGACAAGGCCAAGGACATCTTCTCAGGGCACGGGGGCCGGGGGACAGAAAGGGCAGCCCACGGTCACCCATAGCCTCGGACCCTGAGCCTCATGTGGTAGCCGGGGCATCACTCCCCCAGGTTCAGGATATCCGGACCACACACTCGTCCACGGCCATGCACGGTCACCGGTGAACCGCGACTCCTGACTCCCGGAGCAGGACACTCACGGCACGAGTCCCACAGAGTAGTGGGGTGGGAGGAAAATGATGGAGTCAATCAGGGTGGGCATCCTGGAGGAGATGAGCTTGGAGCTGTGCTATAGTAACAGTAGCAGTCGTAGTAAAGGTATTACGTTCTTACTGGGTGCAGAACACTGTACTGAGCACGGGGAGAGAAGGCACAGGTGGGAATTAGACTTGGGGGCTCACAGTCTAAGAGCACAAGTGGGGAGCAAAGGATGCTGAAACATGAAGACACAACACCTTCTGAGCTTCAAATCTGGTTGGAGAGATGGATACTGTAGTACCTCATAAGCAGAGGGAAGAAATGGAGTTTAAAGATGAGCTACAGAGAAAGGGGGGAGAAGCAGGGAAGGGAGGGTGTGTGGTTTTATGTGTACGTGTGTATTCCCACTCCCCTCAACTGTCCCATGAGCCTGCAGCAGAAGCAAGGTGTTGTATGATAATGATGACATTTACTAAGCACTTTCTTTACACCTAAAAACGGCACCAAGTCTGGACAAGATAGAAGATTTCCTACTGCTTCACACTTGCACTTGGATTTGCACCCTTTATTCACCCCTCCCTCAGTTCCACAGCACTTATGCACGTATCCGGAATTTATTGATTTATATTAATGTCTGATTCCTCTTCCACACCTTAAACTCCTTGTGGCCAGGGAACGTCTCTAGCAACTCTGTTCTATTGTCCTCTCCCAAGCCCTTAGTATAGTTCTCTGCCTACAGTAAGCACCCTATATATACCACTGATTGATCGATTTGAGTGTATCTACCAACTCTGTCCTGTAGTTCTCTCCCAAATGCTTAGTACAGTGCTGTGTATATAGTAAGGGTTCAGTAAATACCACTGACTGATAGACTGATTAGTGACAAGCAATGCATATACATGGACTTGAGCTGGGACTGATATCCCAAAGGTCAATTAGCAGTTTTGCAATTCCTGGATTGGTTTCAGCTTAGTGCCAACAGCTCTTAGTAATTTTTCAGCTTGGCTGTTGACCAAATTCTCCTAGCTGAAAAAAAACTACTTTCTATGGAATTAGTTAAGCCTCTTCAAAGAGAAAACAACCTAACCACAGATTGCAAACATTCGTGCGCATGAAGAAGGGCAAGATATTGGGGTGGCCTCTAATATATGAAGTTTTTAGATCAGAAGACAATCACCTTAGACAAAGTTTCTGGCCCACTTGGGACCCAGAAACTGTTCCCCTCAACATTGAGGTGTCTGTTGGCAGCACAAGAAAGCATCATGGGACCTTGTCCAGGCTCCAGACTTTCAATCTAAGGGCCAATCAATCAATCAATGGTATTTATTTAGTGCCTACTGTGTGCAGAGCAGTGTACTAACTGCTTGGGAGAGTACGGTACAGCAGAATTGGCTGACATATTTCCTTTCCAAACAGACCTTCCAGTCTAGAGGGGGAGACCACCATTAATATAAATGAAGAAATTATGGATATTGACAAAAGTGCTGTGGGGCTGAAGGAGGGGGGAATAAAGGGAGCAAGTCAGGGTGACGTAGAAGGGAGTGGAAGAAAAGGGCATGAGGGCTCAGTCAGGAAAGGCCTCTGGGAGGAGATGTGCCTTAAATGAGCCATAAAATTCCCCCATTTCCCCAGGTTTGAGGAGAGTTTAATCGGGGAAGGCTTCTTGGAAGAGGTGTGCCTTTAAAAGAACCATAAAATTCCCCTCTTTTTCCTAAATTCCACTTCCCTAAAATGAGGAGCGCAGATGTAGGGTGAATTTGAGTAATACAGTGGCACGCTGAAGAATGAGTGGAAAGGAAAGGATCAACATTGTGAGGTTCAAAAAAGTCAGTCATAATAATGCTGGTATTTGTTAAGCGCTTACTATGTGCAGAGCACTGTTCTAAGCACTGAAGTAGATACAGGGTAATCAAGTTGTCCCTCATGAGGCTCACGGTTAATCCCCATTTTACAGACGAAGGAACTTAGGCCCAGAGAAGTTAAGTGACTTGCTCACAGTCACACAGCTGACAGGTGGAGGAGCTGGAATTCGAACCCATGACCTCGGACTCCCAAGTTCGAGCTCTTTCCACTGAGCCACGCTGCTTCCCAATCATGCACAGGCCTGAGAGTCAGAAGGTCAAGAGTTCTAACCGTGGCTCTGCCGCTTGTCTGCCGTGTGACCTCGGCCAAGTCACTCCCCTTCTCCGGGCCTCGGTTTTCCTGTTCTCCTCCTACTTAGACTGTGAGCCCCATAAGGGACAGGGACTGTTTCTGAACTAATTCACTTATTTCTACCCCATTGATTAGAACAGTGTTGAACACATAGTAAGCGCTTAACAAATAGCAGTAAAAAAGGGTTCCGAGAGACACGTGGCACCCTGGGCAACAGGCCTTCATGCAGTGCTTGCTACCAAGTAAGCTATTAACAAATACTATTATCATTATCTGTCGGTCCAAGATCTGCAAGGGCCATCAGGGGCCACCCAAGTGGCCAGCCTGAAAGCTGACACTGCCTTCCTTCCTATCTTCTTCACCTTCCCTGCCTTTTCCCTCCCCTCTCTCCAGGGTCTTGGATTAAGAGCCCCCCCCAAACTTGACCTCCTCTAATTACTTCTTTCACCAACAGCCTTTCCCCAGAGGCTGAAAGGAACAGAAGCAGGGAGGAGAGAAGCAGAGCGGCCTAGCGGAAAGGGCCCTGGCCTGGGCATCAGAGGACCTGGTTTCTAACCCCGGCTCCATAATCCATCTGCTGTGTGACCTGGGCAAGTCGCTTCACTTCTCTGGGCCTCAGTCACCTCATCTGTAAAATGGGGGATCAAGAGAGCAAGCCCCACATGGGACGGAGACCATATCCAACCTATCTTGTGTCCACCGTGGTGCCCAGCACAGTGCCTGGCACACAGAAAGTGCTTAACAAATACCATTAAAAAGAAAACAAAAAGGAGAGAAAGCGTGGAGGGGACAGTGGGACCTGGGGGTTGAGGAGACCTCAGGGAAGAGCTTGAGTTTATTGACTGATTCATTCATTCGGAGGACTGAATGCGGAGGACTGACCAGCTACCCACCGGATGCTATGGACACTGATGGTGCCTGCCCTCCTGTCTGCTTGGGGGGTGCCCCTGGGGGAGGGGGATACAGGGACAGGAATAATCAGGGGTGTGCCTGTCTATGTGTATGTGTGTGTGATTACCCTATGTCCTCCATCTCTCCTGGATGAGCAGAATGAGAAGGGCAGAGGACTAGCATCACATGCTAGAGTGGGAAAATGCAAAGGAGTTCCCCCCCGCATCCTACCAACAGAAATGGCACGGTCTGGCCCCTTCCTCTTCCCCTCCCCTCTCTCTCCCCTTGGTGGCCTGGGCTCTGTAAGCCCAAATGCATGTATGAAATTAAAATGGATACTTTTTCCTCTTTCCTGAGTCCCTCGATCCAGTGGTAATAATAGCGTTGGTATTTGTTAAGTACTTACTATGTGCAAAACACTGTTCTAAGAGGTGGGGGGATACAAGGTGATCACATTGTTCCTCATGGGGCTCACAGTCTTCATCCCCATTTTACGGATGAGGTAACTGAGGCCCAGAGAAGTTGTGATGGGCTATAACGGGGGGGTATCTGCTGTTACTCAAAGCAGGAGGATGTCACCACCTTCTAATTTGCAGATTGATAACCTAGCACCCTCCCTCTCTCCCTCCCTCCACATTTCATTCTTTGTCTCACCCAGTCAGGGTAATAATAATAATAATGTTGGTATTTGTTAAGCGCTTACTATGTGCAGAGCATGTTCTAAGTGCAGGGGTAGACACAGGGGAATCAGGTTGTCCCACATGGGGCTCACAGTCTTCATCCCCATTTTACAGATGAGGTAACTGAGGCACAGAGAAGTTAAGTGACTTGCCCACAGTCACACAGTTAACAAGTGGCAGAGCTGGGATTCAAAATCATGACCTTTGACTCCAAAGCCCATGCTCTTTCCACTGAGCCACGCTGCTTCTCTGGGTAAGGGGTCTGGAGACTTGGGAGTGCAAAAAGAGGGGGTGATGTCACCCTCTTTTTCTCCTTTCCTTTTCCCCGGCCCCAGCCTGACAGTCTTCAGAAGAACGGACCTCCCATGGGTGGGAGAATCTCAGATTTCTCCTTGCCCCTAACAGCTTTAGCAGGCTGGGCTGGGCCAAAAGGCATGACCCTCTTAAGCCCAAGAGACAGAGAGTGGGCACCGTGGGTTGGAGGTGGGCAGGGGCTCAGCCTGGAGGTTGTGCCAGGTTCCACTAACCGGTCAGTGAGGGAATCAATCAATGGCACTGAAGAGATTTAAGTGACTTGCAGTGTGACTCAAGTGGTGTCGCTCGATCTCTCTGAGTCTCTGCTTTCCCCTCCCCCTTTTCTAATAATAAACATAATACTTGTGGTATTAAGTGCTTAAATGCCAGAATATACATTATTTATATGCATGCATGCCTCTCCATCTAGTCTGTGAACTCCTTGTGGGCAGGGGATGTGTCTACTAACTCTGCTGTAGTAGTAGTAATAATAATGATAACTGCGTATTTAAGTACTTAACCTGTGTCAGGTACCACAGCAAGAGCGTGGGAAGACACAAGGCAATTGGATTGGACACAGTCCCTGTCCTCAACAGGGACACAGTCTTCATTCCCATTTTACACAGGAGGCAAGTGAGGCCCAAAGAATTCAAGAAACCTGCCCAAGGTCTCTCAGCAGACAAGGGGCAGAGCTGGAAGTAATCAACTGTGATATTTAAGCACCCCAAATGTACCAGGTACTGTACCAAGAGCTGGGGTGGAACACAAGCCAATCAGGTTGGACACCCTCCCACTCCCACAGTGGGATGACTGTCATAGTCTCCATGTTACAGATGAGGTAAGTAAGGGATAGAGAAGGTAAGTGATTTGACCAAGGTCCCACAGCAGCCAAGGGTGGACCTTGGATTATAACCCATAACTGATTCTGAAGCCCATGACAGGGGATTCTAAATAAACACACATAGAATGGAGACATGCAAGAACCCCCAAGCAGACAAATTCAATGCATTCACACCCACGTATAGTTAGCCCACCTGCCCGGTGCACACAAGTAGATGTCCCCCCTCTCCCCAACCCGACACACACATAAACCTGTGCCCCAGATCTCCCACCTACCTGTAACTTTTATTTTATTGTCCACCTCCCCAGGTAGAATGTAAGATGCTTGAAGGTAGGGAGTGTGTCTACCACCTCCGTTGAAGACTCCCAAGCACTTAATAAAGTGATCTGCATAAAATAAACTCTATTGATTAATCTCCCATGTGCCCTCCTCAACAATGTCCAGGCTGCCAAGCCAAACCATGGTCCTCTAGATAAGTCAGGGGAAGAAGAGAGAGAGGCCAGAAATCTGCTAAGAAACCAGCTGGCCCCCACCTCTACCTGCATAGTAATAAGTGTAGTGGCATTTAAGTGTTCACTGTGTGCCAAACACTGTACCAAGCACTGGGTAGATTCAAGATTATCAGGTCAGACTCTGCCCCCGTCCAACAGGGAACTCACAGTATAAGAGGGAGGGGGAAGAGGAATTGAATCCCCATTTTATTATTATTCTCATGATTAATAATGGTATTTGTTAAGCACTTACTATGTGCCAGGCCCTGTACCGGTAGCTGGGGTGGACCCAAGCGAATCAAGTTGGACACAGTCCCTGTCCCTCTTGGAGCTAATACCCTGATTTCCGATTACTTCTGTGTTTCCAGTTCCGAATGGCAAACTCTCTCTCATATAATCACTTTTTTGGTTACTGGTATTTCTGGATGCTGCAGAGTCTAAGTATTTGTGGAAGTGGTAAATTTGTTATATAATCATGATGAGCTACTTAATCAATGGCATCAAGCGCTTACTGTGTGCAGAGCATTGTACAAAGCGTTTGGAGAAGTCCAGTACATCTTAGTTGGAAGACACATTCCCTGCCTGCAGCTAGCTTACAGTCTAGAGGGGAAGACAGGCATTAAGATAAATTGCAGAGAGGGGAAATAGTAAAGTGGAAGCAGAATTGATGACTCGATGCACTGTCCTGAAAGAAAAAGCTTTTCCCATTCTCACACGGCAGATGGTTGGAGAGATGGATTTGGGAGTCATTCATACTGATGTGATAGCTGAGGCCATGTGATTATTATTACTATGGCATTTAAGCGCTAAGCACTGTGGCCTAGTGGAGAGGGCCTGGGCCTGGGAGTCGGAAAGACCTGAGTTCTAATCCCTGCTCTGTTGCTGGTCTGCTATGTGACCTTGGAGAAGTCACTTCACTTCCCTCTACCTCAGTTACCTCATCTGTAAAATGGGGATGAAGACTGGGACATGGGACATGGACTGTGTCCAACCTGAACAGCTCGTTATCTGCCCCAGCACTTAGAATAGTGCCTGGCACATAGTAAAGGGCTTAACAAATACCATTTAAAAACAGGAGCATTCAGAAAGTGGAATGAGAGTCTCACTCCTCACTGAAGAGAACTTCCAAGTAATGTCTCATCCTCTTTTCCGCTACAAACATCTGGGTAAACGCGTTATGGACGGGGAACGTGTTTAACAATTCTTTTGTATAGTCCTTCCCCAGGCACTCAGTACAGTGCTCAGCACCCAGTAATGTTGCATGTAAAATTATGCCTTTTCGTTGCTCTGCATGGTCGATGAGACTATTCACGGATCTTAGCATCTCCAAATTTTATTCTGCAGAATGATCAACCACCATGCCTCGGGAGTAACACTTTTTTGGTTACATTTATACCCCCACAAAAGCCCCCCTCTCCCTTACGTGCATATTTCAATCACTCCCATAGACATCTTGATTCCCAGATAAGGTCATCTTAGGTGCCAGAGATTGTTGACACATTCTCAAACGGTCGGTTGTAAAATTTGGCAAGTTACAAAGGATTTCCTAAACCGGAAGATACTTTTCTCACTGGCATTTTAAAAGTTCTCTTCCCTGCTGCTCAAAATGGTGTCACTTGGGCTAAGGCTTTGTTTCCACCAAACGGTGGTGCCTCAATTTAGACAGTCCTTCAATTGTGTAAGCTGGTTCTGGGCAGAGAACATGTTCGTTCATTCATTCATTCATTCATTCATTCCATCACATTTATTGAGTGCTTACTGTGTGCAGAGCACTGTACTAAGTGCATGGAAAATATGATTCAGTGATAGAGACAATCCCTGCTTACATTGGGCTTACAGTTTAGCAGGGGGGAGAGAACATCAAAACAAGTCAACAGGCATCAATGTAAATAAATAGAATTATAGATATGTGCATATACACAGAAGTGCTTTGGGGCAGGGAGAAGGGGTGGAGCAAAGGGAGTGAGTCGGGGTGACGTGGAAGGGAGGGAGAGCTGAGGAAAGAGGGGGCTTGGTCCAGGAAGACCTCTTGGAGGAGGTGAGCCTTCTGGAGGGCTTTGAAGGGGGGAGGTGTGATTCTCTACCACGTATGTCCGCATGCCTACCAACTGTGTTCTCTTGGCCTCTCCCAAGCACGGCCCACTGGTCTGCACACTCTAAGAGCTCAGTAAATTGCATCCATTAGTTTTTCCAGTGGTTAAAGCCTGGGGAAACCAAGAGTCTGTTGGTCTCCCTGAGTGGAGCTCATCCCTGATTAATTCATGGGAAGAGTCTTCGCATCATCACCTGGTCACCTGCTAAAGGGCTTTTCTGGATGATCACGGCTAGTTCTCTGTAGAGTCAGGGCCTGTTTGACTTTAGAAAACCGACATTTCCCAACCCCAACGGTCAGCAGGAGCATCCAAAGCAGCAGAATCGAATTACCCAGTGACCTGTTAAGTGCAGTGCAGGGGTAAATAAAGTGGTATAACACATGAGCTGGGAGGATGGCTCCAGTGTCACCTCTCTCCCATGAGACCAAAGATCCTCTTCCCCATCTCCCGAGGAGGCATTTATGGTTGCGATCCAAGACCCCTAATTCTGGATCCATTGGCTCTAAGCTCAGGGAGGAGGAAAGCCCCACATGTCTTGTCCTTCAGAACTCTGCAGGTAGGGACCGGATGACCAAGGGGAGGATTCTACTGTCTACTGCTCTCTCTGCAGTTGTGGCTCCTCACAACTCCCCACCCTTGAAGTTTATCCCCCTGCACTTGGGCAGTCAGGTCCATTCCCAAATGCACCCCACCACTGAAAGATGGAGCTCTGTAATGCAGTCCCCCTCAAAGGAAAGGTGGGGTGTCTGTGCTTGTGTGCATGAAAGATGGGGTTAGCTTTGGGGAGAGTAACGAGGAGGGGGCTGCCACTGTTAGCACGAAGGCTGGTTCCAGATGCAGGAACTGGGGCTTGGGGCAGGGAGTTGACTTTGGCTTGACCAAATGAGCAGACCTGAAGCCCCACACACCCCTGTCCACAAGTGGGGACCCCCTTCATGCCCACAGCAATGCATTTTCCAAGAGAAATGGAATAGTGTAGTGGAGAGCCCAGGCCTAGGAGTCAGAAGGTCATGGGTTCTAATCCCGGCTTCACCACTGGTCTGCTGAGTGACTTTGGGCCAATGGCTTTACTTCTCTGGGCCTTAGTTCCCTCATCCGTAACATGGGGATTTAGACTGTGAGCCCCAAGGGTCAGGGACTGTGTCAGAAGCAGCGTGGTTTAGTGGAAAGAACATGGGTTTGGGAGTCAGAGGATGTGAGTTTTAATCCCAGCTCTTCCACTGTCTGCTGTGTGATCTTGGGCAAGCCACTTAACTTCTCTGTGCCTCAGTTACCTCATCTGTAAAATGGGGATTAAGACTGTGAGCCCTGATTGCCTTGTATTTACCCCAGCAGTTGGAACAGGGCTTGGCACATAGTAAGTGCTTAACCAATACCATCCTAATAATCCCTGGGGAGAGATGGAGTCAGGAGCTGTGCCGCCACCTCTAAGGGAAGGTGTTGTTTGTGGTCGGTGAATAGGTTTGTGTTTGAATTTCCATGCTTCAGAGTTCATCTCTGGAAGACGAGAAAAGAGAAGAGGGGGTGCCACCCCCAGCCCAGAGGCTGGTACTGGAAATGGGGACTGGGGCTCTGTGCAAGGAACTGGTTCTGTCTGACCCGGCTGTGGAACGGACAAGATCCGAGTGCCTTAATTTTCTAGGTGGACTGAACCTCCCTTTGTCCCCGGTCCTGTCTGCAGGCTCATTTTGCACAGCTTCAGTCCTCAGAGAAGGGATGCTTCTCTGACAGTGTGGCCTTGACAGTGGTGGCTTCGGGGGGATGGGGGAAGGGTCTATTGTCAGGAGTAGGAGAGGGTAACATTAGCATGTCCACGCTGTTCTTCTTTGAGGAGCAGAGCCATGTGGACTTCAGTTCTAGCATAATTCAGCAGGAATGCAGGGCCTGAATTCTGCCCAGTCTATAGTAGTTCTGGGCATCCAGTCCCTGGAGAATAACTAATGGACTTGGAAATATGAAGATGGGGTTAGTTAAGGGTCTTAAGACTAAGATGCAGCAGTCTGCTTAGCTGCGACTGTCAAACTTAACCTCTGCTGGGCAATCCATGTTTTGGCGGAGACTCATGTTTGCGAAACTGGAGTGTTTTCATGCTCCTAACTCTCCCTTTTTTATCAGACAAATGGTTCTCCTGGAGCCCAAAGTGTCCCACAGATGTCTTTTTTAGCAGGTGATGGAGGGCGGCGAGACTTGCGCCTCCACAGTCACTCATCCAGGCATGTCTTCTGGGGCCAGATCTCCCAACTCCAGACATGATGGAGCACTTACTGTGTGCAGAGCACTGTATGAAGCTCTTGGAAGAGTAGAATAGGACACACACATTACCTGCCTCCAGCAACATGGCCTAATGGCAAGAGCATGGACTTGAGAGACAGAGGATGTGGGTTCTAATCCTGTCTCTGCCACTTGTCTACTGTGTGACCTTGGGCAAGTCACTTAACTTCTTTGGGCCTCAGTTACCTCATCTGTAAAATTGAGATAAAGACTGCGAGCCCCATGTGGAATATTCTGATTACCTCTTATCTACCCTAGAAGCAGCGTGGCTCAGTAGAAAGAGCCCGGGCTTGGGAGTCAGAGGTCACGGGTTCGAATCCCAGCTCTGCTGCTTGTCAGCTGTGTGTGACTGTGGGCAAGTCACTTAACTTCTCTGTGCCTCAGTTACCTCATCTGTAAAATGGGGATGAAGACTGTGAGCCTCATGTGGGACAACTTGATTACCCTGTATGTACCCCAGCACTTAGAACAGTGCTCTGCACAGAGTAAGCGCTTAACAAATGCCATCATTATTATTATTATTATTACAGTGTTTGGCATGTAGTAAGTACTTAAACACCATAACAATAATTTAGATTAGTACTTCCTCAGGATATCCTACAGTACTGCACACAAAGTCAATGCTCGGTCATCACCAGTATGTTTTCACCTCATTCTCCCCTTAGTGGCTAGAAAAGGGGCCCGGGAGTCAAACGGTAAGGGGTTCCAATCCTGGTTCTGCCCCTTGTCTGCTGTGTGGCCTTTGGCAAGTCACTTAATTCCTCTCTGCCTCAGTTACCTGATTTGTATAATGGGGACTGCGACTGTGAGCTCCACGTGGGACAAGGACTGTGTCCAAACCAATTTTCTTGTACCAACCGCAATGCTTAGTACAGTGCCTGGTATATTGTAAGTGCTAAGACACTCCCCCGATTAGACTGTAAGCCCGTCAATGGGTAGGGACTGTATCTGTTGCTGCTTTGTACATTCCAAGCGCTTAGTACAGTGCTCTGCACATAGTAAGCGCTCAATAAATACTATTGAATGAATGAATGCTAAAGAAATGCCATGTTACTTATAATTATTATTATTAATAATATTATAATTGACTAACCCCTCTGTGCTCACAACCACTGCATTTCTAGACACAAAATGCATAGTTTACAGATATGCACATAAATACTGTAGGGAAAATAGGGAATGTCCACAGGTCATGGATCCAAGGCCGTAGAGGATGCAGAAGGGCAAAGAAGCCAGGGGGGAAGGGGGGCTTCATCAGAGAATCCGTCTTGGCGAAGTTGCCATCTTAATAACGCTTTGAAGAGATGGCGAGTGGTGGTCTGGCCTATGTGGAGAGGGAGGGAGTAACAGGCTAGGCGGAGGCTGTGGGAAAGGAGTCAGAGGCGACCTAGAGGAGCTGGAGGTCCAGGGAGGAAGCCGGCGCAGTAGGAGCAAAGGGCCACCGGATGGCGATAGAGAGGCGCGGCCGCCCAGACCCACCGTCTGGGAGTGAAGCAGCGCCGCCTGGTGGCTAGATCCCGGAAAGACCTGGCTCCGAATCCGGACGCGGCCGCTTGTCTGCGGGGTGACCTTGGGCAAGTCACTTCCCTTCTCCGACCCTCAGTTATATCATCTCTCAGATGGAGATTAAGACTTGTGAATCTCATTAGGGGCGTGGACTGTGTCCCAACTGACTGCCACTTGTCAGCTGTGTGACTTTGGGCAAGTCACTTAACTTCTCTGGGTGTCAGTTCTCTCATCTGTAAAATGGGGGATTAACTGTGAGCCTCACGTGGACAGCCTGATGACCCTGGATCTCCCCCAGCGCTTAGAACAGGGCTCTGCACATAGTAAGTGCTTTACAAATACCAACATTTTTATTCTCTCTATCCCAGCGCTTAGTACAGTGCCTAGCACATGGTGAGTGCTTCCCAAACCCCCTAAAAAATGGTCGGTGCCACCAGGGGATGATAGAGAGTCGGAACCTCACAGAACAATAGGTAGTAGCACCGCGGGGCTGTTGGAAAGGGCAGCCTCCCAGGCCACGCCTGTTGCCACCAGGTGGCGCTAGAGAGGTGCAGCCGCCCCGAATCCCGATTAGTGCCACCAGGGGGCAGGCTGCTGCGCTCAGACTTGACGGTGGTTCTGAGTCCAGGGCCCAGGGGCATCTCTTCAAAGCAGCTGCCGCTGGCCTTTGGCAAATCACTTCACTTCTCCTTGCCTCAGTTACTTGATCTGTATAATGGGGATTGCGACGGTGAGCTCCACGTGGGACAAGGACTGTGTCCAAAATCAGAAACTGATTTTCTTGCCTCTACCTCGGCCTCGAGGATCATCTCTCTTACAATGTAGGCAGAGTCAACTGCCAGATTTTCCCCCTTACCGAGTGGGCTGCAGTGCTACCGCAAAGAGAAAGCCGTGTGTGTGTGCGTGTGTGGGAGGAGGAAGAAGATTGATGAGGTGGCTGCCGCTCATGGGAGAACAGGGACCTGGGCTCTGTGCAGGAAGCCAGTTCTGTCTGACTTTCCTGGGACTGAGAAGACCCAGGGCCTTTAGGTCTATAGATGAGCCAAGCCTCCCTAGGACTATAGTCATTCATTCGTTCCATTGTATTTATTGAGCGCTTACTGCGTGCAGAGCACTGTATTAAGTACTTGGAAAGTGCAGCGCAGTACTGTCAGTCCCCAGAGAAGGGACCCTTTTGGGCTTAGTGTGGAAGCTTATAGGATCTAATGTCAGGAGGAGGATGGGGTGTCTTTCAGTGTCTCTACCCTATTTCTCTCTGAGAAGCAGAGTTGTGCGGACTCCTGTCTGAGACCAAGTCAACAGGGATGTGGGCCGGGAGGGCATAAGGCAGGTATTGCACCAGAAACTGAATTCTATCCAGCATGCGCGCAGTTCTGCCCCTCCAATCAATCAGTCGGACTGATGGAGTGCCTCCCGTATGCTGAGCCCTGTACAAAGCGTTTGAGAGAGTCCAATAGGACAGGCGCATTCCCTGCCCACAACAAGCTTCTTAGAGTATAGAGGGTACTGGAGTTTGTGGAGTAATGGAATTAAGGATCTGAGGGTGAAGGGGAACTTGGGCTAGTCTTAGTAGGACACTGCAGCAGTCAGTTGTATCTGTCTGAATACATCCTCTCTTGGCATTAGGGTCCGTGTTTTTAGAAGATGGGGAGATTGGTGTCTGCTCCAAACCAGGCTGTCTAAAACCCCCTACCCATCCCTTTCCTGCTCCGACATTGCTGGTTTCTTCCTCCCAGCCCCGAGACTGATCTGTCTGGTAACAAACAAGGTTCTCAACTTTTTCCAGAGCGCAGGATGGGAGACCCAGGATCTCGGGATCGGTAATCCAGTCATGTCTCCAGATCAGTTCCATGGCTCTAGATGAGGATTCCTGCCGAATCTGGTGGTGAGTCATGAATCCTTCTCTTTCTCCCCTCTCATCCCCAGCAGTGCACAGGATGACCAAGCTTAGACCGTCCAACTATTACTCTCTCTACAGACACTGGTTAACTTATCACCCCAGCTTGGAGGACTGTCCCACTGAAGTGTGGGTTCATGGAGATCAATTCACACAATGTACAACTGGGTTTCAAGGCCTAATGGACAATTTGTGAAAGTCTAAGAAAATTGTGCCAAATTCCCCATCCGGATAGAAAACTGCCAACTTGACAGTCTGACTGGTAAAAGCTTCACTTGTATAGAGGAATTGTTTGCACCCCTGAATTATTTATACTCTTTTCTTCCTGCTCTGGATTTCTTCAAAATATGTGTTTCTGTGGAACCAGTGGCTTTCTCTTAAGGAGAGGAGGGGCAAGGGGAGAGGTGCAGTATCAGCAGTAAGGTGGGGACTGTGACTGCGTCCACCCCATCCCCCTTTCTGAGAGGCAGAACCATGGGGGGTTTAGGATGAGGCAGTCAGCAGGGCGATGGTTGAGGAATCCAGGGAGCAGAGAAGGCAGGTTTTGTATGGGAAACAGATTTCTGCCCAACCTGCAGCCTTGCTGGGTATCTCAGGCCCCAGGAGTACTGAGGGTTGTGATGTTCCCTGGGGGTCCAGTGTTAAGTGTGAGGCCGAGTGTAGCAGTCAGCCTGTCAGGTTTTGCCTGTACACCCATCCTTCCTGGGGAATCCGGTGGTGGGGAGTTTGGGGTTTTTTTTTGGTGGGGGGAGAGTGGGAGAAAGGAGAAACTGCACTGTGTGCAAATACCTTCTTCTCCTTCCTTTCTCCTCTGCTTGAAATAGGATGAAGAAGGCCTTCCCTTATGAGGGCTGCTGTAGCCTAGAGGAAAAATAACGCCCCCCCAAAAGGCTGGAAGCCTGCGTTCTACTCCTGGTTCCGGTGTTAGGATCTTAAAAGATTCTAATTCCACAGGTGCGATTAGAGCTCACAACTTTGTTTAGCTGAGGCAAAACCCTGAGCCCTAGTCCATTGAGGACCCCTACAATTTTGTCAAGTTTTTTTTTACTTTACTGTTTCTAAGGTAATGAGGCTAATAAAAAACAGCTGAAATCAATTAACACTAAGATTATGGTAAGAAAGTTCTTTCTCTTTTTCTTCCTTGTTCTCAGCTCTGAGATCACTGGAGTGCTCAAGGCACCTCCATGATCTCAAGCGCTGCTGTCCCGCCAAGAGGGCACAGGTTGCATTTTCATTCAGCAGAGGGGTGGTTTGGGAGGAGCAGAGTGGTCAGGCTTGGTACTAGAAGTTGACTTGCTGGTCTCTGGAGAATGCGGCTCTCCTGGAGTAACAGAGCTGGGGTTTTGAGGAAAATGCCACTCACTATCAATAGGGCATTCATTCATTCATTCATTCCATTGTATTTATTGAGCACTTACTGTATTTATGGAGTAAAGCACTGTACTAAGCGCTGGAGAGAGTACAATCTAACAATAGGCACATTCCCTACCCACAGTGAGTTCACAGTCTAGAGGGGGAGGCAGACATGAATATTAATAAATTTATCAATAAATAAGGGCAGGGTGATAAGCTGAGGTGGTCTGTCTATTCACCTTACCTCTCCTGATAATAGGTTCAATGATTGGTGGGGGAAAGAGAAAATGGTGTCTGCAAAGGAATCGTATATTGCCTGCCATCTCTCACCCCTCCTTCTCCAGCTATGAGACAACAGAGCCTGCAGGAGACTGAAGGGTTTGGCCACAGAGACAGATCTCAAAGGGCAGAGGGAGGGAACCTGGCCTTCAGGCTCACTAATCCATATGTGTCTCTCAAGGTCAGGTTCCACAACTCCAGCTGGGTTTCCGTCAGGACCGATGGAGAAGGTCCAGTGACACCTTGCTTCCATTAGACCCGGACTCTACTGCCTCCTACCCAGAAGAGTGCTCTACAGTGAGTCCTGTGTTTTGGATGGATTGGGCGGGGAGAACAGGGGAGAGTGAGTCTGACTGTTGGCTCGGCCATAGAAACAGTGTTAGCCCCCCAAACCCTTCTTCAAAAACACTAGGTTGTCCGCAGGCTTCTAGGTCTCCTCCGGTTCTGAGAAAGACTAGAGACAGACACATCAGGAGCGATGAAACAGTAGAACAGAACACGCATGCACCAAATAAGAACAAACTCAGCTCTTTTCCTTTTCTCTCACTCCCTTCTGTGCTTAGTACAGTGACTCCAGCACTTAGTACAGTGCCTGGCACATAGAGAAGCAGCAAGGCTTAATGGGAAGAGCACGGTCTTGGGAGTCAGAGGATGTGGGTTCTAATCCCTGCTCTGCCACTTGTCTGCTGTGTGACCTTGGGCAAGCGACTTCATTTCTCTGTGCCTCGATTACCCCATCAGTAAAATTAGGATGAAGATGTGAGCCCTATGTGGGGCAACCTGATTTTCTTGCATCTACCCCAGCGCTTAGAACACTGCTCGACACACAGTAAGTGCTAAATAAACTCCATAATAATAATTATTATTATTGCCTAGAGGAAATGAGGGCTTAGTTGGAGAAAACCTCTTGGAGGAGATGTGATTGTAGGAAGGCTCTTAAAATGGGGAGAGTAATGGTCTGTCTGTGTTAAGGGTCCAGGCTGTCCTGACTGTTCTTGGAATCCAGTGTTAGTGGCCCAGATGTGGGGGCTGTGAGGAAGAAACTCAGACAGAAAGGTGGGGTGGGGGTCAGGCCAGAGATGAGACCTCCTGAACAGCTGTTTGGAATTTGTGCTTCCCTGGACAAACCATTTCATGCTACAGATCCAATCTTATCCTATCCCCTACCCCCTTTCCTATCCTGCCCTATCTTTCCCACAGCCACCCCCTCCTCCAATGAAGAGACTGGGGCTTCCTCCCGGGACACCTGATCTCTACCCCAGATGCTTCCAATCAGGTGGGTTAATGACATCAGGTCTGGCCCCGCCCCACCCTATATAAGCCTTCAGAGCCTGAAGTCATTTAGAATCGAATGAGTTTGTGTTAATGTAAGTGCTTGTTGAGTTTAGGAGGAGAAAAGAGCTATTGGTGTAGGGGGGCAATGAGGTGTTGAGTTTTGGGTAACTTTGAATCTACTTTTTGGCTTGCTAGTCAGGGGCTCCTCTGGGCTTGGTAATTTCCTTAAAGGCCTCCCTGCCAGGCTGTTGTGTGGAGCTATTATCCTGACCCCTTTCCTGATGTCATTCAAGCCTGAGGGGGGTGGGTAGTGGGGTAGGGACCTAACACTCACTCCATCGCAGAAGGCTTCCTAGCTCCTCAAACTGCTTTGTTCTCTAGCCTCTCTCTGGCTATGGAAATTCAAAGAGACACTTCCTTCATGCAATCAATCAATGGTATTTATTGAGTGCTTACTATATGTAGAGCACTATACTACAAGGTTGGGAGAATACAGTACAACAGAATTAAGACATGTTCCCTGTACCCCTCACTCACAACTTTACTGTACCTGACCCCACTAATCTGCTCTCAATATGGTGTCTTCTTCCCCTACACCTTCAGATATGCTTGCTCTTCACAGTTCCCTTTCAATCTTATAGGTCCAGCATCAGTTGAATGAGGAGGACCCAAGTAATGCAGTATGGATAATAAAAATAAATATGCAGTAAGAGTCTGAGTAGAAGAAGAATAATCATCATGATGGTATTTATTATGTGTTTAATCTGTGCCAAGCACTGTTCTCTAAGTGCAGGGGTAGATACAAGGTAATCAGGTTGTTCCAAGGGGGGGGCTTATAGTTTTAATCCCCATTTTATAGGTTGGGTAACTGAGGCCCAGAGAAGTGAAGTGTCTTGCCCAAAGTCACATAGCTGACAAGTAGTGAGTTGTGGGGTGAATACTCAAGTGCTTGGTGGGTGTGCCAAAATGCATAGGTGAGCTGAAAGGGAAAATTAAGTGTGTGTGTGTATTTGGTTGGGTTGGGCATGGGGAGTATGTGAGCTTTAGTCAGGAATGGCTTATTGAAGAAGAACCAATTTCAGTAGCAGTCTTATGGTTTTGGGAGACCACTAGCATGTCCACTATGTAGGTGGGGGGCTGTGGTCCACGGAAGACACAATGATGGGGCTGGACTTTGCAGGGGCTTCCTAAACCCCATTCAGAGCCATCTGGCGGTGGATGTCCAAGGGGTCCCTGTGAAGGGAAGAGAGGGACCAGAGGTTTCTCACCACACTTCTTGGTCATGAGGACTGTTCCCCCTGCAGTGAGGATGCAGAGCAGGTGATTCCCATGGAGAGGTAAAATCAGGAGCTGAGCTTTCATCTCTATGGGAAGGTGATGGGGCTGTGTGTGGATGATTAAGGGTTATGGCAGGATGAGGAGGAAATGAACAGAGGGGCCTGTCACTTTCATCCCACAGGCCGGTTCTGCAAACAGTGGTTAAAGCCCTGTGGAAGGTGGTTTTGTCTCACTTGACTGTGGGACTGAGAAGACCCAGGAGCCTTAATTCTATGGATAAGTCAAGCCTCCCTGAACCCACAGTCCTGTCCACAGGATCACCTTGCTCATCTTTTTCCCCTCCAGAGCTGAATCCCCTTGGTCCCTAACAGTGACTTACCTCTGAGGGAGTTGGGAGGATGCAGGGGGGTAGAGGTCAGTCTAGTGTTAAGGGTGAAGCTAGGTGCTTTCTGGTTTGCTAGTTGGAAGCTGTTCTAGGCCAAGGGCCTCCCTGCAGGTCTGTTGTATTGGGGGGGGGGGGGTGTGTGTGTGTGAGGGATGATACCTATCCTGACCTCATGCCCTTATTGTGTGTAGGAAGATGAGTAGTGGGGTGAAGATCCTAATCGTCCATCTCAGATGGCTCCCTCACTCTCCAGACTGCCTCTTTGTTCTCCAGCCTCTTTGTGTAGCTGTGGAAGGTCTCGGGGGACACTACTACCTTCTTGCAGTTAATCAGTGGCATTTATTGAGTGCTTAGTATGTGCAGAGTACTGTTCTAAGTGCTCGGGAGAGGACAGTACAACAGAATTAGCAGGCGTGTTCCCTGCAGCTTTGATTCAGCACCTCAGTATACCTGCCTCCACTTTTCTGCTCTCATTATGGTGTCTCCCTCCCTTATGCCTTCAGATGTTCTTATCTTCTGGATTCTCCAAGAGTCCCCTTTCAATCTTTGAGGTCCAGGATCAGTTTAATGGAGTGGACCCAGATGATACAATACAGGTAAGGGAAGGATCTGAGTACAAGGATATGTATTTAATTGCTTTGGAGTGAATTGTTCAGTGCTTAGTGGGTGAGATTATGGTAATGGCTGAGCTGGAAGGGACAATAAAGTGTCTGGGCATCAAGGTCAGGAAAGGAACCCTTTTGTGAGTGCTGGTGGCTTCTGTCAATATAGTGCGAGGTGGAGGATAGTGTCCATCAGTGTGTCCACCCCACTGCTCTCTGAGAAGAGTTGAGTGGGTTCCATCAGGGGTCATCAGGGGTGTGGGTCGGGGGGACTGAGCAGGCATTGGTATTAGAAAGTGAATGATTCCATGCTTAGCTGCTGGTCCTCCAGTCCCTTGAGGACAAGCCATTTCTGGAGTGACACAGTTGGATCTGAGGTGCAGGTTGGCATTTGTTTAGTATAGCGTGAAGCAGCTTGCTTAATCATAGTCTGACTCTACATCTCTCTGTACGGCCGGTGTCTTGGGAATGAGGGGGCTGGTGGAGGGCCAAGAGCTTGCAAGAAAACTAGGCTGCCCAGAATCCACATGTGTCTTAAGGCCAGGCTCCACAAGTCCCGCTGGGTTTTAGCCAAGACAGGTAGCCCTATCCAGAGAAGGCTTTGGTGGCGAGTCACAAGTCTCCTGCCCCTCACCCCCTGCACTGGATCTGTGTCTCGTTGGCTCAGATGCAGATAGGAGTCCCAGAACACCAACCCCCTGCAGTACACAGCTCGGAGTAGGATGACTAGAGGGAGAATCTGACAGGCTATTATTCTCCAAACAGAGACTGCTCAACAGCTCGCCCTGGACCTGAGGACCATCCCCTTGCAGTGTGGGTCCGGTCAAATTAATTCTCAGATATGCCCACCCTGGAGAGGTGGAGCTGTGGATCACGTCGCCACCACAAAGGGAAGGTTTATTTTTGTTTGTTTTGTTTGTGTTTGTGAGAGAGAGAAAGATGGGGTTAGCTTTTGGGATACGTTAGTGTGTTGGGAGCTGCCACCCTTGGTACAGAGGCTGGTTCTGGATGCTGAGGCTCTGTGCAGGAAACTGGTTCTGTTGGATTTGACTGGGGGACTGAGAAGACCTGAGCATCTGAATTCAATAGACAGGTCCAATCTCCCTGTGTCCACAGTCGTGCCTGCAGGGTCACCCTACACATACTCAATCCCTGGAGAAGGAACCCTTCTGTGTCTTTGGTGGCTTCTGGGATTCTAATATCAGGAGTAGGAAAGGGTGGCATCAGTGTGTCCACTCCATTCGACTCCGAGAAGCAGAGCCTTGCGGGCTCCCGTCCAAGACCATCAACAGGGGTGTGGTTTGGGAGGAGCCAAGTAGCCAGGCTTGGTGGTAGAGGTTGACTTGTGCAGTTGTGCTGGACCTCCAGTCTCTGGAGAATGAGGCCCTCCTGGAGTAACAAAGCTGGGGTTCTGAGAAGGGGGCCCTAAGTATCAAGAGGGCCAAGCGTTGCAGTCAGCTTAGCTGGGGTCATCTGTCTATATGGAGCTGTTCTCCTGATGCTAGGTTCAGTATTTCATAGGGGAGAGGGAAATGGAGCCTGCAAGAAACCCCCCTAGTTTATCTGCAATCTCCTACTCCTTCCTCTCCAGCTATGAGACAACTGAGTCTGCTAGAGTCTGAAGGGTTTGGCCACAGAGGCAGACTGCAGAGGGCAGAATGGGGGAACCCGGCTCCTCAGACTCACTAATCCACATGCGTCTTTTAAGACCAGGTTCCACAACTCCAGATGGGTTTCCATCAGGACTGGTGGAGAAGCTCCAGGGACACCTTGCTTCCATTAGACCCAGATTCTACTGCCTCCTACCCAGAGGAGGGCTCTGCAGTGAGCCCTGTGTCTTGGAGGAGGCAGGGGGTGGGTGTGAGGGAGAAGGGGATCGTGAGTCTGTCCTGTGGTCTCAGACCCAGAAACAGTGTTTGCCCCCACCCCCACTCGCAGACACCCCGCGAAAACTAGGTTGTCTGCAATCTTCTAGGCCTCCTTCTCCTGCTCTGAGAGACTGGGCACGGACACATGGGGAATGATGAAACAGTAAAACACACCACCATGCAGAAAATAAAAACAAAATCAGCTCTCCTCCTCTTCTCTCACTCTCTTCTACACTTAGTACATTGCCTCCAGTGCTTAGTACAGTGTCTGGCACATAGTAAGCATTTAACAAAGACCATTACTATTAAATAGAGGAAATGAAGGCTTGGATGGGGAAGACCTCTTGGAGGAGATGTGATTTTAGGAAGGCTCTGAAGGTGAGGAGAGTGATGGTCTGTCTGCTTTGAAGGGCCAGGCTGCCCTGACTGTTCCTGGGGTCCAGTGTCAGCTGCCCGGATGTGGGGGCAGGTGAGGAGGGAACTGAGAAGGGTCAGGAAGGTGGGGTGGGGGTCAAGAGAAGAGACCCACTGGACAGCTGTTGGGAATTTGGGCTTCTCTGGACAAACCCTTAAATAATAATGATGATAGTATTTGTTAAGCACTTATTGTGTGTCAGGGACTGTACTGAGCCCTGGTGGATTCAAGCCAATTGGGTTGGACACAGTCCCTGTCCCACATGGGTCTCACAGTCTCAATCCCCATTTTAGAGATGAGGTAACTGAGGCTCAGAGATGTGAAGTGACTTGTCCAGGGTTACACAGCAGACAAGTGGCAGAGCTGGGATTAGAACCCATGACCTTCATGCTATAGATCCTCTCACCCTGCTCCCCTTTCCCCCCCACCCCATCTTTCCCCCAACCATCCCCTCCTCCACTGAAGCGTCTCGGGCTTCTTCCCGGGACACCTGATCTCTAACCCAGCTGCTTCCATTCAGGGGAATTAGTACCATCCTGGCCCTGTATAAGCCTCCAGGGCCTCACTCACTCTACTCAGAGCTGCATGTGTTTCCATCATTGTAAGTGTTCAGTGAGTTTAGGCAAAAAAAGGAGGTGTTGAGTTTTGGGTAACCTTGAATCTGTTTTCTGGCTTACTAATAATAATGGTATTTGTTAAGTGCCAAGTGTATGTGCCAAGCACTGTTAACACTGGCTTGTGAACTGGGAGCTCTTCTGGGCCGGGTAATATTTTTAATGACCTCCCGGCAGGACTGTTCTGTTAGGGGTATCATCCCTCACCTCTCCTGACTTCATTAATGCCCGTGTTGGGGGTGAGGGGTGAATAGTGGGGTGAGGTGTCTGAGGGGTGGCCATCTCAGAGGGCTTCCTGGCCACTCAAACTGCCTTTTTGTTCTCCAGCATTTCTCTGAGACTGTATAAGTTCTGAGACACTTCTCTCCTGCAAATAATGGTACTTGAGTGCTTACTTTGTGTAGAGCACTGTACTCCATGCTTAGGAGGGTGTAATATAACAGAATGAGTTATGCAGCCCTGATGCATCACCTCAGCACACCTGTCCCCCACTTCTCTGCTCTCATTATGGTGTTTCCTTCCCTTATACCTTCAGTTATCCTTGTCTTCCACATTGTAACGTTGTTCCTTTTGCATCTTATAGGTCCAGCATCAGTTGAATGGGGAGGACACTGATGATACAACAATGGTAAGGGAAGGATCTGAGTATAAGGATACGTGGTGAATACTTCAGTGCTTGGTGGGTGAGCCTAATTGCATGGGTGAGCTGGAAGGGAAAATAAGGTGTGTGGTGGGGTTGGGGATGGGTGGGGAGGATGAGAGCTTTACTCAGGGTAAACTTGTTGGAGAAGAAAGAATTTCAGTGAGGTTTTCAAAGTTTTGGAAAATGGCTGGCATGTGCAGTATGTTGGTGAGGGATGGGAGGATGTGTGGGGATGGGTTGAGGGTGGAGGTGGACCCAGTGAGACAGAGTGAGCAGGCTGGAGCTTTCAGGGACTTCCTAAATCCAACTCAGAACCTCAGATTGGGAGGTGGATGTCCAAGGGGTCCTGGTGAGGGGAAGAGAGGAACCAGGCTCACTTCTCCTCCCAGAAGCTTCTCACCACACTTGCTGGCCATAAGGACTGTTCCCCCTCCAGTGAGGACACAGAGCAGCTGATTGCCATGGAGAGGTAGAATCAAAAGCTGAGGTACCATCTCTAAGGAAAGATGATGGGGGTAAATGTGGATGATTAGGGGTTACAGTAGCAGGAGGAGGAGGAGGCAGTGGTGAGGAGAGAGGGCTGTCATTCTCAGCACTGAGGCCGGTTCTGCAAATGGGGTTTAAGGCCCTGTGTAGGGAACTGGTTCTGTTGGACTTGACTGTGGGACTGAGAAGATCCGGTGCCCTTAATTCTATAGATGGTTCCATCCTCCCTGAACCCCCGTTCCTGTCCTCAGGGTCATCCTGCACATCCTCCTCCCCTGCAGAGCTTAGAATGCCTCTGGGACTGCCTCTGAGGGAGTTGGGGGTGGTGGGGAGAGTAAACTGTTATGAATATAGCTAGCTAGGTGCTTTCTGGTTTGTTAGCTGGGGCTCTTCTAGGCCTCCCTGCAGGGCTGTTCTGTGAAGGTATCATCCCTCACCTATCCTGACATCATTCATGCCTCCTTTGGGTGTTGGGGGTGGGTAGAGGGCAAAAGGGCCTAATACTCCATCTCAGAAGGCTCCCTAGCCACTCAAACTGTGTCTTTGATCTCCAGCCTCTCTCTGTGGCTGTGGGAATTCTCAGAGACCCTTCCCTCTTGCAATCCATCAATGGTACTTACTGAGTGCTTACTCTGTGCAGAATACTATTCTAAGTGCTTGGGAGAGGACAATACAATGGAATTAGCAGGCATGTTCCCTGCAGCCCTCACTCACCACCTCGGTATACCTGTCCCAACTTTTCTGCTCTCATTATGGTGTCTCTCTCCCTTAGACATTCAGATGTACTTGTCTTCTGCATTCCAAAATAGTTCCCTTTCAATCTTGAAGGTCTGGTATCAGTTGAATGGGGGTGGGTCCAGATGATCTACTGCAGTGAAGGGAAGGATTTGAGTATAAGGATATGTACCTAATTGGTGTGGTGTGAATTCTTCAGTGCTTAGTGGTTGAGCTGGAAGGGAAAATAAAGTGTGTTATTAGGGGGTGGGGGGAGCGGGGAGGTTTGTGTGTGTGTGTGTGTGAAGATCACTTTTTGCGTCCTCTTCTCCCAGGGAAGGAACAGTTCTGTGAGGGCTGCTGGCTTATGGCAATAGAGTGCTAGGTGGAGCCTAGTGCCCATCAGTGGGTCCACCCCATTCCTCTCTGAGAAGAGTTGAGTGGGCTCCCTGTGAGTCATCAGGGGTGTGGGTGGGGAGGACAAGTAGGCATTATATTAGAAACTGAATTAGCCCATGCACAGCTGCTGGCCTTCCAGTCCCTTGAGGACAAGCCATTTCTGGAGTTACACAGTTGGATCAGAGGTGCAGGTTGGTATTGGTTGGGTAGAGTAAGCATCTGGCTTAAGGGTGGCTTGTCTCTATACCTCTCTCTGTTAGGGCCAGTGTCTTGGGGAGTGGAGGGTGGAGGGCCAAGTGCTTGCAAGAAAACTAGGCTGTCTGCAAATTCTCCCCTTATCCTCCAACTCCTTCTCCAGCTGAGACCACTCGCTGTTGATAGCGGGCAGGGTGGGGCATCCACACCCCTCAACATTACTAATTCAAGTGTGGCTTTCAAGGCCAGGTTCCACAGGTCCAGACACAGACCTCATTTCAAGGGCTCCACTGTGACACACCACTCCATCGGGTAGGGGCTCTTCTGCGCCATCCCCAGAGGAGGCCTCGGTGGTGAGTCCCAAATCCCTCGGTGGCATGTTGGCTCAGTCCTGGCAGCGCACAGCTCAGGGCAGGATGGTCACGGGGAGAATCTGACCTGCCTGTTGCTCTGTCTACCGAGACACCTTGCCTCATGGACCATCTCTCTAATGTGGACATAAACCAATTCCCAGAAATGCCCTGCTTGTCAAGATGGTCATGGTCTGAGCTCCCACCCAAAAGGGAACGGTGTGTATGTAGTGAGTTGGGGATGGGAGGGTTAGTGAGAGGACTGCCACTCTCAGCACAGCAGTTGGTTCTGGAAGCTGAGGGTCTGATCAGGGCACTGGTTCTGTTTGACTGTGGGACCGAGCAGACCTGGGGCCCCTTAATTCTATTGGCGGGTCAGGCCTCTGTGCCCACAGTCCTGTCTGCAGAGTCACCCTGCACGTCCTCAGTCTCCAGAGAAGGAACCCTTCTGGACTTGACAGTGGTGGCTTCTGGGGGTTCTAGTGTAGGACAGAGTGGCATCGGTAGATCCATCCCACTCCTCTCTGAGGAGCAGAGCCTTGCGGACTTCCGTCTCAGAGTAATTCGATGGGGGTGCTGGTGGAAGAGACATGGAAGCAGCGTGGCTTAGTGGAAAGAGCACGGACATGGAAGTCAGAGGACGTGGGTCCTAATCCCGCCTCCACCACTTGTCTGCTTTGTGGCCTTGGGCAAGTCACTTCACTCCTCTGTGCCTTAGTTACCTCATCTGTAAAATGGGGATTCAAAGTATGAGGCCCACCTGGGACAACTGGATTACCCTATATCTACCCCAGCGCTTAGAACAGTGCTTGGCATATAGTAAGCCCTTAACAAATACCACAGTTATGATGATTATTATGATTATAAGGCTGAACTTTGTCTAGTCTGCAGTTGGTGCTGGACCTCTCTTCCCTGGAGAATGAACCCCTCTTGGACTAACAGAGATGGATCTGAAGGTGGAGGTTAGAGGTGCATAATGTAGCTAATGCTGAGCTGTGCCTGTAGACCCCACCTCTCCTAGACCATCCATGTTTTGGGGGAGCTCTAGTTTGCAAAGCTAGATTTTTTGCAACCCACTCTCTCTTCCTTTCTGTTGGACAGATGTTTCTCCTGGAGACCAAGTGTCTGACATCTGGGGCTTTCGGCCACTGACAGAGGCCAGGGTGGCGAGACCTGGGCCTCTATGATCGCTAATCCAGGTGTCTTCCAATCAATCAACTGTATGGAGGACTTAAGGTGTGCACAGCACTGTACGAAGAGTCCCATTCCCTGCCCCCAGGGAGCTTAGAATATAGAGAGGGAGACAAACGTTAATATAAATAAAAAAAAATCCCTATATGCATTAGTGCTGGGATTGGGAAAGAGGAGAGACCCACCGAAGGGAGCGGAACAAAAGGAAAAGTGGCCTTAGGCCAAGCATCTTGAAGGACACGTGTCTCCAAAAAGGCTTTGGAGGCTGGAGGGTGTCATTTTGTGTAAGATATAAAGACTGAAGGTGTTTGAGTCCAGAGGTGGGACATGGGTGAGAGGTCATCGGCAAGATAGACGAAGTTGAGGTAGAGTGAGTAGGTTGTCAGTAGAGGAGCAAAGTGTGTAGGCCGGGATGTAGTACGATAGTGAGGCAGGAGGGGACAAGGTGACTGTCCTTGAAAACTGTGGGTAAGGAGTTGCCGTTTGATGTGCAGGTGGATGATCAACTACTGGAGGTTCTTGATCCTTGAAGTCTCTCTCTCTGGACAGTCTCACATGTCTTCCTGCCTACTTGGATGTCCTCATGTCACCTCAAATTTAACACGGCTAAAACAGAATTTTTTACCTTGGCACCCAAACCTGGCCTCCCCCTGACTTTTCCATCACTGTAGATGACACTACTATCCTTCCTGTCTCACTAGCTCATAACTTAGGCATTGTCCTCCACTTCTCTCTCCCATTTAATCCATCACTATATCCTGATAGCATGGCTAAAATCCTCCCTTTCCTCTATCCATGTTAATCCCATGACTTAGTCTATCCCGCCTTGATTATTGTATCAACCTCCTGGTTAACCTCCCTGCCTCCTGTCTCTTCCCCCTCAACTTGATACTTCACTCTGCTGCCCAGATCATTTTTCTCCAAAAACAGTCAGGTCATGTTTCCCCTCTCCAGTGACTGCCCATCTGCCTCTGCATCAAAAGGAAACTCTTACCATTGGCTTTTCCCAGCTCTGCCACTTGTCTGCTGTGTGGCCTTATGCTAGTCACTTAACTTCTCTGGGCCTCAGTTCACTCATCTGAAAATGGGCATTAAGACCGTGAGCCCTATGTGGTACAGGGACTGTGTCCAACCCAATTTACTTGTATCTACCCTAGTGCTTAGAACAGTGCCTGGCACGGAGTAAATCCTTAACAAATACCATTATTATTATTATTATTATTTAAAACACTCAATTTACCTTGCTCCCTCCTACCGTCTCCTCGCTACTCTCCTTCTCCAACCCAGCCCACACACTTGGCTCTAATGCTAATGTTCTCACTGAATCTTGATGTCATCTACTTTGCTGCTGACCTCTCACCGGGGTCCCGCCTCTGGAAGTCTGGAAGCCCCTCCTTTCTCATAGCTGACCGACAATTACTCTATCTTCCTTATTGAAGGCACATCTCCTCTCAGAGGCCTTCCCACAATAAGTCTTCCTTTCCTCTTCTCCCACTCTGTTCTTTGTCACCCTGACTTGCCCCTTCATTTATCACTACCACTCCTCAGTCCCACAGCACTTACATACATATCTGTCATTTATTTCTACTAATGTCTGTCCACTCCTCTAGAGGGTAAGCTCCTTGTGGGCAGGCAATAGGTCTCTTGTACTCCCCAAACACTTAGTTCAGTGCTCTGCAAACAATAATAGCTCAGTAAGTACAGATGACTGACGGGTGAGGTGGGGGCGGGGGGAGGAGGAAATGTTTGCAAAACAAAAAAAAAGCCATCTGCAATCTCCTACTCCTCGTTCTTCAGCTTTGAGACAGTTGATTTGGTTGGACACTAAAGAGCTTAGCCAGAGAGATTTTAAAGGACAGGAGAGGGGAATAAGGACTCTTAAATTCTGTCATCCACGTGTATCTTAAGGCCAGGTTCCACAACTCCAGATGGATTTCAGTCAGGACCGGTGAAGAAGCTCCAGTGACAAGTCGCTTCTGTGAGATTCATGCTCCAGGTTTTACTGCCCCTTATCCAGAGAAGACTTTGGTGGTGAGTCACAAGTCTCGTCCCCCTTGCCTCCCACACCAGGTCTGTGTCCTGTCGGCTTGGACGCAGACAAGAGTCCCACATCACCAGCCCACTGCAGTGCACTGCTTGGGGTAGGATGAATCGAGAGAGAATCTGCTAGGTTATTACTCTGTAAACAACTCACCCGGCCTTGAGGACCAGTCCCTTCCAGTGTGGATCCAAGCAAATCAATTTTCAGATTAACTGCACCCTGGAGAGCTGAAGTTGTGGGCCATATTGCCACGACAAAGAGAAGGTTTTGGCGGGGGGGGAGTGCATGCATGACAGAGAGAGACACACTGAGAGACTGGTTAGCTTTTGGGATAGAATAGTGAGGTGGGGGGCTGCCACTACTGGTACAAAGGCTGGTTCTGGAAGCTGAGGCTCTGTGCAGGGAACTGGCTCTGTAGGACAAGACTGCGGGACGGAGAAGACCCGGGTCCCTTAATTCTGTAGACGGGTCAAATCTCTCTGTGTCGACAGTCCTGTGTCCAGGGTCACCCTGCACATACTCAGTCCCTGAAGAAGAGACCTTTCTGCGTCAGGCAGTCGTGGCTTCTGGAGGTGCGGTGTCAGGAACAGGACAGGGTGGCGTTGGTGTGTCCATTTTCCATTCGTCTCTGAGAAGCAGAGCCTTGTGGACTCGTGTCTGAGAACAAGACAGGAGGGGTGTGGTTTGGGAGGACCAGAGCAGTGAGGCTTGGTAGTGGTAGTTGATTTATACAATTTTGCTGGACCTCCCTTTGGAGTAACTAAGGTGAGTTTCTGAGAGTGGGCCACTGAGTATAAATAGGGCAGAGTATTGCAGTTAGCTTAGCTGTGGTATGTCTCTATACCTAATTTTTCCCGATGATGGCTTCCATGTCTGGTGGGGAAGTGGGAAAATTGTGTCTGCAAAAAAAACAAACAACCCACCATAAAACCTCAGTTGTCTGCAATCTCCTAGCCCTCTCTCCATCTGTGTAACAGACTGAATCTGCTGGAGACTGAAGGATTTGACTCCAGAAGTGGACCTCAGAGGGCAGGATGGGGGAGCCCCATCCACTCGGGCTCACTAATCCCTGTGTGTCTTAAGGCCAGGTTCCACAATTCCAGGTGGGTTTCACTCAGAACTGGAGGAGAAGTTCCAGTGACACCTCGTTTCCATCAAATCCAGGTTCTGCTTTGTGCCCAGAGGGTGTCTTTGCAGTGGGTTGCATGCCTCAGAGGTGGTGGGGAATGTGTGTTTGGGGAGTGGGGGGAGAGAAAGGTGGCACGAGTTTCTACTGTTGGCTGAAACCCAGAAAGGAATCCCAAATCTCCAACCGCACAGGTCAGGGTAGGATGATCTGAGGGAGTCAACAGTGGTGTGGTGGGGAGGAGTGGAGCAGGAGGTTTTCTATTAGAAATTGACTTGTCCAGTTGTCCTGAATCTCCAGTCCCTGGAGATGGAGTGCCTGTTGGGGTTCTGAGGAGGAGCCTGCTATGTACTAATAGGGTAAAGTATTGTAATAATAATGATAATTATGGTATTTAAGTGCTTACTATGTTCCAAGGACTGTTCTTTGTGCTGGGGTAGATACAAAGCAATCAGTTTGTCCCACATTGGGCTCACAGTCTTAATCCCCATTTTACAGATGAGGTAACTGAGGCACAGAGAAGTTAAGTGGCTTGACCATGGTCACCCAGCAGACATGTGGCGGGGCTGGGAATAGAACTCATGTCCTCTTAATCCCAAGCCTGTGCTCTGTCAGCTTAAGCTGTGGTGGTCAGTATTTGTGACCACCAGGCTGCTGCTCCCCCTCCAAAAACAAAACAAAAAAATCAACCCCAAAAACTAGATTGTCTGCCACTCCTTACCCCTCTATCTCTAGCTGTGAGAAATGATGTTCCTGGAGGCTGAGATGTTCAGTAACAGACAAGGACCTCAGAAGGCAGGAACCCAGTACCTTAGGCTCACTAATCCACGAGTGTCTTTCAGGGCCAGTTTTCTCCACCCCATATGGATTTCAGCCAGGATGGGTGGGAGAAGCTCCAGTAACAATCAACTTCCATGAGGGGAATGCTCCAGTTTCCTCCTCCAGACACCCGGAGGAGTTTTTGGTGGTGAGTCCCAAGTTTCTGCCCACACCCCTGCCGGCTCCATATCTTGCTGATTCAGACACAGACAGAAGCCCTGTGGTGCACAGCTTGGGGTAGTAGGCCCAAGGGTGGAATCTGACCAGCTCTTTCTGTCCAAACAGATGCTGTTGAATGCATTGTCCTGGCCTTGAGGAACATCCCCTTGCAGCATGGGCATAGTCAAGTCAATCCCCAGTCTTGCCCCACCAGTTAGAGATTGAACTGTGGACCATGTTGCCACCACAAAGGGAAGGATTTGTGTGTGTGTGCCTTTGTATGTACGTATAAAGGGGCTAAGTCTTTGGGGAAGGATAGTTAAGACAATGCTGCCATTCTAGGTATGGAGGCTGATTCTGGAAACAGGGCCTGGAGCTCTGTGCAGGGAACTGGTTCTGTCTGACTTGATTGTGGGACTGAGAAGACCTAGGGCCCTAAATTCTATACCTGGGTTAAACCTCCCTGCACTCACAGTCCTCTCTGCAGGGTCAACCTACACATTCTCAGGCCCTGGAAAAGGAACCTGACTTGGCCTGATAGCGGAGGCTTCTGGGAGTTTAGTGTCCAGAGTCAGGCAGTAAGATGATCAGTGAATCTACTCCATTCTTCTCTAAAAAACAGAGTAGTGAGATTGAGTTGTCAAAGGTGTGGACAAGGTGCACGGAGTGCCAGCATTGTACCCAAAACTGAACTTTGTTCAGTTTGGATTGAACCTCCAGTCCAGGGACTACAGGCACCTCTTGGGCTAACAGATTTGGAGGGGGTGGCTAAGTATTAGTAGGGCAGAGTTTTTGCGACTGATTGTTTAGGTCTGTAGACTTCACGTCTCCTGGTGGTAAGGTCATTTGGAGGAGGGAAAACTTTATGCTTTGTTTAAAAAACCCCCAAAAAACAAAGTCTGAAACCCTACCCTTTTCTTTCCAGCTTCGAGACCACTGATCCTCTTGGAGACAATAGCGTCTGGAGATTTAAATGTGATCTTCAGCTTTAGATAGAGGGCACTCTGAAAAACGCATATCTTCAGGATCACTAAGCCAGGTGTCAGATGTGCATCGGCAGGACCAGCGGCGGAGTTCCAATAGTACCCCACCTTCTTCGGACAGATGCTCCAGGATCCCATGTTGCCAGAGGAGGCCTCAGCAGTGATTCTTTCCCTGGTTCCTTGTCTAGACAACTCTGAGACCCAGCAGGATGTCCCTCAGCCTCGAAGTCTGGCAGTGCATAGGTTAGGGTTGGATGACAGAGAGGAGATTCTGACTAGCTGTTAATTGCTGTACAAAGGCAGCTCCGTGCACTTCCCTGACCTAAAGGATCATCCCTCCGTAGTTTGGACAGTCTGGTTAGTTTTCAGATTATTCCAGCTATTGAGATGGAAGCATGGGAAGGTGTTGCTACCTCATTGGGAAGGTGCTGCGGGGTTGTGGGGGTATGGGCATGTGTGTGTGCTGGTGAATGCCTTTCACATGAAACAAAAACTCCTCACTCTTGGCTTCAAAGCTGTCCGTCACCTGGCCCCGTCCTACCTCACATCCTTTCTCTCTTTCTACAGCCCACCCCGTACACTCCACTCCTCTGCTGCTAACCTCCTCGCGGTGCTTCATTCTCATCTCTTCCGCCGTCGACCTCTGGTCCACGTTCTACCGCTGGCCTGGAATGTCCTCCCTCTCACATCCGCCAAACTAACTCTCTTCTCTTCAAAGCCCTGCGAGTTCACCTCTTCCAGGAGGCCTTCCCAGACTGAGCCATCCCTTTCCCTCTGCCCCTCCTCCCCTCCCCATTCCCCCTTCTCCCACTCTCTGCTCTTCCCCCTTCCCCTCCCCATAGCACTTGTGCAAATTTGTATAATTTATTACTCTATTTCATTAATGATGTGTGTATGTCTACGATTCTCTTTACCTTGATAGTATTCATTCATTCAAATGTGTTTATTGAGCGCTTACTATGTGCAGAGCACTGTACTAAGCTCTTGGAATGTAAAATTCGGCAACAGAGACAATCCGTGCCCAACAACAGGCTCACAGTCTAAACGGGGGAGACCGAAAACAAAACAAGTAGTCAGGCATCAATACCATCAAGATACATAGAATTGTAGAAATAAGTCCATCATTAATAGAGTAATAAATGATATACAAACATGCACATATGGGGGAGGGGAAGGGGGAAAAGCAGAGGGAGGGAATAGGGGAATGGGGAGGAGAGGCAGAGGGAAAGGGAGGGCTCAGTCTGGGAAGGCCTCCTGGAGGAGGTGAGCTGTCCATAGGGCTTTGAAGAGGGGAAGAGAGCTAATTTGGCTGATGTGAGGAAGGAGGGCATCCCAGGGCAGCGGTAGGATGAGGACCAGGGGTCGACGGCGGGACAGGCGAGAATGAGGCACCGTGAGGAGGTTAGCGGCAGAGGAGCAGAGTGTACTGGGTGGGCTGTAGAAAGAGAGAAGGAAGGTGAGGTAGGAGGGGGCCAGGTGATGGAGAGCTTTGAAGCCACAAGTGAGGAGTTTGTTTCATGCGAAGGTTGATAGGCAACCACTGAAGGCTTTTGAGGAGGGGAGTGACATGCCCAGAGCATTTCCGTAGAATGATAATCCAGGCAGAGGAATGAAGAATAGACTGGAGTGGGGAGGGACAGGAGAATGGGAGGTCAGACAGGAGGCAGATGCAGTAATCCAGTCAGCGTATTATGAGGGCTAGTACCAGCAAGATAGCAGTTTGGATGGAGAGGAAAGGGTGGATCTTGGCAATGTTGTGAAGGTGAGACTGGCAGGTTTTGGTGACTGATTGGATGTGTGGGGTGAATGAGAGCGAGCAGAGTCAAGAATGATACCAAGGTTGCGGGCCTGAGAGACGGGAAGGATGGTAGTGCCGTCCACAGTGATGGGAAAGTCAGGGAGAGGACAGGGTTTGGGAGGGCAGATAAGGAACCCAGTCTTGGACATGTTGAATTTTAGGTGGTGGGTGGACACTGATGCCTGACCACTTGTTTTGTTTTGTTGTCTGTCTCCCCCGCTGAGACTGTGAGCCCATTGTTGGGCAGGGATTGTCTCTATCTGTTGCGGAATTGTACATTCCATGCGCTTAGTACAGTGCTCTGCACACAGTAAGCGCTCAATAAACACGATTGAATGAATGAATGATGCATGGAGGTTCGGGGGAGGGGTTGGGGGGAACATTAGCTGGGTGGGAAGTCAGAACCATGAGGAAGAAGATGCCGTAGTTGACAGAAGCTGGTTTTGGAAAATGGGTCTGGGGCTCTGTGGAAGGTGCTGGTTCTGCTTGGCTTGACTGTGGGATTGAAGACCCGGGCCCCTTAATTCTATAGACGAGTCAAAATCCTGCCTTCCCAATCACCCTGCACATCCTCAGATGCCAAAGAAAGGGACTCTTCTGTATCTGACAGGGGCTTCTGGGGAAGCCAGGTAGGTGGTGCTTTGTCTGGAATAAGGCAGGGCTGGTCACTCTCTATTTCATCATCTGCTGAGAAATTGAGTAATGGGAATTTTTGTAAATGGATATTAGTGGTAAACGTCACAGTGAGGCCCAGTGGATACGTTGGGTTGACAGCCAAGTATACAGGCTGGGGAACTGAAAATGCAGGTACCATACTAGAAACTGATTTTTCTGTCCCATATACAAATGTGCTGGGTACCTCTGGAATCGGGAATACCAGCCCTACAGGCCAGATAGTTGGAGGGGAATGGTCTCTGGAGTACACGGGGGTCCAGTGTGAAGCATAGGGTACAGCATAGTAGTGAACAGTACTCATTGAATCTTGCTTGCACATCTCTATTTCTTAGAGAAGGGACCTTTATCTGATATGTGTTGCTCCCAGGGGAGTGGGCGATCAGTGTCCAGACTGACTGAGTGTGTGTCTGTCCATCTGTCCATCCACCTCATTCTTTTCTGGAATCTTGTAGCCTCCAATCTGAGTCTTTGTAGGGAGTATAAAAAGTTTTGGTCCTGGGTACTGCAGGTCTTGCCACTCCCCCTTTTTTAGTCTGCCATTGCACTGGAAACTTCTTGCTCTATAAGTCCAGTCCTCTCCCAGCCTGGGAGTGTGGGGATCCAATGGCAGGTAGGGAACATTGGAGAAGCAACAGCATCTGTGGTGATTGTCTCAGGTCTGTTGAACAGTAGGTTGACTTGGAGGTGGTGGACACTGGGATCACTTTATTTTGGAGAAGCTGCATTGTTTGCATCACCACCCATTTTCTTCTCAACTTGCAGAAGCACCATCAGACCACTCACTGCGACAGAGTGCTCTTGGGGGTAATCCAGTCACTAGGACCACCTCGACAAGCTCATAGCCTGTGAGAAGGAGTTTGACTTTGCCTGTTCACTGCTCGGCAACAGTGATTCCCCTCCCTCAGTGACTCCCATGCCTATTGCCTTCACCATCTGTTCTAGACTATTAACTCCTGCCTTAAACCCTCAGTGCCCCCAACTCCCTTCTTGTCACTGAGGCAATTGCCAGTGCTTAATAACATGCTCTGCATTTAGGGAGTATTGAATCAATACTATCACTACTACCTAAGACTCCTCATCCTCCTTCTCTGTCATGTTTTTCCTCGACCTCGCAGTCGTGTCTGACCCCGTGGACTACATACTCTCAGTTTCCCCATCTGAGACCCCTCTTGGCTTGCCCCCTGTGGCCTTATTTGCTTGCTCTTCCTCTGAAACTTCCGGTGGGTGCCCCCAAGGGTGGATTCTCTTCTATTCTCCTATTATCCTCACTCCTTTAGCCCACAGATAGTCTCACAGAAACCCACTACCTAGCCTTTCTCTTCTTCCTCTGCGACTCAGCCCCCACACTTCACTGTGGAGGCGAGCTACTCATCATGCCTCTCTCAATAAGTCTCTCTCTCTCTCTCTCTCTCTCTCTCTCTCTCTCTCTCTCATCTCTCACTATTCTCTTGCTTACTCTTCCTTTGACTCTCCTACTCCTCCCCAACCATCTCATGTGGCAGACCATTGTCTTACCTCTTTGAGTATCTTCTGAGATGACATCTTCTCCAGGAGGCTGTGCAGGATTAACCTTTCATTTCTCTACCCTGTTTTCCCCCCAAACTGCCACTCGAATGCTCTCATTGCTTAAAGACTTGGGCATTCATTAATCCTTACCTGCTAGGCACTTAAACATTAAAATTGCCAGTAGGAAGCAGTTCTAGAATGACAGGTGCCTGTTTCCCCTGTTAGACTGTTCTTTCCTGAAGGGCAGGGACCATGTCTCCTTGGATTGTACTTAATAGCTACTGTTTGCTATGTGCAGGATGGACTGAAAGTTCTCTAACTAATCGAAGTATATTTTAGGGGTAGGAGCCACTATTCCAGATGTGCACAGATCAGGACCAGTAGAGAAACATGAGTCTCACCCCTCGGATGGGCATTTTCTTTTCCATGTCTTCACAGGAGGCTCAGAGAGCTAAGGTGAGTGCTGAGTCCTATCTGGAACAAACAGGAAGCTCCCTCCAAGGACTTGTCTGGACTTGGTTGGCTCTGAGTGGCCATGGTAGAAACCGCTACCTAGTGCACCCTAAAACCATTCAGGTTATTTGGGTCGTCCTTTCTGACAAACCATCGCTTGTGTTCACAGGGGCGATGAGAGAAAGAGTGCCCAAAGAATGGATTAGGTCACGATGGACCTCTTGGGTTCTCCGGATATTGACTGTGCAGCGTGGATACCGACTGGATGTCTCTCCAGCCCTCTCCAGAGACTGAGCTAAGAACAAGACCTTGCCCCCAGTCCAACAGTGCCGTTCCCTTGAGGCTAAATATTATATTGCCAGGGGTTGTCTGCGGGCTCCTCTAGAAGTGATGGGTTGGTGTGGGCTATGTGTGTGCATCATGCAGTTGACTTTAGGATGTGAGGGTGCTGTTCATTCATTGAATCGTTTTTATTGAGCACTGACTGTGTGTGCAGAGCACTGTACCAAGGGCTTGGGAGAGTACAATATCACAACAGACCCATTCTCTGCCCACAGAAAGCTTATGGTCTAGAGGGGGAGAAAGACAGTGTTATAAGTGGGGATCAGAGGGAGGATGAAGAAAGGGTGACGAGTCAGGTGCTAGGGAGGGCTTCCTCTCTCTCAGCACCAAGGCCAGCCCCGATCCAGGGGCCGGGGCTCTGTACCGGGAGTAGATTCTGCCGACTGGACTGTGGGCCGGAGAAGGGCCGATGCCCTTCAATCTGTAGAAGGATCCAACCCACATGAGTCCACAGTCCAGTCTTCAGCATCACCCCACACCAAACTCTGGCCTCCAGAGAAAGGAGCCCTTTGGTGCCAATGGTGGGGAGGGTCTGGGGAGAAAGGGGACCCGGCATCAGGAATGGGTCAATCTGCCCTGTTAGGTTTGGTGTATCTGTGTGGGGCCCATGATTTGTGGAGAAGAGCATTATAGGGAATCTAGGCTGAGACCAAAACAGTGTGGGGCTGCTGGAAGAGCAGCAGTTGCTCATGGAAACTGCATTGTTAGTGCAACTAGTTTCCTCACCTAAAAGCCTGGGAGCGATGGTTTGAGGGAGACTGATGTGGGGTTCAGAGTTCTTTTGGTGTCCAGAGTAGGTAAAATGAGAACTGGAAGGAGCTTCTTAACCCTCCAGTGGAGGGTTGAGTCCTTTTGGTGTCCAGAGGAGGTAAAATGAGAACTGGAAGGAGGTTCTAAACCCTCCAATTGACCCAGGAAGACAGTTTGAGGATTTGGTGAAACTCATAATGATGATAACAATAATAGTGACATTTATTAAGTGCTTTCTCTGTGCCAAGCACTGTAATAAGCATGAGGGTGGATGGAGGCAAATGGGGCTGGACACATGAGGCTGTCAGTCTTAATCCCCATTTTACATGTGAGGTAACTGGGGTACAGACAAGTGAAGTGACTTGTCCAAGGTAAAACAGCAGACAAGTGGCAGGGCGAGGCTTGAAATTCAGGTCCTTCTTACGCCCAATCCTGTGTTTTGCCCACTAGACCATGCTGCTTCTTGTCAGGTTGTGAACATGCTCTTTCCAACTCCTTCCCCCCTCCTCTCCCAGGTCTGTGACTGGAGTCCTGCGGCACTAACATCCTGCAGTGCACAGGTAGGATGACATGAGGGACAATGTGTCAGGCTATTACTCTGCAAACAGAGGCTGCTCAACACCTCACCCTGACCTTGAGCACCATCAGACCGCTCATGCCACGGAGGGCTTTTGTGGGGAATCTAGGCACTAGGACTCCTTCAGCCATCTCATGGCTGGTGAGAAGAAACTTAATTTGGCTCTCTCTCCTGCTCAGCAGCAATGTTTCCCCTCCCTCACTGACTCCCATGCCTATTGCCTTCACCATCTGTTCTAGACATTAACTCCTGCCTTAAACCCCCCAGTGCTCCCCACTCCCTCCTTGTCATCAAGTCAACTGCCAGCGCTTAGTACTGCACTCTGCACTTAGGATGTATTTAATTGATACTGTCACTACTACCAAAGATTCTAGTGACCCTGGAGCCACTGGATTTGCCCTGTCCCCAAATCTCCCTCACGCATTTCCTCTCCATTCTCATCCTTTCCAGCTATCTCACATCTGCCCGATTTCAAAATCAGTCTCCTCAAACTTTGCTTCTGACTTCCCTTCCTTCACACTGCCCGAACACTGGTATCCACTTGTCTCCCCTTCCCGGATTACCATCTTCAATCAGACCGTCTTTGCCAAATCACTTCTTTCCCCACTATTTTCAGACAAACCCACTCTGGGCTTTGTTTTAGGCAAAAAATTCTGTCCTTTGCCCTACACTTCCCACCCCCACCCCCATTAGTTCACAGGGGAGATGAGAGGGATGGTGCTCAAAGAATCGACTAAGTCACAACTGATGACCTGCTGGGAGTTTGCACAGGACACAGACAGCTTGGGGTCTCTACGGCCGTGAGGGTCTTCATTGTGCAACATGGATACTGACTGGAGGGCTCCCCAGGCCTCTCCAGAGGCTAAGAACCAACCCCAGGCCTCTCCAGAGACTGAGCTAAGAACCATCCCTTGCCCCCAGCCCAACAATGCGATTTCCTTGAGGCAAAATGTTATACTGGCAGGGGCTATCTGCTGCTTCCTCCAGCAAGTAATGGGCTTGTGTCGGGTCTGTTTGTGCATTGTGGGGTTGACCTAGAAGTGGGAGAAGGTGCCAGAAGAGTTGGGGGGGGAGCTCTGCTGTCTCAGCACCAAGGCCAGCCCTAGATCTGGAAGCCGGGGTTCTGTACCGGGAATAGATTCTGCTGCCTGGACTGAGGGTTGGAGAAGACCCGGGGCACTTAAATCTATAGACGGGTCAAACCTACCAGAGTCCATGGTCCAGTCTTCAGGATCGCCCCTCACAGAACTCTGGCCCCCAGAGAAAGGAGCCCTTTGGCGCTGTTGGGGGTGAGGGAGTAGGGGGTGGCGGGGCCCGAGAGAAAAGGGACCGAGCATCAGGAATGGCAATATCAGGTTTTCCGAGTCTGTGTATCTGTGTGTCCCTTCACTCGTGGAGGAGGAGCACTGTAGGGAATCCATGCTGAAACCAAATGAGTGGGGCCTGGAAGTATGACAGTGGTTGATGGAATTTGCCTTGTTAGTGCAAGTAGTTTCCTGACTTGAAAGCATCAGAGACTCATGTGGGATTCAGGATCCTGTTGGTGTCAAGAAGTTTTGTAAACTGAGAGCTGAAAGGTGCTTCTGAAAGTGCCATTCAACCCAGGGTTGCAGAATAGGTTGCTCCAAAGTCCTGTGATTCAATGTTCTGTGAAACTCACAATGATAATGATATTGGCATTTGAATACTTACTATGTGTCAGGCACTGTATTAAGCGTGGGGGTAGATACAAGCAAATCAGGTTGGACAGGGTCCCTGTCCAACATGGGGCTCTCAATTTGAATCTCCATTTTACAGTTGAAGTAACTGGGGCACGGTCAAGTTACATGACATACCTAAGGTAGTACAGCCAACAAATAGCAGGGCCAGGCTTGAAAGCCAGGACCTTGGGACTGTCAGGCCTGTGCTCTAACCACTAGACAATGCTGCTTTTTCTCACATTAACACACTCTACTCCCGCTCACACCCAGTGCCATCAGTGTGTTATCTGTGTGAAATAAGTTTTAGTTTGTCATATGCTTAAAAGAAATGATAGTGAGCTTGTCTGGTGTGTGAAACTTAGGGGTCGGTGGGCTGTGGGTTATTACAGGCCAATGGGGGTTATTTCAGAGCAATGTGAGTTATTAACTGAGGGTGTATGTGGGTTAATTCACATCTCGTGGCAGACGTATCAGATGTCTATCTCCACGGTCGGCATCTCCTTCGCCTCGGTTGACTCGGACGTCTGCGGCTCCGTCCTCATCATCTCCCTCGGCTCTGATGTCTCCCTCGTCTCCGGCTCCCCCAGCTCCATCAGGTCTGTGTCCCATCAGTTTAAGGCAGACAAGAATCTCACAGCAACAACCCCTTTCAGTGCACAGCTCGGGGTAGGATGACTTGAGGGAGAATCTGACCAGGTATTACTTTCTAAACAGTGTGGCTGCGCGACACATCATCCTGGCCTTGAGGACCATCCCCTTGCAGTGTGGGTACAATCAATTCTCAGATTTGCCCCACCATTGAGCAAAGGGTCACGTTGCCCCCACAAAGGGAAGTGTATATGTGTGTCTGATGGGGTTAGCTTTTGGGATGGCATAGTGAAGCAGGGGTTGCCACTCTTGGTACAGAGGCTGATTCTGGCAACTGAGGTTCTGTGCGGAGAATTGGCTCCGTTGGATGTGACTGTGGGACTGAGAAGACCCAGGCCCCTTAATTCCATAGGATGAGTCAGCTCTTCCTGTGTCGACAGTTATGTATGCAGATTCACCCTGCACATTCTCAGACTTTGGACGAGGGACCCCTCTGTCTCTGACAATGATGGCTTCTGGAGATCTAGTGTCAGGGGCACGACAGGGTAGCATCAATGTATCCACTCCATTGATGCCTGAGAAGCAGAGCCTTGAGGGACTCCTGTCTGAGTCCAAGGCAGCAGGGGTGTGGATTGGGAGAAGAGCAGCGAAGCTTGGTACTAGAAGGTGACTTGTGCAGTTGTGCCAGACTTCCAGTCGCTGGGGAAGGAGCCCCTCCTGGAGTAACAGAGCTGGGGTTCTGGGGTGGGGGAGCGCACTAAGAATCAATAGGGCAGAATGTTGAAATCAACTAAGCTGGGGTGGTGACTTTTTCAGGGGGATCAGTGGCCAGGTAGGGGGAAAACAGTGTTAGTTGCCCTCCAGTCACCCGCCACCCCCCCCCCCGAAAAAAAAGCAAACACAAAAGTTGTCTGCAATTTTCTACTCCATCTACAGCTGTGAGAACCTTTGCTATGGGAGACTATGCTGGGTAACAGATGAGGACCTCAGAGGGCAGATGGGGAAACCCGACCTCTCAGGCTTACTAATCCTGGGGCCGTCTTTTCCAGGACCAGTTTTCTCAACACCATATGGGTTTCAGCCAGGACCAGCACAGAAACTACAGTAACAACTGACTTCCCTCAGAGCGATGCTCCAGGCTCCTCCGCCAGGCACCTCGAGGAGGTTTTGGTGGTGAGTCCCAAGTTTTTGCCCATACCCCTACTAAGTTGATGTCTTGCTGGATCAGACACAAAAAGAAGTCCTGCAGTGCTCTGTTTGGAGTAGTATAACCAAGAGAGGAATCTGACCAACTATTTCTCTCCAAACAGATGCTGTTAAATGCAAGCCCTGGCTTTGAGGATCAACCCCTTGTAGTGTGGGCACAGACAAGTCAATTACCAGACTTGCCCCACCAGATTGAACTGTGTGGACCATGTGGTCATTACCAAGGGAAGGTATTTTTGTTTTTGTCTGTGTGTGTGTGTGTGTAAAATGGGGTTAGCTTTTGAGGAAGAACAGTTAGGAGGAGGCTACCATTCTTGGTATAGAGTCTGATTCTGGAAACTGGGTCTGGGATCTGTGGAGGGAACTGGCTCTGTCTGACTTGCCTGAGGGACTGAGAAGATGCGGGTCCCTTAATTCTATAGATGAGGCAAACCTTCCTGCACCCACAGTCCTGTCAGTGGGGTCAACCTGCTCACCCTCAAGCCCTGGGGAAGGGACCTATCTGGGCCTGCCAGTGGTAGTTTCTGGGAGTCCGGTGTCTGGAGTCAGGCAGGAAGACTATCACTGTGTCTGTTTTGTTCCTCTTTGAAAAGCAGACTTCTGTGATTGAGTTGTCACAGGTGTGGACAGGGAGCACAGAAGGCAGGCATCACAAATGAAAATAGTCCAGTTTGGTTTGGACCTCCAGTCCCTGGAGTACAAGTCCCTTCTGGACTAACAAATTTGGAGGGGGTGGCTAAGGATTAGTCAGGTACAGTTCTGCAGTCAGCTTGTGTGAAAGATGGTCTCTTTCTGGAGACCTCACATCTGATGGTGTTGGAGTCTCTGAGAGGGAGACTTGAATGCTTGTCAAAAAAAGTCATCTGAACTTACCTGTCTCTCTCCAGCTTGGAGACCACTGATTCTCCGGAAGGAATTAGTGCCTGGTGATTTAGATGTGGTCCTCAGCTGTGGACAGAAGGCATGGTGAGAATCCCAAACCTTCAGGATCACTAACCCAGGTTTCCCCTTCTAAGGTTTCAGTAAATACCGGCCAGGACCAGTGGAGCAGCTCGAATTATTCCCCCCCTTCATCAAGTCGACGTTCTGGGGTCCAATATCATGCTTGCAGCGGAGGCCTCGGCAGTGAGTCGCCCCCAGCAGTATGTCCAAAGGTCCCTGAGACCTGGAAGGCAGTCCCACAGCCTCTAAGCTTGGCAGTGCATAGGTTGGGGGTGGGATGACTGAAGAGAGACTCCCTAACTAGCTAGTACTCCCTCAACCTCTCCTCCCTTATCTCTTTCTACTGCCCACACCGCACGCTCCGCTCCTCTGTCGCCCACCTCCTCACCGTCCCCCGTTCTCGCCTATCCCTCCGTCGACCCCTGGACCATTTGCTCCCACGGTCCTGGAATGCCCTCCCTCCTCACCTCCGACAAACTGATTCTCTTCCCCTCTTCAAAACCCTACTTAAAGCCCACCTCCTCCAAGAAGCCTTCCCAGACTGAGCTCTCCTTTTCCCTCTGCTCCCTCTGCTCCCCCTATACCCCCCCTTCACCTCTCCTCAGCTAAACCCTCTTTTCCCCCCTTTCCCTCTGCTCCTCCCCCTCTCCCTTCCCCTCCTCTCAGCACTGTACTCGTCCACTCAACTGTATATATTTTCATTACCCTATTTATTTTGTTAATGAGATGTATATCACCTTGATTCTATTTATTTGCTATTGTCTTAATGAGATGTTCATCCCCTTGAATCTATTTATTGCTATTGTTTTTGGCTGTCTGTCTCCCCTGATTAGACTGTAAGCCCATCAAAGGGCAGGGACTGTCTCTATCTGTTACTGATTTGTACATTCTAAGCACTTAGTACAGTGCTCTGAACCTAGTAAGCGCTCAATAAATACTATTGAATGAATGAATGAACAGAAACTGCCCAATACGTTTCCCTGGCCTTGATGATCATCTCTCTGTAGTTTGGACAGTCAGGTCACTTCTCAAATTTGCTCTGGTATTGAGGTGTCTGTACTGCTACCTCAAAGAGAAAGGGGTATGTGGTTGTGTGGGTGTGAAAATGTGATGGGTCGAGGGGATAGAACAGTGAGGAAGAGGATGCCACTGTTGATACAGAAGCTGGTTCTGGAAATAGGGTCTGTAGGTCTGTGTAGGGTGCTGGTTCTGTTTGTCTTGACGGTGGGACTGTAGATTTGGGGTCCTTAATTCTAGACAGGTCAAACTTCCTGTGCCTGTCATCTTGCATTCCAAATTACCCTGCAGTCTGCAGGCTCCGAAGAAGGGACTTTTATGTGTCTGACAAGGACTTCTAGAGAAGCTGGGTAAGGAGTGCTTTGTCAGGAGTAAGGCAGGAATTATCACTGTCTACCTCATCCTGTCATCCTGAGAAATTGAGTTGTGGGGATTTTAGTACAAAATGGATGTCAGTGATAAGAGACACACTGGGGTGCAGTAGATATATTTCTTTTAGAGTGGAGCATACAGGCTGGGGAGCTCAAAATGCAGGCACTGTACTAGAAACTGAGTGCTGGTCAATGTACAAATATGCCAGCTATCTCTGGGTTCAGGAATGCAAGTCCTACAGGCCTGATTTTTTGGGGGGAGTGGCGGGGAAGGAGGGAAGGGGTGGGCAGAAGAGTGGTTTCTTGGGCAAAGAGGGGTTTAGTGTCAAGAGTAGGGTTAGAACATATTAGTGAACAGTCCTCTCTTTGGAACTGCCTTGCACATCTCTAACTCTCAAGAAGGAATTTGGCATATCTGCTAGGGGTGACTGACATGTAATGAGCGTGTGTGCGCGTGTGTGTCAGTGTGTCTGTCTGGCTCCATTCTTCTCTGAGGTTCTGTAGCCTCAGACTGAGACTTTGTAAGGGAGCATAGAAAGATTTGGTTCTGGATACTGCAGGCCTTGCCACTCCCCTGTTTAGTCTGCTATTGCACTAGAGCCCTCTTGGCCTTTGAGTGCAGCTCTCTCTCTCATTCTGGAAGTGTGGGACTCAAATGGCAGGGATAGGGAAGAGTGGAGAATCCAGGGTGTCTGTGACTGTCCTCTTATGTCTTTTGAACAATAGGTTGATATTTGGGGGGCGGGGGGAGAGGGTAGGGGGCGGAGAAATGTCTATATTTTGGAGAAAGTATGTTTTTTGTGTCTCCTCCCATTTGCTTCTCACCTTTGGGGAGCATTAACAGACCAGGGAACCCTGTTAGGGGGAATCCTGGTGCTAGGCCTCCTTCATCCATCTCAAAGCTGGTGAGAATGAATTTAACTTTGTGTTCAGCCAAAATGATTTCCCTCCCTCCCTGACTCCCATGACTTTTTCCTTCATCCTCTGTTCTAGACTTTTAACTAGAGCAAGAGCAACTTTGTCCCCCAACTCCCTCCTTGTCATGGAGGCAACTGGCAGTGCTTCATCCTGTGTGGTTCTGTTGCTACTATTACTACTACTATGGTATTACTACCACCAAAGATTCTAGTGAAACTGAAGCCACTGGATTTGCCCTGTCCCCAAATAGTCCTCATCCTTGCCAGCTATCTCTCATTGGTCTGATTTCAAAATCAGTCCCCTCAAACCCGACCTCTGTTTTCTCCTGCTTCTCACTGCCTGAACACTTGTATCCCCTTGTCTTGCCTTCCCGATGACCATCTAAAACCAGTCGCGCTGCTGAATCAATTCCTTCCTCACTGCTTTTCACACATGCCCACACCTCAGCAAGTCTTACGAAAAAAAAAAGAACCTGCCCTGTACCCCTTAATCCCGCTGCACTGCTCGCTTTGACTCCTTCCTACCATTCTTGTCCCTAACTCTAGAATGGGATGTTTATACCAGCTGCCTCTTGTTCCTTTTCAACCACCTCCTCAATCCCTCTAAAATCAAGCTCCACTTGTTTGAGACTGCAGATTTCCTCCTCATCCTTATCCTTATCCTCCTTCACTTCCATAGTAAAATTTAAAAAAATAATAATGATGGTTTTGACTAAGTGCTTACTCTGGGTCAAGCACTGTTCTAAGCACAGTGGTAGATAGAAGCTAATCAGATTGGACCCAGACCCTGTCCTACATGGGGTTCAATGCCCATTTTACAGCTGAGGTAACTGAGACTGATGAGTGAAGTGACTTGTCCAAGGTCCACAGCAGACAGTGACTGATGAGATTAGTGGATGAGTGGGGATTAGAACCCAAATCCTCCTTATGCACAGGTCCCCGCTCTTGCCACTAGACTCTTATGCTCCTCCTCCCTAAATCTGTCAGGATGCTGTTCTGTCCTGTCTTTTTCGGCCTGTCAGCTGCTTCTGACATCGTGGACCACCTTGTTCACCTGTGGACACTACTTACTGGCAATTTCCCCAACACATCCCCCTCCTGGTTTTCTTCCTCTGGCCTCTTTTGTTTTGCTTTTGCTCTGACACTTGCTCTACCTCCCTCCTCTTACCTGTGGGTGGCCCCCAAGGTTAGATCCTCTTCTCATGCTCTTCCCACTTCGTTGAGCCTCAGATGGTAGCACAGATATCCCCAACCTAGCCTCATTCTTCTCCCCCTACAACCCAGCCCACCCGCTCGATTTTTGAGGTAAGCTACTCATGGGGCTTCTCTCTCAGTTCCACACCCTTAGGCTATCACTATCCTCCTGCTTATCTTTTTTCCTTAGACCCTCAAACTCCTCCCCAAACTTCTCATGTGGAAGACCGTTGCCTTCCATCTTGAAGGATCTTCTAAGATGACATCTTCTCCAGGAGGTGGTGTGTGATGAATCTTTCACCTCTCCATCCTATTTCCCCCCTGCAAACTGCCACTTTAATGCTCTTGTGGTTAAGAGACTTGGGCATTCACTAATCCTAACCTGCTATGGCCCCCTAGAGCCTAGGAAGAAGTACTAGAAATAACAGGTACCTGTTTCCCCTGCTAGAATTTAATGTCGCAATGGGCAGTTAGCAGCATACAGGATGATGGACTGCCAGGTCTGTAACTAATCCAAGTGTATTTTGGGCACAGGATCCACCACTGCAGATGTGCCCCGCTCAGAACCAGTAGAGAAACATCTGTCTCACCCCGGGGATGGGCATTTTCTTATCCACATAGCCAGAGGGGGTCCAGAGAGCAAACGTGAATATTGAGGCCCATCTGGAATGAACTAGACATTCCTCAAAAGAACTTGTCTTGACTTGGACTCAGAGGAGCCAGGATAGAGAGTCCAACCCAGTCCACCCTAAAATTGTGCTTGTCATCTGGGCCATCCTTCTTGACCAACCATCGTTTGTATTTCCAAGGGAAGCAGAGACTAGGGAAGGTGCCCGAAGAACGGACTAGGTCACGCCTGACCGATTGCCGGCCGTTCCTCTGGACACAGACCAGGACGAATAACCATGGCCACGAGGAGCTTCAGGGTAGAGCGTGGGTCTCCCGTCGCCTCGGACACCTCCCTCGTCTCTGACATTTCCCACGGTTTACAGTGACTAAACTGGAACTGTTGATTTTTCTACCCCGATGGTGTATGTTCCTGTAATAGGTTTATGTATGATAATGTCTATCTCCCACCTAGCCTGTAAGCCCAGAGTGGGGAAGCAACTGTACTCTCCCCAAGGCTGTGGACAGTGTAAGAGTTGAATAAGAGAGGATTGGGCTTGAGAACAACCATGAAGTCTGGGGAGCCTGCTAGAATGGGTGCGTGGGGGCATGGGGGTTGTTAGTTGGGGGGAATGGGTTAATTGGAGGGAGGGGGACAGGGTGGTGGGGTGGAGGGGGATGGGGGCCTTGGGAGTGGAGAGTAGTGGAGGGGGGTGGGGACATATGGCACGAGAGGGATGGGGGAAGTAGGGTGGGCAGTGGGAATGGAGGGTAGGGGGTGGGGTGTAGTTAGGGGGTGGGGACTGTGGTTGGGGTGGGTGTGGCACCCGGGGCCCCAAGTGGGTTATTGGGGCCCTGGGGGCTAATGTGCATGGAAGAAAGTGATGGTAAGCCATGGACTTTTTTTTATTAACCAAGAAAACTCTATGGATACATGACCAGATAGAGGTGGGGTGTTATGGGAGAGATGTGTCTATGGCATCGCTGTGGGTCGGACACGACTCGAAGGCATAAGAAAAGACAAGGGCCCACGTGGGTCATTTGATATCCACAGGGCCCATGTGGATTATTTGCCCCCGCCCCAAGCCCGGATGGCCTAAATGGAGGCTTCACTCGCTGCTGAGCCACTGGCCCAAGCTCCTCTCTGCTTCCTGAGGTGAGGGTGGTCCATGCTGACATTTGGGGAAGGGCATCCTTAGCTGCTTTTGGGGGGTTGTGGAGTTAGAATCAGGAGTGAAAGATGGTGGTTCTCACACACCCGAAGACTGTCTAGGTCTGAGTGTCCATCTGGCCAGACGGGAGCTGTTTGGGAGATGGAGGGGTATTGAGCTTGGAGAATGGAAGGAGAGCGGGTGGTGCTGCTGCCTTGAGTTTTGAGGGCAGAGAGAGCACTTTCTAACTCCATTCAGGTGTCTCTATTGTTTTCTTTCTCAGTGGAGAGATTCCAGGGCAGATGTTCTTTTCTTTTCTCCTCATTTCCCATCCCCAGAGAAGCCCCTGGATGGCGATGGCGAATGACTCCCTTTGCTCTCGGTCCCAGAAGGAACCATCACCCAGAATCCCAACCCAGAGTTGCCAGGGAGGACGGCTCCTCTTGTCTTCCCAGCCCAGCAGTGAGCAGCTTGGGTGTGGATGACTTGGGTGAGTGGAGGTGGGATTGTAGGGGTAGCTGGCTGATGTTAATGCTTCTGTAGAGGCTGCTCAGTGCATTTTTAGAGTTCTGGAGAGAGGATCCAACTGTCTGGGTCCCAGAACCGTGACCCACTCAAGTGGAGAAATGGAGCCAGGAGCCACACTGCCTGTCCAAAGGGAAGATGAAGTGTGCGTGTGTTTGTGTCGGTGTGTGCCTGCATGATGGGGGTTAGTCTTATGAGGAAGGGGCTGCCGCTCTCAGCACAGTGGCTCGTTCTGGAATTGGGAGTTAACACAGCAAACCCATTCCATCTGACTTGCCTCTGGAAGCTGAGGAGACCCAGGGCCCTTAAAGTTTTAGGTGGGTCAAACCTCCCTGAGCCCCCAATCCCACCTGCAGAGTCACCTTGTCTCTCTCCTTTCCCCTAGGGGGTGTATGTGTTGGGGGGGTAGGGGCGGGAGAAGTGCAGGAATGTTGCCTTGCCATTCCTCTCTGGAAATCAGAGCTGCAGGGGGTCCCAATCTGACTTTGAGATGTGACTGAAAACGGGGAAGTGTCAAAAAAAACTGGACGTTTCTTTCAATTGAGTGGTGTCCTATTTTGCAGGTACATGGAACATTTCCAGATTTTGAAACAGAAACCCCTCTGTCGTCATCAACTCCATCGTCATCATGCGTGTCGTGTCCTCGGGGAGATGTCCATCCCGGCTGGCGGTCCACCGTCTGCACCTGTTTGGGATGCCTCGGCGGAGAGATGTCAGCATCCTCCGTCCCAGGCGGCGGTCGATGGTCCGCTCAGAGGAGAGATTTCCCAAGTCCGGGAATTCCTCGGCCAGGACCATTTGAGAAGCTTGAGCACTGCCCCGCTCGTGTCAACTTGAGGCTTTTTTGCCCCCGTCCACAGAGGAAGTTTTGACGGTGACTCCCAAACCCTCCACCACTGTGTCCAGCTAGTTTTGAGACCTTGGCCGAAGAACCATAGCCCTGGCAGTTTACGGCTCAGATCTGGATGACCAACGGGCAAATCTGACTGTCTCCTACTCTGTCTACAGAGGCTGCTTGTTGCATCTCCCCAGCGGAGGACTCTCTTCCTGCAGTGTGGGCACAGTGAGATGCATCTCCAGACTCACCCTGTTGTGGACAGATGGAGCCACAGGCTATACTGCCATGTTAAAGGGATGGTGGTGTGTGTGTGTGTGTGTATGTGTGTGTACATGAAGGGGTTACAACAAGTAGGGGGCTGCCACTCTTGGCAAGGAAGCCGGTTCTGGAAATAGGGTCCCAGGGGTCTGTGCAAGGAACTGTTTCTGCCTTACTTGACTGTGGAACTGAGAAGACCCAGGACCCTTAATTCTCCAGATGGGTCAAAACTTCCTGCACCCACAGTCCTGTCTGCAGAGTCAACCTGCTCACCCTCAGGCCCTGGAGAATAATAATAATACTTATTATTGGTATATTATTGAAGTGCTTACTATGTGCCAAGCACTGTTGTAAGTGCTGGCGTGGAAACAAGCATATTGGGTTGGACACAGTTTCTGTCCCACTTGGGGCTCACAAACTCAATCTCCATTTTACAGATGGGGTAACCAAGGCTCAGGAAAGTGAAGTGTCTGGTCCAAGATCACACAGCAGATAAGAGGTAGAGCAAGGAATAGAACAAAGAGAACTGTCTTGACCTGCCAGTGGTTGCTTCTGGGAATCTAGGGTCCGGAGTCAGCCAGGAAGCCTATTAGTGTGTGAACTCTATTCCTTTCTGAAAAACAGAGTTCAGAGATTGAGTTGTCACAGATGTAGACAGGGAACATGGAAGACAAACAAACTGAATTTTGTCCAGTTTGGGTTGGACCTCCAGTCCCTGGAGTACAGGCTCTTCCTGGACTAACCGATTTGGAAGGGGTGGCTAAGTATTAGTAGAGCAGAGAGTTGCATTCAATTGAAGTGGGATTGATTGTCTGTGTCTGTAGACCTCACCTCTCCCGAGGTTGGGGTCATTGGAAAGAGCGAGAATTGAGCGTTTACAAAACAACAGAAATGGTTGCCTGAAACACCTACCCCTTTCTCACTAGCTTCCGGGTCGTTGATTCTCCCGGAGACATCAATATGTGGTGACTGCGATGTGGTCCTCAGGTGCTGAGAGAGGGCAGGGTGAGAAACCCAAGCGTTCAGGAGCATCAATCCAGATGTCCCTGCCAAGGTTTCAGATGGGCATCGGACCAGACCAGCAGAGGAGCTCCAATTATACGCCACCGATGCTCCGGGGTCCTTTACCGTGGTGCCGGAAGAGGCCTCGGCAGTAAGTTTCCCCAGTTCAGTTTCTAGCCAGCTCCCGGACCCTGCAGGAAATCCCACATTCTCAATGCAAGGCAGTGCTCGAGTTGTGGTGGGATCCAGTTCCATTCCATTGTATTTATTGAGGTATTCTTGGATGCAGAGCATTGTATTAAGTGTTTTGGAGAGTACATACCCTACCCACAACAAGCTGATGTTCCAGAGTGGGGGAGGCAGACATTAATAGAAATATATAAATGACAGATATGTACATAAATGCCAGGGGATCGGGGAAGAACCAAGGGAGCAAGTCAGGGCGACGCGGCAGGGGGTGGGAGAAGAGCAATGGGGGAAGGCCGCCTGGTGGAGATGTGCCTTCAATAAGGCTTGAAAGTGGGGGAGCGTAGTTGTCTGTTGGACTTGAGGAGGGAGAGCGTTTGAGGCCCGAGGCGGGATGTGAGCAAGCGGTCGGGGATGAAATAGGGGAGATCACAGCAGAGTGAGAAGGTTGACATTAGAGGAGCCAAGAGGAGAGGAGCTGGATTGTATTAGGAGAGAGCTGGATTGTATTAGGAGAGTAGTGATGTGAGGTAGGGGGGAACAAAGTGATGAACTGCTTGAAGGCCAAGGGTAAAGAGTTGTTGTTTGAGGAGGAGGTGGATGTGCAACCACTGGAGTGTTTTTGAGGAGCGGGTGGCACATTCTGAACATTGCTGTCGAAAAATGATCTGGTCAGCAAAATGAAGTGTTCATTTATTCATTCGTATTTATTGAGTGCTTACTGTGTGCAGAGCACTATCCTAAACGCTTGGAATGTACAATTTGGCAACAGATGAAGACAATCTCTGCCCAATAACGGGCTCACAGTCAAAACGGGGGAGAAAGACAGCAAAGCAAAACAGAACAGAAGAAGTAGCCTGGCGTAGATATCACCAAGATAAATAGAATCATAGATATATACACCTCATTAACAAAATGACTAGAGTAATTAATGATATATACAAATATGCACAATGCTGTGGGGAGGGGAAGAGTAGAGGGTGGGAGAAGGGGGAATGGAGAGAGGAGGAGTAGCAGAAGGAAATGGGGACTCAGTCTGGGAAGGCCTCCTGGAGGAGGTGAGCTCTCAGTAGGGCCTTGAAAAAGGGAAGGGACTTAGTTTGGCAGATGTGAGGAGGGAGGGCATTCCAGGGCAGCAGTAGGACGTGGGCCAGGGATCGACGGTGGGACATGAGCCAGCGAGGGGCCACGAGGACGTGAAGGGCAGCGGAGCGGCATGTACTGGGTGGGCTGAGAAAGAGAGAAGGGAGGTGAGGTAGGAGGGGGCAAGGTGATGGAGAGCTTTGAAGCCAAGAGTGAGGAGTTTTTGTTTCACGTGAAGGTCGATTGGAGTTGGGAGAGGCAGGAGCCTGGGTGGTCAGCAAGGATGCTGATGTAGGAAGGATAGGCTGAGTGATTATATGGAGGTGGTAGCAGTTTGGATAGAGAGGAAAGGGCCGATTTGAGCAATGTTGTGGGCTTGTGAGACACAAGGGATGGTGGTGTCATCTACCTTAATGGAAATCAAGGGGGAGGACAAGGTATGAGTGGGAAGATGTGGAGTTCTGGACCCCAGTGTCAGGTTCCCAGAACTGCAACCCACTCCCGTGCAGAAATGGAGCCAACACCTGTACTAGCTGTTCAAAGGCAAGGTAGCAGGGGGTGGAGGTCGGGGGTGGGGTAGAGTTTGTGAATGTGTGATGGGGTTAACTTTTGGGAAAAGATGGAGAGGTGGGAGCTTCCAACCTTGGTACAGAGGCTGGTTCTGAAAGCTGAGGCTCTGACAGGGAACAGGTTCTGTAGGACTCGACTGTGAAACAGAGAAGATCCGGGGCCCATAATTCTAGATATGGGTCAAATCTCCCTGTGTTCATCATCCTGTCCGCAGGGTCACACTGCACATCCTCAGTTCCTGGAGAAAGGAGAATCCTTCTCTGTCTGTAGGCAGTATCCTCTCTGGGCCTAGCATCTGGAGCAGAGGGTGGGGGAACCCGGCCCCTCAGACTCATTCATCCACATTTGTCTTTGAAGGCCAGGTTCTTCAACTCCAGAAGGGTTTCAGACAGGACCGGTGGAGAAGCTCCGGTGACATTTCACTTCCATCAGACCCAGGATCTACTGCCTCCTAACCAATGCAGGGCTCTGCAGTGAGTCCCGTGTCTTGGAGCGGGTTGGGGGCAGGAATGGGTGTGCGAGTCTGTCCTGTCAGCTCTGATTCAGAAAGGAACCCCATAGGACCAACCTCAGCAGTGCACAGCTCAGGGTAGGAAGAATCTGACCTCCTATTATGCTCCAAACAGAGACTGCTCAATTCATCACCCTTACCTTAAGGACTATCCCTTTGCAGTGTAGGCACAGTTAAATCAATTCTCCTAATGCCCCATCATTGAGAGAGGGAGCTGTGGGTTATGTTCCCGCTACAAAGGGTTGGTTTTCTTTTTGTGTTGGTGCTTGTATATGTATGTGAGTGGGGTTAGCTTTGGGGTAAGGAGAATGAAAATGGGGCTGCCACTCTTGGTACAGAGACTGACTCAAATGGAGGCTGAGGTTTGGCGTGGGGAACCCACCCTGTTTGACTTGACAGAGAGACTGAGAACCACCTGGGCCCTTAATGCTCTAGATGGGTCAAACATCCGTGTGCCCACAGCCCTGAGTGCGGGGTCAACTGAAGGGACCAGTTTGGGCCTAGTGTGGCAGCTTCTGGAAGTGTAGTTTCAGGAGCAGGACAGGGTGGCATCCGTGTGTCCACCCCATTCCTCTCTGAGAAGTGGCGTTGTACGTATTCCTGTCGGAGACCATTCCAACAGGGGTGTGGTGGGGAGGAGCAGCACTGGAGTGACTTGTAATAGAAATTGACTGGGTGTTCTGGACCTCCAGTCCCTGGAAAATGAGCCTTTACTGAGGTTCTCAGAAGGAGGCAGGTAAGTATTGATAGAGCAGAGGGTTGCAGTCAGCTTAGCTGTGGTGGTCAGTGTTTTGGGGCAAGGAGGGGGAAAAGAGTGGCCAAAAGGGGGGAAAAAAGCCTAGGTTGTCTGTAATCTCTTACCACTCATTCATTCAGTGATTTTTATTGAGCATTTACTCTGTGCAGAGCACTGTACTAAGCAGTTGGGAAAGTACAGTACAGCAATAAAGAGACAATCCCTGCTCACTAGGAGCTCACAGTCTTGGGCAGGGAGGCAGACATCCATACAAATTAACAGACATCAATATAAAGAAATAAAATTGCAGATGGATACATAAGTGCCGAGGGGAAGGAGGAAGAACAGAGGGAACCAGTCAGGGAGATGCAGAAGGGAGTGGGAGATGAGGAAAAGTGGGGCTGGGAAGTCTTCCTGAAGGAGATGTTCCTTCAGTAAGGGTTTGAAGGGTGGGGGGAGAGTAATCATCTGGCAGATTTGAGGAGGGAGGGCGTTCCAGATCAGTGGGCCAGTGGTCGGCAGCAAGACAGGAGAGTTGGAGGGCACAGTGAGAAGGTGAGTTCCAGAGGAGTTAAGTTCTGGGCTGGGTTGCAGAAAGAGAGATGTGAGGTGAGGCAGGAGGGGGCGTGGTGATGGAGAGCTTTGAAGCCAGTGGTGAGGAGTTTTGTTTGATATGGAGGTGGATAGGCAATCCCTGGAGATTTTTGAGGAAGGGGGTGACATGTCCTATAGGGTTTCTGTAGAAAGATGATCCGGGCAGCGGAGTTAGGTATGGATTGGAGTGGGGAGAGGCAGGAGGTTGGGAGGTCAGAAAGGAGGCTGATGCAGTATTCTAGGTGGGATAGCATGAATGACTGCAGTAATTTGGTAGCAGTTTAGGTGGAGAGGAAAGGGCAGACTTTAGTGGTGTTGTGAAGGGGAGAAGTGATGCTCCTGGAGACTGAAGTGTTGGGCAACAGATGAGAACGTCAGAGGGCGGGATGGGGGAACCCGGCCCCTCTGGCTCAGGAATCCACATGTGCCTTCCAAGGCCAGTTTCCTCAACCCAAATGGGTTTCACCCAAGACCGGTGGAGAATCTCCCATGACAATTCAGTTCCGTGCCAGCGATGCTCCAGGCCTCTCCACCAGGCAACCGAAGGAGGTTTTGGTGGTGAACCCAATTTTTGCCCACACCATTACCAGCTCCATGCCTTCTCAGATCAGAGACAGAAAGAGCCCCATAGAGCTCAGCTCGGGATAGGATGACCAAGGGCATGATCTGACCAGCTATTCCTCTCCAAATAGATGGAGAAGCAGCATGGGATAGTGGATAAGGCATAGGCCTGGGAGTCAGAAGGTCATGGGTTCTAATCCTGACTCCGCTGCTTATCTGCTGGGTGGCCTTTGTCAAGTCACTTCACTTCTCTGTGCCTCAGTTTCCTCATAGGTTCAATGGGAATGAAGACTGTGAGCCCCTCATGGGACAGGGACTGGGTCCAACATGATTTGCTTGTATCGACCCCAGCGCTCAGTACAGTGCCTGGCACCCAGAAAGCAATTCACAGATACCAGATGAAATAGTTTCCATTCACCTCTTGGCCCTGGCTTTGAGGACCATCTACTTGCAGTGTGGGCATCCTCTAGCCAATCCCCAGACTTATCCCCACCAGTAAGAGATTAAACTATAGATTATGTTGCCACCACAAAAGGAAGGATTTGCGGGGAGGGGGTGGCGAGTGTCCACACATTCCCTTCTTTTCTGTTCTGGTAAGGGCAGGGATTGTCTCTCTCTTTATTGCTGGATTGTACTTGCCAAGCACTCAGTACAGCGCTCTGCACACAGTAAATGCTCAATAAATCCGAATGAATGAATGGTATCCTTTAACCTCCAACCTGAGTTTTTGTAGGGAGCATAGAAAGATTGGGTCCTGGGTACTGCAGGTCTTATCACTCTCCCGCTTAGTCTGCCAATGCACTGGAACCTTCTTGCTCTTGAAGTCCAGACCTCTCCCAGGTTGGGACTGTGGGAATCCAAAGGCAGGGGGAGGGAAGAGTGGAGAAGCCAGGGCATAGATGGTGGTCCTCTCAGAGCTGTTGAGAAGTAACTTGATTGAGTGGGGTGGGGGGATGCCTTTATTTTGGAGAAACCGCATTGGTTTGCATCTCCTCCCGTTTCCTTCTCAACTTACAGGAGCACCGTCAGACCACTTAGGCGGCAGAGTGCTGCTGGAGGGAATGTATGTACTAGGACCACCTCGACGATCTCATAGGCGGTGAGAAGGAATTTAACTTAACCTGTCTTCTGCTCAGCTACAACGATTCCCCTCCCTGAATGACTCCCATGCCTATTGCTTTCACCATCTATCCCAGACTCTTAACTCCTGCCTTAAACCCCCAGGGCCCTACCTCCCTTCTTGTCACCAAGGCAACTGCCAGTGCTTCATAACAAGCTCTTCATGTAGGAAGTATGAGTCAATACTATCACGACTAAAAAAGAGTCCTCATTCTCCATCATGTCTTTCTTGTTTTCTCAGCTGCGTGTGACAGTGTGGACCACCCTGTTCCCCTGTGAACTCTACGTCCTCTCAATTTCCCCTTCACAGCCCCCTCATGGTTTTCTTCTTGGGCTTTTCTTTCTTGCTCTTCCTCTGACACTTCCTGTGGGTGACCCCCATGGTTGGATCCTCCTTCTATTCTCAGGCTCTCCCCACTCCTGTAGACATCAGATGGTCCCCTAGATATCTAATACCTAGCCTCATTCTTGTCTCCCTACGATTTAGCCCACACAGTTTACTCTTGAGGTGAGCTCCTCATCGTGCCCCTCTCTCTCTGTCTCGCATTTCTCACTCTTCTCTCGCTTACTCTTCCTTTGACCCTCTAAGTCCTCCCCAACCTTCTCAAGAGACAGTGTCTTCCATCTTTAAGGATCTTCTAAGGTGACATCTTCTCCAGGAGGCAGTGTGTGATTCTCGATTCACTTTTCATCCTACCACCCTATTTTTCCCCCCAAACTTCTACTTCAGTGCTCTCAGCACTTCAAGAGCTGGGCATTCACTAATCCTAATCCCCTATGGCACCTTGACATTCAAAGCGCCAGTAGGAAGAAGTCTTAGAATATGACGGGTACCTATTTGCCCTGCTAAAAGGTAATCTCCTGAAAGGCAGGGACCGTGTCTCCTTCTTATACTGTACCCTTCTAAGTACTTAGTAGTTAGCAAATTCTGTGTGTCGTGTGCAGGGTGGCCTAAAAGATCTATAAGCAATCCAAGTGTCATTTGGGGCTAGGAGCCACCATTCCCGATGTCCGGGTCAGTAGAGACACATCTGTCTCTCCCCTGGGGTGGACACTTGCTTATCCAAGTGGCCAGAGGAGACCCAGAGAGCAAAGGTGTCCTGAGGCCTATCTGGAAGAAAGAGAAAGTTAAGAAAGTTCTTCCCCAAGAACTTGTCTTAACTTGGTTGGCTCAGAGTAGCCACGGTAGAGACCCCTCCCCTGTGCACCCTAAAACCATGCCTGTCATTTGGGTGTTCCTTTTTGACCAAACATCGCTTGTGTTCACAGGGGAGCCGAGGTGAGGGAAGGCACCGATAGAACGGACTAGGTCGCGATGGACCACTCGCCCGCCTTTCATCCGGATAAGGCCCGCTCGAGCTCTCCACGGCCACGAGGCTGTTGACCGTGCAGTGTGGACACCGACCGGTTGGCTGCCCGGGCTTCTCCAGAGACTGAGTTAAGACCAATCCCTCAACCCCAATCCAACAATGCCAATTCCTTGAGGCGAAATATTGTGTCGCCAGGGCCTATCTGCTGCCTCCTCCAGAAAGCGTTGGGTTTGTTGGAGATACGTGTTTGCATCGTGGGGTTGACTTTGAGGCGTGAGGGTGGTGTTCATTCATTGCAGCGTATTTATTGAGCACTTACTGTGTTCAGAGCACTATACTGAGGGCTTGGGAGAGTAGAGTATCCCAATAAACAGACCCATTTCCTGCCCACAGTGAGCCTACAGTCTAGTGGGGGAGACAGACATTGATATAAGTGGGGATCGGGGCGGGGGGGGAGGACAAAGAAAGGGAGCACGTCAAGGTGACAAGTAGGTGCTAGACTGGGGGCGGGGATGGGCGGCCTCCTCTCACGCAGCCCCGAGGCCGGCCCTGGATCTCGGCTCCTTATCGGGAATAGATTCTGCCGACTCGACCGTGGACCGGAGAAGACCCGGTGCCCTTAAATCTATAGATGGGTCAAAGCTACCTGCGTCCGCAGCCCGGTCTTCAGCATCGCCCCACACAGAACTCTGGTGCCCAGAGAAAGGAACCCCTTGGTGCCGATGGTGGGGAAGGCCTGGGGAGAAACAGGACCCAGCATCAAGAATGGGTCAATTTGCCATGTCAGGTTTTGTGTGTCTGTGCGTGGCCCATGACTTGGGAGAAGAGCGTAACAGGGAATCTGGGCTGAGACCAAAACAGTGTGGGGCTTCTGGAAGGGCAACAGTTGTTCATGGAAACTGCATTGTGAGTGCAACTAGTTTCCTCAGCTGAAAGCTTTGGAGTGATAGTTTGAGTGAGACCGATATGGGGTGCAGGGTCCTTTTGGGGGCAAGAATCAGTAAAATGAGAACTGCAAGGAGGCAGTCAACCCTCCACTCGACCCAAAGAGTGGAGAAAAGTTTGCTCCAAAGCCCTGTGTTTCAGAATTTTGTGACACTCATAATAATGACGATAATAAAAATGACCTTTGTTAAGTGCTTACTATGTGCCAGGCGCTATACTAAACATGAGGATGGATGGAAGCAAATGGGGTTGGACACAGTCCCTGTTGCACATGGGGCTCTCTGTCTTAATCCCCATTTTACAGGAGAAGTAACTGGGGCACAGAGAAGTGAAGTGACTTGTCCAAAGTAAAACAGCAAAGTGGCAGGGCCAGGCTTGATACCAGCTCCTTTGGACTCCCAGGCCTGTGCTCTCTGTACTAGGCAATACTGCAGCTTGACAGGTCATGAACTTGCTCTTTCCCCCTCCCCTCCCCCCTGCCCCCAACCAGGTCTGTGACCCATCAGCTAGGACGCAAACAGGAGTCCCACAGCACCAACCCCCTGAAATGCACAGCTCGGCGTAGGATGACTCGAGGGAGAATCTGACCAGCTATTACTCGGCAAGTAGAGGTTGCTCAACGGCTCGCCCTGGCCTTGAGAACCATCCCCTTGCAGTGTGGGTCCAGTCAAATCAATTCTCAGATTTCCCCCACCCTGGAAAGGTGGGCTCTAAGCTCCGCTGCCACCACAGAGGGAAGGTTTGGCTTATATGTGTGTGTTTGTGCGTGTGTGTGAGAGAGAGAGAACGATGGGTTTAGTTTTGGGGCTAGAATAATGAGACGGGGGCTGCCGATCTTGGTAAGGAGACTGGCTCCGGAAGCTGAGGCTCTGGGCAGGAAACCGGTTCTGTTGGATGTGACCGTAGGGGCCGAGAAGACCGGGAGCCTTGCTTCTCTAGGTGGGTCAAATCTCTCTGTGTCCATAGTCCTGTATGTGGGTCACCCTGCACATCCTCAGACCCTGGAGAAGGGAAGAAGAAGACCAGAGACTGAGGCTCTGCACAAGGATGTGATCTTGTTTAATTATGGGATTGAGAAGACCCAGGGCCCTTAATTCTAGAGATGGGTCAAACCCTGTTTGCCTCCAACTGCCTTCTGCAGGGTGAACCAGTACAAGATAGATTCCCGGAGACGGTACCTGTCTGCGCCTGCCCATGGTGGCTTCTGGGAGTGTAGGGTCAGGGTGGGTGGGATAGATGACATCCATGTGTCCACTTCATTTCTCTTTCAGAAGCAGAGGCATGCCGACTCCCATCCGTGACCACGTCCACAATGGTGAGGTGCGGCGGGAACGGAGCGGGCAGGCTTCACCCTAAAAATGGACTTGTACAGTTGTTCTGGGCCTTCAGGCCCTGAAGAATGAGACCCTGCTGGGATTCTGGGGAGGGAGCAGCTAATGATTGATAGGGCAGAGTATTGTAGTCAGCTTCACTGTGGTGGTCAGTGTTGGGTGGGAGTGGGGGGAGACAGAGGCAGAGTTTTTTTTCCCCTTGTCCCCCCAAAACCCCCCCAAAATACAGATTGTCTGCAATCTCCTATCCTACCTTCTGCAGGTGTGAGAACTCATTCTCCTGGAGACTGAAGTGTTTGTCAGCAGATGAGGATCTCCAAGGGCAGTACGGGGAAACCCGGATGCTCAGGCTCACGGATCCAAGGCCAGTTTGCTCAACCCCAAATGGTTTTCAGCCAGGACGGTTGGAGAAGCTCCACTAACAGTTGTTCCCGGGTATTGTGCCTGGCTGCAGAGAGCCCCAGAGGAGGTCTTGGGGTGAGTCCCAAGATTTTTCCACACCCTTGCCACCTTCTTGTCTTGCTGGTACAGACATAGAAAGTGGCCTGTAATGTATCATTTGGGGTAGGATGGCCAAGGGAAGAATCTGACCAGCTGTTTCTCTCCAGAGAGAATGCATCATCCTGGCCTTGGGTACCGTCCCCTTTGCAGTGTGGGGACAGTCGAATCAATCCCCTGACTTGTCCCACCAGTGAGGGATTGAACTGTGGGGACCATGTTGCCACCACAAAGGAAAGGAGATTTTGTGTGTCTGCATATGTGTGTGTGTGTGTGTGTGTGTGTGTGAGAGAGAGAGAGAGAGAGAGAGAGAGAGAGTAGAAGAGAATAATGGGGCTAGCATTTGGGGAAGGATAGGAGAAGGCTAACACTCTCAGTATGGAGGCTAGTTATAGAACTGGGCCTGGGGCTCTTTGCAGGGAATGGGTTTTGTCCGACTTAAGGCCAGAGAAGATCTGGGGCCCTTAATTCTCTACTTAGGGCAAATATCTCTGCACCTACCGTCCTGTTGGCAGGGTCAACCAGTACACCCCGTGGCCCTGGAGAAGGAACCTGCCTAGGCTGTCGGCAATCGGGGTGTGGACTGTCAGTGTATCTATGCCATTCTTCTCTGAAAAGCAGAGTTAGTGGATTGAGTCATCACAGGTACGGACCGCGTGCGTGGAGTGCCGGCATCGTACTCAAAACTGATTTTTGCCCAGTTTGGGTTGGACCTGAAGTCCCTGGCATACAAGCTCCTCCTGGACTAGCAGATAGGTATTAGTAGGGTGGAGTTTTTCATTCAGCTTAGGTGTGATTGATTGTGTCTGTAGATCTCACCTTTTCTGGTGTTGGGGTCCCTGGGAGGAGGGAGAATGGAATATTTGCCCACTAAACAAACTATCTGACATCCCTACCCTTCTCTCTCCCACTTTGAGACGGTCGATTTTCCCAGAGGCGTGAGCGTGCGGCGATGTAGCTGTGGTCCTCAGCCGTAGATGGAGGGCACGGTCAGGAGCACAAACCTTCAACATCACTAGCACAGCCGTCCTCCACCGAGGTAACGTAACGACGGCCGGAACCGGCGGATGAGCACCAATGATAACTCGGTTCCCTCAGACCGAAGCTCCCGGGTCGCGTACCATTTTGCCCAATGAGACCCCGGCAGTGAGTCCCCCCAGGTTGTGTGTCCAGGTGGTTCTGGGACCCGGCAGGAAGTCCCACAGCCTCAAAGCCTGGCAGTGCACAGGTTGGGGCGGGAAAACTTGGACTCGCAATTACACTCTCTCCAGAGGCCCCCCAATGCGTTCCCCAGGGCTTGAGGACCATTCCTCCACCGTTTGGACTGTCAGGTGAATTCTTAGCCTTGCCCTGCAATTGAGATGGAGCCACGGGCTGTATCTCTACCACGTAGGAAAGGGATTGGTTTTGTGCATACATGAATGACAGTGGAGCGTGTTAGCCAGGTGGAGGGGATTGAAGAGTGAGGAAGCGGATGCCACTGTGGAAACGGAAGCCGGTTCGGGAAGTGGGGTGTGGGGCTCCGTGCCGTGCACTGGCTCTGTCAGATTTGATCGTGGGACTGAAGATCCGGGTCCTTGAACTCTATGGAGGGATCCAGGTCCCGCCTTCAGTCACCCTGCATGTACTCAGTCCTCAAAAAAGGGACTTCTCTCCTGCCTGTTGAACAATAGGTTGATTTGAGAGGGTGGGGCGTCGAGGAATGTCTGTTTGGGAGAAACTGCATTGTATGAATCTCCTGCCATTTCCTTCTCAACTCACAGGAGCACCATCTGATCCCTCATGCCATGGAGGGCTGTGGTGGAGATTCCCGCCACTAGAAACCCCTCAAGGATCCGCTAGCCAGTGAGAATGCATTTAAATTGGCTCTCTCTTCCCCTCAGCAACAATGCCTCCCCTCCCTCATGGACTCTCATGCCTAACTCCCCCACTCCTCATCCTTCCGAGCTATCTCACCTCTTCCAGATTTCAAAATCGGTCTCTTCAAATTTTGCCTTTGATTTCCCTTCCTTTGCATTGTCTGAACACTGGCATCCACTTTTCTACCCTTTCTGATTACTATCTCCAAGCAGAACTTCTGTGCCAAAATAATTCCTATCCACTGTTTTCAAATGTGCCCGGTCTTGGAGACCTGCCCTCTCACGGCGTCGAGGTTTTTGGTAGGTGGGAGAATTGAATGCTTGCTAAGACAAAAAGTCACCTGAAACCCCTACCCTTCTCTCCCCAGCTTGGAGGCCCCCGGCTGTCCCGGAGACGTCGGCATCCGGCGATTCAGTAGCGGTTCTCGCCCGAGGACGGAGGGGCAGGCCGAGAGAGGCAAACTGGGGATCACAGATCGACGCATTCCCGCCGAGGTTTCGGATGCACGTCAGCCAGGACCGGTGGAGCGGCCCCGTTCGCCCCCCACCTTCTTCGGGCCGATGCTCCGGGGTCTGGTACCGTGTCGCCGGGAAAGGCCTCGGCGGCGAGTCCCCGGAGTCACTTGTTCAAACAGCTCCGCTACTCGGTGGGAAATTCCATGGCCTCAAGTCCCTACCGTCCATGGTTTGGGGGCGGGAATGGGAGAGGGGAGACTCTGACTAGCGATTACTTTCTCTACAGAGAGTACTGTACTCTCTCTACGGTCTCTATCCATTGCTAAAATCTGCCCCTAGTTCTCCATTCAAACTGCTACCGCATTAATGCAAGCACTCATCCTATCCGCCTCGACGATCACATCAGCCTCCTCGCTGGCCTCCCGTCCAGGCTATACTCTGGTCTGCTACCCGGATGGTTTTCTTACAGAAATGTTCACACCAAGTTTCCCCGCTGTTCAGAAAACTCCAGGGGTTGACCATCCACCTCTGCAACAAACAAAAGTAACCACTACTGCTATGTCACGTCACTATTCTCCAAGTACAACCCAGCCAACACACTCTGTTCCTCTAACGCCAACCTTCTCGATCTCACCTATCTCCCCACCGACCTGTTCCACATATCCTCCTTCCCCCTATCAGACTGATAATTGCTCTCCACCACTTCAAAGCCTTACCGAAGACACATCTCCACTAAAAGGCCTTACCTAAGCCCTCTTCTTCCGCTCCCTTATGCGTCACCCTGACTTATGGTCTTTATTCATTCTTCCTCCTATCCCCACAGCCCGTGTGTGAATGTCTATCAATCTATCTGTAATTTATGTATTTAGTGATTCGTGTATGTAAATTGTCTGTCCCGTCCCTTTCTAGACTGTGAGCTCTATGGGCAGGGAATGTGTCTGTGTGCATTGTACTCTCCCGAATGCTTAATACAGTCAATTCTCAAGAAATATGACTCTAGGAAAATCCAGAGGCTGCCCCTTGTATTTCTCTAGCCTTGAGGATCATCCCTCCACACTTTTGACTGTCAGGTCAATTTTCAGACTTGCCCCGTTATTGAGAAGGACTCATGGTCCATACCGTTCCATCCAAGGGAAGGTGTTGAGTGTGTGCGTGTGAACCTGGTGGGGGTTGGGGGGGATAGAACCGCGAGGAAGAGGACGTCACCGTGGACACACAAGCCGGTTACCGAAACGGGGTCCGGTTCCGTTTGACTCGGCCGTAGGACCGAAGGCCCGGGGCCCTCGCTTCTGTTGACGGATCAAACCTTCCCATCACTTCAGATTCGCCTGGCACATCAACCGTCCCCAAAGAAGGGACTCTTCTGTGTGTGACGATGGTTTCTGAGGAAGCCAGGTAGGTGGTAGTATGGAGGAAGGCATGGATTGTCACTATCTACCTTATCCTTTTCTGAGAAATTGAGTTCTAGAAATTTTGGTAGGAGATGCATGTCAATGTAAAGAGACTCACTGAGGTGCAGTAGATAGGTTTCCTTGAGCGTCAAGCACGTAGACCCTGGAGCTGAAAATGCAGGCCCTGTATTAGACACCGACTTGTGCCCAGTGTACAAACGTACTGGGGATGTCTGGACTCGGGAATGCCAGTCTATAGGCCTGATATTTGGTGGGGGCAGAAGGGGGTGAGGGCATTGATTTCTGTTGAAGAGGGGGCGTCCAGTATGAAAAGATAGGTAGAGCAGAGTAGTGAACAGTTTTTATTGGCACCACCTTGCCCATTTCTAGAAAGCTCCTAAAGAAGGGACCTTTGCATATCTGTTACGGGTTGCTCCCAGGGGTGTGGGAGGTCAGCATCAACGGTGAGACCGTGTGTGTCCGTGTGTGTCCATGTGTGTCCATCCCCCACCCCCGTCTCCAGAGGAGACCCAGTGAGCCCAGGGGAATCTCGAGGCCTATCTGGGATGAACAGTCTGCTCCCCCAAGGACTCGTCTTGACTTTCTTGGTACAGAGAAGGCAGGAGAGAGAGAGTCCTAAGCCGTCCACCCTAATAGGACGCTCGTCACCGGGGCCATCCTTTTCGACCGACAGATGTCTGCCCGCTTTCCCGGGGGAGCTGAGATGAGAGGGACGGGGCCCAAAGCACGGATGAGGTCGCGACCGACCGGCCGCCGGCCGTTCCGTTCGGCGCAGATCACGTGGAGTCGCCGGGGCCGGGAGGAACTTCCTCGCGCAACGTGCATCTCCCGTCACTTCTGACATCTCCCTCGTCTGCGGTGTCGCTGTGGCTCGGTCTGTCTCAAACCAAATCGTTTGCCTTTCAACTCCAATGCTGTGTGTTTCTGTAATATGTTTGCATATGACAATGACTGTCTCCCACCGCAGCCCTTAAGCTCATAAAGGGCAAAAGGCGTGGCCGTCGATGGTTCTTTCGTCCTCTCTCGAGTGCCGTGTCTCGTCTTGTTTTACGCCACCGAGTCGTGTCTCACCCACAGTGTTGCCGCAGAAGCATCTTTCCCGGGAATTCCCCAACTCCATTGTTCCGTTAACGTATCCCTAGAGTATTTTCGGTCAAAATGCAAAAGCGGTCTACCTTCACCTCCTTCTGCACCGTAAACCCGAGTCCCCGCCCTCGACTCTCTCCCGGCCCGTCCAGCCCGGGGGAGTTTTGACTTTGAGCGGATCGCCTGCCGGTCGCTAGCCGACACGCTAGGAACCGAACGGATAAGCCTCAAGTCTCCGTTCTGTCTTCGAGACCGGTAGAGCCCTGGAAACTCTCCAGGTATGACCCTGAGAGGGGAAGCGTTGGGTCCGGTATAAGAATCGAACGCGGACCGTGGGTGGGCCCAGAGAGCGAGGACCGAGGCGTTGGCCGGGACGGTGGCGTCGGGGATGATGGGGCTACAGGGGTGGGGGGGGTGGCGGAGAGGGCGATGAGTCATAGTGAGCAGGGAACGCATCTGTGTATCCTCCGGAGTGAGTACCAAGCTGTGCACACACTAATTGCTCCCTAAATACAATCTAATGAATACTCTTCAGCTCTCACGCTATCCCCAGTCTTTTTAGGTTTCAGATGGTCTCCCAGCTTCTCACTACCTAGTCTCCCTACTTCATCTACAACTTAGCCCTTACATTTCACTCTTGAGGTGAGCTAATCATCATGCCTGCCTCTCTTTGTGTTCTATGTTTTTCTCTCATCTCTTAATATTGTCTCGCTTTCCCTTTTTTCTTGGACCTCCACCCTTCCCCCACGGATGATCCTTGACCTGCACCTTTAAGGATCCCGTCAGATGACATCTTCTCCAGGAGGCGGCCTGCGGTTCACCTTTCATGTCCGTTTTCCTCCCCGCACCCCCTCGGATGGATACACTCGTCATGTAAAGACCCAGTCATCCTTTAGACTCGGGAAAGGACGGGGGGAAGGGACCGCCCACAGACCACCCGGGTCGGTTTCGGAAGCCGAGGCTCCGTCGGATTAGACCGTGGGACCGAGCAGGCCCGGGGCCCTCGATTCCACAGAGGGGTCAACCTCACCGCGTCTGCCGTCCCATACGCGGGTTCTCCCCACACACATTCAGTTCTCGGAGAAGGGACCTCACACCGTGGGACAGATGTGTCTTAATAATAATAATAATAATAATGTTGGTATTTGTCTTCCGGAAGTCCAGCGTGCCCGTCTTTGGAGACGGCCGTTAAGCGTCAAAAGTGCGGAGAGTTGCAGTCAGCTCAGCCGACGTGGCCCGTCTACGGTCCTCATCTGTCTCGACGATAGGTTCGAAGTTGGGTCGGGGAGAGGGAGAAGGGCGTCCGCGAAAGAAACCTCTGTTTTTCGAACTCCGTTACCGGTCCCTCTCAGGCTACGAGATGACAGGATGTCCCGGAGACCGGAGAGTTTGGCCACAGAGGAGAGCCTCAGAGGACGGGGCGAAGGAGACCGGCCACTCGGGCTCACCGTCCCCCACGCGTCTCTTTAGGTCGGGTTCCATAAATTTGGGCGGGCTTTGGTTGGGACCGGTAGAAAAGCTTCAGTCCCATCATTCTTCCATCCTACCCACGTTCTACCACCTCCTACCCAGCGGAGGTTCCTACAGTGAGTCTCGGGTTTTAGAACGGGGCAGATGGGGAGAAGGGGAGGTGCGCGTCGAAGCCGTCGGATCACACTCTGAAAGGAGCCCCGCGCCGATCTCAACGGTGCACGGATCAGGGTAGGATGAGTCGAGGAAACATCCGATAGAGTATCACACTCCAAGCAGAGGCCATTCAGGGCATCACCTCGGCCCGGCGGATCATCCCTCTGCAGCGTGGGGCTCTGTCAAATCGATTCTCACGCTCGCTGGACATTGAAAGATGAATTCCTGGAATCCATCACTATAGCAAAGGTGAGATGTAGCGTCACCACAGGTCAGTCGGACAGAGGGGTCAGCTGCCGGGTAAGTGAGAAAAGAAGCAGCTGCCTCTCTCGGCTCAAGGGATCCGTACCGTCCGAGCCTCCGTGCGGGGAGCGGGTCCCATCCGACTCGGCCACGGGGCCTAGAATAGCCGGGGCCCTCGATTCTGTCGATGGGTGGGACACCCGTGCGCCCACGACCCCATCCGCGGGACGGAGAGGCACGTGCTTAACCCTCGGAGAAGGGAAAACTCTGGGCTCGCCAGGGGAGCATTCCAGGAGTGTAGGGTCAGGCCCGGAAAAGGGCAGGTCACACGCGTACACCCCATCCCTCTCGGAGAAGCAGACGCGTCTTGCGGACTCCCGCCCGAGACCACCGACCACAGAGCAGGCAGGTTTTGTGCCAGATGTGGTTCGGGTGTCGGGTCGCCGGAGCACGAATGAGCCCCTCGTGGGATTCTGAGAAGGGGGCAACTGAGCGTGGATATGGCAGAGCATTGCAGTCATCTTTATTGTGGTGGTCAGAGTTTCATGGCCTCCAGAGAAGTTGAATAAAGCATCCATCCCTTACCTGCCCCCCAAAAGCAACTTTCCAAATCAGAAGGTCTGCAACCTCCTATCTCTCCGTTTCCAGCTTTGAGAACAGACGTTTCTGGAGTCCAAAGCTTACGGGTCGAAACGAGCAGGAGAGCGGTACCCCCGCTTTGAGACCGACGATTGTCCCGGAGACCTCGGAGTCCGGCGAGAGGCATCTGTGGACGGAGGGTCTGGGGAGAGACCCCAGGCTTTTCATTCTGCCATTCGGGTGTCCACACCGAGGTTTCCCACGCTCAGTGACCGGAAATCCCAGAGAAGTTCCGAGCACACCCTGCCCGTAAGGGACCGACCTCACATTCGGTGTCGCCGGCAGAGGCCTCGGCGTCAAGTCACCGCAGTCGTGCGTCCGGACGAGCCGGGGATCTGGAAGGAATCCCCACGGCTTCCAAGCTCATTCACGCACAGGTCGGGCGGGCTGACCCAAGGGCGGCTCTGAGTAGGTTTGACTCTCTCTACGGGTGCATTTTCACACATCTCTCCAGCCTCGAGGACCCTCCCTCTGCAGTGGGGATGATCAGGTCAATTTTCAGATTCGACTTGCTATCGAGGTGCAGGTAGGGGCTGCCGTGCTACTGCTGAGGAAGGCTGGTGTGTGTGTGTGTGTGTGTGTGTGTGTGTGTGTGTGAGAGAGAGAGAGAGAGAGAGAGAGAGAAGGGTGGGGGCCGGGGAGGGCACAGCACAGAAGAGGCTGGCATCGTTGACTTGGATGCCAATTATGGAAATAGGCTCCGTGCGGGACACCGGTTTATTTGGAGTGGATTGTGGGACCTGAGCCCCGAGGGCCTTTATTCATTCATTCGTTCACTAGTATTGATTGAGCACTTACTATGTGCAGAGCACTGTACTAAGCGCTTGGAATGTACAAATCGGTAACAGCGATAGTCCCTGCCCTTTGACGGGCTTACAGTCTAATCGGGGGAGACAGACAAAAACAATAAATAGAATCAAGGGGATGAACATCTCATTAGAACAATAGCAAATAAATAGAATCAAGGTGATGTACATCTCATTAACAAAATAATAGAATCAAGGTGATGTACATCTCATTAACCAAATGAATAGGGTAATGAAAATATATACAGTTGAGCGGATGAGTACAGTGCTGAGGGGAGGGGAAGGGAGAGGGGGAGGAGCAGAGGGAAAGGGGGGAAGAGAGGGCTTAGCTGAAGAGAGGTGAAGGGGGCGTAGAGGGGGAGCAGAGGGAAAAGGGGAGCTCAGTCTGGGAAGACTTCTTGGAGGAGGTGGGCTTTAAGTAGGGTTTTGAAGAGGGGAAGAGAATCAGTTTGTCGGAGGTGAGGAGGGAGGGCGTTCCAGGACCGCGGGAGGATGCGGCCCGGGGCTCAACGGCGGGATAGGCGAGAACGGGGGACGGCAAGGAGGTGGGCGGCAGAGGAGCGGAGCGTGCCGGGTGGGCAGTAGAAAGAGAGAAGGGAGGAGAGGTAGGAGGGGGTAAGGTGATGGAGAGCCTTGAAGCCTAGAGTGAGAAGTTTTTGTTTCGTGCAGAGGTCGATATGCCCAGAGCGTTTCTGCAGGAAGATGAGCCGGCGAGTGATATGCCCAGAGTGTTTCTGCAGGAAGATGAGCCGGGCAGCAGCGGAGTAAAGAATAGCCTGGAGCGGGGAGAGAGAGGAGGAAGGGAGATCAGAGAGAAGGCTGACAAAATAATCCAGCTGGGATATTACGAGAGCCCGTACTGGGAAGATAGTCGTTTGGGTGGAGAGGAAAGGGCGGATCTCGGCGATATTATAAAGGTGAGACCGGCGGGATTCGGTGACAGATCGGCTGCGTGGGGTGAACGAGAGAGCCGAGTCAAAGACAACACCGAGGTTGCGGGCCTGAGAGACGGGAAGGATGGCCGTACCATCCCCGGTGATAGGGAAGTCAGGAAGAGGACAGGGCTTGGGAGGGAAGATGAGGCGCTCAGAAGATGAGGAGCGGAGTGAAGAATAGACTGGAGCGGGGAGAGAGAGGAGGAATGGAGCTTGATGTCTTTAGATGGGTCATTTCTCTGCCTGTCTACAGTGCCACTTGCTCGGGGTTTTTCTAAGTCCCATCGGGGCTCCCGGCCCCTCCTCGGTTCTTCTACGACGGAGCGGTCTCCTTTCAGACCGATGGTTTCCATCCATTCATTCATTCATTCATTCAATAGTATTTATTGAGCGCTTACTATGTGCAGAGCACTGTACTAAGCGTTTGGGATGAACAAGTTGGCAACAGATAGAGACGGTCCCTGCCGTTTGACGGGCTTACAGTCTAATCGGGGGAGACGGACAGACAAGAATGATGGCAATAAATAGAGTCGAGGGGAAGAACATCTCATAAAAACAATGGCAACCAAATAGAATCGAGACGATGTACAATTCATTAACAAAATAAATAGGGTAACGAAAATATATACATTTGAGCGGACGAGTACAGTGCTGTGGGGATGGGAAGGGAGAGGTGGAGGAGCAGAGGGAAAAGGGGAAAAAGAGGGTTTAGCTGAAGAGAGGTAAAGGGGGGATGGCAGAGGAGTAGAGGGAGAAGAGGAGCTCAGTCTGGGAAGGCCTCTTGGAGGAGGTGAGTTTTAAGTAGGGTTTTGAAGAGGGAAAGAGAATCAGTTTGGTGGAGGTGAGGAGGGAGGGCGTTCCAGGACCGCGGGAGGACGTGACCCAGGGGTCGACGGCGGGATAGGCGAGACCGAGATCCATATCTCCGTTGGTTCTGCATGTGAGAAGCAACTTGGTTCAGTGGCAAGAGCCCGGGCTTGGGAGTCAGAGGTCATGGGTTCTAATCACAACTCCGCCACTTGTCAGCTGTGTGTCCTTGGGCAAGTCACTTAACTTGTCTGTGCCTCGGCGACCTCATTCGGAAGATGGGGAGGAAGACTGTGAGCCCCACGTGGGACAACCTGATCACCTTGTATCCGCCCCAGCGCTTAGAACGGTGCTTGGCACATAGGAAGCGCTTCAAAAATGCCATTATTATTATCATTATCATTAGTATTATCTCCTCCTCCCTAAATCTGTCAGAACGCTATTCTGCGAGGTCTTTCAGCACAGTTCCATCGGCTTCGACGCCACGGACCGTCCCGTCGACGAGACGTCCTCCCCGTTTCCCCATTCCGACGGGTCCACCGTCACCGCGTGAGCCTAGAGAGGCAGGTGGCGTCGGTCAGTTCCCGCTTCGGCACGGCTAGAGAAGCGGCGTGGCGCAGTGGCAAGAGCATGGGCTTTGGAGTCAGGGTTCATGAGTTTGAATCCCAGCTCTGCTACTTGTCAGCTGTGTGACTGTGGGCAAGTCACTTCACTTCTCTGTGCCTTAGTTCCCTCATCTGTAAAATGGGGATTAAGACTGTGAGCCCCACGTGGGACAACCTGATTCCCCTGTGTTTACCCCAGCGCTTAGAACAGTGCTCTGCACATAGTAAGCGCTTAACAAATACCAACATTATTATTATTATTATTAATTCGACAAAACCACCCCCGGCGAGGACATCCGGGGTCCCCTCTCCGCAACCGCCCAGATCTCACCCGTGGATCTATCCTCGGTGGTCCGCTCGGGGAGGTGGGACGTTTTGGCTCGAGGGCAGTCGCGGGAGGGATCCGTCTCTTCGTCGCTCCACAGAAGGAGCATGGCGTTAGGAGTCGGACAACCTGGGTTCTTATCCCGCCTCTGTCAGTTGTCGAGTATGTGTTTCTGGGCTAGTCGATGAACTTCCCTGGGTCTCGATGAACTTCCCTGGGTCTCAGTGACTTCATCTGTATCATGGGGCTGTGAGAACGTGAGCCCCACGTAGGAAACTGTGAGTAGTTTATGTGTACCCCAGTGCTTCGAACTGTGCCCGACACCTCGTATAAGCACTTCGCAGATACCATCGTTCCGATCATCTTCTTTTCCGGAGCGGCCGGAACCGGACGAGCGCCATCCTAACCGCTCGGGTGGGCATGCCACGCACGTTTCACAGCGTCCGTAGTGACCTTCCCCGACCGTCACGAGGTCACCGTCTCGAGCGAATCCAAGCAGGGAAATCATCTGGCCATCGGTGGTCGCGGATGGCAGTCCGGACCCGGAGGAGAGTCATCGGCCGTCGAGAAGGCGAGACGATGGGAGCCAGGGAGTCGGTGGGTTTCGAAGGTGAGGATCGACAGACGGTATATCTCCGACGCTTGGCTTGCGCCGAGAAGCGTCCCGAACATATTGGTTAAGTTTTTCCCGGTGAAGTAGTTCACCTGTTTCGGCCTCCGTGGTAAGTTTTTGGGGAGTAAGTTCCAGGGTAATCAGGACGACCCCAGACGACATCCCCTACGTGATTCCCGGCGTCCATCTCTATTTTCTAGGCGAGCACACCGTGGCCTGGAGAAGCAACGGGAATCAGCCGGGGTCACGAAACAGAGAAGTGGCCGAGTCCGAAGCCGGGGACACGTGGGCCCGAGAGCATCCTCCGTACCGAACTCCGGTGCGGCATTTTTGACACGGCAAGCATCCGTCGTCTTTCGGAGAGGCGGGCCGTCGTCTCGGAAACAGTCGGGCCGGTGTCGGAACGGCTGGCGTCTTCACGGTGTCCATTTTGACGGGCATCTCGGTTCCGACGGCATCCCCATCTGGGTGTAGGTCGCCGTGCCGGGTAGAATCATGACGTAGATGGCATACGGAGCTCCGTGGCAAGCGGTCGGGCAGATCTGTTATCGCTCCCCCTTCCTCCCCCATAGACTTTTAGGAACGATTCGCGTGCAAGCCCGGCATCGGGCAGGGATTGTGTCTATCTATTGCCAAATCGTACTTGACAAGTGCTCAGTACAGTGCCCTGAACATAGTCAGCGCTCAGTCAATGCTAATGAATGAATGGATGAAAAAATAATCCCCTATCAAAGACAGGTTCCTTTGCGTTCACCTTTGTCTCCACCCTTAGATCACCAGATGGTAACGAGCAAGCCGTGCACGTGGCAGTCGCGGATCGTAACCTTCGGAGCCCTGGGCGTAGCGGCGTACCCCACGGAACTCCGGTCAGTCTGCGTCAGGTCTGCGTTCCTCTGTGCATGCTTGTTAATGACCGTGTTTCCATCCAGAGCCCGCAGTCGCTGTGGGTGGGAAAAACGTCCCTTCCCACTCGGGTCCCACGTGACGTCCGCACGGTGCCCAATCCGCCACTACCATCTGTCGACGGATTCCTCCGAAGCATCCCTGAATCGACGGTCCGTCATCTGATCTTCATCCTCTTCGACACGATCCTTCTCGTCCGAGAGCTGGCGGTCCCCTGAAACGGGTACATTCGTTCTGTTGGATTCTGCAGTGTCAGAGTGTGATCCCGTGCCCATCACCGTGGAACGTCCCACACGGTCCTGATCCGGGAGGACACGGATGTGACTCACTGTGTGCTCTACTCCTTGGGGGGGGAGGTTGTCCGTTTCACAACGCCGTCTGACAAGAGAGTCAATCTGGTCCCGCCATGGGCCAAACCCCAACGTCTGCGAGGCGAGCGTCGTGGGGTCGCCCCGTTTCCAGAAGAGATCCGTTCCGTCCGTGACGCATCACTCGAGGCCGCCTGGGAGGAAAGGGACTACGTCACGACAGAAACATCCCTCGTGGAACTCGAAGCCGCACCCCTCTTCTCGTTGGAGGGTTCCATCTCTCTTCTCCACAGTGTAGCGGTCGTGGTTGAGTAACCTAGTAAGATGGTTCGTATCCTAATAAAAATAATATTTTGATTCTAATAGTCATCGTTTTCATCAAGCAGACTGGATAGAGTTTGTCAAGTCACCATCACGTGCCCTTCACCAGGGTTGCTAGGCATTTGGCAAATCAGCAATTCTGAGGGAAAGGGGGGAATGGCCAGGATGAAAATTTATTACTACAGATTTTATTTAAAAAAGCAGCTTACAGGCAACTTAATGTCATTGTACTCGACTTGCATCCTTCCTCTCACCTTTGACAACAAAGTAGTGAATTTAGGAGTCAAGTGGTGGAGGTGGGATCAGAACCTACCACCTTCTCCTTCCCAGGCCAGTTCCTCACTGGATGAGCTACATGGCTTCTCTTAAAGGGGGAAGGTAAATAGCTGTAGTAGGGAATCTCTCTGAATTTTTGTAGTTTTGCAATGCCTTGTGGAATTGAGGCGTGGGGGTCGTGGCAATGGGGCGTCCACCTCGTGTTGTTCCTGTGTGCGTCCTGGCATTAAATAGGGGTTCTGGGGCTCATCTGGGGTGTTTTTCAGCAGCAATGTGTTTTTGTGGCTGGCGCATGATTCTGGTGCAGTTTAGAAGGGTTTTTCTCTCTGAATGGTGTAGGTAAGTGGGTCCACTCTAAAAACATATTCTGTTTTTGACGTTTAAGAGTGATAAAAATGAAAGTTGTGATGTGCCAAGGTAAGTGGAGTAGAGGTAAGGTCTCTGACTCTGTATGCTAAGGTTGTTGGTTCAAGTCTCGGTTGTGCCATGTAATTGCAATTGTCTCTGTGTGTCTCTATCTCTCTCTCTGTGTGTATGTGTGTCTCTACAGGTGTAGCAGCAGTGCTGGTGGTGCAGCAGCTGGAGAGAGGAGGAGGAGGAGGAGGAGGAGGAGGAGGAGGAGGAGGAGGAGGAGGAGGAGGAGGAGGAGGAGAAGAAGAAGGGAAAAGGTAAAAAGAGAGTAGAGTAGAGTAGAGTAGAGTAGAGTAGAGTAGAGTAGAGTAGAGTAGAGTAGAGTAGAGTAGAGTAGAGTAGAGTAGAGTAGAGTAGAGTAGAGTAGAGTAGAGTAGAGTAGAGTAGAGTAGAGAGTAGAGTAGAGAGTAGAGTAGAGAGTAGAGTAGAGAGTAGAGTAGAGTAGAGTAGAGTAGAGTAGAGTAGAGTAGAGTAGAGTAGAGTAGAGTAGAGTAGAGTAGAGAGTAGAGTAGAGAGTAGAGTAGAGTAGAGTAGAGTAGAGTAGAGTAGAGTAGAGTAGAGTAGAGTAGAGTAGAGTAGAGTAGAGTAGAGTAGAGTAGAGTAGAGTAGAGTAGAGTAGAGTAGAGTAGAGTAGAGTAGAGTAGAGTAGAGTAGAGTAGAGTAGAGTAGAGTAGAGTAGAGTAGAGTAGAGTAGAGTAGAGTAGAGTAGAGTAGAGTAGAGTAGAGTAGAGTAGAGTAGAGTAGAGTAGAGTAGAGTAGCGTAGAGTAGAGTAGAGTAGAGTAGAGTAGAGTAGAGTAGAGTAGAGTAGAGTAGAGTAGAGTAGAGTAGAGTAGAGTAGAGTAGAGTAGAGTAGAGTAGAGTAGAGTAGAGTAGAGTAGAGTAGAGTAGAGTAGAGTAGAGTAGAGTAGAGTAGAGTAGAGTAGAGTAGAGTAGAGTAGAGTAGAGTAGAGTAGAGTAGAGTAGAGTAGAGTAGAGTAGAGTAGAGTAGAGTAGAGTAGAGTAGAGTAGAGTAGAGTAGAGTAGAGTAGAGTAGAGTAGAGTAGAGTAGAAGTAGAGTAGAGTAGAGTAGAGTAGAGTAGAGTAGAGTAGAGTAGAGTAGAGTAGAGTAGAGTAGAGTAGAGTAGAGTAGAGTAGAGTAGAGTAGAGTAGAGTAGAGTAGAGTAGAGTAGAGTAGAGTAGAGTAGAGTAGAGTAGAGTAGAGTAGAGTAGAGTAGAGTAGAGTAGAGTAGAGTAGAGTAGAGTAGAGTAGAGTAGTAGAGTAGAGTAGAGTAGAGTAGAGTAGAGTAGAGTAGAGTAGAGTAGAGTAGAGTAGAGTAGAGTAGAGTAGAGTAGAGTAGAGTAGAGTAGAGTAGAGTAGAGTAGAGTAGAGTAGAGTAGAGTAGAGTAGAGTAGAGTAGAGTAGAGTAGAGTAGAGTAGAGTAGAGTAGAGTAGAGTAGAGTAGAGTAGAGAGTAGAGTAGAGTAGAGTAGAGTAGAGTAGAGTAGAGTAGAGTAGAGTAGAGTAGAGTAGAGTAGAGTAGAGTAGAGTAGAGTAGAGTAGAGTAGAGTAGAGTAGAGTAGAGTAGAGTAGAGTAGAGTAGAGTAGAGTAGAGTAGAGTAGAGTAGAGTAGAGTAGAGTAGAGTAGAGTAGAGTAGAGTAGAGTAGAGTAGAGTAGAGTAGAGTAGAGTAGAGTAGAGTAGAGTAGAGTAGAGTAGAGTAGAGTAGAGTAGAGTAGAGTAGAGTAGAGTAGAGTAGAGTAGAGTAGAGTAGAGTAGAGTAGAGTAGAGTAGAGTAGAGTAGAGTAGAGTAGAGTAGAGTAGAGTAGAGTAGAGTAGAGTAGAGTAGAGTAGAGTAGAGTAGAGTAGAGTAGAGTAGAGTAGAGTAGAGTAGATAGAGTAGAGTAGAGTAGAGTAGAGTAGAGTAGAGTAGAGTAGAGTAGAGTAGAGTAGAGTAGAGTAGAGTAGAGTAGAGTAGAGTAGAGTAGAGTAGAGTAGAGTAGAGTAGAGTAGAGTAGAGTAGAGTAGAGTAGAGTAGAGTAGAGTAGAGTAGAGTAGAGTAGAGTAGAGTAGAGTAGAGTAGAGTAGAGTAGAGTAGAGTAGAGTAGAGTAGAGTAGAGTAGAGTAGAGTAGAGTAGAGTAGAGTAGAGTAGAGTAGAGTAGAGTAGAGTAGAGTAGAGTAGAGTAGAGTAGAGTAGAGTAGAGTAGAGTAGAGTAGAGTAGAGTAGAGTAGAGTAGAGTAGAGTAGAGTAGAGTAGAGTAGAGTAGAGTAGAGTAGAGTAGAGTAGAGTAGAGTAGAGTAGAGTAGAGTAGAGTAGAGTAGAGTAGAGTAGAGTAGAGTAGAGTAGAGTAGAGTAGAGTAGAGTAGAGTAGAGTAGAGTAGAGTAGAGTAGAGTAGAGTAGAGTAGAGTAGAGTAGAGTAGAGTAGAGTAGTAGAGTAGAGTAGAGTAGAGTAGAGTAGAGTAGAGTAGAGTAGAGTAGAGTAGAGTAGAGTAGAGTAGAGTAGAGTAGAGTAGAGTAGAGTAGAGTAGAGTAGAGTAGTAGAGTAGAGTAGAGTAGAGTAGAGTAGAGTAGAGTAAGTAGAGTAGAGTAGAGTAGAGTAGAGTAGAGTAGAGTAGAGTAGAGTAGAGTAGAGTAGAGTAGAGTAGAGTAGAGTAGAGTAGAGTAGAGTAGAGTAGAGTAGAGTAGAGTAGAGTAGAGTAGAGTAGAGTAGAGTAGAGTAGAGTAGAGTAGAGTAGAGTAGAGTAGAGTAGAGTAGAGTAGAGTAGAGTAGAGTAGAGTAGAGTAGAGTAGAGTAGAGTAGAGTAGAGTAGAGTAGAGTAGAGTAGAGTAGAGTAGAGTAGAGTAGAGTAGAGTAGAGTAGAGTAGAGTAGAGTAGAGTAGAGTAGAGTAGAGTAGAGTAGAGTAGAGTAGAGTAGAGTAGAGTAGAGTAGAGTAGAGTAGAGTAGAGTAGAGTAGAGTAGAGAATAGAGTAGAGTAGAGTAGAGTAGAGTAGAGTAGAGTAGAGTAGAGTAGAGTAGAGTAGAGTAGAGTAGAGTAGAGTAGAGTAGAGTAGAGTAGAGTAGAGTAGAGTAGAGTAGAGTAGAGTAGAGTAGAGTAGAGTAGAGTAGAGTAGAGTAGAGTAGAGTAGAGTAGAGTAGAGTAGAGTAGAGTAGAGTAGAGTAGAGTAGAGTAGAGTAGAGTAGAGTAGAGTAGAGTAGAGTAGAGTAGAGTAGAGTAGAGTAGAGTAGAGTAGAGTAGAGAAGAGTAGAGTAGAGTAGAGTAGAGTAGAGTAGAGTAGAGTAGAGTAGAGTAGAGTAGAGTAGAGTAGAGTAGAGTAGAGTAGAGTAGAGTAGAGTAGAGTAGAGTAGAGTAGAGTAGAGTAGAGTAGAGTAGAGTAGAGTAGAGTAGAGTAGAGTAGAGTAGAGTAGAGTAGAGTAGAGTAGAGTAGAGTAGAGTAGAGTAGAGTAGAGTAGAGTAGAGTAGAGTAGAGTAGAGTAGAGTAGAGTAGAGTAGAGTAGAGTAGAGTAGAGTAGAGTAGAGTAGAGTAGAGTAGAGTAGAGTAGAGTAGAGTAGAGTAGAGTAGAGTAGAGTAGCGTAGAGTAGAGTAGAGTAGAGTAGAGTAGAGTAGAGTAGAGTAGAGTAGAGTAGAGTAGAGTAGAGTAGAGTAGAGTAGAGTAGAGTAGAGTAGAGTAGAGTAGAGTAGAGTAGAGTAGAGTAGAGTAGAGTAGAGTAGAGTAGAGTAGAGTAGAGTAGAGTAGAGTAGAGTAGAGTAGAGTAGAGTAGAGTAGAGTAGAGTAGAGTAGAGTAGAGTAGAGTAGAGTAGAGTAGAGTAGAGTAGAGTAGAGTAGAGTAGAGTAGAGTAGAGTAGAGTAGAGTAGAGTAGAGTAGAGTAGAGTAGAGTAGAGTAGAGTAGAGTAGAGTAGAGTAGAGTAGAGTAGAGTAGAGTAGAGTAGAGTAGAGTAGAGTAGAGTAGAGTAGAGTAGAGTAGAGTAGAGTAGAGTAGAGTAGAGTAGAGTAGAGTAGAGTAGAGTAGAGTAGAGTAGAGTAGAGTAGAGTAGAGTAGAGTAGAGTAGAGTAGAGTAGAGTAGAGTAGAGTAGAGTAGAGTAGAGTAGAGTAGAGTAGAGTAGAGTAGAGTAGAGTAGAGTAGAGTAGAGTAGAGTAGAGTAGAGTAGAGTAGAGTAGAGTAGAGTAGAGTAGAGTAGAGTAGAGTAGAGTAGAGTAGAGTAGAGTAGAGTAGAGTAGAGTAGAGTAGAGTAGAGTAGAGTAGAGTAGAGTAGAGTAGAGTAGAGTAGAGTAGAGTAGAGTAGAGTAGAGTAGAGTAGAGTAGAGTAGAGTAGAGTAGAGTAGAGTAGAGTAGAGTAGTAGAGTAGAGTAGAGTAGAGTAGAGTAGAGTAGAGTAGAGTAGAGTAGAGTAGAGTAGAGTAGAGTAGAGTAGAGTAGAGTAGAGTAGAGTAGAGTAGAGTAGAGTAGAGTAGAGTAGAGTAGAGTAGAGTAGAGTAGAGTAGAGTAGAGTAGAGTAGAGTAGAGTAGAGTAGAGTAGAGTAGAGTAGAGTAGAGTAGAGTAGAGTAGAGTAGAGTAGAGTAGAGTAGAGTAGAGAGAGAGTAGAGTAGAGTAGAGTAGAGTAGAGTAGAGTAGAGTAGAGTAGAGTAGAGTAGAGTAGAGTAGAGTAGAGTAGAGTAGAGTAGAGTAGAGTAGAGTAGAGTAGAGTAGAGTAGAGTAGAGTAGAGTAGAGTAGAGTAGAGTAGAGTAGAGTAGAGTAGAGTAGAGTAGAGTAGAGTAGAGTAGAGTAGAGTAGAGTAGAGTGAGTAGAGTAGAGTAGAGTAGAGTAGAGTAGAGTAGAGTAGAGTAGAGTAGAGTAGAGTAGAGTAGAGTAGAGTAGAGTAGAGTAGAGTAGAGTAGAGTAGAGTAGAGTAGAGTAGAGTAGAGTAGAGTAGAGTAGAGTAGAGTAGAGTAGAGTAGAGTAGAGTAGAGTAGAGTAGAGTAGAGTAGAGTAGAGTAGAGTAGAGTAGAGTAGAGTAGAGTAGAGTAGAGTAGAGTAGAGTAGAGTAGAGTAGAGTAGAGTAGAGTAGTAGAGTAGAGTAGAGTAGAGTAGAGTAGAGTAGAGTAGAGTAGAGAGTAGAGTAGAGTAGAGTAGAGTAGAGAGTAGAGTAGAGTAGAGTAGAGTAGAGTAGAGTAGAGTAGAGTAGAGTAGAGTAGAGTAGAGTAGAGTAGAGTAGAGTAGAGTAGAGTAGAGTAGAGTAGAGTAGAGTAGAGTAGAGTAGAGTAGAGTAGAGTAGAGTAGAGTAGAGTAGAGTAGAGTAGAGTAGAGTAGAGTAGAGTAGAGTAGAGTAGAGTAGAGTAGAGTAGAGTAGAGTAGAGTAGAGTAGAGTAGAGTAGAGTAGAGTAGAGTAGAGTAGAGTAGAGAGTAGAGTAGAGTAGAGTAGAGTAGAGTAGAGTAGAGTAGAGTAGAGTAGAGTAGAGTAGAGTAGAGTAGAGTAGAGTAGAGTAGAGTAGAGTAGAGTAGAGTAGAGTAGAGTAGAGTAGAGTAGAGTAGAGTAGAGTAGAGTAGAGTAGAGTAGAGTAGAGTAGAGTAGAGTAGAGTAGAGTAGAGTAGAGTAGAGTAGAGTAGAGTAGAGTAGAGTGAGTAGAGTAGAGTAGAGTAGAGTAGAGTAGAGTAGAGTAGAGTAGAGTAGAGTAGAGTAGAGTAGAGTAGAGTAGAGTAGAGTAGAGTAGAGTAGAGTAGAGTAGAGTAGAGTAGAGTAGAGTAGAGTAGAGTAGAGTAGAGTAGAGTAGAGTAGAGTAGAGTAGAGTAGAGTAGAGTAGAGTAGAGTAGAGTAGAGTAGAGTAGAGTAGAGTAGAGTAGAGTAGAGTAGAGTAGAGTAGAGTAGAGTAGAGTAGAGTAGAGTAGAGTAAAGTAGAGTAGAGTAGAGTAGAGTAGAGTAGAGTAGAGTAGAGTAGAGTAGAGTAGAGTAGAGTAGAGTAGAGTAGAGTAGAGTAGAGTAGAGTAGAGTAGAGTAGAGTAGAGTAGAGTAGAGTAGAGTAGAGTAGAGTAGAGTAGAGTAGAGTAGAGTAGAGTAGAGTAGAGTAGAGTAGAGTAGAGTAGAGTAGAGTAGAGTAGAGTAGAGTAGAGTAGAGTAGAGTAGAGTAGAGTAGAGTAGAGTAGAGTAGAGTAGAGTAGAGTAGAGTAGAGTAGAGTAGAGTAGAGTAGAGTAGAGTAGAGTAGAAGTAAGTAGAGTAGAGAGTAGAGTAGAGTAGAGTAGAGTAGAGTAGAGTAGAGTAGAGTAGAGTAGAGTAGAGTAGAGTAGAGTAGAGTAGAGTAGAGTAGAGTAGAGTAGAGTAGAGTAGAGTAGAGTAGAGTAGAGTAGAGTAGAGTAAGTAGAGTAGAGTAAGAGTAGAGTAAAGTAAGTAGTAGAGTAGGGTAGAGTAGAGTAGAGTAGAGTAGAGTAGAGTAGAGTAGAGTAGAGTAGAGTAGAGTAGAGTAGAGTAGAGTAGAGTAGAGTAGAGTAGAGTAGAGTAGAGTAGAGTAGAGTAGAGTAGAGTAGAGTAGAGTAGGTAGAGTAGAGTAGAGTAGAGTAGAGTAGAGTAGAGTAGAGTAGAGTAGAGTAGAGTAGATAGAGTAGAGTAGAGTAGAGTAGAGAGTAGAGTAGAGTAGAGTAGAGTAGAGTAGAGTAGAGTAGAGTAGAGTAGAGTAGAGTAGAGTAGAGTAGAGTAGAGTAGAGTAGAGTAGAGTAGAGTAGAGAGTAGAGTAGAGTAGAGTAGAGTAGAGTAGAGAGTAGAGTGTAGAGTAGAGTAGAGAGTAGAGTAGAGTAGAGTAGAGTAGAGTAGAGTAGAGTAGAGAGTAGAGTAGAGTAGAGTAGAGTAGAGTAGAGTAGAGTAGAGTAGAGTAGAGAGTAGAGTAGAGTAGAGTAGAGGTAGAGGTAGAGTAGAGTAGAGTAGAGTAGAGTAGAGTAGAGTAGAGTAGAGTAGAGTAGAGTAGAGTAGAGTAGAGTAGAGTAGAGTAGAGTAGAGTAGAGTAGAGTAGAGTAGAGGTAGAGTAGAGGTAGAGTAGAGTAGAGTAGAGTAGAGTAGAGTAGAGTAGAGTAGAGTAGAGTAGAGTAGAGTAGAGTAGAGTAGAGTAGAGTAGAGTAGAGTAGAGTAGAGTAGAGTAGAGTAGAGTAGAGTAGAGTAGAGTAGAGTAGAGTAGAGTAGAGTAGAGTAGAGTAGAGTAGAGTAGAGTAGAGTAGAGTAAGAGTAGAGTAGAGTAGAGTAGAGTAGAGTAGAGTAGAGTAGAGTAGAGTAGAGTAGAGTAGAGTAGAGTAGAGTAGAGTAGAGTAAGTAGAGTAGAGTAGAGTAGAGTAGAGTAGAGTAGAGTAGAGTAGAGTAGAGTAGAGTAGAGTAGAGTAGAGTAGAGTAGAGTAGAGTAGAGTAGAGTAGAGTAGAGTAGAGTAGAGTAGAGTAGAGTAGAGTAGAGTAGAGTAGAGTAGAGTAGAGTAGAGTAGAGAGTAGAGTAGAGAGTAGAGTAGAGTAGAGTAGAGTAGAGTAGAGTAGAGTAGAGTAGAGAGTAGAGTAGAGAGTAGAGTAGAGAGTAGAGTAGAGTAGAGTAGAGTAGAGTAGAGTAGAGTAGAGTAGAGTAGAGTAGAGTAGAGTAGAGTAGAGAGTAGAGTAGAGAGTAGAGTAGAGTAGAGTAGAGTAGAGTAGAGTAGAGGAGTAGAGTAGAGTAGAGTAGAGTAGAGTAGAGTAGAGTTGAGTAGAGTAGAGTAGAGTAGAGTAGAGTAGAGTAGAGTAGAGTAGAGTAGAGTAGAGTAGAGTAGAGTAGAGTAGAGTAGAGTAGAGAAGAGTAGAGTAGAGTAGAGTAGAGTAGAGTAGAGTAGAGTAGAGTAGAGTAGAGTAGAGTAGAGTAGAGTAGAGTAGAGTAGAGTAAGAGTAGAGTAGAGTAGAGTAGAGTAGAGTAGAGTAGAGTAGAGTAGAGTAGAGTAGAGTAGAGTAGAGTAGAGTAGAGTAGAGTAGAGTAGAGTAGAGTAGAGTAGAGTAGAGTAGAGTAGAGTAGAGTAGAGTAGAGTAGAGTAGAGTAGAGTAGAGTAGAGGAGTGAGTAGAGAAGAGTAGAGTAGAGTAGAGTAGAGTAGAGTAGAGTAGAGTAGAGTAAGTAGAGTAAGAGTAGAGTAGAGTAGAGTAGAGTAGAGTAGAGTAGAGTAGAGTAGAGTAGAGTAGAGTAGAGTAGAGTAGAGTAGAGTAGAGTAGAGTAGAGTAGAGTAGAGTAGAGTAGAGAGTAGAGTAGAGTAGAGTAGAGTAGAGTAGAGTAGAGTAGAGAGTAGAGTAGAGTAGAGTAGAGTAGAGAGTAGAGTAGAGTAGAGTAGAGTAGAGTAGAGTAGAGTAGAGAGTAGAGTAGAGAGTAGAGTAGAGAGTAGAGTAGAGTAGAGTAGAGTAGAGTAGAGTAGAGTAGAGTAGAGTAGAGTAGAGTAGAGTAGAGTAGAGTAGAGTAGAGTAGAGTAGAGTAGAGTAGAGTAGCAGTAGAGTAGAGTAGAGTAGAGTAGAGTAGAGTAGAGTAGAGTAAGAGTAAGTAGAGTAGAAGTAGAGAGAGTAGAGTAGAGTAGAGTAGAGTAGAGTAGAGTAGAGTAGAGTAAGAAGAGTAGAGTAGAGTAGAGTAGAGTAGAGTAGAGTAGAGGTAGAGTAGAGTAGAGTAGAGTAGAGTAGAGTAGAGTAGAAGTAGAGTAGAGTAGAGTAGAGTAGAGTAGAGTAGAGTAGAGTAGAGTAGAGTAGAGTAGAGTAGAGTAGAGTAGAGTAGAGTAGAGTAGAGTAGAGTAGAGTAGAGTAGAGTAAGAAGTAGAGTAAGAGTAGAGTAGAGTAGAGTAAAAGTAGAGTAGAGTAGAGTAGAGTAGAGTAGAGTAGAGTAGAGTAGAGTAGAGTAGAGTAGAGTAGAGTAGAGTAGAGTAGAGTAGAGTAGAGTAGAGTAAGGTAGAGTAGAGTAGAGTAGAGTAGAGTAGAGTAGAGTAGAGAGTAGAGTAGAGTAGTAGAGTAGAGTAGAGTAGAGTAGAGTAGAGTAGAGTAGAGTAGAGTAGAGTAGAGAGTAGAGTAGAGTAGAGTAGAGTAGAGTAGAGTAGAGTAGAGTAGAGTAGAGTAGAGTAGAGTAGAGTAGAGTAGAGAGTAGAGTAGAGTAGAGTAGAGAGTAGAGTAGAGTAGAGTAGAGTAGAGTAGAGTAGAGTAGAGTAGAGTAGAGTAGAGAGTAGAGTAGAGAGTAGAGTAGAGAGTAGAGTAGAGTAGAGTAGAGTAGAGAGTAGAGTAGAGTAGAGTAGAGTAGAGTAGAGTAGAGAGTAGAGAGAAGAGAGTAGAGAGTAGAGTAGAGTAGAGTAGAGTAGAGTAGAGTAGAGTAGAGTAGAGTAGAGTAGGAGTAGAGTAGAGTAGAGTAGAGTAGAGTAGAGTAGAATAGAGTAGAGTAGAGTAGAGTAGAGAAGAGTAGAGTAGAGTAGAGTAGAGTAGAGTAGAGTAGAGTAGAGTAGAGTAGAGTAGAGTAGAGTAGAGTAGAGTAGAGTAGAGTAGAGTAGAGTAGAGTAGAGTAGAGTAGAGTAGAGTAGAGTAGAGTAGAGTAGAGTAGAGTAGAGTAGAGTAGAGTAGAGTAGAGTAGAGTAGAGTAGAGTAGAGTAGAGTAGAGTAGAGTAGAGTAGAGTAGAGTAGAGTAGAGTAGAGTAGAGTAGAGTAGAGTAGAGTAGAGTAGAGTAGAGTAGAGTAGAGTAGAGTAGAGTAGAGTAGAGTAGAGTAGAGTAGAGTAGAGTAGAGTAGAGTAGAGTAGAGTAGAGTAGAGTAGAGTAGAGTAGAGTAGAGTAGAGTAGAGTAGAGTAGAGTAGAGTAGAGTAGAGTAGAGTAGAGTAGAGTAGAGTAGAGTAGAGTAGAGTAGAGTAGAGTAGAGTAGAGTAGAGTAGAGTAGTAGAGTAGAGTAGAGTAGAGTAGAGTAGAGTAGAGTAGAGTAGAGTAGAGTAGAGTAGAGTAGAGTAGAGTAGAGTAGAGTAGAGTAGAGTAGAGTAGAGTAGAGTAGAGTAGAGTAGAGTAGAGTAGAGTAGAGTAGAGTAGAGTAGAGTAGAGTAGAGTAGAGTAGAGTAGAGTAGAGTAGAGTAGAGTAGAGTAGAGTAGAGTAGAGTAGAGTAGAGTAGAGTAGAGTAGAGTAGAGTAGAGTAAGAGTAGAGTAGAGTAGAGTAGAGTAGAGTAGAGTAGAGTAGAGTAGAGTAGAGTAGAGTAGAGTAGAGTAGAGTAGAGTAGAGTAGAGTAGAGTAGAGTAGAGTAGAGTGAGTAGAGTAGAGTAGAGTAGAGTAGAGTAGAGTAGAGTAGAGTAGAGTAGAGTAGAGTAGAGTAGAGTAGAGTAGAGTAGAGTAGAGTAGAGTAGAGTAGAGTAGAGTAGAGTAGAGTAGAGTAGAGTAGAGTAGAGTAGAGTAGAGTAGAGTAGAGTAGAGTAGAGTAGAGTAGAGTAGAGTAGAGTAGAGTAGAGTAGAGTAGAGTAGAGTAGAGTAGAGTAGAGTAGAGTAGAGTAGAGTAGAGTAGAGTAGAGTAGAAGTAGAGTAGAGTAGAGTAGAGTAGAGTAGAGTAGAGTAGAGTAGAGTAGAGTAGGTAGAGTAGAGTAGAGTAGAGTAGAGTAGAGTAGAGTAGAGTAGAGTAGAGTAGAGTAGAGTAGAGTAGAGTAGAGTAGAGTAGAGTAGAGTAGAGTAGAGTAGAGTAGAGTAGAGTAGAGTAGAGTAGAGTAGAGTAGAGTAGAGTAGAGTAGAGTAGATAAGAGTAGAGTAGAGTAGAGTAGAGTAGAGTAGAGTAGAGTAGAGTAGAGTAGAGTAGAGTAGAGTAGAGTAGAGTAGAGTAGAGTAGAGTAGAGAGAGTAGAGTAGAGTAGAGTAGAGTAGAGTAGAGTAGAGTAGAGTAGAGTAGAGTAGAGTAGAGTAGAGTAGAGTAGAGTAGAGTAGAGTAGAGTAGAGTAGAGTAGAGTAGAGTAGAGTAGAGTAGAGTAGAGTAGAGTAGAGTAGAGTAGAGTAGAGTAGAGTAGAGTAGAGTAGAGTAGAGTAGAGTAGAGTAGAGTAGAGTAGAGTAGAGTAGAGTAGATTAGAGTAGAGTAGAGTAGAGTAGAGTAGAGTAGAGTAGAGTAGAGTAGAGTAGAGTAGAGTAGAGTATAGTAGAGTAGAGTAGAGTAGAGTAGAGTAGAGAGAAGTA